>NC_137695.1:155539582-156139582 GCF_964034855.1 Anser brachyrhynchus | reverse complement strand
GAGCAAAGATGAGATACTTTTAAGTAGTCAGTGGAAACTGTTCTGCATGTGCATTAGTGGTCATGTAGGACAATCTTTTTTGTATGTAGTTAAAATAGTTAGAAGGTATTTTGTACGTAGTTTAGGATAATAAATAGCAGTGGATCTTGGATATGCTGGAATAGTCATGTAAGACCACAGGCGAGCTTGATAGAGGAATTTAGCTGAGAATGATTTTAAGAGATCTCACCCAGTCCAGCTGAAAATGCCACTCCAAATTTCTGTCACTATCTGGATGACCGACTATACTGTTCAGGAGATTCAGTTCCCCATATGAGCAATACTGTATGCTATGATTCCAAAAAAAAATACTGTTTGTTTAACAAATTAATGATTTGCAAATGACAGGCAAGAGATGCCCACTGGGGGTACCTTTTCCAAACCATGATTTCTTGCACCTTAAATTGTAAGGCTGCTGCTTGTTTCTTTATCTGCATCTCATGAAAACTAACACAAATATTGTCCCCATACATTGGGGAGTGGAACAGCAGGTGCTGATCTCTTCTGTCTGGTAAACAGCGACAGGACCCGAGGGAACAGCACGGAGCTGGGACAGGGGAGGGTCAGGCTGGGTGTTAGGGAAAGGTTCTGCACCTGGAGGTGGTTGGGCACTGTGGGACAGGCTCCCCAGGGCAGGGATCATGGCACTGAGCCTGCTGGAGTTCAAGAAGTGTTTGGACAATGCTGCCAGACACATGGTCTGATTTTTGGGTGGTTCTGTGTGAAGCCAGGAGACGAATTGTATGATCCTTGTGGGTCCCTTCCAATTCAGGATGTTCTGTGATTCTCTTTAAAAAAAAAGGGGGGAGGAAAAAAAAAAAAAGCTTGCTGCTATTTCAGGTACAAGGACATGTTTACAAGGTTCATGCAAAGAAAGGCCACGATTTCTCATTTTACAAGTGTCTTCAGGGATTTAAAGCTTCATCCTTCACACCACTGCGGTTCGTAGTGTTTCCTGGGATCAGAAGACATTTCAAAGCAATTTCAGTTGTTGTGTGACTCAGATGAACTTCACCTGGTCATACTGTAGATAAGTGAGATTTAGGATGGAGTGCGAAGAAGTGATTAAGTAATGGCCAAAAAAGAAATGGAGGGGGAACACTTTTAAAGTTGCAAATAGTTAAAGGAGTTGACTGTGTGCCACATGCAAAGAGCAGTGGTGCCTTGGTGGCAGAGAGCAGAAATGTATGTTAGTCCAGAGCAGTCGGCGCAGTGTTGGAGCAACCAGGGGGTTAGTGTAGGATAATTTCAAGATTTGTTTTTCTCTTGATTTGTAGGGTCTACCTGGAAATCCAGGGGAAAGAGGACCTCCTGGAAAACCAGTACGTAACTTCATTTCTATGTTACATCCCCAAAAGATGTCCCACTGTTGTTCTGTTCTCTGTTTTATCTCAGTTTGCACCTGTATATGTCACCTCAAGTCCAGTTCAGTGCTTTTTCCTTGACGCTCTTAGGAAAAATACTAAAAACCATTAAAGTGTTAAGATAAAAATATCTGTGATGGTTTTGGAACAGTATGAAAATAACTGGATGGCCTGCATGCAAATAAAAGACAAAATTTTTAAGCCAGTTTCTTAACACCACTAAGCAATATAATGAGCAAGAATGTGAGCATGAATGCAAAGAGCTCAACTCATCTCACATGATGAAGCGTATTGATAATGTAAAGGAGCATGTATGGTTTTGGCCCAAATTGAAACCAGGGCATAGGCACGTTCAGAAAAATATCTTACTTTGATGCCTTTTAAAGTTGCCTGAGATAATTAATTTCTCATTCCACAGGGCTCCTCACCCCTGCTCTCTCCAGAGGACATCAATCTCTTAGTAAAGGTAATCAGCTTTTGAGGATGGTGGGAGTTTATGCGTATGTTTGATTCAAACCTGACTAATACTTCTGTGATGGGAAAGTGTCAGAGTTTTAAGTTCCTTAAAACACTCTGCCAGAGGTTGAAAATTCCTTGAAAATTGCTTGCATTGCTGTTGGGACACACAAGAATGTGTTGGAGATCAAAATCCAATGGTTTCTGACAGTCCCCAGTAGTGACGTGGCCTACAAAGACGTTTGTAATGTGGTGTATGTTGCACAAGCTCTGAGACTTTTCCAGCTCTTTGACAGGCCTATACCTCCACGAAGAAATAAATACTGTCAAGAAGTATTACCTAAAGTAAGAAATGGAAATCACCGTAATCAAATGGCTGATGTTCCATGTACACCTGCAACAGTGACTAGATAGGTTTGAACTGTGGGTGCGAAGTCAATTTGCATGGCGCACCTAAGAGTATGCAGGTAATTAACCCCAGCTGCACTCGTGTTTCAAAAGGGGCGATCTGTCTGTCTGCTTTTATTCTCCATGTACACCGTTGCCTGGGAAATGAGTCAGTACTTGGTAGATGCTGACTGCAAAATCTTTAAAGATTTACATGGGCTGAGTTGGGGGATTTTTAAGCAGGCTTGGGAAATAGCAAGAAATCCTTTCTTATTGATTAAAAGAAACCTATATATATATATATATATATTACAAACTCCATTAACAAAAAGACCCTTTTAAGATTGCTGCTGTGCAATACCTTCATTGAAGAGCTGTCTTTCTTCAGGAATCAAGTATTTTTCTGGAGACTTCACTGTATTGCATTGTTTAGGATTTCTGATCAGGACAATAGCAACAGAGTGTTTGTGGAGTATGGGATGTCATTTTGATATTCCTTTATTTTCTTCCTTTGATTATGTTACAGGTCAACACACCTGTACATCCTGCATAATTGTTCTGTTTGGTACTTTTTCACTCCACGCTTGGTGCAGTTTACACATAGCAGCACTTGAGATCCCAGATTAAATTAAGGGTCTGTTGTTCTGGGTGTCTCTCAAGCTCTTTTTTTTTTTTTTTTTAAGTAGAACAATATGCATGAAGGAACTGAGGTTTAGAAGGACATTTTCCCCCACAGTTTCACAATGGATCATTGACAGAGCTGGGAGCTGTACCAAGTGGACCTGAAGTCCTGTCTGTTGGGCTATGCTGCCTCTTGTAGCCAGGTTTCACTCCACTTTTGCTGAAGGGAGTCTGTCTTTGAAATGGAAATGTCATCCACATGTTATTTCAATTCTTAAGGGTAGTAGAAATATGAAGACTACTGAGATAATCCTTCAAAGAGTTTTTGAAGGAGGGAGGTTGTAATTCTCCATGACTAAATTAGGCCAGGACACTGTGATGTTCACTTGGTCATCATGAACTCCAACAGATGAGTTCTCCTTGGCCAGGCTAGCTGCTGAATAGTTTCCTTTGTGGAATACCCTTTCTGGCACTGTGCTGCAAAGGGGTTTTCCCTAGCAGTCTGCCCCCTTAACAGTAACTCAGTTCTTTCCGACTGGTGTAGAGACACAGTTTACTAGTAGTCTTGTAGCTTCAAAACAAAGCTGTTCTTGGTAGTGTTGTGTTGTGGCTGCCTGATCTCCTCATTTCCTCAGTTACTTGACCTTTGATGATCAGTTAGTTGCCCATTTATGATAGGAAACTCCCCATGGGAGCCTGTGTGAACTCAGCAGCTGACCCTCACTGTCCTCCACACTAATCTTACTTCAGTTCTGTATGTTAAAGTAATCCCGATGTGGTCAGATTGCAAAGGCCTATAGGTTATGCTAGCTCTACACTTCTGCATTCATACTAGGTGTCTGCAGGTTGTACTGGATGTCTTCAGTCTGTTTCTAATTTATTTATCAATGTTTTCTCATAGGATGTGTGCAGTGAGTGCCCTCCTGGCCCACCAGGACTACCAGGCATTCCAGGCTTCAAAGGTGATAAAGGTCTCCGAGGACCACCAGGTAGAGATGGCCAGGATGGGAAAATGGTAAGAGAGCTAGGGAAATGGTCATTCCTTGGAAGTGGTTTACCCCATTTTTTCTTACAATATTTTTACATGGTTTATTTTTTTTCAGCACCAACGTACTGAATCTTTTATAGATGTCTGTGGAGTCAATGGACTGGATTTCAGTTGCTGCTATGTCTGTAGATAGGCCAAGGCCATCTCTGCTTATGGTGACATAAGTATCCTTGGCTTTTTCTGTACTAGAAGGACCTAAATAGTAGCACTTATGGTTTTTTGCCTTTGACATGTTTTGAGCCACGTAGAAGGCATGGGAACTGAAGTGGTTGAAGCGTTCCACAGTTCTGTAATTCAGAGCTTAGAGTTCTGGACCTGCTGGTTCCTAGGACAGTAAGAAATTTAAGAGCTGCAAAGTAACTCTTTTCCTGTCCACCATTTACTCTGTGGGAGATACCAAATCATAGAATCATTCAGGTTGGAAAAAACCTCTAAGATCATCTGGTCCAACCCTTAACTTAGCAGGGATGGGTTGTGCTCATTGTTCAGAAGGAGAAATAGCAGTGGTGTGTAGGAAGGAAATAGAGAGCAGTGACCGAGGAGTGAGCAGAGTCCACTTCTGGTAGGTCCATGATCATTATCTGGATTTTCTGTGGTTACAAGGATGTCTGAGGGGAAGTGTTACAAGTAGCAGCAGTTTAAGAGACACAAATTTTGCAGAGGTCTTGAAATAAAGGAAGGGGGTTAAGGGTTTTAATAAATAACACATATTGAAATTAATCCCTTAAGCTTTTCAGTATCTGTCAGAACAGGGTGAGAGGAAAAGTGATGATTCTCTACTATCCAGAGATCCTGTATTATTCATATCTCATATCAAAGGCTCTTCTAATGTTCTCAGTTTCAGTTTTCCTCCATCCATCATGCTAGTGGATCTCTATACTTCTATTAAGTGGATATAAGTGAGTGAAAAAGTTTGAGGTCTAACTGAGAATTTGACCCATCTGTCCACTGATGCATGCCATTTGAACTGCAAGAAGGAATTTGGGAGAGGAAAATACAGACCTTACTGTTGTTCCAGGAAAACAGTTGCTCATGTAAAAAAACACATGGAGAAAATCTCTATCCTAATTAATCAGCATCTTGACCATACCGGGCCATGGGGGTCCCAGCAAGAGAGGTTCAAGGCTTATTCAGAAAGGATATTCCCTTGTAATTAATCCTTGTGTGGCACTTTGGTTATGTTTTCCCCTTGAGGTCTTGTGTTTCCAGCAGTGGCCAAGGCTGTTACCAGTGGACGTAAACAGTGCAACCACAAATATTTCCTAAGGTTTAGCTGGTCTGGGAAAGAGCCAACTACAGTGTTAGGCATTGTTGTGGGTTAATCCACAGGGATATGTAATGTGCTGACAAACCTGTCTGAAGCCATACTGAAGCATTGGCCCCAACTGAGGGGCAAATGCTGACATGCTCTGTCCCCCTTGATTGGGAAAAAAAAAATTTAAATCTAGTATTTACCTCTACCTCTTCTGCATTGCAGGGAAATGCTGGTCCCAGAGGTCCTGCAGGCCCACCTGGGCTGGATGGTCCAAAGGTTGGTTCGTTTTCTTTAGTTGCCTAAGCAGAATTTACCTGTGATTACTTAGTGCTCTGGCTGACAGAGGATCTTGGTGGCACCCATCCGTGTGTAAAGGAGTAGGACTGACCTCTTGGGTGGGCCCTGTACTGGCAATTCACTGGAGTACTACAGGCACATAAAACTGCACAGCTCTCCACATGAACACTTCTCCATTTAACTACAGTCGTCTACCATCCCTCTGTTCACAAACAAGCCAATAAACGAATAAAAAATAAAATAAATCAGAAGAATTCTGATTGGTTCTTGAATGAATTTTATTCATTGTTAATTTTGAAAGACTTTAGAGTAAATGTCAATCCATACCACGTGAGGAAGAAATTAAAACCTTAGCCGTAGACCCCCTGCATGATCCTCTCCTGTCTGAATTCCATATGCTTGAATCCCTTTAAATTTTAGGGTGACTCAATGGGATGCTGGACTCCAAATACACTATCTTCATGGTTGCTTTTTCCACAGACTCTGAATATTCCCTGAGATATGCTGTAGGAATAATCACTTGTTTCGTCTCTATGTTTCTGCCTCATGGTCTAGGGACATAGGCCAACATCGAACACAATGTCCAAAGGATTCAAATGATGTCACATTTTCAGTGTTTCCCATTAATAGCTCTGTCATCAGTCTGCTCATAATGCCAGTGCCTGGTCAGAGTCAAAACCTTTACAACTGCCTAATGTGAAACAAATCAAAACAAATTAATGGAGAGAGAGATAAGGCATGAGAACCACAGTTCCCTCTATACTTTCCTGCATCCTGACCTACTGTCTAAAACAGCTTCTGCTATTTTAACATCTTTGTATTTGCACTTATTAGAGTGTAGGAAAAGCTAATAA
Source organism: Anser brachyrhynchus (assembly GCF_964034855.1). NCBI lineage: Eukaryota > Metazoa > Chordata > Aves > Anseriformes > Anatidae > Anser > Anser brachyrhynchus. Next base: position 156,133,261 of record NC_137695.1, on the reverse strand, counting down.
AGATTCATATATTAATTTTTATATCTTACAATTAAAAGTATGTTGGGGGTGAGCAGCAGAACCTCAAAAGCAAATATAAGGTTGGTCAAAATGACAGTACATGAAATTTTCAAAAGAATTAGCACCCCATAAAGACAATAACTGGCAGAAAACCCAGGCAGCCTGAGGCATACCTTATCTGCTGCTTTATTGAGTGCTATGGAAAAGTGTAGGTCAGGGTAGCAAGACTGGATCATGGAATCATAGTATGGTTTGGTTGGAAGGGACCTTAAAGATCACCTAATTCCAACCCCCCTGCCATAGGCAGGGACACCTCCCACCAGACCAGGTTGCCCAAAGCCCCATCCAGCCTGGCCTTGAGCACCTCCAGGGATGGGGCATCCACAGCTTCACTGGACAGCCTGGGCCAGTGCTTCATCACCCTCAGAGTAAAGAATTTCTTCCTTATATCTAATCTACATCTACCCTCTTTTAGATTAAAGCCATTCCTCCTTGTCCTATCACTACACCCCCTGACAAAAAGTCCCCCCCCAGCTTTCCTATAGGCACCCCTTTAGGTACTGGAAGGCCGCTGTAAGGTCTCCCCGGAGCCTTCTTTTCTCCAGGCTGAAAAACCCCAACTCCCTCACCAGAGGCTCTCAACAGCTTTTCAGCCTGTTTAGCTGAAATAGCAAGACCAATTTTAAACTGTGCATGTGCAGAATATGAAGTCAAATAATTGATAAATAGTCTAATTTGTATTCATTTAGACTATTTATCAAATATTTGATTTTATATTCTGCACATATACAGTTTAATATTCAGTAAAATAGCAAATTCACAGAGTTGGTAAATGGCAAGAGAAAATACTGTAACACTTTTAAGAAGGTTGCAAGACAACAACTGTCATCGTGACTCCTTTCGATGTACTTGAGAAGGCTCCTAGTGGGGTAAGACCCAGAGAGCACTTCTGAAAATGCAATATGTTGTCCTTAGCAGCACCATGCAAACTGATACAAGGTCCCATTCTGAAACAGAGTAGTGAAACTGCAGATCTTTGCTCATGAGCTGTTTCATGCCTTCTGGCAATATGAATTAGGCCTATTTTAGTTGATAAATAGCAGCTCTCCTTTCCCCACTTGTCTCCTAGCTCTCATGTAATGAACCAGAGTATCATTTCAATGGTCTGCAATTCATTAGTAGCCTGTACATTGTTCAGCTCATAATTTGTATCCCTATCATCTCAGCATTTTTTGCTTTGTGAGATTTGTCGAGTCTAACTGTAAACATTGATAATATGGACATCTACTTTTGAGTTCGTTGCCTCCGTTCTGTTGTCATGAGGACAGAGAGAGAAATGGGGAGAGAGAGGCACTTTATGGGTGTTAATTTTCTGACTGCACCTTGGAAATGACGTTTTTGTTGCTGTTGTCCCTGAAGGGAGAGGAGATTGGTAGCTCATACTGTGGGTGCCTTCTTTGGGCTAGATGATTCCTTATCAAAATCCCACTTAGTACATCGCCTAACAACCTGTCTATTTTTAAGGATGTGTCTGTCCTCTTCATGTCCCTGAGACTATATATAAATATATATATATAAAAGACTATGCTGGGTCTGTTCAAAGACCATTTTCCCAGATATTCCTGTCTCCAACATTAGTAGAGAAAATCTAGGGCAGAATTTAAGAGGAGAGCAAGCAGGGTTCAGTTCTTATTTCTGTGTTTTATGAGCAAATGTCCAAGTGCTTTATGAAATGGGTCAAAAAGCTGACACAACACTGAATCTAAAGTGACCGATTACTTTTTTTTCATCATCAGGGTGCTAAAGGAGACCGTGGTACAACTGGGGATGCAGGAGAAAAAGGAGAACAGGTAAAAATTGCGTATGTTTTCCAACAGTGTCATCACTGTGACTCCTTCGTCAATAGCTGCTATAATGCTGGTAGAGGAACACATTTCTTAGAGACAGAAGAGGAAGAGAGGAAGAGCTCTCCATCACTGCTAAACCTCAGATGGGCTTCCCTTCCCCTTTCCAGCAAAATATTTCCCTGTCTTGTTTTGGTGGATTCCCAAATGACTCCCAGATGATCCTCACCTCTATGTTGGATACATTCAGTTCCCTACAGTAGCCAACTTCTGGTCATTTCCTCAGCTAATTCCTAGATGAGATCTAGGCAATTACGTGTCTCTGGGCTGAAAAAGCCAGTGTTGCTATTTATCCTGGAAGATGAGTGTAAGGGTGGCCTCTTTTAGGAGGGATTGAGATGCCACAGAAAAGACAATAGTCTAAATTGGAGCAAACTTTTACACTTTTTTTGCCAAGGGCTGAGTCAGTAGTTTAAGGTGCAAATCAGCACATCTTCAATGAGATCTGTAGGATATTTTAAACAGCATCGATTTCCAGCCTGGTTTTGTGCTTTGTCCAGTCCCACAATGTTTGCTCTCAGCTCCTGTTAACATACCATGAAATACACATTAGAGAAAGTACACCCTGGATATAAGTGTATCTATTTCTGAAGTGCGTGTTTTGGAAACTAAGGCTTTGATTTTAAAAGCTGTGGTTTGTTACTTCCTTATAACTAGCTCCCCGTGTATTGTCTCATTTTGATTTTACCTCCCAGTGCCCAATGACCAGTTAACTTATATACAATTAGAAATGTGAATGATGTATAAAATCTCTCCTTTTGTTTTTCAGGGCCATCCTGGGATGCCCGGCTTCGCAGGGGCTCCTGGAAATCCTGGTCCTCCTGTAAGTTCTTCTGTTGCAAAGCAGATGGTCTGGTATTTTCCTTACTAATAAAGGTAGTTGCAGCAAGGAACGTTCTCACCTGTCTGCATTGCATTTGCCTTTTCCAGTGGGTTCCTAATGGTCCCCTGAGTGTCATAGAATTCCCTGCTCATGATAATTGCTATTTAATACATCAGCCACTTTTCATTGATTGCTTCAGCTCACTCTGTAAATGGATGCTAAGCTTCACTCACTCTCTTTACACAAGGTAATGATCATGAAAACCCTTCCACAGAGACTACTTAGTAGTATACACATAGGTGTTTCCTTATATGCGGAGTAAGTTGTCAGTCTGGAACCAGCAGATCTAACAGTGGGTTTGGTTCTCAGTTTTATGCAGTGGTATAAGACTAGATTTTTTCTCCAATTTCTGTATCCCATGGTTTACTTCTGAATTAAGAGGCCTTTTATCTGTGTTCTGTTCCATCACAGTCCTTCTCATTTCTTGTTCTTCTCTCTCCACAAATACAATTATAGTTCTTTGTATTTATAAAGGCATAATACTGGGGTGTCATTGCAGAAGTAAGGCTGGAATAACTTGGCTCTCATGGTTGTAATATTACCACTTACACTCTCCAACAGCAGGGACTTTTCCTAAGCATCAAGCTTTTTTTTCCAAAGCTCTTGTCTTTACCCATAGTCATCACTACTCATATTGCTGCTTATAGAGTAGTGGGGCTCTGCCATGCTAAGGGTGTGCAGGCTTTGTCTTTTCTGGGGACCAGCACAATCTCTTCAAAGCTAAATTTACATTGCAACACCTAAAGAACAGGAGGTACTAGAAAAAAGAATTGGATTAAAATTCTGTTTTCAGACGGTAGCAGTGCCTAGGGCCTGCTGAATGCTTTGCCACCAGGACAATACATGGGTCCCATTTGAGGGTCATTTGCAGTCCTGCAAGCTCGTCTTAAGAAACATTATTTTAGGAGAAACTGGTAACACAGGCACATTTACTGCCCGGGCTGTAGACATAGTCCGGTAGAATTAGAACTCTTAAAACTATCCCATGACACTCTCATGTGAGTCATGAATGGAATGTCATGGTCAAATGAAAAGTGAAAAATAAAACTGACCCTGTCAAAGGAGAGCAAATTGTGATGTTTCCCTAGACATTTTTTATCCTGCAACTTTTGCTGTGCCTTTTTCCTCTTTCATTTACTTCTAGTTCCGGGGCAGTAGAGAGTGCAGTCACAAATATACCAAAGGTGTTAATTATTCATGTTGTTTCTGCTTTATTCTGTTTAGGGACCAGATGGGGCACCAGGACCAATAGGACCAGCAGGAAACCCAGGAGACATAGTAAGCTCTAAGCTGTGTGTTACACCACTAGCCTTACCTAGACTTAGCTCTGTGAAGTAAAGCTGAGCTGGAACCGATGTAATATTCTTTGAAAGCTCCCCAAATTATTCAATCTGAAACCTCTCTACACCTGCAAGTAGGACCCACACAAATAGCAGCAGATTACTTTGTTCCTGAAGTTTTGTTTACTCACCAAAAGGAACTCCAAATTAGCCAGAGAGAAAACCCAGTCCATGGGACCTCTTCGGTGCACCCTTGGCCTACCACCTAAGGAGGTTTTTGTACCTCTCATCTATCTGTGCTTGCTATTAACATCTTGTAGCCTCTATAATAGGATGACTTAATCTGTTAGGATGGCTCATGAACCAGGATAAGACCTGAATTGTGACTGGGGATTGTCAAAACAAGCCCGCACCATTTGGAAGAATGCCATAGCACTGACTGCTCAGATCCCAGGTCCTTAGACCATTCCCTGACACCACTGAAAATGCTAGTGTAGGTATAAACTTCAAGAAGTCCATGAAGAATTTTGCTACTGCTGTTTTATTTGAAGGGTGTTCAGATGCTGTTTTATGGTAATGCATCACAAAACCCTGAGAGAGATGGGTAATCTGACTGCAGTCTGATTGATGCTTACTTAAGTTTGAAAAGGAAAAATGAACCATCCTGGAGTAATGCATGATTTAGGACTGTGTAATTCTGTGATTAATTTCTAGAGCAAGATTTCCTAATGAGCAAGACACCTTTTGCACATCTGTTCAGCTTGAACTTCATCATAAGGGACCAGTAATGGTATTTCTGGTTGTGAAATCAGTGAGCACTCCCAGCAGAGAGCACAAAGACTACATGGACTTCCCTTTTAAAAAAGGAGTTAAGGCTGAAATAATTTGAAGGACATTGGATGCTTTTGTCACTCCTGTAGAAAAAGAGAGGATTTCTTTCTTGGGACAGTCAATGAGGCACTTCTCATAACTGCTGATTCAGTAGATATAAAATATAGACCTTCTATTTTCTGGCTGAACACTTCATGCAAGAAGTTAAATACTCAGTGTTAGATATAATTAAACTGCAGAAAAAAATACTGGTGATTCTAGTGGTTTCTCCATCTGTAAAAACTTATAATTAATACTGGATGTCTCGCTTTAAAAGAAAACTTCTCAATTTAAGCAGGAATGAATTAAAAAAAAAACGTATATGGTATGATGTGAGCTGCAAGACCAGATTTTCACAGTGGTCCCTTGTCAAATGCAGCATGTGATAGATCTTCATCTGAGAAACATTTGAATGACTTGACTGAATCATGGTGTTTCTGCTTTCTTTCCAGGGTAAAGATGGCCCTCCAGGTCCACAGGGCCCACCAGGTGTGCCAGGACTTCCCGTGAGTGCAGTTCAGCCCCTTCCCACTCAGTACATTTAACTGTTTATAAGCACAGGTGACGTTTCTGGGGTGCTTTGGAAGCCGTGCATAATCTTTAAAGGGTACCTGCCATGTTGGTGCTATGTGTTTGATCCAGGACATCATGAGTGCTGTGTTTGATCACTTTAAGTGTTAATTACCAACGTGAAACAGGCCTGTTCCTCATCTGCCTCCTCATTCTTTGGCATAAATACTCTTATGTAGAGCAGAAAAATCAAAATTAATAGCTCCAGTAGGAGGGCATGAGAATTCATAGCCTGGAATACCACCTTCATCTCAGTCCATGGTTTAAATAATTCCTTTGCACTTACTCAAGATCAAGTGCATCTTGGGCACAAACACTTCTCTTCTGGAAAATACATTAGTATAACACTTTGTTTTGGTTTTTGTGCCTAATAGAGATAGGGACAGAACTATTTCCAGTGCAAAGCAGTCTAGTTGACTGAAGGTAATGCTTTTATAATGATTTATAACAGCTGTTTTTAGAATCCTGTTTTAAGGCTGTTAGCATGGTGAAAAGGAGGAAACCCCGTAGAACTGCCATATGGGAGAGAGAAACAGTTTGTGCTGTTACAGTGGTGTGGTAAGAGCAGGTTCATGGCTGAACTGTAGAAATATCAGAGTTTTTGGAGGGCTAGACAAACTTAAGTAATGCCACAATGAAGCAGAGGTGCTATTGTGAGTTTTCACACTGACAAAGAATTACCAGTCTATTCTATAAACTTCTTATCCCCTGCTTTGCATTTCATTAACAGGGCATTGCTGGGAATGATGGCAAAGATGGCAAGCCAGGATCTCTTGGGGAACCGGTAATGTAATTTAAAGCTGTTTCACTCAGGCAATCACAAACGACATCCAGTTATTGCTTTTGGAGCTGCCTATCTATGGACTCCTCAGTGGGGGCAGGGAATCTGTTGGCACATCTTTGTTTTAACACCATAAGGACTATATTGTCTTGAGCAATTTATAACTTTAACGTACGAGCAATCTTGAAAAGAAACTGGGTTCTTTTACTGTTACAGCTGCCATAAATACTCGAAAACCTAGCGATTCCACCTTTACAACTACTGCAAATATTGCAGAGAAAGGAGGTTGTGCATTAAACTTGGGGATCCAATTTTTAGGTAGAAGATTATGGGGCATAAAAAGTTTAGAGGAGTTGTCTTTAAAGAAGCCTTTTCTGGGTTGCTCTCTGACAGTTCTGTTATCCAGGATTAAGGGATTTGTATTAGTTGTTCTCTACTTAGTCTATACTTGCATTTATTGAGGGGAAAAAAAAAAAAAAGAAAAAGAGACGTAAAGTTGTAAGCCAAAAGGAAATGCTAATATAGCAGGCAAAAGGGAATGTTAACAAATCAGGAGATTAATATTGTTCCTTAGAACTGTATTTGTTAGAGGAAGAAATGTGCTTGCAGAATCTGGCATTGCCATCCTCTTTGCCAAATGGGACTTAGTGCTTCTGTAAAGAGCCAGGTCCCCAGTTATTTAGGGGAACTGATAAGTGGAACAGTGCTTGTCACGACAGCTGCAGACGGTTGTGAGCTTGCATCAAAACACCTGGTTTCTGTGTGCAGATACTGATTTTGTAGGTGCTGACAAGGTATTTCTGCAGTTGTGTGCATTACCCCTCTGAAATAAAAACATTGTAAAGGTGCATCAGTCCAAAGGTACAAGTGCCTTTGAAATTCAAAGGGTGTGCTCATGACAGTGATCGACATGTGTGGGAATGTCTCTGTCACTGCTGTCCTTACACGCTCAGGCGCAGACACTGCTGGAGAAACCTCAGGCAATCACAATTCTTTGTGTTATATGTAAGGGGGAAGAGTAGGGAGAATTTTGAACAGCAGAGGGATGGACCTGAGAGCCTTGTTAACATGAACATGATTGTTTCCCATAGGGAAAACCTGGAGAACCAGGGCTCCCAGGCCAGGAGGGTGCCAGAGGCTTACCGGTAGGTAACTCTTCTGTACTGTAGCTGGGAAGCTTTTGTCAGACAGTTGAAAACCCTTACTCATGTGATCAGGTGTCAGTGACATGGACAGTGGGATTGGGTGCACCCTCAGCAAGTTTGCGACCAAGCTGTGTGATGTGGTCGACACGCTGGAGGGAAGGGATGCCATCCAGAGGGACCTGGGCAGGCTTAAGAGGTGGGCCTGTGCGAACCTCATGAAGTTCAACAAGGCCAAGTACAAGGTCCTGCACTTGGGTGAGGGCAATCCGAAGGACATTGGGTTCCTCACCTAGAGTTTAAAGCAGATAACCTCATGACACTCCTTCTACCAGACACCTGCTCACAGCTGTGGCCCTTGTGCTCTCTTCTGTGTCCTGAAAGGAGGGAGACAATGAAATGAAAGGGCTAAATGACCTTCGGGCTGGTCATACCATGAATACATACCCTATAGTCTTGGTCTTGCAGCCTAAGGAGTTGTGGAAAGGACTTTTATCTCCCTGTGACATTGTTCTACCTAATTGCTGCATGGCACATGGCAGCTCCAGGTTGACCAGTCCCTTGTAATCACAGGAAAACTGGGAAGGTTATTAAGTGCACATTCTAGACAGAACATTCTCATTCCTTCATGTGTTAGGGTAATGGGCGATTGTTTATTTCATTCTCTTGCAGGGTTTCAAAGGACAGAGAGGAGACACAGGTCCCCCAGGTCCCCGGGTAAGCAACATGCACTGCATGCATTGTGATCCTTTGGAGAAAGATTGTGTGAATTGAAGTTGACCTTTCTAGGACTATAGGTGAAAATTATGACAGGTCTGTGTTTAACATGGCTGTTTTCAAACACAACTCCATGGCCTAAAATCACAGCAGCTGTTTTCATTCCCTCTGCTGAAGTTCTTCTCCCAGGTAAGGTAAGGTGGCTGGTAGATCTGCGTCCTCTGATGCTCCCTTTGAGATAGTCCTTTGTGAGCAATATTCACAGGATGCCTCCATACTGTATCCTACTGGTACAAATGCTGACATACAAGTTGAGGAACCCTGCTGTATCCATTGGATGAGTATCAGCTCTCCTCCAGAAGTTCCTAAGACATGCAGAGTAAGATAAGAGACAAGCATACAGAAATGAGGATAGAAATGTTTCTAGCCATTTGGCTTAGTTGCCAGTGCCTCAAGAAGCCCAAAACTTAAGTACTGCATAAGAAGTTGGTCTCTCAGTTCTGAGCAATGCAGTACAAAATGCTCCTTAGTGTAGAAAGTGGAAAACAAAACTCAACTTCTTTCTGCCTCAGTAATTCTGATTTTCCATGGGGAAAGAAAATGCTTTGCTTAGAGGAGCTTAGCTGAGCAACCCACTGCTAGAGCTCCTCATCTTTTCTTCCTTACAATAGTTTCTATAGCATGAATAGATTCGTGGTTTTCGGTGACTGCATTAGCAGTTACATATCTGCAAGAACAGTGCCTTGTGCATCACTTTCAGAAGACGCTTCCAAGTTATTTTGGTAATCTGTGTGTCACGTATGATGTACAAGGCTCTTAATGGCTTTAAAAAGTCATCACTGAGCTCAGTCCAATATTGCAGAAACCCCATAACACTTGCAGTGGTGTTTCTGGCCTGTCATTGACCTTGAGCTGATATCCCTTTCTTTTTCGCTGAATTGCAGGGGGAACCAGGTGCGACAGGTCCTGCTGGGCGTGAGGGGCCACCAGGGAAGGATGTAAGTGTACTGTTTTGAGCAGCCATTAATCTTCTCCCTGACAAATGAAAAATTTCATTCACAGTGACCCCTCCCTAAAAACAACCGCAGAAATTGCAATAAAGGGCGAATTACCGCAGCAGTGCACAGGAAATGATTTGTGCAAAGCTCATTAAGGTAACGAGGAATTTGAGAGCCTTTATCACCACTCGGCTGCTGACACTTAAATGTCAGGTATATCTTTGGAAAAGCAGAGAGATCTGTATTGTTTAAATCCCAGGCTGTACTGTATAGCTGTGGACCTGCTTTCTGCCACACCTCCCCGAGTCGTGCTTCTCTCTGCAGGTCCCACAGGGCCAGGTTCCGTCACGCTTCCCCTGCAAAAGCCGTACCTTACTGCACACATAGCTTAACCAAAATCTATGTAATACTCCTGGAATGACGCTGCTGCTCAGAGGAAAGAGAGATGGTACGAACAGATCCTCTGACATTATTAACGTCAAATGCAGTCACATAACAAAGTCTCTGGAAAGCATAACTGAAGCAGGATCCTGCAGCAGCTGCTGAGCAATGTGCCAGGTGGCTGATACGCCATTGCCGTGGGATTTGGGGAAGTGGTTTCTCATTTGCACCCCACTAGTATCACTGGGACACTGTTGTGCTGTAAATGGTACCCTACAAAGTAAAACGGAAGGTAGACTTGGGGGAACCCCTCGGAGAATACAGAAGCAGGTCTTAAGCCTTGCTCAAGAGAGAACAAAGTAGTTCAGTCACTGAGGAATCCAGCTTTAAAATCTGCTGATACTAATGGGTTCTGCTTCTAATCAGACTGCATTTGGTGATAAATGTTTAAAATTCAGAAGAGTGGTCTTCCACTACCTGGAAGGAGGTAGTGAAGCTTTTCTTTAATGCTGTTTTTCCCTAATACACAAACAGCGTAATTTAATAGGAACATTTTAAAATGATGGGTTGCTTGCCTCCCTGTCAGATTTTTCCCACTCACCAGAATGGTTTTCTTCATTTCAGGGCGATACCGGTCCCATAGGACCACAGGGTCCTCGAGGACTCAGAGGGCAGCCGGTGAGTTTTCTCTCCTGACAAGCAGTTTCTGGAGATACGTTGTGTTTACTGGGGATGTTCTGCATCCCAGAACTCTGGTTTGGAAGAATGCTATGCAAGATCCGGGTGATGTTTGATAAAACACTACCTTTTTTTTGAAAAATAAAAAAAACCTCAGAAGTATATTGCTGGAAACCAACCAATGAGGACTAACAGGAGCGCAAAATATTGTTGGTTTCTGACTTGTGTGGGAAAGATTAATGATTTCTTCCTGGACTGCAGTGTCAGAAGTGCTCATATTCCAGACCTGCCCCTGACATATCACTTACTTCTTAGGAGGCCTGAGGATATGGTTTTCAAAGGTAGACGCTAACTGCAGGTGCCCACTTTGACATATTTGGGGTCCATGTGACACCATTCATTTTTGTCATGCTCTTTTCTGACAAAAAAGCATAATTGTAAGAAAAAGATTTGTTTAATTGAACACATGTAGAGTTTTATTACATCTTCAGTGGAGAAATGGCAATTTAGTTGACATTTCAGAAAGTGTCATTTGGGATGTCTGAGAAATTACTTTTATTAATTTAACAGGCTCTTCAATTCTCTTTTAAAACCCAGAGCTTTCCAAATTTGGATTCAGGTCTCAGTCACTGAACCTAGGCATATCTTTATTATTTTGCAATACGAGTTATTTCTTTTCCTTCTGGGAAGACATGCTAGTGAAACAAATTCTGTAACATGTTCCATATCTGGGCAAAATGCTGATTCAGCCAGCAATGCTAGGAGCTGGAATGGCAGGTCCCTTGAAGTTAGGAGGGTAGGGGGTTAGATTAGACTGAAGGAACATATGGAGAGCTCCTCTGTCTACCTTGTAATTTATCTCATTATTCCTGGACTGCTGGCATTAGTCATTAATGTGTCGTGCCCCTTCACAACAGTAGTAATGAATAAAAAGGTTTGAGGAGAAGGAAATTACCACCCCAAGCCGTGTTCCTCTTTGGAGGAGAGCTACCTGGGATTTTATATGTTGGGGGGCAAAGTATCAGTTTCTCTTTTTCTTCCTCTGCTTTGTTTCTTCTTTAGTAGAAAGCACGAGGTATGATTCTGAATATTGCCAGTAAAAAGGCTGGTCTTTATGATCAGCTCCAGTGCAATGACTTTTTGTCCTGTGACGGGGTTAGCCATGCAGTCAGGCATGCAGAAGTTGTGGGATCAACTGAAAATAGGAAATCCTTACTCCGTAATCTCCCAAGAGAGAAGGTTGGACAACGTTAAAGAAACCCCTGCTGGTATAGCAGCAGGTGGATATTTTTATTGATTGCTGTATATGTTACTTCACTAAACTTTTTCCTTTTCATCTAGGGCAAGAATGGATTGCCTGGATCTGCAGGAGAGCCTGGCCCAGCAGGTAACCCAGTAAGTACAACAACGGGAAACTCATGCAGCAAGCAGTTACATCAAGGAGAGGTGACTGATGAAGTATAGATGGAGTGGTTTATGTATAGCAGCTTATAATACCTCAAGTTGCCTTGTCTGAAGGTAGAGGTCGGTGACCTGAAAATCCTTGTCTGGCCACAACATCAGAGAGGTTTTGGCTATATTCCTGGAATTGAGATGCAAGCTGGGTCATCTTTTTATTTTTATATTTTTTAATCAGCAAAGTTAAGTGTTCACAGAAAAAAGGAAATGATCGATCACCTGGTATGGAGGAAAGATTCGCATGCCTCGTCTTTACCAGTTGATTTAATTTTGCCAAGCAGAGACTGTGTAGCCAGCAGAGAGTTGTCACAGGGAAGGAGACGGCCTCGGGGAGTTGGCAGGCTGCCATCGAGGAACAGCAGCAGCGGAGAAATTCTCCCCAGGCGCTTGGGGAAAGAGCAGGCAGTGGGCAATAAACCAAGATCACTGAGCAGAATGAATCCCCCGGGGGCATCCTGTGTGGAAGAACAATGTGGTAACGAAGGGCTGTAAGGAGGACAGAAAGCAGTTGTTGTTTTTTCTCTGTTCTTCTGCTGCAAATTGTTCAGGATTCAGCAAATCCATGCAAATGAACCTTTGTGTCCACCAGCACCTATTGCAGTGCAGGGCTTTTCCTTCTCTTTGCCCACCTAGGCGTTAGAGCTCATTGGGCTGGTAAATTCAGACCGAAACAAAAGACCATAACAGAAGAAATCAGAAAAAAATAATTGTAGTGGGACTTCGCTCACCTTTGTGGCACTCAGCCCTTGCAATACCATGAAGCAACCTCAGCCTTGCCACTAAGTCGTGCCCTGAGCACATTTTGCTTTGCTGCTGGGATGTCTTCTCCCATGAGGCTGCAGAGAAGCAAACAACACCTTTGTGCATGGGGAGAAGAGAACACACCGGTGGGGTTCAGGCGGTGCAGTCTGCCAGCCTTCCCACAGACAAAAATCTGCTTTTTTTTTGTCCTTGCCACAGTCTCTTTTTGCCTTGCTGGGACCATTGCCGTTGCCTCTTACCCCATGGATCTTTGCTCTTGCCCTTTCAACCTCCGTTTCTTCTTATCGTGCCAACCCCTCCTCCCAATTCTTACTGCTTTTTGGCTTTCTCGGTTGCTCCCCATGTGTTTTACAAGGTTGCTGTGGTTCTGGAATGCTCCGTGAGTGCCAAACGGGGGTTAGCTTTTAATCATCATCGTGTTATCACATTACCTACCTAGACAGTCAGCTGGTGACCCAGGGTCTCACCAGGCAGCTTCCTGCACAAACACAGAACTAAAGCAGCCTCTGCTCCAGAGGATTTACAGTCCAAAAATAACATAAGAGATTGAAAAAGGATAAAGTCAGATGGATGAGAAAGGGGAAACAATGACAGCGTTGGTCAGCAGAACAGACACTCATCTCATCAGTATCTTTCTCTGTCATGAAAATGAATTCTCTCTCCTTCACAAAGGTAATTATGAGAAGTGTTTCCTTGTGCTGTACACTACTCCATTTATTTCCAGCCTTGTCTGGAAATGCACCCATTTCCTTTGCAATGTGGTGTGACAAGCCAATATTTCTGTTTGAAGAAAAGGAGAAGTGAGAAAGATGATTGGGACAATAAGGGTTTCTTTTCCACCTTATGAACTACTTCACCATTGCTGATTTATATCACAGGGACGTTGGACAACACCTGCCAGGAGCCTGCTCCTTTTGCATCTGCTGTTTGACAGTGCCCAGACTGCTCCACCGTGCTCGTGCTTAAGCCTCTATATGACAGTGAGGCCCAACCCCTAAAGCCTCCAGACTTTTCTCTTTTGTGCGACATTAGCAATGCTTCAAATCGCTGCATACTCAACAGCCACGTGCTTTGTGCCTGTTTGATTTGTTGTCACTCACTTGACACAAAACGAGCTTAAAATAAAGGCAGGTTTCATTCTAAGAAGAAAAAGGGTTACTTCCTGAACTAGAAGGTGGCAAAGAAAGTTCTGAAAAGAAAAGGTTAAAAAAAGAATTTAAAAAAAGTATTTGTGAAATGGGTCTGTTTCCTGAACTGACATTTAAGCTGCCCTGATCTGTAAGAAAATGGGACAGTTTGGCAGAACATCACAAGAGATAAGTAAAAGGCGGACGTTTTTTAAATTGAACCTGAGAATAAGAGCAAAGGAGAAGCTCAGTAGCTGTTGTCTGTTAATTGTATTCTCAGATTTGAGCTATATGACCATCTGCACTGCTTCCCTGTTGTTGTGCATCACGGCATTTCATCGGCTGCAACGACAACTTAGAAACCATGCAGCACCAGAAGTAGCTGCTGAACATACCTCCTGTCACTTCCATAATTGTCACTTTCTTTTCATCCTTTCACAGGGACCCCACACAGCTTATTAATAATGCAGACCTGGTATCTGCAATCTGCTGTTCTAAATGACTTTGTTCTTCCTTTCCTTGTCAGTTTTAGGAGCCCTGCTGCTACAGTGAAATTTGCCTATTCCAATGTATCTGTAAGTGCATGCTCTGGAAAAGAGGTGTTGGAGAAAGGGCTGCTAGTGTCTCTCATTTCTGTCCAAAGGGTCCTAAAGGAAATAAAGGAGAGAACGGCAGCCCAGGACTCCCTGGCTTCATAGGACCCCGAGGACCACCTGTAAGTATGTCTGGGGATGGATTAGAGCCACTAATTACCTGTTTTTAAATGTTGGGCTGATGAAGGTGGGACATAGTTATCTTTAATTAGGTAGAAAGCATAGGCAGGAGATCTCACAGAACCAGAAACCATATGCTCTACTTCCAAAGGAAACTGGTCTGCAAAAACTGGTGTTATTTTTATGGCCAAATGACTGTAATCTAATTTAATGAATTGGTATTTGTCAGTCAGCCATGATAATGTGTGCATTAAATGGGATGGTTCAACAGTCTTCTTGGTATGCGTTTGGGTTATTTGAGTTACTCAGACTATGTCTCTGCATGAACTCCAGAAGGGCTAAATCCAGAAGTTTTAGTAATACGGCTATTCTTGATATTTGCTGCTCCCAGGCAAATTCCATTGTTATGTGCAACAGAGGTAAACTGCAATTAAAACACTTGAATATCTTCCAAATTGATCTAAAATAGTATTCACATGAAAATATCACAGCTTTGAAATCCATTGTCTTTAGCCCTTCCGAGGCAAGCAAAATATGTTACTACATTCCACTAGAAGGGCAGAAAAGGTGAATACTAGGTAAATATTTTCATTTCTAACTCTAGTGTGACAAAATGAGATTTTAATTGTTTTTATGTGAATCTAGAATTTCTTCCTTTTTTATTTTTTAATGATTGGAAAGGGAGTTTTGTGATGAAAAGAGGAGGAAAATATTTCTCTGGAAAATTCATTTAAGGCAGCAAACACAGTGGCCATTTAAAACAGAAGTGGCCCTAAGGAATACTCAAGTGGGTCTGATGCTGCCTGATTTGGAGCTGATGTGATCACACATCTGTGATTAGTTACATTGCTCATGCATACGTAGATGTGTGCCAGCAAAGTGGAAGTTACTCTGCATATTTCCAGGTTATGGAAAAATATCATCTGCATACACACATTAGAGATATGATCATGTGTGTGAATTGTAAATGGATTGTAAAGATGAATCCATCTACTCATGATATGGGAATGTGGGCAGAATTTTAGCAACCTGTAATTTAATGTTTGCTTTGTTTCCATAAGTGCGCTCCAGGACTGCAGTGAATTTTTTTTTTTTTCTGAAATGCAAAGATTGTACTGCTTTATTATCACTTTCTAAATGCAGAGTATAGAAAAAAAAAATCCTGATGGGGTGCTTATTTAAATTGAGTTTATTTGATACAGTTCTAAAATACGGGCAAGATTTCAAGCTGGAAGTTGCTTTATAACTGACTTTCTATCCATTATCTCAGCTGCTGTGATACAAGATGATACCTCTCCTTACCAAATATGCATCCCTTACATCTTTAGATAGTTATATCTATAACGTTGGCACTGCTTAAGCTAAACCAGCCTAAGTAAAGGTTAGGAAGCTTTGGGAAAGATCCATAAGAAAAAGAAATAGAACTTACTGAAAGCAGAAATGTATTTTCAATAAAATATCTGTCCTGATCTCAGCTGGTTCTGTTGATGTGCTTTCCTTTTATTTACAAACAGTTACATGGTATATAGCTTTACTAAAAATCCTTTCTCAATAGGATGTGCCTTTCCAGGAATGACCTATAGCAGTAGGCTGACAATAAATAGTCCAAACCCACTATTGTGTGGTAGAAAACTTGTGCTTTAGACAGAAAGTGAGACTCATGGTTAATAGGTAAGGTTGGTCCTCCAAGTCCTTGCAGTATGGTAATAAATCCACTCTCTCTACTTCTCAGGGAGATCCAGGAGAAAAAGGCCCTCCAGGAAAAGAGGTAAGTTAAACTCCTGGTTGTTTCAGTGCTAGTGTCTCAGGAAAAAACATCAAGGATACTACCTGGTTTGCAAAAAACTGATTTTTTTTCTTGATTTGTTGATATCTGAGAGCAAACAAAGAGCTCTCAGGGATCTGTGGGACCAACAGGGAAATGTATTTTCCCCAGGTTGCAAGAATCATTGTGAATGCATGCGCTTTATTACTTACTGTTATTATGGATAACTTTTCCATGCTCACCTTTATTTTGTTGCAGGGTGCACCAGGGAAACCAGGTGAAATTGGCTCCAAAGGAGACAGAGTAGGTTGGAGAGTATTATTAGTTATTTCATTACATTGAAATAAAAACAGCTATTCTGAGGTAGGGGCCAGGGTAAGGGGTCATTTAAGAGTGAAGTGTGGCCTGTGGAGATCTGCTATGCTCCCCCTTTCCTCCCAGCCCTCTCTTTAATCATTCAGCGTCAGTAATAATTTGTGGATCATTTGTAATGCACCAGATGTTGTATTCAGTAACTTTGCCAGCTCAGCTGTTTGTGTTTTGCTGTGCTTGGAACTCAGAAGTTTGCCTTTTATTTCGTGGTGGTAATGTCAGTTTTTGTGCCTAGGGAGACCCTGGCATCAAAGGAGAAAAGGGTCCTCAAGGAGAAAAGGGCCCTCCAGGTGAACCTGGGATACCTGGTCATAAAGGTCATCCAGGACTGATGGGTCCCCATGGACCACCAGGAGACACGGGGCAGGTTGGACCTCCTGGTCCCCCAGGACAGCCAGGATTTCCAGGACCAAGGGTAAGGCTGCCTGATACGGGCTTCGTACGGTAATTTTACTGCCACAGTACAATCAGGAAAGCTCCTAAGGTTACGGTAAGGCTGACAGAAACCTGAGCAAGGATGTGTTACAATGGGGAGGCAGCGTTTTTATCTCCTATCTCTTTGTACATATAAAGCAGAACTGTAAGGTATCGTAGAGATTTGTTGTGAGGGTGTTGGATTGGACTCCAAGAGAGCTGAGCAATTCAGACCTGTAGCCAAGGCCAGTCCCTGACTCCTTCTATCTCTAAAAGCCTAATCAGGTCATGAGACTATGTCCATGGGTACCTGGAATCTGAAAAAGCTTCTTCCTATATGGGTGTTAACGCATAGCGTTTCATATAGAGGTCTTATGCCTTCCTCTGCTACTGGTTGTTATGAGAGACAAAACACTAAGCCGCGGAAAGGTCACTGCTCTATTCCTGGAAATCCTGTAGTCAGCTCATCAGAATTCATGAAATCCCATTTTCATTTAATATTCTTTTTTTTTTTTTTCCCTTTCTTTCTAACGGGAAACAATCTAGCTATTGAGAGTGCCTGAGGGTAATGTATGTAGAAGAATGGAAACAACTACTGACACTAATGAAGCTGCTATGCCCATCCTGAGGATGAATTTGAGACTACCTCGGGGGGAATAAACAGTAAAGTAATCTGTAATGTAAAGGCTGGGTAAATTTTAGACAAAGCATTTTTTTCGTGTCTCAACAGCACAGAGAGATTTGATGCTATCCAGTGATGATTATGGAGACTTAATGAAACTAATAGGGTTAAAACTTCAAAAGATAATATGTAAGCCTTCTAATTATGTTCCACAATCATGTTTACTTATTGGGATATTCACTAAGAGCTGTCACAAGTAGTTAGTAGTAATGACAATTTTTTTTTTTTGTTACCAACACAAACATCTCTTTCTCATACAAAATTTACTTTGTGAAGGAGGCAGCAAATGGATCAACTCCATACTTATCAGCACTTTTATCAGTTAAAATTGAAAGGTCTGTTAGCTATTTAATAAAATCTACATTTCTTAATCAGGAATAATTTCTGGTTCAGAAGACCTCGTTAAGTTTTTATAAACAGAGGGCACAGTCTGCATCCTTATATGTTAAAAGGATAAGTCTGAGGGAAAAACAACACTTTCGTGTAAATAGTTCATTCACAGAGGAGTGCCATTTTTAGGCTGATCAGAAATATTTTCAAAATTGTCACAAATTGAAAGAATAATTTTAACCAAAAAATGAAAAGTATTTTTCAAGTGAAACATATTACTTTACAAATTATAAAGGAAAGTATTTGATCTTTTGTGTTCAGAATGGTTTATTTTTGAAATACAGCTAAAATTATTCTTCTGAGTTTGTGAAACGTGCAAATACAAGCATCTAGTTACCTTAAACCCATTTTTTATAGTCTTGGAAAGCCTCAGCCAAGAATATTCTCCTTCCAGTCTACCAAGAATGCTTTCATCAGTTTTCCAGTTGGACACCCAGCGTTGTTGTTTACATAAGTTTGAGTTTTAATGGGTGTTACAGCTGTTTAACAGCATTGTCGCACAAAAGGAGCTGAGAGAGGGGATAAAGGATGTTGTTCCTTGGAGGCTGTGCAGGGAACCGAGTCCAGGCAGCCCCATCTCTGTCTCCCTTCAACGGCCTGGAATCAGGCAAAACCTTGTGCATGCTTGGAAGAATGAGTATCGTGTGTGTAAATTGGCTTCTGTTCTGCTGAGATAAGGCCTGTCAGCAGGGGATGCATCCAGTATCAGTGTGTATACCAAGTCCAGATCCTCTCCTTTACTATTCTGGAGGCGCACGTACTTCTCTCTGCAAGGAAACGTGCAGAGCTGAGGAAGCAGGTAGGCTGTCCACTATGGCCTAGTGGAGCAGAGGAAGTCTCCTGATTCAATTTCTGTTACTTCCCCTGTTAGTGTATAGGAGGGAGATTTTATCTAGGAAGGAGAAGAGGAAAATGAGCAACTGAGCCCTCTGGCCAGGCTCCCTGCTTACAGCTTGACAGCCAGGTGGGAACTGTGGATGCTCTGAGTCCCTTTTTGTTCTCCTTCTTCAAGGCAGTCCCTACAGCCCTGTGTATGCGTTGGGTGAAGAAATGCAACCCTCTAAGCCCTTCATCGAAAGTGTCATTTACACATCCCCTGGCTGTGATTAGTATGTCTTATTATTACTGTGATTATTACTCCCTAGGGGGAACCTCCATCTCTAGAGACTTTGAGAAGACTCGTCCAAGAGGAATTAGCTAAGCAGCTAGATGGTAAGTAATCAGCTCTGAGAAGCCAGCAGATAGATCTGAGAGTATGAAAGATACTTTCCATAGCTGCGGTGGTATAACTGCAGCTGAACCTCTCCTGCTTGTGGAAGGCGATGTTGCAACAAGCTTGCCTGGAAGGCGAATATGTGTAAAATGAAACGTGCTGAGCAAGCTTTACCATTCCCCAGGCTTGATGTTTCCAGCAGCAGTGCAGGGGCTTTCTCCCCTCTTTAGCCCAAGGACATTGCCTGTGCTAATCACATCATGGCTTTTGCTCCCAACACAGCTTTCTTGTAGACTCATTCCTGCAGATGCCTGAGCTCAGATGGTAGGATAAAAGAAGATACAAATTAAAACAGATTCATCTGGGGCCTCGTAAGAGAAAGTAAACAAAGTAGAAGCCCACAGAGGGACTATGAGCCCTGGTAAACTTGCTTTGAGGTTCCAGCTGGAGGAGAAATGTTCCTGATTGCTGGCTGTGACACTCAATACCCACCAGTATGAGGAGAGGGTGCAGGGTGAATGTAGGCTGCTTTTTCTCTCAAAATATATGAATTGCAGACCACTATTGACAGTGAACTGCAAAGCTGTAGCACTTCTTCTCACACAGCTCTTGGAGCAGCTGAAACATATCCATGGGAATTTTCCTCCACTCCAGAGATCATGGTGAAATGAGGTGATTTATTTGAAGGAGTTTATTTACATGCTCTCAGACTTCAATTTCCACTGCAGCCTAAAAGCAGTCAAGATTTTGCGTCATTGAAGTCAACATAGAAAACCCTTTTCCCTTCATTCTGTAGGATGTTTTTGTGATGCTAAGTATGTCTTAAGAGCCCTCAAGGCTGCTTAGGGTTTGAATCTGGAAGCCACAAGCAATGTGCCTGCATGGAAATCAGAGAACATGCTGACACAGGGAACTGCCTTAGTCACAGCTTCTGACTTCAGAGGCAGAGATGGGTACATTGGCTTTCACTCCACATGTATAACAGCCCAGAACAAGAAAAGAAAGCTTTCTTCCTACAGAGCAGCCATGTAGCATCTCACTTGGTGGCAGAAGCAATGGAAACAGATCCTTCTTTTCAGATCAGCAATTATCACAGTTCTACAGAAGTCCACCAACTGTACAACTAAAGGAAAGGATATTTTAGATCCCTGGTGGACAAGGAACAGAGAGAAGTGTTTAGGATTCGGCATGATATTCAGGAGAGGTTTGAAACTGTGGAGAAAATAAGGCTCAAATCATCTAGAAAGGTCCAGTGAGGCACCGACATTGCTAACAGGGAAGGATTATGTGGGGATAACAAATGGATGACCCTAAAAATTTGATCTGTGACAACACATGGACTTTACTGGACTACTGTTTCTGGCTCTCCATCTCTTGGAGCGCTGACCTTCTGGTCTAACAAACCCCTTCATTCCTCTCTTCACAGCAAAGTTAGCCTACCTCTTGGCTCAGATACAGCCTGCACATGTAAAAGCATCCCATGGCAGACCAGGACCTCCTGGTCCCCCTGGGAAAGAAGGACTACCAGGAAGAACTGGCCCCCCAGGAGAGCCTGGCCGGCCCGGACAGACTGGGTCTGAAGGGCTACCTGGCCCCGTTGGGCCCAAAGGTGAGCAAACCTTGATACGTTTGGGAAGTCCGATAACAGGATGTGTCCACCATGTGTTCTTCAGTGTAGGCACGGGTAGCAGGAGTATGCTGAGGGGATGAGTGACGAGCAGTTCTGGTGAAGAGCTAGGAAATTATAGGACATCAATAAGACAAGAAGTGATGGTTTTAGATAGGACAAGGAGTAATTGTTTTAAACTAAAAAAGAGTAGATTTTGATTACTTTTAGGAAAACACTCTTTACTCAGAGGCTGGTGAGGCACTGGTACAGGCTACCCAGAGAAGCTGTGGATGCCCCATCCCTGGAGATGTTCAAGGCCAGGCCGGATGGGGCTTTGGGCAACCTGGTCTGGTGGGAGGTGTCCCTGCCCATGGCAGGGAGGCTAGAATAAGGTGGTCTTCAAGGTCCCTTCCAGTCCAAGCCATTCTGTGATTCTCTGAAATGAAGCAAACTAAAAAAAAAAAAAGCTTTTAATAAGGTGGTCTTCAAGGTCCCTTCCAGTCCAAGCCATTCTGTGATTCTCTGAAATGAAGCAAACTAAAAAAAAAAAAGCTTTTATTCTGTGTATTTTTAAAGGAAAAATTAATGCTTCAAATTGGTTAAGCTTTTTATGTTTTTTTTTTTTGTTTTTTGTTTTTTTTTTCATAAAAATAATAATTTCTGAAAAGCTTTATTTATTTATTTTTAATAAAATCATCCCATAGCTTGCCAGATATTTGAGTATCCTCTGATTTTCTAGTGTCTGAGTTTGTATCATAGTCTTACTTTGCCTTGGGCAGACTTACTGAGATGTTGCAGTGATACAAGTTGGACTTGCTTAACAACTTTGGTATTCACGTCTCCTGTTAGTAGCCTCTAAGTGGCACTTAAAAGTCATGTTAGAAGCAGCCTCAGTCTTTTAAAGCAGATTTTGTGAATGTGACCAGCAATTGCAGAGTGTGTGTTCTACCTCTGACCATAACTGGAGTGGGTCAGGTTTTCATTCCCACTTATGCCCCATCTCAGAGGAGTGACCATAATTAGGAACTGTTTTTTAGCAAATATGTTGGCTTCAGTGTGGATGGAAGACCTGTGGTAGTATTCTTTAGAAGTAATAAAAGAATAAAAGTAATAAAGAATACTTTAGAATTTTTCTTTAAGGTAACGCTCATAAATTTATTGTTGTTGTTTTTTCCCCTCTCTATAGGAGAAAGAGGAGCAAAGGGTGAGAAAGGAGATACTGGCATTGGCCAACGAGGTGAAATAGGTCCTCCAGGAATTCCAGGTATGTTTATTCAGAAAGCCCCACAAAACATATCACCCAGAACAGTCACAAAGACAAGGGCTCTTCTACATCAGATAAATGATCAAGATAACATAAATAACAGCGTACACAGTTTCTGTAGACAGTGGCCCAAAGGGGAGAAATCTGACACTAGCATCACATCTGGTCACCTTTGTTTCCTCAGTGTGAGTGACAAGAACAATGACCTATCTCGGTAACAGCTTGGCTAACTGACCTTTGGGACAAGTCCAAAGTGAGGTTTTAAATGCTAGGTACACACTGAAGTGCCGTATCTGCACTTGCCAGAATCTTCTTGTGACCAAGAAGAACCAAGAGATCCAGGTAGCTTAAATGGCTGTGTCAAACACCTGTGTCTCAGGCATCCAGCTCGTGATTTATCTTTGCTGACAAAAAAAAGCAGCACATATGTTTTGTTTCTAATTAATAATTAGGAGCCATTGATCAGTTTTGCCTTCACCCTGCTTTGTTGGGAGAAGAAACTATGGGAAAAGTTTGTAACTTCACAGGCTGCACTGGGCATGTTGGTCCTGCATTGCCTTAAAATAAGAATGGACCCACCATATTTCATACAAATTAAATATCTCCCACAGTTAATTCTTGCCTCAAATTTTCCCATCCTCAGCACCTTTCTATGGGGACTGTGTGTCATTTGTTGGCCTGTGCAGCTGCACAACTTCAACAACCCACGTTGTTGAAGCATAACAATGTGGAAACTCTACATATGTGAAAGCATAGTAGAGTTGTGCATACAGGGTGGAAATCTTGCATTCAGAGGAGCCATGTTTGCCATATCCTTGTAGATACGTGCCAGCCAGACCCCAAACAGTGAAGGCTGATGCCTGCATCCCGTGCGGGAGCACCGTCATCTCCTGTGATGTTGCACTGCTGAGTACAGTACCCCAGGGGTGCCACTCACCAAGGGCATTTCTTTTTTATTTTAGGCCTCCCAGGGGAGCCTGCCTATGCCAAAGATGGGATGCCAGGACCACCTGGCCCTCAAGGTGAAGCTGGGCTGCCTGGTCTCATGGGCCCACAGGGACCTCCAGGAGCCAATGGACAGTGTGACCCCACTCAGTGCGCTTACTACGCAAGCCTGGCTGCCAGGCCCGCCAATGTCAAAGGGCCCTAGCATGCAGGGAGCATCCCCAGACTTGTTTTTAAAACTTGAATTCATCAAGCCTGCCAAGAGCTATCAGATGTCTTCGACTGTGTTTCTTTCATGGGAGGCCTTCTAAGGCCAACAAATGCTGCCGGTCGGTCAGATTATTTTTATTAATAATAATTATTATTATTATCTTTGATGTGATATGTGATTTTTTTTCTTGTTTTCTCTAACACCAGGGCATATTAAAACATTAAAAATAAGTGTTTTTTTTATTCTCTTTTGAAGAACATACAACATTGATGCATTGTGTAGCTGTTTATGCAAAACCGTTCAGATACCACATTTTTTTCTTTTATGATGTTAATTCTTTCCAAAGCTTTACCCCTCACCCTTGAAACTGAAATCTAATCCTTCACTGTGCAGCCCAGGGCATTAACTGTGAGACTCGGGCTGATCGCAGGATTGTTGGTGCTAGCTGCCATCCACATGGAGAGGAGGAAGGCAAGGTCATGCCAAAGCTGGGTAAGATGTCTCCAATACACTCAGCTCACAACGGACAGACAGTTATGGACTTTCCTTGGAAGCTCCCTGTTAAATTTGATGTTCTTCTGCCCATAAATGAATCTGAACCCTATAGAAGCCACTTTTTTGGGGACCACATGGAATGAAGAAACCAAAAAAAAAAAAGATTTAAAGCTTCTCACTGCTCCTTGTACAAGAATTTCAGTAATCAGAGGGTATGTATATATTAGATGGAGCTTATCTTCCTTCTGCCAGGGAGATGCCTCTGCAAAAAGCCGTGATGCTGTCCTCCATCAGCTCAGTGTTGCCAAATCTGCTTTTCATTGTCAGTGCACACATAATTCCCTACCACTGCGTCACCCAAGAAATCTGCCAGTGAAGCACAGAACATCTTCTGATGTTAAAAACCTCAGGAAGCCAAGCTTGACCCAGCTTCACTGCTTTGAATGATCCACCACGACAATAACTATGCTGGGGTGTGTTTTAGAGGGCAGGTGAGAGATTACAGGCTGGCCTAGGAGAGTGCTGATCTCTGATGGAAAGGTCAGAACAAATCGGTATTCAGAAACCCAGAGGACATTGTGTTTGTGAGCGAAAGCCAAAACTCAAACATGGGTCCTTTTTCCCTGTCAGCTAATTGTTAAAATTATAAATAAAGAGATAATAAAGAGGGGAAGGAGTCTGAGAAGACCTTTATAATTGGTCACTTTTGGTCTAACCCTCTGAGACTTGCCCATACACAAAGGTGTGGATCTGAAGGGTGATCAGACCTTGGACGTACGTGCCAGCAAAGGAGCTGCATTTCCAAAACTCTTCTGCACAAAGCAGTTTGTATTGAGGGATCAGAGTAATGAACCTGATACAGGCGCTAAGCGCTGAATCTGTTTGGAAATCTCATCAGGTATTTTGCAGACAGAAATGAGGCCCCCTGCCCTGCTGGCATGTTCACCACATGGCACGGTGCTTCCAAGCTGGCTAAGCCAACCAGAAACCACAGCTGTCTATAACCCTCCCAGAATCAGAGACTGTGGCTAAATCCCAGAGCTAGCTATTTGCCAGACTTGGAGTCTTTTTCTTACCCAGCAGCAGATAAAATTTGCCTCTGCTTTACTGAAAAATGAAATTAAACAGCATGTTCGCTGCCAGGGTTAAACAAAGTCTTTCCCTTGTAGATCTCAGTGGTGATATTTTTGCTATTTCCTATGCAAATAATCTCTTTGATTTGATTTTACTGTATTTCTCGCTATGGAAAGACCAATCAAAGTGAAAATATCATGATGTGAAAAGCTCACTGCTTTTTAGTAACTCTCAATAGTATATGTTGCTGTACTTCATCTTAGGCCAGCTCGCTGTATTTCAATATTAGGCAAGCATTTTGATCACATCATATTTAACAGCATCATTTTTCCTAGTCCAGTTTTCATCCCTCCAGTGGGGATATTGAACAGGCTTCCCACTCAAGAGATACCTCCCAATATAGCATGAGCCATCATTTTGAATAAATATGACAATGAACAGGTTTTTTGGAGGTCAAGCATGTTATCTGTGCCATATTAATGTGACATTTAGCTCCTGTCCTGATGGTAATTCGTCAGACTCTGTATCGTATGTTTGTATGTGCCATGCATGACATAGGCTTCAATACATTCAGTATACCATGTGAAGGGTAAATACATAATGATGTTCTGTTAAACAAATTTCAGGGTCTAATTGTATAATTAGATAAAGGAGATCTTGGTGTTTTGTTTCTTTGTGGGTTTGTTTGTTTGTGTGTTTTTTTTTTGTTTTATTGTTGTTTTCTTGTGTTTTGTTGTTTTGTTTCATTTTTTGGGGGGGGGGGGCTGTTTTTTTTGTTTTTGGATAACCTTTTTCATCTGTAAGTCTTTTAGAGTCATTGCCAGGAGTCTGTGTTAGCAAAACTGAGGCACACCTGTACCTTCAGTAGCAATTAGAAGAACTGCATGGGCTAGTCACAGACTAGAGCTATGCAATTTCTCCACCCTGAAAAAGGGATCCAGCCTAACTCCCTTTGCTCTGTCACATTCCCTACTTTGTGGTTGTCTGTTCAGTCCATTTCCAGAGACAGCCCTGCTTTTGTGCTCTGAATTTAGTGGATGCCATTTCCCTGCTTTTTCTTAAACCTCATTTCCTCTCCAGCCAGTTAAATGGCATTTACCAAGCACAATCTGTTGGTAGTGAGGAGCATGAGACACATGCTGCAGACCCAGATCAGGACTGATCCTTATAGCCACCCAGGTGCTATGGGCACAGTCATCAAAGGGAAGTTCCTGTAGCTGCTGCTCCTCCAAAAGCAAGCCCTGCATGACTGTGCCTAAAGTCAACTGAAAATAAATAAATAAATAAATAAATAAAATAAAAAGACAAAAAGGAAGGATGTGTGTGCAGGATTCCTGCCCTACAAACTCAAGCAGCAAAAGCTGCACCAGTTTTTGCCTCAGTCTGTTCATGGCCATTTGCAGTCTTTGGAAAGGTGGCCTGAGATTTTCTTTCCAAATTAGATCTGCCATCTGGGCAGACAGTTAAATGTGTAAGTACAGCCCTGGGCATGGTCAGAAGCTGCCCTCCAAAATGTGCAGATGCCTGCGTGCCTGAGCAGGTGCCTGTGTGTGCAGGAAGGTGACAGGCAGGCGTGTTTTGTCTGTCCTGATCTGGGTCTGCAGCATGTATCTCATGAACACCTTGCAAGGGAGCCTTGGATGCAGGCGGTGGCAGACAGGGAGGAGATGGTGCTTGTGGCTGCTCCCCCAACCACTCTCGAACAAGATGAGGATGTGGCTTTTGCATCTCAGTGTTCCTGGCTCTGAAACAAAGCATTTGGTACATCACAGTAAAGTCCATTCAGTGAGTCTGAGGCTTAAACCCAAGGATCCACTTTTATTACTGTTGGATTTCTTCTGGCTGGCCCTGTGGTAAGAGAGGACATACTGTTAAAATTACACTGTCTCCCTAATGCATTATCTACATATTACAAAGGTGCTAATGGTACGTGCATTTTTTTTTGATGTCACTGGGAGTTTTTCTTTTTTTAAATAAATGTGTAAATTATTGCAATTATAGCAAACAGACCATTATTCCATCACATATTTTGCCTGTCAAGTAAATAATTTAAAGTTTTTCTTTTTTTAATGACTCATTTGGGGAAAATAATTTTGCATGTTACATTATTTAACAATTTATACTTGCATTCTAAACTGCTTTTAATTAGCTTCTTCTTGGAACTGTAACAAGGAATGGACTATTTTCCTTCTTCGCTGTCTTTGGAGAGGCTCTTCTCATGACAGCCTTCTGATGCTGCTTTCCTGAGCTGTCCCTTTCACACCTCTTGTTGTTAACATGGGATAATTAAACTGTCTAAGGTTGAACTCCGTTCCACATGTTTATTTGGAAATGTGTAATCAAAGCAAGACTACGTTGCCCAGGACAAAAATGTGTGTGTTTTTCCAGAGATGCAATAAAAATTCTGCAGCAGCTAAGCCCAAGGTCTTTACTCTGAGCGCAAAACCAGCTGGGAGATGAACACAGCTCTTAAATTATGGGCAATTAAAAAAAAATAGCGTTTACTGATGGTTTAGTCTTTTAAAGTGGAAACTTTCCAAGCCTTGCCCTGCTACAGTCTGTTTTGGCAGCTTCTGGAGCAGGACTTGATGCCTATGCATGGCTGGGGTATCGCAAGGGGTGTCCTAGATCTGCAGTAGGCATCCCTGAGGGAGGTTATGGAGCATCTCAAATGATGTGAGATGTCTAGGTACCTGAATCCCACACTCAGTCTTGCAGTGAGATTCAGAATCAGGCTGTGGCACCTGCATTTTGATGGTTCCAATGTGAGAGGGTGATTTAGACCATGCTAAAGTAATTGGCTGAAGCACTCTTGAGTTGTGTTGCCTGGATTAACGAGGTGTTCATGGAAGAAGAGTTTCTGGCAGGTATCTATCCTCCACCTTTCCTGCCTCATATTCCCGCTGAGTTGGTGTGGGGATAGTTGTTACAGGTGTTGGGTGCTATGAGAATGGCAGCCAAGTATCTCAGAGGGAGAGGGACGTGATGGCATGAACCTGTATTGTTCTTTTGCCAGAAAAAAAAAAAAAAAGGAAAAAAAACTTTAAATATCTGCAAACATCCACTACCAACTATTTCATTCACTGTGAGATCGATTTCAGTACTACTGAATGTAAAGACATGGGGGTGAGCATCCAGCAGAGACCATCAGGAGTCCTTGGTGTGGTACCTGCAGAGCTAGCTCTGCTGGGGAATCCTTGCATCAGCCACCCAATTGCCTCCTACATCCCAAGCCTGGCACTTTTAACAGAGTCCATCAGATTCTGGGCTTTCATTTCAACACCTTGTAGCTGGTGAGGTTGAATTAAGAAAAGACTGCTTAGCTTCATCATTTTGCTTACACCTAGAAGTCACAACCAGAGTTTTGTGTTCTGACTTGTGAAATGGAAACAACTGGTTGGAAAAGCCAGAAGAGAGGATGAACAGGAGACTGTGCTTGTCCGAGTTGCTTTACAAAGCAGATTTGCAGGCTAACTTCTGAATTCCTCACGTACCTTGATTCAAGACTGTGCAGTATTCTCATTGGGGTTTGTCTAAATTAAAAACGAAAATAATATGCTGGGTCTCTAGGGGGATCATATGTTGACAGTATGGACTTCTTGTAATTTTACTTTTTGGATCATGAACTGTATGGAGAAAGCACAAGGGAACAATTTGACTGAGGGACATTAATCATGCACTGACATTCCTGATGAGCCAGCGATCAGCATCAGGAGGAAGGATGTCCTGCAAGATGGAGCAGAAAAGAACCTGGCACCTTGGTAAAGGAAAGCCCAGGGTCAGACCCCTGGAGGGAAAAAGTGCAGTAGGGAGAACAGTGCCCAGCATCAGAAAAATCTCTCTCTAAGCTTTGGCTCAGCATGAGGTTCTGTCTGAAAGGCTTGGGTTTTGATGTGGAGAGAAAAATCTGTTTAAGCAGAACGCAGCATGTACAGCAATTCAGTTTATTTCACAGGACAGACAAAGCTAATATATAAAAAACATTCTTTTTTTTCCTGTAGTAATGGGGATGGCTTTTGTTCAAGTCTGAAATGGCTCTCATTGCAGTAAGTTCTTCAGCAGTTTTTTGATGGGAGTCTTATTTTTATGGTTAATTGTAAAGTCTGTCATTTCTAGTCAGCAACTTTCCCTTGCAAGTGAAAAAAAATCTCACTTTTCCTTGGCTGTTCTATTCATCTCTGATATATTAATATATTTCCAAGTTATTATATGCAGTCTTAATTATGAACAGCTATTAGACTTCCTGTAGACTTCCTGACTTTATGTAAAATGTCCACCCCCTTCTTGATGAAGCTGCCATAACCTTCAGACCCCATTGACATTAATGGTGGCCCTAAAGAAAAGGATAACCATTCAGTGTCCCCTGCATCTGCTCACACCATTGTTCACCGAGTTGTGATAGTCCCAGCTCAGTAGCTTGCATGGTCCCCATCAGGAAGCCGTCATCATCCCAGGAGTTTATGATACAAAAGGAGCCTCATAGCACTGATGGATACCAGGCAGGTATCCATCTTACCTGCCTTACTCTTACGGATGAATCAGAATGAAATTCAGAGCTTGATTTCAATAGGGTTAGGGTATTTGCACTCAATCCAAGTTGAGGATAACAGTCAGTATGCAACAGCTCTTAAAGTCTGTATTTGAGGGCAAAATCCAATAGAAAACAGGAGAGCCTAAGGTGTAAGTTCAGAAATGGTATTGGTATTCACCTATAATCCCCAAATCCTCTGGTCAGCATCTTCTGCCCAGCAGGCTCCCAACACTCGCCACCCATCTGTGCAAGCTGGTGTTGGGAGACAGGCTCCCAGCAAAGTCAGCACCATCCAGCGCTGAGGACATCAGATCTGGAGTGGGGAATCGGAGCTCATGCATTCACTGTCCACAAGATCTGACCTGGTAGATCTGTTCACACTGCACTTACAACACACTGTCTTTTGCCTTTAATAGTCAGTGGGAGATTGTGGAGACCCCTTTCCTTGAAAAGCATCTGATATGGTCATTCTAAGCATTTTTTTTAGCTGAAAGCCTTAAGGGATTAGAAGATGAAATAAAAGAGGTAGCTTTCTCAGCCTGAGGCTTCAAACCCACAATTGTCTCCTGGGAAAATGCCCTGCTCGCTACACTGCATGCTGTGCTGAGTGACTTAGGATAAACCTGGTATTTTTCATCTCTTACAAAACCATGCAGTAAGGTATCAAAAATTGTTTTTAAATATGCCAGAATAAGTGCAGCACAAGAAAGACCGTATCTCTGTGGTGCAGAGGTTCATGTGCTCAGCAGGGGAGAGAAGGACTTCCAGATTTCAAAACTGATGCTTTTTTGTGTTTGGTTAATGCTAAGGGCAAAAGCTGTCCTGGAGGGCAGGGCTTGTTCCTGGCTGCCAGCTCCCAAGCCACCAGCTATGAGTCTGTCTTCTTGTCCCATTTACCATGTGCTTTAGCTACCCAGACTTGATGCTTTCATTGCAACCCCCTGGGAATGACCAATGTGAATTCCTCTTACAAACATCTTAGGTGCACCCACCAGGACAGAGCTACAAACAAAAAAAATGCTTTGAACCAAACTGCTGACAAGCACAAGCACAGCACTGCTGTTTCACTTTCTAAACACCAGCAAACACTTTGCCACCAGCTCGCTGGCTGAAAGCACGAGAGGAATTATTTGCAGCCCAGAAACTGGGTTTTGTGTATGCTACAGTGCCAGGAGGGAAACACCTGACTGAGCAAGAAGGGCAAGTGTTTGCTCACTGGGTTGTCTCTGAGCAACCCAAACACTCTGCATGTGTGTTGTTATGTGCCTGGCAGAGAGGAAAGCTGACAGAGGGCCTTGTTCGACCAAGGACCTCAGCGGTTGCCCGTGGTGCACGCAACAAATCGTCGATCGCCCTCCTGGGCTCGGTTCGGCCAGCCCCGTTTCTGGTGGGAGAATGAACGCAGCGGCCTCCTTCAGATGTGCCCCTACGGGTCCTGACCCACTCTGGAGGTACCTTACAGAGCACGACCCCAAGTACGAAGGGAAGAAGAAACTGAAGATCTCCGGCAGAGAGCTGGCAGCGGTTCCTGACCAGGTCTTCGGCCTGGACCAGCTGCAGGTCCTGGAGATGAGCCCAGAACGAGAGAGCTGCCTGAGGCACCGCCTGGAGCTGCTCCCCCGAGACATCAGCCGCCTGAAGAACCTCACTCTCCTTTACATGGACTCCAACAACCTGAAGGCCATTCCTGCCGAAATCGGCTCTCTGAGGCACTTGGAGAGGCTCACCCTGAGCAACAACCGCCTGAGCTCCCTGCCCCCTGAAATGGCGGCGCTCCAGAGGCTGCGCAGCCTCCACCTGGCCAACAACGACCTGGCCGAACTGCCTGCCCCCCTCTGCCAGCTGAGGGGCCTCACCTTTCTGGACGTGAGCGACAACAAAATCCTCACAATCCCCTCCGGCATCCGGCATCTGGAGAAACTGGAAACGCTGCTGTTGCTCTTCAACTCCCTGGAGAGCCTGCCCGAGGACATCTGTGTTTTAAGGAACCTGCACACGCTGTGGCTGGGAAACAACCGTTTACGGGCCCTTCCGGCAAGATTTGGGGAGCTGGTGAACTTGGACTGGGGATGCAGTTACTGCTCGTGCAATTTTGAGGGGAATCCGCTGGAAAGTCCTCCCCCTGAAGTCTGCAGCAGAGGCCCTGAGGAGATCAGAGACTACTTCTTGTCGCTTCATAGGGCGCAGAGAGAATAGACAACTGGTGCCAGTCCTCCTGAGGTGACTGAGGTGGAATTATGCTCTGCAGATCATCTGCACAGGAGAAATGTGTTTCAGGTGGAAAAGTCGGGTGAAATCACTCTGTGGAGCTCCAAAGCTTCCTCTCTGCTCTACAGTGATTTCTCTGGCAGTCTGTTTTTTGACACTAGTACTGAGTGATGGTCTATACCTTGCAAAATGATTTCAGGGACAGCTATAATCTTTGTAGTTTTTATAGTTGTATAGATCTATCTCAAGAAATGTTGTAGCCATACATTCAGTCTGAGAATACGAACAATATCTAGTCTGGGAGGATAGAGTCAGGTAAGCACCTCGTGGGCTGTAAATGGCAATAACGCATAGTTTGCACACTGGGTTGGTGCTTGAGTCTGGACTTGCATTAGGTGCAGGCTGAGATTTGTGGAAGTGTTTAAGACTGTACAGATTCATGGATTTGGATTTCCTTGAGGTGGCCCAGAATCTTATTACTTTCCTTGGTATTTTGAAGTTTTGCATCCAACACAAATGTAGAATCAGCTCAGGCTTCTCTCTAGATCTGGATAGAAGCAACCTGTATCCAGGTCCCACAAGGTACCATGCAAGTGATGTCTTAAGGCTGGGAAAATGTTGAGAGATATTAAAAGAGAGATATTAAAATATGAGTATGCAAACTTCCTGCAAGGGAACACTTCTGAAAATTCCTGTTTATAATCAAAAAAGGCTTCATCAGTGTTACATTATGGAAATTTGCTGAGACTCCTTTCTGTTTCATTCTGCTTTCCCTTCCCTCAGTCTCTCGTCAGCATTTTCTTCCCACCTCTCCTTAGCTTCGCTCTTGTTGGGTGTTTTCTCTGTGGCTGTTGCCTCTGACATTATCTTCCTGTTTCATTATTTCCTCCTCAAAAGCCTCTCACTTCCTTATAAATGCTTTCCTTTGCCCTCTCTCTCCTTTGTTTTCTGTTTCTCATTTGGCTGGTGTACAGAAAGCTGCAGCTTTCTGTCTTTCCTGGAAAGGAGAAGGGCTAAGTCAGGTCTGCTGGGATCTGAACGTGTGCTTCCAGGGTTCACAGAGAAAGGGAGAGACAGTGTTTGAGGCACTGATATACAGACCATTAAATCTATTGTTCATTCTTTTTCTTCCCCTCGTAGCAAAGATCAGCACGAGGAGAACAGGAGGCCTGAACAGATGCTGAAGTTGTATTGGGTAACAAAAAGCAATGCCAGATATTCTTGGCATGAACTGATTTGTACATCACTCTGACATTGGGTCTGCCCCTTACCTCTGTGAAGATTTCAAGCCAGACATCACCTTTTGGTGATTTACTAATTAGATTCGCTATAGGACTAGTATATCACATAGCAATAAATCAATGCATGGTAAGAAAAGGCACGCAATAATGACACACCAGCTTGTTTGCTTGTTTTCCTGCAGGAAATTATTTTTCAGAGGCTTGGAGGGGCAATATGTGACATAAGAAAGAAAGGAGTAAAGGGACCATGGTGACTTGCTTGCTTGGGT
The DNA here is from genome assembly GCF_964034855.1 of Anser brachyrhynchus. Classification (NCBI taxonomy): domain Eukaryota; kingdom Metazoa; phylum Chordata; class Aves; order Anseriformes; family Anatidae; genus Anser; species Anser brachyrhynchus. The sequence continues at coordinate 156,100,314 of NC_137695.1, read as the reverse complement.
TTTCTGTGGCATCATGGAGAACTGGAGATGAAGGAGGAGGGCATGAAGTGTGAGTCCTTCACCTGGGTGTTTTTCAGAGATTTGCAGCATTACAGGAGACAATACATGCAGTAGTTCCTAAAGCTATCATTAGGCCAGATGGAGGGTGTATCAAGGTGGCAACATTAAAGGTATTGGAGGAATGGGGATTTGTTCCTGTTTCATTGATTCATTATCTGGACTTGAGCTGGTTATTTCCCCATTCCTCCCACCCTATTTGATACATGTATTCATCCTGCTGTTGTAAAGCTTTGTCTAGCTTAGGGCATTGCATAATGGCAATATCAGCAGTGGAGCACAAATAAAAACAAGGTTATTCCCCTGTTCTGGAACAAGTACGGGACTGAAGTTCTAGTAAGTGTGATCTTTTTTAGAGGCCTGTGTCTGACACGCTGAATTCTGCCAGGGCAACATCTTTAGCCATATGGTAAGAGGGACAATTCGTCGTGTCCTTTGTCAAACCATTCAGATCCTGGCTCGCTGTTTCTTTTCTGCACTGCACAGAGTTTGAGCTTGAGGATCCATTTCCAGTTTTGGCAGCCTTTCCTTTCAGCTTCTTGAGCAGTGATTCCCAAATGGCAAGCTGACTTCAGCTTGCTTGGGGAGTTCACAGCATCCCAAAGCTTTTGCTTTTGTTTTCGGCCAACATGTTTTCAAACATTAGAGGGTCCTGCAAGTTTCACATTGAGGAGTCAAACTCCTTTCAAGGCCATTCAGAGCTTAGTTTAACTAGTCCCTCTCCTAAATAAATAAATAAATAAATAAATAAATAAATAGATCGATAGATAAATAAATAAATAAATAAATGAACTAGTTCTGAAACATGAAGCATGATTGCAATGACTGTCATTCCTGCGAATAAATGGAGTTAAGATGGGGGTTAAGGTTTAAAAGAAAATGTAATCTTTAATAAGCAATGTCAATACCTTTGCTGTAGTTCTCCAATTTGTAAGGATCTAGAGAAATTCTGTGAAATCAATGCAAGGGAGGGCACTTTGCCCATACCATCATGGTGCTTGTGCAGACTGAATATATTGTTTGGCAAGAAGAAATTCTCTCCCTGTATCATGCTTTGTCCTGGTTGCTTCCAAAATCTCACTTCCCAAAGTGGAAACCCCAACAGTGCATAAGTGTTGTTGTATTCTAGCATCTGTGTTAATGGCTTAGTTACACAGAGCAATAACTAGATCTTGGTGTTGTCATTAAGAAGGTATTAAAATCTAATCTCAAACTGCTTATCCTGTATTTGTTGTACTATCTGTATTGTTGCTAAGCACTCTCATTTGCCTGTGCTCATTAAAACTTCAAGCATTAGTATCTGAGAACAGCAAACTGCTAGGTTATAAGCCCCTGATGAAAAGGCCTAGATGTAGGTCTGGAGCCCCAAACTCTGGGGGGACAGTGTTAAAGCTGACATTCAGCACCGATGGGAGTTGTGCGTGCGTTTCCCTTCATCCCATACTGTACTGCAAACAGACTGGTGCAGAAGAGTGTTGTCCCCTGGAATTGCATAGCGCTTTCATTTGAAAACTGAACTCTTGCAGCAGAACATTAATGAAATATAAAAGCAGTGAGTGAAGAATAAAGCCCCAAATAGGATTTCAGAAGAATTATATATATAAGGGCAGAGGGCTCTTTAATTTAACATACAAATGCATAACACTTCACAGGCTGGTAGCTCCAGCCAGACAAGTTCAGACTACAGATAAGCTGCATATTTTTAATGCTGGAGAGTTCACCTGAGGATATGGCAGATTCTCCACCAACTGAAGTCTGTAAAACCCACAGTCTAGCTCACCTGAAGGTGCGATGGTAACACTCCACCTTATTTTATGCAAAATGAAGGTTACAAAGACTTCTTCTGTCTTTGAACGTATACGGCTAGAATTTATGGCTGCCATAAATCTAAAATAAATAAATCTCATGCCTCAGCATGAACTTCAGCTTCTTAATTTTCAATGGCTAAGAGCAATGATAGAAAAATTGAAGGTCACCAAGCCAGGAGTGCTGACCAGAGGGCTCTTGTGTTTGGTGCTGGAGTCTCTGAGGTAAAACAAAACAGAAGAGGCAGTTTCTGTTCTTGTTACTTTTGGAGTCAGCAGCAGATTTCCAGAAGCACAAACAGAAGACTGGTTCTGAATTCCTTTAGAGGGGAGTTTAGCACCCTCTGGTTTTCCAAGTCTTTGGAAAGTCTCGTGGTTGATCAATCACTTATATTACACATTAGTAGACAGCGTAGGAAACACAACTTTGCAGATCCCAGAAGTCAAAGCATACTTCAAGTAATATCCTACACACAATGCAAATGCACTTGATGTCTGAAAGAAGGATGCCAGTTTCTGAACATGTAGTTGTCAGGGATCTGTTCTCAGATGTTTTCCACAAGTTCCCTAGCCCAGGAGGGTGTCTACTGAAAAGGCCATCGTGAGGCCACTGTTCCTCCTAGCTGGACCTACCCCACTGCCACTCACCATCCTGCCTTCCTCCATGCTCTGTTGCCTCATCCCAGAACTTGGAAGTCCAAGTTCAGAAATGATTTTTCTTGAGATTCAACACTGAGTCAGTATAAAAGGTTCAGGTTTGACATGAACCCATGGGGTCTACCGGTTTAATTATACTTGACTGCATACAATCAGTCACTGTCGGAGGCATCAGATTCAACTGAAGATGGTTCCTTGCACTTGGGCAATGGTACCACAGGAGAAACAAAGCAATCTGTCACAAGCAAGTGCCATGTCTTTCAGCACATCAAATTGCAATAAAAGACTAAATAGCATCTCTAATGAAGATCATTCTAAACTGTTCAAAGAAAAGTTTTTAACTCCTCAAAGTGTTCTGCCCATAAGCCAGGAGACAGGTATTAAATGGTGCTGCAATAAATACCACATTCAAATTGTGGATTTGTGTGTGTGTGTGTTAAAGATCTCAGCGGCTGTCAAGAAGATTTTTATTTTTCTGCCACCCTTGGGAAACTGTAAAACATGTTGCCTTTCTCATGGCACGCAAACAAACTTTTCCTGAACGGTTCAGGCAGCAAGAAAATAGCAAGTGCGGAAGAGATGGATGCAACAAGCAAAGCCCAGATGGAGCAGCCCACACTGAGGCTTTGTGCTGAAACTCCCTGGGTTTCATCAGGCTGAAATGTCTGAGAGAGCCAGCATGGAGCTCACTGCAACTGACGCCCAAAGCGGTCCCACACCCAGTCATTTGGTGCGTGGACTTTATGAGGGCTTCTGTTCAGAAGGATGCAATGACTCTTGCATTGAAAGTGTCGGTACTCTTGCAGTCAGGCCACTAGCGCAAAGTTGTGTTTTCAACGTTGTATTTTCAAGATATGTTTTCTATTACTTTGCATGTGTCACTGCTGGAAAGTTCAAAATCAAAGTGCTTCCTGTAATTTAAACATATTCTTGTTCATTTCCCAGAAACTAATTGTTTTATTCCTGCTTGCAAAACCCTTTTACATACATGAAGCTTGTTGAAGAGTTTCTTTTGAGGCTTGTTGAAATTAAGCGGACACCGAGTCTGTCAGTCTTTCTGTTCCAACCACGTTTTCTACATCTGTGATGCTACCTATCTTTATGGAGATGTCACATTGAAAACTGAATGCAATATGATGTCTGAAGTTTCTCCAGTGCCAAGCTGAAGGACTACTGCAAGTCTTGAAAGTTACTCCCTGTTTGTTCACCCTACTTTGATGGTGATTTGCCTTTTTTTTCAACAAAAGCATGACACAATCAACTTGCAAGCCACTATGATACCATGCTTCACTATGGCACTGCTATTGACAAATTTTGTTATCGGTGTATGAATTTTTAACCTTGTGTTCTGGTTTCATCTGGGATAGAGTTCATTTTCTTCCTAGTGGCTGGTCTGATGCTGTGTTCTGGTTGCAGAATAAGAATAATGCTGATAACACACCGATGTTTTAGTTGTCACAGAGCAGTGCTCACACAGAGCCAAGGACCTTCCAGCTTCTCGTGCTGCCCTGCCAGCAAGGGGCTGGGAGTGCAAAAGAGCTGGGAGGGGACAGAACCAGGACAGCTGGCCCAGGGATGTGCCATGCCACAATGCATCATGCTGAGCAATTAACATGGGGTGGCTGGCCAGGGTAGGGTGGACCACTGCTCGGGTATGGGATGGGCATTATTGTTATTGTTGCTGTTGTTCTTCCCTTCCTTTTCTGTCCTGTCTTTCTCTCAACCCCTCAACCCACAAGCTTTTACCTATCTTTTTTTTTTTTTTTTTTTTTCCCCGATTCTCCCCCCCCATCCCATGGTGGGGGGATTGAGCAAACAGCTATGTGGTGCTCAGCTGCCTGCCAGGTTAAACCACAATACCTTGCACTTGCCCCTGCTGAAATGCAGCCTTAAACACCCCAGACAGGTTATGCAATTTTTCAAAATCATTTTGAATTCGAATCCTGTCCTCTTATACTTACAATGCCTCCGAGCTTTATGCCACCTGAAAATTTAATAACCGCACTCTCTTTCCATCATCTAATTCATTAATGAAAACACATACCAGAATCAGATCCAGAATAGACTTGGCCGAGCTCCATTTTCTACATCCTTCCACTCTGACAAAGCACCACCGATAACCTCTCCAATACGTTATCAAACCAGCTTTGCACCCAATCTATCATTGTCTCATATAGACCATGCTGCTTCAGCTTGTTTATTAAAATGTCACATGCAAGTATTTTGGAAACCGTCATAATGGTAAGATTGTGACAGCTACATTTCCGCTATTCTTAAAGCCTGTTACATTGCTAAAATTGGAGATTAGATCAGTTCAAAACAAATCCACATAGGCTACTTGTCTTTGCTGGTATATGAAGCAGCTGCTGCTGTGATTTATAATCTTGCAGGTATTTATGAAATGGTTATTTGTTCCAGGATTTTTGCAAAGCTTGAAGACGGGTCAGAATCATTTCCCATACACTTCCCCCTGTCCCATCTGCCCGATCAAAAACCACCACCACCAACAAAAACCATTGCCATTTAGCTTGGACTATACACTATACATGCTACCCTGACTTTGTGGCTTTACGCAGACCTGATGCTTGGTGAAACAGCCACCTGCAGCTCCACCTTCTGCAGAAAGGTTCAGGGCTGGTTGGGGCCCAAAGCTCCAGCAGAGCTCAACAGAGCACAAATGCATCCATACTGGAAGGATTTGGTGTGGTCTATACTCTGTCATGCCAGTTGTGATGTGCTTTAGGTGGCCCCACGGTGGTGGTGGAGGGCTGCAGCTCTTCCTGATGCTTGGGAAACACAGCCCCAAAACATCTGGGAAAAACATTTGATTGCATTTCCATACATGTTTCCTGTGCAGGGTACTTTGGCCTGATCATGGTTCAGGGAAAAAGCAGTCATTGTGAGGGAGAAAGTGACCCAAGTCTCAAGATATCCAGCTTGTTTTGGTCTTGTATTGACAGCTGTGCTTTTCCTGCTGCACAGCAGAACTAAATAATCCTGCTTTCAAACTGATGTCCTTAATCCCATTGCTTAGACTCAAAACAGGATGAGTAGCACGCTGTTTCTAAGACGGCAGCAGGAAAATGGTAGTTTTGGTCCCGAATAACAAGCTTCAGTAGCTAACAGTGTGTATCTGTGTGTGTTCCCTGGGCAGCTGTCACCTAGAGGATATCTACACCATACCTACACTAGTAAAAAGGCTGTTTCAGATCAGACACCTTTTCATCTAGATGAAAAGAAGATTCCTTTTTATTCTGAACACTACCGCTGGCTGTTAGGAAGTTCATCCTTTGCATTAGGTCTGTATGTTCATGGAAAGAATAGAAAAAAAAAAAGTTAGCTCACACAGGCTAAGTATCTGCTAGTGAAAGGCTGAATGCTTCTGCATAGCTTTCCCACACCAAATACTGTTGGACTCCAGCAATTTCTAAAGATGTACATAGCAATAACAGCATGGTTGTGGTTGTTATTTGTGAAGCTTCCTTTTCAGCTACAAAGCAAGCCTTATCCAAACTGAATAATGCGGTTTGTTCCTAAGTTATCCCTTATTCCTGATACTTTTCAGCTACAAGGATCAAGAACATGCCCTTGATACCCTCTTCTGGTGTTTGGTCATGTCAGGGTTTGCACAACTGGAAAGAGCAGCGTGGCCTATGGTCTGCGGGACTGAGAGCTCTGTAGACTCCTTTTGAGCTGATGTCTATTCAAAAACTACCTGGCCTTCCAAGAAGTTCGACTTGCCTCTGCTTGTTCCTTCCAGTTCTGGGCTCTTTGTCGTCTCTTTGCTTGTTAGATGGTGTTCCTTGTTGGGAACACAGTTAACTGACGCTGTATATATCTAGACTGTTTGTGTTTGAAATGTTAAGGTTATTTTTCCTTAACTTTTTGTATTGTTTCAGTATGTAAGAAGCCACGTTCCAGGTTGACAGCAGTTCTGATACATTCTGCAAAATCTCATATGCTGGGATTTTCATTTGTTTGCTTGTTTGTTTGGCTTGTTTCCTGGAAAACTTTTGTTGTCCTGACTGAATCAAAATAGAAAAGAAAATGAATGAAATTATATGATGCCATGGCTACATGTGAATGTGGATTCTGCATGCTCATTTAACAGAGCCAGAAGGCAGATGTTCCCTCTAGATCCCAGTTCCTTGCCCTGTTTCAATATTCAGAGCACTTTACAGACTCTTCTGGGTGTCAGTGTGTTCATGCCAGACTTTCAGATATTTCTTCAGAAAGAAAGGCTAACAATGAACTGACACTATACAGAAAAACAAACATTTATGTTACCTGAACTATTTAGATTGTCACTGGAAATAACTTGCATGTCAGATTGGTAGAAAGATCCTACAGCAAAACGATCTCCCTCTCTAGAGGACAGTACACAGAACTTCCCAATGTTTAAAAACCTTGAAGATGAGTTCCCCTGGAACACTGTCCATAGGGACAAAGGAGCTGAGCAGAGCTGGCAACTCTTTAAGGATTTTCTTCTTAGAGTGCAAGAACTCTGCATCCCCACGTGTAAGAAGCAAGCAGGGAGGGCAAGAAACTGGGCTGGCTGAGCAAGGACCTGCTTGTTAGACTGAGGTACAAGACAGAAATACACAGGCAGTGGAAGCAGGGACACGTGGCCTGGGAAGAGTACAGGGATGCTGTCTGGATGGGTAGGGATGGGATCAGGAAAGCCAAGGCATGGCTGGAACAGAACTTGGCAAGAGATTCAAAGAATAACTGGAAGGGATTCTGTAGGTGCACTGGCCAGAAAAGAAAGGCCAAGGAGTGTGTACCCTCCTCTTGATAGATGAGAAGGGTGAACTGGCAACAACAGACATGGAGAAGGGTGAGGTACTCAACAACTTCTTAGCCTCAGCCTCCACTGCCTGCCCTCTCTTTATTTGTTTATTTATTTATTTATTTATTGAAAACAGCTCTGCACTGGCAATGGGGTTCTTTATTTGAGATTTACTGTCTTTCCAGTAATCTTTCAGTAGTTCCTGGGATCCGAACACCCTGCACATTGTACCCTCTGAAGTAGTTTCTTTTAGTCCCTTGTTAGTCCCAGCTGCCAGAAGAGCCATACTAGTTCAGATCAAGGGTTATCTTAACCATCTGTGCAGTATTCTCTCCTCAAGTATGCCCATAAAAAAGAAGCCCAAGTTTCTAAGCCCAAGATACTAAGTTTCTAAGTTTTCCTATTTTCTAAGCATTTTTGGTTCAGGGGAGATGTTGGCCTGGAGCAGCTTGTCTGCTTAGTAGATAATCCCAAACAATCTCCCTTACAGTTTGCCTTGATGTTGTATCCACAACATCTTTGGCAATAAGTTTCCCAGGGCTACAGCCCATTTCACAAAGAATCAGCTCCTTTTGAGGCCTCCACTCGCCTCACCCCACAGTACCTTGGAATGACTCTGAACAATCAGTCCCCATCCACCCTCTTGCTGCTTGTGAGATTTGGGGACCTCACACCCATGCTACAACTTTCCTCCCAGCCACTTTTCTTCCATTCTTCCTCTGTCTGTTCCACATCATCTTGAAAGCTTTTCTCTTCCAGGCACATTCAGTTATGTTAAAGAAGCCACAAGTTTCTCCCTTCTAGGTAGTTTTACCTGGCCAGTTCCTTGCATCAGTAGCAAAAGGAAAACAAACAGTTTCCCTTCTTGTTGCTTAACCACAGCCTTTGAAAGGAAACGCATAACATATGAAGCACACACCATTAGTCTCAATGAGCTTTTATTTTGGTTTAAAGAATCCCTCTTTTTTTTTTTTTCCTTTTTTTTTTTTTCTTTTTCCCTGCTCTTTCTTTCTTTCCCCTCTCCCCTTGCATTTTTTTCATTTTCAAAAAATGACATTTCTTTTGCAATTAAAATAGAACTATGATCATTTCTAAGCATATATGTAAATGAAAAATAAACATGTTTAGAGCTGAATTGCAAGGTCTCTGTGGGAAAAAAAGAACATTTCACTAATAGTAAAAAGCAAAGATACAGTCATCTAGTACAAAAATGCAAGATAGTTCTATAGTTAGAACTGCTTTAGTTCCACTCACTTCTGTGCAACTGCAGCAATTTACTTCACTTGACCTTTAGCATGAGATTTAGAAAGGAAATATTTGATATTCTGCTTTATTTGCATGAAACATGTAAGGCAGATAAGTAATACTGCCTTATTATTCAGATTGTTCCCAGAATAACTTTGATACAAAGTTAGAATTCAGAAACCTTGAGTCCTTGCTCAGATATCTCTTAGGAAGAGAGAGCTGACCATTGACGACATTAAATCTTGACATCACAGGCCCAAACTCTCCCATTTCTCAAATTCTTCCTTCAAGTCCTTCAAAAGTTATACCGAGAAGCAGCACAAATCTGTTCTTTAGAGAAAAATCTATCAACCATGTCAAAACAGGTGTAAATGTCCCTGTCCTGAAGGTTAATGTTCTGGTTTTGCTTGTTCCAACACTTTGTGTGACTTGGGAATTAGTCCTAAATCTCACACAAAATTGCCTCTGCTGGAATCCCATCATAAAATTGTTATATAGTGCTTCTGGCTATATGTGAAGTCATTATGGAGCACTGAGTATTCTGGAACCCCAAATTCTTTCAATAATGATTCAATTCTTGTCATCTTCATTTTATTCTAGAACTTTGATGTACATATCCAGATATCTGCATATAACCTTCCAGCTCTAATTCTGCCTTGCTAAAGACCGAAGGAAATTTTATTTCGGAGAGCTTTAAGCCCTCAGAGCTTTTCAGGACAATCAGTGTACTAGAGTACTATAAAATAGTAGAGTATCTATCTGAGCAAGATATATAGTAGAATATAGTGGCTGGTATGGTGCTGCATTCTGGATTTAGGATGAGTAGAATACTGATAACATACCAATGTTTTAGTTGTTGCAGAGCAGTGCTTACACTAAGTTAAAGACTTTTCAGCTTCTCCTGCTTGTCCCGCTTTCCTCCGGTTGCCATCAATAAAAGAACTGTGAACCTTCAAGTGCTGTCTGAGCCCTCCTTCCCCGTCCTGCATGGTGCCCCCAGACTGAGAAGGGGACATTTCTGCGTGCTGACCCTGAGTCAGCGGAGGAGACGGCCCGGCTGCCTCGGGGCTGTTGCACCAGCCCACCATAGGGCCGCCGAGGCCTCTGGGGCCTGTGGTGAGGGGTCTGCAGTCGGAGGCCAGTGTGGCTGGTGGGGCATTGCTGTCCTCAGCTCCTTCTGTCTTCAGTGACCGGAGAGGGTGGCTAAAGACAGAGGCAGCTCCCCTACACACCTCCTCATGCTGCTGCTCAAAGAACACCAGCCCCGTCGGAGGAGCTGGAGGGAGATTGTTTCGGGCAGGTCCCTCCTCACTGCTCCCTCAGGAGGCCTGGTCAGGACAGGGCTCATTTGCTGAAGCACTCCTGAGCCTGGCCTCTCTCGTTGGCACTTGGGAGTGTGCCTGTGTGGTTCTCTGTGCTGCAGCGGGGAGAAGACACACTCTCACTCATCTTTGCCTTGCCCTCTCCTCAGCACTCGCGAGGCACTTTTGGAAGTTGTTGCACGCCGACACCCATCAGCTTCTCCCTCTCTGTGGCACAGAGCAAGGCAGCTGCAGTGTGCTCACGCTGGATGTCTCTCTCAGGAGAAAGGCAAGTTCAGGCAAATGGCACACTCCTGGGTGCATCTGCAGCCTCCGGGAGGAACAGCTTCATCCTACAACACAGGCTGTGCCGCGGATAGTTACCAGCTTCCTTTGCCTGGGAGAAGTTTGCACACCGCCTTTCTCGGCCAGGTGGTGCTAAAGCAATGCCTACTCTATGGACGTTTCCTGTCTGGAGAGGCAGAGAAGATGTTTCCTGACTGTTTTTAGGGCTGCATCTTCAGCTTCCCTTTGGTGGAAAAGGATCAGGGGTGGGTGGGTTAGGCTTGGCTGTCTGCCAGCTGCCCACCAAGCTGTCCTCTCCTTCCCCATCCTCAGTAGGTCAGGGAGAGAAGACATGAAGCTCCCCGCCCCCCTGTGGGGGCTCCTCTCCACAGGCACATCTCCTTCAGGGCACATCCACCTGCTGTGCTGTGACATCCTCCATGGGCTGCCCTTTGGAGATCTGCTCCAGCATGGTTCTCTCCATGGGACCATGGAGCTGGGAGCTCAGAATGGTGTGGATGGGGAGGAAGAGGAAATGTAGCACGCAAAAGGATGACCTGAAAGAGTGACCCCTCACTAAATGTCCAAAGATGGATGAAATGGTGTGGGTGGGGTGGAAGAGGAAACACTGCAAAGAAAGGGATGACCTCAATGGCCAACCCCTCAGTAGGTGTCCAAAGATGGAGGAAATGGTGTGTTTGGGGAGAAAAAAAATGCAGCAGACAAATGGATGGTTTTGATGGGTGACCCCTCATTAAACATCCAAAGATATTTAAACATGGTGCAGCTGGGGAGGAAGAGGAAGCACTGCAAAGAAATCAATGGCCTCTGTGGCAAACCCCTCAGTAAGCATCCAACCATGGATGATGGGGAAGCATTGTGTGGGGACCCACCAAAAAAGTGCATGTAGACCATCAGGGGGCTGCCTACAAAGGACAGAGTCCAGACCACAGATGGCCACCCACCAAAAAAGTTGGCCACCCACCAAAAAAGTTGGACGCCCACCAGCAATTGGGATTGCTGTTCTGTCTCTTCTTACTGTGCTGAGGCCTGAAAAGTCATCAGGTAACGTGGTGAAGACAAAGTCCAGCCCAACAAGGGAGAGGAGTGACAGGCTGAATTAGAGACAGAGGATGGCAAAGCTGATATTACATAGCTGCTTGTTTTAGCTGCTGCTTATTCACTCGTCAAAGGTATCTCGAGCTAGACTGCATTCATAATGCTGGCCCACAGCAGCATCTCATTGTGTATAGATTTTTCTTGCTGCTGACTGTTTTTATCAAGAGCTGTGGAACAACAATAAAAAAAGAAAAAAAGAGCAAAGTCAATAAGACTGTGTGCAAGTTATTGAAGAACCTTCAATCCTGAGGGTTAGCAGCAAAAATTTCTATCCATTTTTTTATATAACAACTGTGGAAGTTATCCAGGAGCACCACAGAGCATTTTCAGAAAAGATTGCTTTTATCTGGTTGACAGTCTTCTATTTATAGTTAGCAAATATTTCCATGGTGCGGGTTTATGAGCACTCTGTATGCATTGGTATTTTGGCTCAAGCTTAAACTGGTTATAAACATGCGTCAGGTTGTATGGGAAGCTTTTATTCGGGGAGGAGCAACAGAAGATCCATCAGTAACTTTCATCTCAAGTCCAGAGCTGCTGGACACAAGGTCTAGTTATGAAGAAAAAATTATGTACTCCCCTAAAATGCCAAGGTTTATATATATATATATGTATATATATATATACATATAATATATATATTTCAATTAATAATAATAATATTTTTAAAAATAAAGAGGTAAGGTACCCAAAATCTGTGAGTCCCTTTGATTTAATATATTCAGTAATAATTATGAGGCAGAAGGTACACAGTCTACATCTCAAACTCTGGGTACAAATTTATTGCAGTCAATGCTGAAGATGCAGCTAGCTTTGGAGAACAAACATTACAACATTGCATACTTCCTGGGATGCAAAGCATTACTACACTCACGAGCCAATCAAGCATTTATTTAATAATCAAGGAGGCAGGAGTTTGTACCCTACCTGATTATCTCAAAGATTCATTCATATATACCAGGACATGATTCCCTGTCCTTGTGGGGTGTTCACTGCTGGTCTAGGACACATGGGCCGAGTCGTGTTGGTCCTTGTTGTGCTACTGCTTTTGGTCACCTGTATTGGGGGTTACTGTTTGATGTCCCTGGGTGTCTTTGTGCTTCTCCCCCATCTCCCAAACCTTCCTCCCACTACCAGGATGTTTCCAGCAGCTATGAGCTTTACTTTCTTCTTTCCAGGTCTCCTTTTTCTTCCCAAGATCACTTCTTCCTTTCAAGTATATGTCTTCTCTTGCCAGACTCTAAGCCCACAGTTTTCTATCTGAATAGTCTACGTGCAGAAGCACAGCATGTGGTCAGCCTCCTAACTGGTGGTCCTGTTTCATGTTTCTTTTTTTTAAATAGGAGTTTTCAGAATGTGTAACTTCTGTTTCGACCACAAGTTATCAAAATATACAGCCAGCCTTTACTAGTTGCTGCTAACAGATAGCAAGCTGCTGCTTGAGAGTTCAAAAGTTCAATTTCAGACATTTCCCACAAACACGCATACACCCAATTATCTGCCGTCTGTCAGTTTTCACAATTTAAGCTATTTTTTGCCTTTGACAGGGTTATAATTTGAAAAAATCTATGGATCACTAGATGAGAAGTGTTGTCATTCAGGATATTTAAGCAATCTTAAATTATTGTCACCAGAAGGCATCGCTGGAGTCAGGCAAAATGATTTTTGAAATTTCTGCCTACATCCTAATAATTAAAAGCCCTCATTATTATTTTTTTTTCTTCAGCTAAAAAGCTGCTTAAATTTGATATTAAATTTGATATTTTTTGATATATTTGATATAAGTCCATCAGAGGTCATTGAAAAGTAAACAGATCTTACTCTCCTTACCTATAGATTCTCTTCCTCCTTTTTTCTCGTTTTACTTGTTGGAAAGCATAATTATGAAGGCTTCTGTTTTGCCCAGCACAGCTGTGCTTGCAAGCTATAGGGCTGAGGTCTCTGACCATAAAACACTCCTTGCTGGAGGTTGGGTCCACAGGAGGTCCAACTGCACACGCTCTTGGAGGGTTCAGAACTGGGACATAAATAGAAATCTGCCAATTTTGAATTTTACTATAATATTCTGTAGACAGGACAATATGGTATATCTTTCATTTGTTATTTCCATTTACTTGAGTCTTGGAAATGATTAATTCATGATGGTATTCAATGTATCATATAAACATTAAGAATTTACTGGTGGAACGTTGTGATGATTGAGGACAAGACATATCTGGCATGGAGTAGTTGGTGTCCTGGACTTGTTCTTGCTCTGCATTTGCAATGGAGGCCTAACTGTGTAGTGTGAAAGTAAACATTTCAAAGTTCATAGCTCAGCAGCTGGTGAGTCACTCTGGAGCCAAGGTGAATGTCAATAAGAAGAGATGAACTGTGAAAGGTGATTAGTTTCTTTAGAGAGACCCAGTGATCCATTATCAGCTCTTGCTGCACTTTAATTGAAAAGGTTGGAAAACTATGTTTTGACCTAGCAGATAACAAGGAAAATGTCATGTTTTTTGTTGAGTGGAAGGTCTTAGCTGGAACATTTACTTAGATCTGATTGTAGCAAATAGATGTGCTCATCTTTCATATCTTTTACTTATATCTGTGCATTGGTATTAAGATGAGTCTTGTGCCAGAATTGCATTGGAAAGCTGTGGAAACACAGAACAAAACAGCAAACTCTGACCTAAAAAGATGTTATCAGTGTAGAGCATCAAAAAATCTAGGTGTGCACAGGCAGTGGGGAAACACAAGGGAAAAAGAAGACATTGCAGTTCACATGAAAAGCTCTGAAAGAGACAAGGATTTGGGAAAATGTTCTTTAAGTCACACAAAGATAAGCTGGGAGGAGGTCAGCTGAAAGGAATGAGAGTACACTGGTAGAACTAAGAGGCTATGACTTCTCATTAATTTAGGCAAGAAAAACAATTTTGTGCTTTTATCAGTAAACTATAAGAGCAAAGAATAAGACTCTCTTTTGGAGAAGCCAGTGAAAATAGAGGAGGAGAAAGATCTGTGTGGTCTTGGTTGAGAAAAAGGTATTACTATCATGAGCTGAGCTTTTAGAGCCAGATACAGTTAAGATTACGCAATACTTGCCCTCATTTCTGTTAGCTGTAACTTTTCCAAACTTTAATTATCCTGGCTGAAATTTTTCTTGCTGGGTGTGTGCCTAAGACTGAAGGGTGTGTATATGTTTCTCTGTGTGTTGTCCTATTTCAGTCATTCTGAAGACTGAGAACTGAAGGTTTTGAAGTTGTTTTTTTTGTTTGTTTTGTTTTGTTTTGTTTTTCCCATGTGAGAGAAAAGACACTAGCCTTTTCTTTAAAATGCTCTAAAGTACAGAGTAGCTGAAAGTCAAGTTGCTAACAACCTTAATATTGGAGATATTTCTTTTGCTGCTAATTCACAAGACTTTTAAATCTTCTGGAAAATACGGTAGAAGAAAAAGCTCTCAAGACATATGCTCCCTTGAACCTCCCTTGGCACCTCGCAACAACCCTGTATGCAACAATGGCATATGCACCTTCTACAGGTTGGACAAGACCTTCTCTACGTTGATTCCAGGCTGTCACAAGACCTAAAGCACTTCTAACTAAATCAATATACATATTCGGTATGTGGATGTTCACACCAGTAAGTGTCAACATGCACTTTAGGCTCCAGAGAAACCTGGAGGAGAGCAGAGCTACGAAATGGTGAGGAGAGATGAACTGTTCTCCAGGTTCTATTGACTGAGCAGATCTCTGTTAATGGGAGCTTGGACACCTACGTCTAGATGTAAATACTCGAATTTGGACCTGAATCCCATCCCTCCCATCTCCAGCAAGCTGGAGATAAAGAGTGTTGACAGCAGAGGGTGTTGACAGGGAATGAAAGCTGACAGCAGAAAGCCTATCATTTGTGCTCATGGTTGTTTCTTGTGCAGGCACCATAAATGGAGGAGAAGAGATTCTAGCTAAAACTGACAATGTAGGGTTGCAAGGCCAACAAGCCTGGGAGAAAAGCCCAAAGAGCCCAAATACAAGCTGGCATGAGGATGGATTAGGTAGAAAGACCTTGGGGAAAGATGGCCGGAGAGGACAGTCTGATGGAATGGGAATTGGACAAAGCAAATTGAAATAGAGCCAGCAGGGGGGATTTTTCTTGACTGCATGAAATTATTTCTTGGATTGGAGTATGTGAGCTACTTTTTTTTTTTTTCTTTCTATTAGAAAAGCAAAATAAGGCTTGAAGCCTGCCCTTGTATGACATGCAGCAGAATCAGATTCCTAGGCTTGAAAATATCTATGTCATAACCTCATTTCTTTGGAAAATGAGGGACAGATGGAGGAGAAAATAACTTTTAGAATTGTTGTAGTTTTCAATAAAAGCAAAACAAAAAAATAATGCCATCAACAACAATAATGAAACATTAAAGCATCTTGATAAAATCTCTTGCACATTCTCCATTGCCCCTCAACATGTGCCTCCTGGTGCTCCCCATTTGTAATGACCTTGCACAGGGATCATTCTGTGGAATCTGTGCTTACTCACCTATACGGCTGAAGTTTGGGTCAGAAGATTGGAAAAAAGAAAAAAAGCACCGGGCAACTCATCCACCTCTCTCTCCATCTTGTCTATATCCAGACTAAATCCTATATTTTTTTCCAAATCTTTCTGAAAAGAAACTAATTTGATTAGTTAGTAATCAGATTATTAGCTAGCTGTTCCAACACCACAAGGTATAAGCAAGTATTTAAGAATTTTTCTGAGTTACAGACAGTTATCAGACCTAGCACTTCTGGAAGCCCTGTAACACTTACATGAACTTTAACTTCAGGTATCTGCGCAGGATCCTTACATTTCAGTGTTTCAGATTGCCTGTGCCTCATCCTAAATACAAGAAAGTCACTGGGAAGTGCTTGTGTTTTTGGAATTGTCTTGTCACATAGATGGATGTTATAATTAGTATTTTATAATGCCAAGGAGCCCTGGTTATAGATCAAGAACCTTCTTGCATTAGCAGCTGTACAGAAAGCTCTCCATCCCTGTAGACAGCATCCCTTCTCCTCTAATAGGATACACTTCTGTTGAAGTCAGGTCAAATTCTGCTGTCAGTTACCCTGGTATATACTGAAAACCACTTTGCTGTTATTTCAATGTAAACAGAGAGCAGGGTACAGAGGAAATTTTTTTGTTTTGTTTTGTTTTGTTTTTGGACTGAATGCCCTTCACCACTGTAGAATTGCCTCCTACAGCAGAAACCTATCACTGACCTCTGCTGCTTAATCTGTCAGAGGCTGACAGTTAATACACGAAATGCTAGAAGTGCCAGCTGGCAGCCTGTTGCTCGGATGGATTAAACCAATTATTACAGTTCTCCCTCTTTCTGCTTTCTACTCTCCTTTGACTTCCTAGGTCATTCTCTGCATAATTCATGGTGGAGCTCCTTACCTGACTGTGGTGGAGGTGTGTTGTCTCTCTGTAGAAAAGAGGTACGGTATGGGCCTTCTGTGTGTGGTTGTTAGTGCTGAGCAGACTGACCAAACGGCGGTCCTGGTACTGGGAACATTTGGAGGATGCCCTGTACGTGGCTTTCTGCCTCCTTTCTTCTTCCTAAACCTGATCATGGTATTAAGTTTTTTGCCTGACTCTGAAGGGTGAACTACTCAATGCTTTAAAAGGTTGTCTGTGTGTAAGGAGGACACCTCAGCATAAGACTGACTGCACCCCTCAAGGAGACAAGCAGGTTGAGAAGGTAGTCCCGAAACCACTTTCTTTGGATGCTCCTGCTTCTCTGGATGCTCCCAGCATTGAGCCCACAGTGGTACTACAGAACAGGTATGTGAAAGTTCAAAAAGAGACTGATTTCTGTGAAGGCTGTAGGGTTTCTTTCTACCTGTGGTCTAAAAGAGGGGTGTTTCCCTTGCCAGAGATTGGAGAGGGGCATGCCATCTGTCGTGATGTGTGCACAGGACTAGATGGCCTCACCTGTCTATTTTCTCTTCCCTTCACTGTAAATCAGTGGGAAGAAAAAATCATCCTCATAACACTTGTCTGGGTGTTGTACTCAATCCATATCTGAACAAAGATCTGAGCTAGCTCCATAGTACAGGGACTCCTCACACAGCAGAATGGTTTAGGGCTCCATTAGCATGGAGCTGCTCTAACCCATTCCTGGCTGATGAACATATTTCTCCACAAGTGTGCAGATGGCTCTGCTGGGCAAGCTATCATTTTGCACATGTTCACGATCGTGAAAAACGCAGATCAGCCTGCTGGAACTAGTAAGTCCTGGATAAGTCCTAGCAGTGTTGTTGGATAAATTCAGACCCAAACAGGACAGGTTTTTGATTTTGATTTTTTTTTCCCTTATACGTTAGCAGTATACTCAGTTAGTACTGTAAATAGCACCTTTCTGTTTCTCTTGACATAACATGCTGGGCTCAGAGACCTCCAGAGGATTCACAGACAGCTATAACACAAATTGTGTCAAAAAAAGAAGTATATCTGCTCTTTTCCAGGATAGTATGGGATGTTTCTGGTTTTTTTTTGTATTATTATTATTTATTTCCTTATTTTTATATGTAGTCAATGCCTGCTCTACCTTTTGGAGAATGATGTACACAAGTCAGGCAGTAAATCAATAAAAACAATTAGTTGTCACCTTTGTTGTTACTCTTGTATGATTTTTTTGACTCCTGTTTTTCTGTCTGTTATATTCTTTTCCTGCTGTGCTGTAACTGATCGCCATTACAGAGTGTTGCTGATGTTGTTGGTTTTGGTTTTAATATACACAGAATATCAGATCCAACCAAAACTGCTAATTTTAATTAAAAGGTTTTTTTTTTGTTCTTTAATGCAGTCGGATTTTCAGATTTCCAAAATAGTTTGGCAAAGAAGGAATTCTCATGACTAAAAACTTGTCTTAAGATTATGATCAGCTGTCACTGGTATAATTTCCTGTGTCCTAAGAAGAAAATGCAGAGTACCATGTGTTGGTTGATTTATTTAATGTGTGATCTTAATGTCACCAATAAAGGTCCCAGGACTGTGCTTTACTTCTATGAAATGGATGAACACTTTTTTACTGGATTGTACTTAACCAGTTCACATAAAAATGTGTATTCAGCCCAATCTACATTGCAGATCTTCAATGCATCTGTTCAATAAACCTTCAATTACACAACCTCTGGCTGACCAACATTGTATCAATACATTTATCAGTTCTCCACAGGTGTGATGCCTTAAGACCTTCAACAAATAGATCCAGTTGTGTTTGTAGGTGCAATTACGTGGGAAGACCAAGAGATTTACTCAAGCTCTCCAATGTACCAGTCTTCTAGCTCTTCCTTGGCAAGGTTGCAGGGAGTGTTTTAGCCCTGATGAACCCCTGTGATTTAACATAAGCCATACCAGGTCTTCCAGAAAGACTAGCACAAACATTTTCCTTAAAAAACAAAACAAAACAAAAACAAACAAACAAAACACAACAGACTATGGATGAATATTCCACCTACAGTTGTGCTTTGTCTCTCTGCCATGCAAAGTAGTACCTCAAGGATATGTCTTCATCCTGGCTCCTCCTTTTCCCCTCCTTTTCCTAGATAAAAGTAGAAGAGTATCATATATTGCACCGATGCAATAAGCCTTGCTGTGACTATGTGGCCTCGCTGAAGATGGCAGCTAAATGGGTGATCTGGGTTTTGTCATCAATCATTAAAGCTTCTCAAAAGGATAGTTTAGCTAGAACTGCAATGTTCTTCACACATGCAGCTTGAAACATAGTCATACTAGTGTGAGTAAGAGAGGAAAATCAAAGCTTATATCACAGAGCTCTAGAGGACCCAAGATTCATTCTGGGCAGTTCTACTTTACAGTTTACACTTGTAGTTCTGCATCTTAACCCAGATGACCACCTCTGTGGAGAAGGCAATAAAACAGGTGGCATCCTAGCTAGGCCCATTAATTTAAGCTGTCATCTATTAAAGTTTATTCTCCAGTATGTGAACTGTGACAGCTGAGGGCTCCAATTGATGATCTTCAAAGGTCAGTAACACATTAGGCTGCTGTAAGACTGTGACTTGGGGTTTTGAGCCTGATTCAAAGAGTGTGTTGGTTTGCAGCAATCTTCTCTGTGAGTGAAATGGTAATACAATGTTTTGCCTGGGTTTTATGTAAATTTCTGAACAAAAAAAAAAAAAAAAAGAAACTGAAGGATGAAGGAAATTGAGGGGGTCTTAAAGCCATGGTGCCAAGCTAGCTGGTGACCTTCTCAGCAGGAGCTTAATGACTTTGACAGCAATTTGCAGATGTTTGTCAAAATTTAAAGGTGAGCCTTCAGCACAGAGCATCTGAAAAATTCCTCCCAGGTATGGTAATTAGGGCATAATTAGAACAATTTAAAAAGAAAGCGTGATGTACTGTTCCTCACCTGGGAACACAGAGATCTCTCCTCCTCATGCTATAGCTCAGCTGCATCCATCAGTCCAAGGGTCAGGCATTATATAGTTTTTCTTTTCCTGTTTCTGACTAATTATTTAGGAGAGGTTTAGACCTCTGCTTCACAGAGAGTCATACTTTGAGAGAATAGAAACATAAAAAATCTGTGAACAGGAGACCACTATTGCCAGGTGCTGAGCTTTTCCCTTTGCTCTGTCTCAACAAGAGGTAAGAGGCAGCAAGGGAAAAGGAACCTCTTCCGTCTCACCAAATATAGCCTCTTAAAACCACTTCATTTTCCTTCTCTGAAGGTGGCTTTTCACTCTGCTCTCCTCCTTATGTGGGTCATCATGTCTGAAGAAGATTCCCTGTATATTCTATACATTGCTTTGGTTTTGATAATAAAGGATGTGGGTTTATTACTAATCTCAAACTTTCATGTTTAAACTGATAATGTTTCCATACTTTCAACTGTGGAAGAACACAGTTAAATCCCTTATTTTGGCTAAGGGAAAGAATCAATCTGTGTTTTCTTTCATGCTACAAGCACTCACTTCCTTGAGGGTGTTTTTAATCCTACACAATTCTGTTTTGTTACATCCCTTTGAATACTCAGTAGTAAGAGTAGCTCATTCAGCACTAAGAGTACCTTGGGAATTTCTTTGGTTGCTTTTTTGAAGATTAAATGGCTTTCAGGAGAAAATCTTCCTTTTTATCTAAGTTTTTCCTCATCTTAAATGTAAGGTCCTAGCTTTTTGGAATATATTTCAGGGCAGCCTGGAATAGATTGTTCTTATCTTTATCTAATTTTCAGTGGAAAAATAGTCACAGTGTTTCATTTTTCCCTCCGCCTCTTCTTGCCTTTATTTAGACTGAGTAAGCTAAGTCTCATTAGGTTCCTTTCCTATTTCACCCCTCGCAGGCCTTTTACCACCTGTGCTATGCAGCTTTGTTTCAGGCTATTTTAAATCTCCACTACTCCAATTTCTATGAGACTGAGCAAAATACTGTCATGACAGGTATCATTAGCAAGATTAGATCAAAACTATCTATAGGGGATGTTGTAGGCAGAAATATCCAGCTCCTTACATTCTTCAAAATAGGTACCACTTGAACATCATAAGAGGAAACTGTATAAAATAACTTTCTTTCTATAATGTGTTGCTTTTTCAAATACATATCCCTGATGGGCATGCTAAACAATGAAGCTGCACAGAACAGAATCGATTAGCATATCATTTGTTTCATAAGTAGATCCTGGGACTGTGGGTATGCTGTGAGTAATCCTGGGGATGCTAACGATAGCTGTGAGCAGAATTAAGGTGAAGATGGACTACACTTAAACATCAGCCTTCAGCAGTAGAGGAACAGTTCAGGTGTTCCTCGCTGGCTGTAGATGGGGACCTGTACCGAGTAGGACACAAGACGGTAATCTAAAATGTCTGCATCCATCTGGAAGAGCTCCACTGAATCTATTCTAGATCTCAAAGCTGAAACTGGAATAGCTGTATCACATTCATGATATAGACAGTTTCATTGAGCTTACTTACAGAAGTGCCAATACGGTATTGCCACTAAGGCTGTTACAGAATTTAAAAGGCACACAGTAATAGTGAATTAAAATGCACTCTCCCCATGCCTCTCATCAGTGTCCCCAGGAAGCACAATTCTAGCAGTAGGTTGTGGTGCTTCCCTGGTGCATGGAGGCACTTACTCCAGGGCTGACCATGCTTAGCCATTAGGAGATGAGATTGGATGAAATGACAGCCTGTGTAGTGTCACATGTTTCTGTTTATGGTCTTTTTGTTCCTATGGCCTTTGCTGCTCTTGTGAAGCAGTATCACAGATAAGATCACTTTAGCTTTCCATGGGAGGAAGATTTAGCTGATGCAGCAGGTATTCATAATGGGTATGTGTGTTATGTTCAGATTCAGCTCCTTCATCTGTGGCTGTCTAAAATTTAGGAATCTAGCCTGAGTAAGTTGTCTAGTAAGTAGTTCATGGAGAGAGAGGTAGCTCCAGGGGACAACACATCCTGTGGTAAGATAGGAGTCTAAATTAATCTGGAAGAAGGATTCTCTGGGGCACCTATTTCTTCTGGCTGCTTTACCCTACCCACCATGAACATGGATGTTAGAGCCAACTTTCTGTTTTGTCATTTTAAAGCCAAATTAATAAGGAAGCCATTAATGAATAAGTCAATTAAGAAGGAAGAAAAAGCACATAAATAAGATAATGGTCCAAGGAAGTAATGTTTTGTTTGTTTGTTTTGGCCAGGGGAACAACTCTGACAGAAATCTTTTAACAGTGTCTACGATGAAAAAGACAGTGTTATTTCTATTTCAGCCAAAGATAATGACTACATTTTGTGGTCTATTGCATTAATTTTTTTAATGAGCTTGTGTTCCTGAGAAGTGATGACAAACCTGGATGCAATTCCTGTCTGCTATAGGGCAGTTACAGCACATCAGCTGTCACGACACATCATGACACACATACAAAGATTTTAAGGGACTTTGTGAAAAAAAGAGTCCTTCTCTCTACCTGTCATTTCCAAGAAAATAAGAAAAGTGATAATTAGGCCTATTTAGGAGGTCTGGTTGAGCATCATGTGTCTTTCACACAGGCTACTGGAAAGTTTTTATAAAAGATTTTGTTCATGATTAATCCAAACCTTATTTAAACCATGACCTCACTCATTCATTAATTTCTATCTCAATAGAATACACTGGAGTGAGGAAAATGATGTTTTTTTTTTGTCACATAACTTGTTTACATCTGTAATCTCTTCCCATAAAAAATGCCAACCTACAGACAAAAATCACTAGACCTAGGAAGAAACCCCAATTTGTAAATCTGAGTTTTGTGGGGCCAGGACACACAATTTCCTTTGGAAACATTTATTTCTCTTTTAAGTGTAATCATGCAAAAAGTTAAACATTAAAAACAGCAACAACGGAAGATTATTGATTTATGTAACATCATAAAGGCATAGCAAAACCTAAAGAACTTACCTCTGAACTTACCTCTGAACTTACCTCTGCATTTTAAGGGATGTACACTGCATAGTAAATTAATTTTACAACAGAAGTATGGAAAAGTGAATTAATTCAAAGTTTGCTTATGAAACCTGGAACAGAAATGCATAAATGAAAAAAAGTGGAAGAAAATTGTTATGCAGGCATTACAGTGGAAGAGCTTACTGCTACAGGGGAAAGAAAAATCAGAGGTTATTCCCACAAAAATACACTTTTGTCCTGGTTTCATTAGTTTGCAGAATTATATGCCTAAATCTCATTGCCATCTATAAACATTAATGGTTTTCAAAAAGTCTAGGTTCCTACCTCTAGACTATGGATACTTGACTGAAACTGCTGCCTATGTCTGTTTGACAAAGGTTTCTTCTACGGAAAAAGAAAGGATTATTCAGAGTGTTTTGTCCCTTCCTGGGGTCTGAGTGCCAGTCTAGGGGACTCTGGCTCTCCACTGGCACGCCGGCTCCTTAGAGGGGAGATGGATGAACTTTTTGCACTGGTGGATTGAGTCTTGCCCTCAGTGTTCATATGGATATTGGCTTTTCAGAGCTCACAAAGTGATCCCAGATATAAAGATATCTGCTGTGAACAGAAAATATGCATGTGATAAAGAAGGCAAAGTTTCTTATTTTTAAGCCTTAATATAGAGGCAGCCCAAATAACACACATACATATCATCAGGTTCCAAAACAAACAAACAAACAAAAAAGCATATTCCTAGTGCAAATAGAGCCACCGGGACAGATTATAAAGGAAAAAAAAAAAAAAAGGATTTTTGGTAATGAGGTTGACTATCTTCCAAATAAAACATTTTAGTTTATCTATACTGGGCTTGATGCATATATGCATATTAATAAAAGGTTGAGCTAGATAAGTAATGATTATGAACCTCTGTGTTATTACAACTCTGAAGAGTACATATTAATAAAAGGTGAGCTAGATAAGTAATGATTATGAACCTCTGTGTTATTACAACTCTAAAGAGTACTTCGGGGGTCAGGAACCAGCAGTATGTTGGGAGATTTTGAATGGGATGTCACAGAGCTGTGCCTGACCTAGAGTGAAAGCAACTGGGCACAGCAACAGTGAGGAGAAGAAGGGGCCCGGTGTGCTCCCAGTGGGCACTTTGTAGAGTTGGGTCCCTACTCTGGCAGCATCAGACTTCATGTCAGAGCAAGAGATGGGTGTCACCACTGGAAGGAACCTGTGAGCAATGCTGTGTTTCATTTAATTCCTCAATGGTAAGGCTGGTGGAAGGACAGCAGAAATTAATACTCTTTTGAGGTACTAATGAGTCAACTAAATGAAATGAGGGATAGCTTATAAAGGCTTAGATCTTGTTTCTGATGTGTAAAGGAAGATGAAATGATCAAGGGGAGTTCACGGAGAACGATATGCCCAGTTAGCTGGTGAGCAGGAAAGGAGATGAGCTGAGGAGAGAGTTTTCACTGTGCACAGAGAGGGATGAGGCAGATTGAGACATGACTATTTTTGTACCTTGAAGTATAGGAAGTGGCAGGGCAAATTTTGGCTATGATCCAGTAGTAACTACAAATCTTATATAGACATTTATATAGAAGGAATAAATTTCTAACTTGGTTAAAATTAAAAGGCAATAACCTAAGTAATCGACTGGTTGATAAATCAGTGCAGTTCTGGGACAGAGGTAAAAGGGAAAGAATCAAATGAGAAACATAAGACCATGAGTCCAGCTGGGATAACTCTGAAAAATGTATGTTAATCAGCTTTGCAAGACAAAACCTCGACAAGTCATAGTTCCTAACACCACCTCCAGTTTTCCTGGTGCACAGCTGAGAGGTTGCCTTCATTTCCGCTTTCACAGGACAGCCACGTGAAATAATTAACTAGCCAGTAAAGACCACGTCCTCAGCACAAGCTGCTCCAAATTAGATTGACTAGAAATGACAGAATGATCTCACCCTCCTCAGATGTAAGTCAACTAGTAGAGAGGCCTATTTTTGTTAACACCACATGGCTTGAAATAAATCATATAGTCACAGAAACCATCCCTGGTGATGAGCAGGGACAAGGGGACACAAGGACTTTGGCAAGCAAGCATTGTCAAGTGCTTGCTTTTGTGTGGGTGCTCAGTAAATCTCTGCTTGACTGTATTACTCAGGAGCTACCAAACTCTTCAGGCACTGAATTTCCAGGAGCAAATTTTTCAGACCCTCATCTCTCTGCTCTTGAATAGGTTTAGAAGTGCTTAAGTCTTGAAAGTCCTAATTAGCTCATATCTTTATCCAGATCAAAAGTCTCTAATGGTGATCATCTACTTCTTTTACTTTTTGTGATAAAAAGGCTTGGAGCATCCCTTACAAAATCTGTCCTTCAGCAAGATATAGGAGTAGATATTATGGCACCTTTCATCCAATGGGTCAGTGGTTACGGCAATCATGGAGGTTTGGGAGACTTAAACACTTCCTTTGTCTAAGGAAATAATATAGAACTATGCTTCCAATTTAAGGCAAAGACCTTAAACACTGGGTTTGAGGATGTTCACGAAAGTTCCCTTCATGTAGTTTATTGAAGTGGTTTCACTTTGCTTAAAATAGTGAAATACCCTTAAGGCCAGGAGTGAGTGTGTGTTTGTCTTAATGGTAGCTCTCCCCCTGTCATGGAGAAATGGAAGACTTTGTTTTAGTCTTTGGTTCCCTGAAACCTGAAAGAGGAAAGAAAAAATAATGAGGAATAGTATAAAATAATGAGAACAGTATTTCAAGGAACAAATCCCTTTAAGCAGACTGAGGGGAGGAGATATGGATTAAGATCAACACAAGCATGGCAAGGGAACTGGTCTTGGGAGTCTATCATGTGGTTGTTTTTAGTCTGTTAATAGAATTTCTGGATGAAAGGCCTAACTGTGTCTATTCTGGATGTGTTTTATGAGGAGCGTGAGTACAGAAAGTACAGTTATAGGGTCCTTATGCTTCCCTTTTCCTTCCCCCAGGTAGTACTCTTTGGTAGTACTGGAAGAATTGTTACCTTAGGGGTCCTCCCTGATATGATCCAGACCCTCAGATATTCTGACCTCTCAAAGGAAAAATATGTCTTGATATATTGTAAAGCAGCAAATTAAGTGCCTGGAGTGACTATTACTGTTTTGGGTGCATCATAGATAAAGCAGGAGCTAAAGAAGCATTTTGAAGGTCATGATTTTGAGGACCCTCATACTGAAAATCTATTGACTCACAGTAGAATATATACAAATAATGTATATACCAATGGAAATCAAATGTCTCACATCCAACAAAATATGGGAATGTTTAACTGGAAGGGAAAACCTGGGTCCTTTAGTCCAATCCAGCCCTTTGCAAGCAGCAGGAAGAGTCAAGTCAATGTTACATCTGGATGAGTCTACAGAAGGTTTGTTGCATATCTGTAAATTCTCTGATATATGTTCATGTATATGCATGCATGGATTCACCTGCATAACACTGGAACCAGTTCCTGAAGA
Organism: Anser brachyrhynchus; assembly: GCF_964034855.1. Lineage (NCBI taxonomy): Eukaryota > Metazoa > Chordata > Aves > Anseriformes > Anatidae > Anser > Anser brachyrhynchus. Next base: position 156,074,134 of record NC_137695.1, on the reverse strand, counting down.
CTGTGTAACAATGAAAGAAAGTGATCAAGGATGAACTCCTGCAGTAGGAGGAGTTAGTCATGGAAAATACAAGTGAATGAGACTAAAAACAGATTCTGGATAACTATAGGTCTGATTAGGCATACTTTAGTCATCAGAAAAGAGATCATAAATCAGCATCTCTGATCTACAGTCCCTACCACCAGAGGTCCCTACCACCAGATCCAGAAAGCAGAAAATGGGTGTGAAGGGTCTACTTGTCTCTGTGGGTCAGAGAGCACAACTGAGCAATATGTGGAGGCATGCTGACATACTTTAGATTTGAAGCATTTCTTTCCTCTGAAAAGAAAGTGTCAAAAACATTTGACCCATCCCTGCAAAGCATATACTAAGATGGATACTGTCTGATTTAAAGTGGGTGAATCAACTCCAGGAGGCATTTTAAATAAATACATGAACAAAAAGAAGCCACATTTGGTCTGAAAGTTTTTCTAAGGTGTGTGTGTGAGGGGAAAGCCTCCCATTTCCACTGCTGCAGTGCAACTTGCTGCACACTCCAATGTGTTGCAACGGCAGTAATATAAGCTTTGGTCTCTCTATTGCTTGATTTTGATATCAATGCAAACCCACTGGACATGCAGGAGGTTTGACTAAATCTGACAAAAGTAACCAACCAGACCTACCAACAAAATATGCAATTTAAAAATAACTTAGTCTTTAATAGCAACTAGAAGAGCAATACATTTCAAATTTAAGAACTAAAGTTATCTCTATTTAAATTTGTGTATTTCATATGAGTTTCTAATTGTTGCAATAACACAATTGCATGGATTTTTCCTCCTAAAAGGAAATGAATCCTTTTGCTCTACCTTTGGGCATACAATTGATTTCTCATCATACTGGAGTCCTCATCAGCCTGTGCTAATTGTTATCCTAAGCAGCCAAATTAAAAAGGGAGGAGGCTTAGTCTGCCATCCCTAGAAGCATTTTCTCCATGGCTGGATCACGCTGGTGGAGCAGCATGGTCAAGGTAGACTTTGCAATGCCTAACCTGTAACTGTTTTGAAGAGATACAAGGTGAATCCCCAGGGATTCAGTATATTACCTTTTCCCCTTCCCTAAATTCACTTCAATTTGTTGTTTCAAAGGATTATTGATCTGAATGCTAAAGTCATTAGCCTCAGCACTTAACTGAGGATGTGAAGAAGTACATTTAGGTTAGCATCACCAGGTCAAAAACACATGTGAGACGGAAATCATTTCTAGAGTTCCTGTGAATTGATCCAATAAAAGATAATGTATCTGCCTGAACCAGTGGTTCCCATATGTCACATCTTATTTCCATATACAGTTATGCCCCCATGGTAAGCCATGATTTTTAAATTTTTTTGTTTGTTTGTTTTAGTCAGTAGCAAGCTAACAGAAAAGTGGGAAGGTTGTAAATTTTAAAGAGAAACTAGAAATCAGTGTATCAAAGAGGGCAACGTGAGATAACTGGATACAATTTATCTTCTACTCTGTACCTTGGGCTAGAAAATAGTCATATAGAGTTGCTCAGGTAGATGTTTTTAAGTACTGAGTAACAACGTGTCCTTCAGCATCCATAGTTCTCATCTACTGTGGTGGAGAAGACTATCTCTGGGCAGAAGCTCACTGTGGTTCTGGACTGAGAAACTGCAATTTGCCCAAGAGCAGCAGAGGCCCAACCCCACTCATTTGAAACCATGGGGTAGGACTGAAATGTCAGAATTAACAATTGGAAGATGTGAATAATCAGCTCTGCAAGCTGGGACTCATCCAGAGCCATTAATATTTGGAGATTGTTTTAAGCCCTACAGCATGGATTTAATGTCCTTTCTCAATGTTGTCTGAGGGTGAATTATTTTAATTAAAAATTCTAATCATCTATAAAAATAACAGTGAGTCTTCCTGGTATCTTATGTAGATGTTTTACCACATTTAGAATCCTGCTATTTTATTATTATTATTATTATTTTGTTTTATTTTTGGCCTCAGCCCCATCCTGTAGCAATTAATTACAGTTTAATCACATGGTGAGTTAGAAATGACATTCCTTTGATCTCCCTTTCATTCCTCACCTCTTAATTTCCTTGAACTTCTATTTGGACTCATGAGACAGAATCTTCTCCAGAGCATTCATTATCTTATATTCTTTTACCACATCCCCTCCTAGCCATCTGCTTTCTAAAATACATAATTGCAGCCTTTCTGAGGTTAGAATTTTGAATAGTCTACAAAGTGCTTTGGAAAAAAAAAAGGATCATTCTTAGATTTTTTTTTCCCTTATGAACAGAAACTGTAGATATGCTGCATTCAACAGTGAGCTACTACTGATATTTGAATGCTACTTTATTACCTTCATGTTTCCAACTCCTCTGGGTCATCTAATGTGTCATTGCTGGCAGAGGAAGATCAAGTCTGAAATTCCCCCCCAGTTTAGATGTCAGCTCTTGATGCCCCATTCATCTTGTCTAATCTGTTCACTATGATTTATTATACCCCAAACTTCTCAAGTGCAGAAATATGAGTGTCCTGTCTGGCTGTGTGTGGTGATCTCTGACACAGAACTCCATTTCATACCAGCGTGCCCAGCCCCCAGAAAACAAACAAAAGAAGTCTTAACCAGACCAAAGCCATGAATAGGTAACAGGTGATAGGTTGGGAGGGAATGGCCTCAATATGCATCAGAACAGGTTTAGGCTGGACATTATGAAGAATTTCTTCACAAAAAGGGTTGTCAAGCGTTGGGACAGGATGTCCGGGGAGGTGGTGGAGTCCCCATCCCTGGAGGTATTTAAGAGACATGGATGTGGCACTTAGGGATGTGGTTTAGTGTCAGATTTGTTAGTGCGAGGTTGGTGGATGGACTTGATTAAGAGTCTTTTCCAACCTAAATGATTCTAAATTCTTTAGCTGTTTCCCTCCTTCCTGCCTCCACTCCTGTGTGACTGGGAAATCCTTAACTAAAGCCCACCCAACAGCTCCTTTGAGCTCTTGTATTACACTGGTGAAGACTACTGCAGTTCTGCAGCTATGGGATACAGACAATTTGTGATACTTTTTCATCCAAAAGTAAAGGTTTTGAGTCTGGGCTGTGCCTGCTGAAGGAGCAAAACTCTCCTGAGATATGCATGAAAATCCCCATGATGGAGATATGCATGGCTGTTCCCCCTAAAACAGGGTCTTTCACTTCCATGCTCTTTCTGTGTTTCATCTAAGGTAAAGTGCCATGCTTCAGTTATGTAGATATAAAGTTTAGATATCACAGAATCATAGAATATCTGAGTTGGAAGAGACCCACAAGGTTTGTCGAGTCCAACTCCTGGGTCCTCAAAAGACCACCCAAAAAATCAGACCATGTGTCTGAGAGCATTGTCCAAACACTTCTTGAACTCTGGCAGGCTCGGTGCTATCACCACTGCCCTGGGGATCCTGTCCCAGTGCCCGACCACCTCTGGGTGCAGAACCTTTCCCTATCACCCAGCCTGACCCTCCCCTGTCCCAGCTCCATGCCGTTCCCTCGGGTCCTGTCGCTGTCCCCAGAGAGCAGAGCTCAGCGCCTGCCCCTCCGCTCCCCTCGTGAGGGAGCTGCAGGCCGCCATGAGGCCTCCCCTCGGCCTGCTCTGCTCTGGGCTGAATAAACCAAGGAACCTCAGCTGCTCCTCATATGTCTTCCCCTCCAGAACCTTCACCATCTTTGTAGCCCTCCTTTGGACACTTTCTACCAGTTTTATATCTTTCTTGTATTGTGTTGCCCCAAACTGCACACAGTACTCGAGGCGAGGCCACACAAGCACAGAGCAGAGTGGGACAATCCCTTCCCTCAACCGACTAGCAATGCTGTGCTTGATGCACTCCAGGATACCGTTGGCCCTCCTGGCTGCCAGGGCATGCTGCTGGTTCATGTTCAGCTTGCTGTCAACCAAAACCCCCCAGATCCCTCTCTGTGGGGAGGGATCCCTCTCCAACATCTCATCCCCCATTCTGTACGTACAGCAAGGGTTGCTCCTTCCCAGGTGCAGAATCCAATACTTGCTCTAGTTAAACTTCATATTGTTGGTAATTGCTCAGCTCTCCAACCTGTCTAAACCTCTCTGCAAGACTTCACCATCCTCGATGGTGTCAACAGCTCCACCCAATTTGGTATCACTGTGAACTTTCTCAAAAAACTTTCAAGTCCTTCATCCAAATCATTTATGAAAACATTAAAGAGGACTGGTCCTGAAATGGAGCCGTGGGGAATCCTACTAGTGACAGGTCGCCAGCCGGATGTAACCCCATTTACAAAACCTCTATGGGCCTGACCCATCAGCCAGTTGTTCACCCGTCTTATTGTGCTTTTATCTGACTGTATTCTGGTCATTTTGTCCAGAGGGATACTGTGAGAGACAGTATCGAAAGCTTTAATGAAACCCAGAAAGATTACATTTACTAGCTTCCTTTGATCAACTAGATGGGTGATCTTGTCATGGAAGGAAATTACATTTGTTAGACATGACCCTCCTCTAGTGAATCCATGCTGGCCCTGACCAATGACTGCATTGGCCTTTCTGTGTTTTCCAGTAAGTCCCAGAATAATCTCCACAATTTTACCAGGCACTGAAGTGAGACTGACTTAACCTGTGTAAGTGCACATTGGTAAACCCTTCTAATATGAGCCAGTAGAATAAAACAAGGAAAAAAAATGAAATCCTGAAGGGATATATAAAAAGTTAGTTCATCTTGGAAGTCTGTCCTTCTGCTTCTAAGAAGAAGGAAGAAAACAAAAAACAAACAAACCCAATCCGCATCTATGTGATTAAACCTGAAAAGCTAGGACAGAGATAACAGGGAGGAGGTAGGAGAAATTGTTCCCAGAGTAAAAGTAGAAGGAAAAGCTAAAGGTTTAAAAAAAAAAAAAGTTTGAAATGTAATCCTTTAGAAATATGACCTGCCCTCACAGTGAGAAGCTGAAAGGAAAAGCTCTTCACCTGAGATCAAACAGGCACACAACAAATAGCGAGTCCTTACATGTGGCTCCTGCAGTTGCATGCACAGGAACCAAGCAGCAGATACAATCGATGTTTGCACATCACCTCATTAACACCAGTGGGTCTGTGCCAGGTGCTGTCTTGTTTCAGGGCTGGAGAAAAGGGCTGAATGCAGGCCTCACACCACAGTGCTATTTTTGTCCATATATAGAAGATTTCTGATTTAGAAAGGACTTCAGCTGGTGAATAGTAGCATATTCCTGTGCTTTTAGGAAAGAGTCACAGCAGCTCGCTCTCTACTCTGTATTCAGGTGCAATGGGCAAGTCTAATACTTGTTTTATTCTCTGGTATAGCTGCATGGTACAAGTGAAAATGCATGAAATATGATCATAAGGGACACAAAAAGCCTGATTTATTTATTTTTTCCCAGAGGACTTAATTACTTATAACTCCAACTGCCTTCAGTTTTTGGACTCACTTTTGCAGACATCAGTCCTGAAATGCAAACAGAAAAAAATAATAGCTCTGTTCCAGACAAGAAAGGTGAAATTAAAAAAGTACTTGAACATTATTTTTTCAGCTTTAACTCAGACAGACAACCACTATGATCAGATATATACTACAGCAAAACCTCATTATTGCAAAATGTAGTTTTCTGCAGTACTCAAGTAAAATGTTCTTCAGCTATTAACTCCACCACTCTGCTGTTGTAAACACCATTGCATTAAATGTCTGTGTCTCTAAAGAAATTGCTGCTCCTTATGACAATACACTAGCTTTCAGAAGAAGAAACAAAACCAAACAAACCTTCAATACTATACACACAAACTATGTGCTTTGGCATCAGCCACCGCTTGCAGCAAGACAAGCTCACCTAATGCTGTCAGTGATGCTGTGGGTGTAGATGAATATGTATGCACATGTTTGGGATCTTAGTCCTTCCCACCACTTAACATAATCTTCACCGTGGCAGAGCTTCTCCTATAAATACTCTGCCTTTTAAGGCATATATCTTTGTTTTAAAAAGCTACCACACAGAAGGGAGAGCTAGCTTAAACAGGTAAGTTATTTGTATTAAGAAATAATGGAGATGGAGTAAAGCAGACTTAGAAAGAAAGAAAAAGTTATTCTGCGTGGGAATAGGTAAGGGCTGGAAATGGATGTTACAGGTCAATATTGTTCTCTTTTCAAGGAGAGAATAGAAATCTCCTAGCCGTCTGTCAGTCTTGACGTTAGTTCGTTATTGTGCAAGACTTTGGTTATTTTCTTCCTGTTATTGAAATGCTTTGAATACTTCTGTTTGAATGAAGTGTCAAGATCAGCTGCTAAAAAAGCAACTGCAAAGAAAGTGAAATACCATATAGACTGTAACTTCATTAGTGGTGTTGTCTTCCCTGCGGTGTTTACATTCTGTTGTCACCATCATATTGTTTCAGTTATCTGTTTGAGGCAAAGGTGATAATTTAAGATATTTACTGATAAAATAAGGGGAATCTAAGTTGTATGGAGTTTCCAAAAATTACTTCTGCTGTGATGCATGTGGAAACTGGGATGATAGCCTCTGAGGTTTCCTTGAGGATCTTGATATATTAGTACCCATAATGATGCGTGATGTAGTAAAAGCCGTGTTGAAACAAATTATTCAGGCAAAATGAAAAGAGTAATCTGTTTGTTTACTTGCTGATCCCCAGCTTGGCTTTCCAGCTCAGTGGCTTGTGCAAAGTTCTCCTGTAAGTTACAGACTTGTACACAGATGTATTATGCTTATTGTAGAAATTTAATTTAAGTTTATTTAATTTCTAATAGGAGACTGTTCTATTTCTTTTTCTATTTTTTTTTTCTTCCCTGGGTTAAAAGCAAACGAACAAAAAACCCCACAAAACTACATATCTGCTGTTTCTAAAGCAGCAGAAGCTATTCCAGTAGGGGAAAGGAGGATTCTTGTAGTGGTGCTGATCTGAAGACATAATGCAATCTTCTCCACTCAGGACTTGCTAGTCTGGATCAATTAACAGATTCAGCTGTTCAGATGAGTTTGACTGTTAGGCATGAGAAAATGAAGCTTACTTTTTTGAAAGCATGCTGGAAAGAGAAGATCTAAAATAAGACTACTGTCGAACACCAAACCTTTAAGAAAGGATGGACAGCATTGAAGGAGGAGGGATCTATTTAGAAAGCTTTAGGCAACAGGTGAGATTGTACCTTTAAGTGGTTCCTGCAAATTGCATCTTCAATATGTGGTCATACTGCAGAAATTTTTGTGGAGCAGCTTGAAGACCAGGTAAAATGGAATGCGATTAGTTGTTCACAGGCTCTTTGTGTTTATTGAGTACCACCACGGAGTTTGAAAGAGGGGAAGTCCTCCAAGCAGAGTAGTGGATGTCTAAATGCTGAGGATGAGGGAACTGCTGAAGACACGGGGGAAGGCTAAACATGCAGCCATGGGTGTTTTTGAGTGTGCTTTTTTTTTTTCTTTTTTTTTTTTTTTCCCTAATATATGGCTTATTTGAAATTCCTGGAGCGATGCTAGGAAAACCATGTAGCACATTGCCTTGAAAGAAAGGCAGAATCATATTCAGAAGGGATAAAAGTTGTGGACAGGCACTTTGATTATTGCGCCCGATGGTTGCCTTGGCAGAGTTTACAAAGTAACAGGATGTGGATAGAGGCATGGGTGGCATCTGTAATAGGCCGTTAAAACTCTGTGTTTTATTGTGGAGGGGTGTTCCACAAGTAAGAGGACCAGCCCTGCTCCCAGGGAAAGCTGATGCCTACCTTTCCCTGGAGCAGGAATGATTAAATTTTACATCCTTGTTTGACTCACCATGAAGTCTTTGCCTCCCCAGGTCTTTTGCATGCCATTTATCTGGCTCGACTGGAGTTTAATGGTTCACTCGTTCTAGATGACCCCCTTTCTGCCATGAACTCAGGTAACTTTTGCCATGGTCCCTTAAATATGCATCATCATGATTGCCTGGACTTGGCAAGGCATTGCACACACCCTTCTAATCAAAGGCAATGCCAAGCAGAACTTGCTGGAATGTTAGCAGTGGTTTAAACACAGTAAAATGTAGTGTGTGAAAGGAGAGACTTCAAAGGACAACTGTGCTATTGCATGTTTTGAATATTTACTAATGTTAAGCTCCACTGAAATTACCAAAAAGATGAAGGTGTTAGTGAGGGAAGGTAGGAGGCTGTAGGTGTTTTCCTGAATGTTTGCGTGGTTCTCATTGGGAGTGTCCATTATTGAGGTGGGCTGGGGTGCTCTAGCAGTTCTGATCTCTCCTTTGTTCGTCTTAACTCTCCTCTGGAGATCAGACCTTCCCTAGCAGGTGTTTTATAGCTCTGATGTCTCTCCTGCTGGTATTTATTTATGGGCTCATTAAGTAGTATTTTCCATAGTTAGTTTAATTAGGGACTCCTCAGCTCTGATAAAAGATTGTATTAAATCTTATATAATCCCTGCTTGGCTTATTTGTTTGCAGGCTAATTCTCCACCCATGTTAACTTAATAAGACATCTTTTGATACTCTGCTCCAACCTCTGTTTCTGGGCTGCTAGTGGAAACCAAAGCTTTGCTGGGAAACTCAGCCCACCCCCCTGCAAGGGGACTGCTTCAAGAACCTGCTTTTTTCACTGGTGAGCTTAATTTGGACCTTGTGCAACCTCCTGGTAACACTGAAATCAGTGGAATGGAGCCTGAAATCAGAGATGTCTAGCCTCTTCCTATGGATGAGGTCTAAACTAAGGACTTGATTATATTTTTTCTTTCTTTTTTAAATAAAATTGTTTCTACTCTGAATATGCACCAGATAAGATCTATGGGATGAAATCCTGGCTTTTGTGAGGACTACTGACTCTGATAGTGCCAGATACCAATTGCTTTCATGCCCTTAACTCTGGTGTTAAATGCTCTGGTGGCTGAGTTGTTCACACACAGCTGACAGACATAACACAAGGCCTGCAGGAGCCCTGGTCTCTTCTGGAGAAGCAGCTGAAGGCCAGTGGGAAAGCCTGGGGTATCTCAAATGGCATCAGACACCTCCATTTCGGCAACTAAATATTACCATGGGTGAGAGCCCATATGATGTAAAATCATCTCCTCTTTTTCCATAAGAAATCCTTGTAATAAGGTATATTCCATATAAATTTGATAGTTTATATTTCCGATAGCACACTGTAAGCAAAGTGGTTTTGATTTTTGCCACTACTTTGCACTCTTATAGTGACTACCAACCAGAACAATTTTGCTAGAAACTCGAAAGTTTAAGCCACAAGGTTTTAGCACTTTGACCAAAGGAAAATGTGTCAGATTTTCATGTTATCTGATATTTCTGTGCATATCTTCTTAATCAAAAATAGCAAGCATTGATATAATTAGGGAAGACCATGTAAAAATTCCTTTTGTTTTGAATATGTGAGATATCAGAAGAGGAAAAAAAAAATACTTGAGCAAGGTGAGGGAATTAGCTGAAATCCTGATTTTCTTGAAAGGCCTTCCCCAGACACTGTGCTTTCAGACGTTTTCTTGCATAAGCAACTTGTAGCACAAGGTTGGGCTGTGTTGTCATGGAGACTTTCAGGATACCTCATCATTTTGCTAGAAAATACAAGTTTCAGAGTGGCTGTCATATTAATTTAGTCACAGAACCAGCCTTCCCACTGGTCCTATCCCTTCAGCCCTCATTGCTGTTTACACTAAATCTTTTTTATGCCCTTGCTAGAGCTTAAGGGTGGTTGCATGTTCTTTAATGAAACTGTCTTTGCATGAATTGACAGGGCACAGTGGAATAAATTAGTGTGAAGAGGGATTTATGGCAAGGCTGAGAGGAGAGTGCAGAAAGGCTTCAGTTTTGTGAGGGAAGAAATCTGTGTTGCCATCACCAAAAACATGGTTTACCGTTTGCTCGGTCATGTGGCACTGACCAGATGGTGCCTGGAGGAAAAAAATAAAAAATTAAAAAAACAAAAACAAAAACAAACCATCCAGTTTCCATGTATGAGGCATCTGAGAGAAAACCTGAATAACTCCATTGTCTATATCTGACGTGCTTCCAGATTTAGCACCATGTGCCAAAAGATCTGGAGCCCCAGCTGACATTAGAAATGCTGAATGTGAATGTATTAATCTGTAAGATGGTTTGTGTGTGTAGTAGTAGGAAACTTTCAGACCTCCAGGGCTAGAAGTCTTAAATGCCCCCAGGAGTCTACCTCTCCTTCAGATGGGATTTGCCCAGTAATTATGCAGTAAAACGAGTCTGATTCCTGGTGTGTGCAGTGCTGGCCTCAAGCTGTCAGCCCGCTTAAAAGGGTATAAGAGAGAATTGACATTAAATTGTCATGTGCAGCTTCCAAACACTGTTTTCACTCTGACTTGTCTCTCATCCTTCCAACCATTCTCTGCTCATTTTTGCCCTGACATCCACACCAGCATTCCTCTTTGGATATTCATGAATCTTCACTCACTTCATCCTCTGCTTTCCCTGCGCCAGCCTCAAACACAATTAGACCTTCATGGTGCTCCTCTTTCTCTCAGCTTTTCCTCTCTTCCTTTTGCCTGAAACCAAGGAGGCTACCTGATGCTGCTGCTATTACCAAGTTACATACAATTTGCAGGGACACAAATTTCTATTCAGGTCCTTTCCAGGAGGTGTGTGTAGGTGGAGCTGATAGATGACATCGAGACCTCACAAGGCTATTTCAGACAGACAGCGCAGAAAGAAAATGAGCCTACAGTAGGCTAGGTTGCTGTGTCCTGTCTGCTGTCCCTCAGATTTATTTCACTTCTGCAGGATATATATGTTACAAGAAACCTATTTCAGGCTATGTCCTGAAAGTTCTGTTTGTCCCCATGTCTGCCTTATTTCTTAACCCAACCCCCTTCACTGCCGAAAGCTAAAGGCAAATTAAAATGTCGTTGGGTGGTTGTAATTTGTCAGTGCAAATTCTCATATCTCTCCAAGTCAATTAATCGTTCAAGGAGCAGGGGGTTACACTTTGGATTCTAGCTGCTTGGTGGAAAAATTCTGTGCTTTCTCCTTCTGAATGAAGTTTTCTTCCATGCTAAGGGATTGATTGGTGGTGGGATGCCAGCAAAAACCTGGCTGATTGTAGAGAGGGAAAAGGTTCCCTGATGTCCAAAGGATTTTCCTTTCCTTTCTTGCCTCCTAGGCTTTTTCAAGCATCTTCCTGGATGCTTCAGTCCTCCAGTTGATGACCACAGACCCAACATCTCACACCAGTGGTTAGTCCTGGGGACCTACACAGATGGAGACAGGGGTGTGCTCTGGTGGGGCAGCAGGTTGGGAAATTCCCTGCTTGCCCCAGGGCAAATTACATGGTAGGATTTAGCACTGTTGTGCTAAAACTTGGGAGTGATGAGAAATTAGATTTGACAGGTTGCTCTGTAGTCTTCTAAGACCTGATGTTGGTATTCTTACACATAGTTCCCCTCATGTCTGAAATGTTCCCCAATTCCTAGAGATTCCCAGGTGCACAGGAAGGAGAGAAACATTGCTTCTGTAGAGCATCTTGACATCTCCTCTGGTCCCATTTTAAGTTAGTGAATACCTGTCAATTTACATTTCCTCATAATTATTTGCAGAGAATGTTGTGTTCTGCTGGACAGCCCATCCTACTCATCTTTACACAAGTAATCAGCTTCAAGAAATGCAGTGAAATGGGAATGGAACTGGTTGCTGTTTGTCCTCACCTGCAAGTGTGTTGTGCTCTGCAGTACGTAGAGCTCTCCCAGAGAATGGGTCCCTGTGTTGCTTCTCAAGAGTAAACAAAGAAAAAGGAACTATGTTTTCTCACAGTAATAAAATGCAAAACATTTTCAGAAATGGGGATTTATTCTTTATACCTTTATTTTATGTTTGGTGGTGTGTATCCTAGCGTTTCCAGCAGAAGGTGTTCCAGTTGCTGCATTGCTGATCAGTGACATGTTTGAGTAGGTAGAGTTTTTCCCAAAGATATTGAAAGAATTAAAATCAACTACAGAGTGACGAAAGAAGAGTGGTTATAGCTGTGGTTTTGTACAGGATCCTAGGCAGTTCATTTGGGGCCTTTAGACATGATACCGTTGAAAAGGACATTTGAGTTTAAGTGCTTTGAACTTCAAAGGTGTTGTAGGTGTTTAGTCCCAATTTAAAAAAATAAAATTATATATATATATATATAAATATAAAACCCACCACCAACAACAAAAAAAACAAACAAACAAAAAACAAACAAACAAAAGACAATTCTTGGTTTCAGAAAAGCTAGGCAATGGTAAGTGCTTGATGGTTATTTTAAGCAATCTTCTCTTCTGCATTTAGCAAGCCACGATAAATCTTATTTAGAAATGCCAGCATAAACATTTGCAAACTCTTGACATGATGAAGCAGACTGGGGCTTTTAAGAAATTAGAGAAAAGCTAATTCATGTGTCTCTTTACCTGGCTTGTGCTGGTCTTCTCCAAATGCAGCACATTAGCCAAATTACTTGCAGTGCATCCTACTAATGCAAGTGTGTTTGTAGCAAAGGTAGTAATATTTTATATCCCCAACAACATTCCTCTATAGTAAGAGACAAAAGGAACCCTAAGATATGTCAAATCCTGCAATGATCTCTTTCTTTAAGAGATCTTTAAATCTATTTAATAGTGATTGACTAGAATGTCCCAATTATGTATGCATACAGAAAGCTTAGAAGAGACGGATTAAATGATTTAGCAAATTTCTCACCCTGCTTGGCTCAGATGGATGCATATATACCAGTTATATTTACCTGGCAGGTGTTCCTTTCCTCTCTGTCCTTTGGTCTTGTTCCTTCTTCTCTTACTCCAATCAAGACTTAAAGGGATAAAAAGAAGAAATAAGCAAGATGCTTAGGCAGTCTGTATCAGTGTGGCAGTATGGAGGGCACCCAAAGATCTCTGAATATCTGACCTCTCCTTCAGACACTTCAGCATGGCTGGTTAGGTAGAAAAGCTGAGACAAAGGAATTAAGACCACAGAAATTAAAGCATTGCCTCACGGTGGGAGTTCTTTGTTTATTTAAATACAGCATTCAGGTAACATTTAGCTCATCAGTATCTGTACAAAATTTTACTAATTTGATGTATGCCCTACCTTATAGCAGCGTGTCTACATGGCAGGGAAAATACTGCCACATTTTGAAAGATTGGGTAACAAAGTACATGATGGAGAAGTGGCCTGGCTAGTACGTTTGAAGTCTGGCCTGAGCTCAGACTCAGGGAAAAGTTTGTAGAGCATCAGGCAGAAGATGCTTTGCCATCTACCAAAGTGCCAACTCCAACATCATGACAATGGAATACAGCAAATAAACCTAGAGGTATCAGCTTAAGATGTTTAGAAACTCAGTGTGAGCAGACAAGTCCTGTGTCTCTCTTATGTCACCTCTTCAAGGCAGTGGGTTACCAGAAGTCTTCCGGATCAGAAGAAAAAAAATAGGTTCAGGTAGGAATTTAACTACTACCCTTCAACAGCTACAGATGCAGAGACTTTGATGAATGGGACTTGTAGCTAAATCCTCAGATGAGTTTTGATTAGCCAGTTGGCTGAGAACTCATTATAGAACATATATATGGTCTTAGTGTCAGCTTCCTTGCTTGTATTTTCTCCATCCACTTGTCCAAAGATGCATGAGTCTCTGTAATTTAGCAAGACAGGTGCTGTGGCAGGAGATTATGGCAGCCCAGGGGAAGTCTGAGAATTGCAGGTAATATGCCAGCTTCCAGCTACATGGCCAGCTTTTCTGGCTCATTTGGGTGAGGGCTGTTCTGTTTTAGGATGTCATTCTGGACACCAGAACAGAACACCTTGTACCTTGTGGACACTGCGGTTGTCCACAGCCTCTTCATAGAGACTGAGAATAGTCTTAGACCCTTCTGTCCATCTGTAAATGAAGCTAAGGGCTAGACACTCCGACTTCTGTCACCCAAAACGATCAGTTTTTGTGTCTGTAAACCATTTTAAATACCTGATGCCATTATAAACACCTGTCTGCCAACCTTGGAGGGACATCATAAGGCCTAATTAAATGTTTGCAAAGTGTTCTGCCCTGCTGAGATGCAAGGTGGTGCAGAAGACAAAATATTATTACAAATATAAAGTCTACCAGGATCTAGGAAAGTAGGTGTCTATACAAAAGCTCTAGCATAGTCTCTTTCTTTTGCAGTCTGCAAACAGAGTGTAAATGACAAACTCCAAGAACTTCTCCCCAAAGGCAAGTTCTAGGTTGACACAAGATGCTGTCCCCTGCAAAGCAGGTAAATTGTGAGTGTAAGACAGATACACAGCCAGAAGGTGAGATTAATTAAGTTTGTTTTTCTTTCTGTCTCTCTCTCTCAGTTTCTCTCTCTCCCTGTTTCTCCCTTTCTTATAGCAACACTTACCTTGTTGAGGTCAACATCTGAGCAAGATACTTTACCTGTCTGTATAGCTGATGAGAGAAATTAGCTCTTTTTTCACAGTCCCCAGATCTGGTTTTGGTTCTTTCTTTTGAGCAATATGAGTTTTGTCCTATGTGGTTACTAGGAGAGCAGTTTATGCTTTTTGTTATATTTGTATATCTACACTGTATACGCCTAAATAGTCTGTGTCTTGAAACATGGATCCTGTCAGACAATGTGCTATAGAAGGATTTGGGGTATGAGTATGACCCCTCACTTTTCAAGAAGAAATCCTGTATATAGTCATCATGGGTCTATCATTCAGTAATGTTGGACTCGATGATCCTTGTGGGTCCCTTCCAGCTCAAGATATTCTATTAATCTAATGTATTTGAAGTGCTGCAGTAAATCCAAAATATCTTCAATGAAGCTGAAATCCAGTCCATGCTGAGACCCTGAAGCTAAGCTTGTCTTAGCTGGTGAGTCTGAAAATTAATTTCAGAGAGCTTGTGCCCCAGACTCTGGGCTGGTGGTCAGTGTGCTCTTCAGATAGTGCTTGTCCTGCATATGGGAGATCTCCAGTTGGCATAGATCACATCAGCAAAACTACTCAGCTTGGTAAGGGTGAGACCCATGGATTACACTTGCTCATTCACTTTCCATGCTTTTACTAGTTTTGCATTTGATATCCTTCTCTGGGTAAAGTAAATAGTACTTATGTGTCACTAAACAGCAACCATAAAGCAAATTGGTTAAGCTTGCTGCTGGTATCATTAGAGGGGAGCAATACTAAAGGCAAAAGAAGATGATGCAAATCATGCATAAGAAGAAAATATAATTCCATCTCCTTCTGCAACATCTCCAGGCATCATTTTATACTCCAGTACAATCACAGCCAGTGGAAAAACTCTATAGATGTTATTGCCGCTCCTGATTTTATTAGCACCAGTCTGGATTTAGTGCTGTCTGTAGTGTTTGTCACAGTGCAATCTGAGAACAGATTAAAAACGTCACAATGCAACACCAGGGCAGATAAACTGAGGATTATTCAAGAATATCTTGTTTTCTTGCTGGGACAGTAAGGCCTATTTTAGTCATCAAAAATTTTAAGGTATAGAAGCCAACACGCTCATGATGCTTGGAAAGAATTAACTGAACAACAGGCCATAAAGTACTTTCCTGAAATTACTTTCCTTTTCCTCTCCAGAGGTTGATATTTGGTACATGTGTTTGGGAAGTTGTTGCAGAGCTAGTACCAGCAGTGGAGAAGGTGACAGTAGTACTGCAATGCTAGAACTGTTGGAGCAATGGTGGGAAGAGATACTGGCCAAATGCTGGGGTCTGTTAGAAAGAAGTGGATATGGACCAACTGGCGGAGGTAGCAAAGCGTTAATATCTGAGGTGCAGGCAGCGATCGGTGGTGTTGCATCTCCTGTTTGTCCAGCACAACCTACTTGAAGGATACTTCACTTCAATGGGAGGGCTTCCTGATGTTTTCTGAAAATTGAGTCTATTAAATTAATTTTGATTATATTTAATTAGAACTTCAAAATGGTCTGCTATCCTCGGCTCCATCAGTGTTAAACACTTTTATAGGACAGTAAAGCTACAAGAGCAATTAATGTACGCACTAATGCAGGAGCTGTAAATATTTTCAGTATAGTCAAAGTGTCTTAAATAGCACTTACAGCATTGCTTTTTATTATTCAAAGAGAAAATATTTTGATTCATCTGAACGTGTGTTAAAAGCATTAGTGCTTTTGGAAGCATCTGGAGCCATGGTGATTTGTACTTCTGCCCTGGCCTTAATTTTCCCATTTCTTCACTAGTGTACCAATCATCAAGGCAAGAAACCTTGCAGGTAAAGTGTGAGCCTGGCTTGCTCCTTCCTGTCTTTCTCTTCCTGCCATACAACTGCTGTTGCATTTATTTGTCCAGGAAGAAGATGGGAGTAGGAACGAAGATTAAATGATACCTATGCCACAGAGCCTCTCACCTCCTCTGCTCAGACAGTCATCCATTCCACAATTAGGGTCAGCCTAAATTGCTTTAAGTTACTAATAGTCTAGTTAATCACGCAGATTGGAATAGGTGGTGCTCATAGGTCAATCCTTTCTGCATGAGATCCCCTTCTCCCAGCTGATTTCTAGCGTCACCTACCTGCTCCAGAGGTGAGAAGAGATTTTAAAGCATGAGGAGAGTTGGAGTTTAGAGTAGGGAGTGTAGAAACTGCTCGGGAGAAGAACCTGCTGTGGGAAAGACGATGGGAGGGAACTGGGATGGACAGACCCCAGTTTGGTGGGAGGAATGGAGTACCAGTAAAGTTTGTTCTTAAAACCCTGGGAGCCTCTTGACTAGGCTTTTCTTTTTCTCATTTGGGATGTAGCAATATTTCAGCAGACAGATATAACAGATCATGCATTTCTCACAGAAAAATTCAGTAGACTTTATTTGCTTTCTTTTGGTCCAAGTTCTAGTGTCTATGGAAAGCATTTTTTTTTTCTTTTTTATCTTTTTCTCTTTTGGTGACAGATTACACAAATCAATTTTAAAGCTCTTTGACCCCTTCACTTTGATGGTTTTTTTCTAAATCTCTTTCCTATTCATCTTTTCTATTCCTGTTCTAATCAGTCTGTTTAAAAGCTAACTGAAGATTGTTCTGGAAAGAGGTGGATCACATAAAAATGCTATAAATGGTGTGATGTGTACCCTGAATTTGGGACTGAATGGAAACTTAAAGAGTTTTAAGAACAAAGGAAACTTGAGAGTTAAACAGTAACAGAGATCAACTGGTGAAAGATGAGCACAGAGGTAACAAAAAGGGATAGAAATTGGTGAAAACAAAGATACTGATGTTTATCTGTGGAAATCTTTTTCAGAAACACCTACAATGAAATGCTCTCACTTTAGAGTTATCCATCTGCAGTGCTAGAAAAACACAGAGTTAAGTTATACTGAGTTATTTTTCTATCCCTGCTCATTTTTTAGGGATTATATTTGAAAGACTTTTCTCTCATGATAAGGATTAAATATGCTACATCAAAAATGGATTTTGACTTCAGACCTCTGTTTCTGCAGTCCTGTAATTTAAGAAAAATAACAACGGTTGTGAAGTCCAAAAAGAAAATGGCAAACGAGTAATGGCATTACTGTGAAATGTCTTTGGCTTTCAATTGAACAATTGTTAAATGAAGCTAAAGTATACATTTCACTGCTGTTAACTGTTAGTGATTTGAAAAGATGTACAATAAATAAATAAATAATATTGAGACACTGTTAAAGATAACTTTATTGTGAAGCTTAAGGGTGAAATTAATTTTGTGTATAAGTGCATCAGATGTCCAGCAATTTAAGTTGTGGGCTGTCTACCTTCCGTAGCCTGGCAATTTTGATCTGTGGGACTTGGAGAGAACAGCTAGGCTCAGTCATTACCCACCAGTGTGCTATGGATCTGCATAATCACAGCACTGTGACAGTTAAGTAAATATAGGATTTGCCAGAAATATTCTGTAAGTGTAAAGCAGAGGAATAGCTCTCAAAGTGAGTACATGCAATTACAGCCACCTGACCTGGAGACCAGCTAGGATGGAAATTCACAACAGCTCCATAATGATCACCACACATGTTGAGGCTATAGTGAACAGAAGGCAGCTCAACTTTCATTTAAAGTGCAATAAATTACTATGGATTTATCACGGCAGAATAAGAAGTCAAAAGCTAAAACCTTGATTCTGTGTATGGCTATATGAATAAATTACCAAGAGCTAAACACTCCACATGAAACTTGTCGTTGTGGTAAAGGGACCAGGCCAGACTTTATTTTTATCTAAAAGAAAAATAAAAGGCAATTTAAACAATAGTGCTTTTAACTAGGTTCAGCTTTATACTACTTTGACATGGCTATCTAATCTGTTCTACGCAGCCTTTTATAGTAAATATCTCAATAATGGAAGACAGTATCCACATTTCCATTAGTGCTATGAAGATCTAATGCATAATCAATATGATGTACAGTAAAAGAAAACCAATTATTAACCAATATGTTAATGAAACAAATTAGCTAGAAAGATGGAGATTGCACTTGGCCATTTGTTTTGTGTAATTAAATTCCAATGAATCATGTGGGGCATCCTTCAGAGTAGCTCTAGAGAAAAATGAATATGGAAGAAATGAGAATGGCTAGGGAGACTTATTAGCCCTGTGTCGGTCATTCACAACTCAAATCCTGTATTATGTGGGAGGAGGAAAGCTTTTTCCTCTGTCTGAGAGAGGAAAAGGTTTTATTGTCTTATGTCTGTGGAGGAAGTTGTGGTTCGTGGTTCAGTTCCAGACCCCATCAGAAGGAGGATATCTGGGAGACAATTGCTTATGTCACAGCAGCAGGAATCAGGACAGAACTTATCAGGACATAGTTTTCCATGGTTATTCATTGCAATATATGAAAGTAGAAATAATCTTATTTACCTCTATCTACAATAGAACTAAAAATGCCTTTTCATTTATTGGATACCTTTGATATAATTTGGCTGTAGTAGTTGTCTCTTGCAAAATAAGCGGGGTTTTTGCCTCGTCGTCAAACTAAAAGCTTGCCTGTGACATACTCTATCTCTCTAAAGAAGAATCTTTGCAGGAGGAAATCTTGTAAATACACTTATTTATTTATTTATTTATTTATTCATTAAATCTGAGTTGTTCTTGCACAACTCTTCTTCTGTTGCATCATTCTTGCAGAGATTTCTTCTCGGATATATCCAGAAGATCTTGAGAAAAGTAGTCCTGTTTGCATTGTGTTTGGCACCTTACACTACAGTTAATAATCCTGTGAAAGCCTCAAACTCAGAAATGCATTATGCACTAAGCTAGCGTATCTGGATATCATGGGACCTCCCAGTCTGTGTGTGGGATAAAGAGCATCTCTAACATGAGGTTGTGTCATTATGTGTTCGTGTTGCAAGAATAATAATCTTACATGTCTTATCACAAAGCTAGCAAAAACAGTCCTTGAGAGCTTCAGTTTAAACAAACAAACAAACCACAACAAAAAACCATGCTCGTAGCAAACTTACAGAACATATTAGTCACCTTGATGTAGAGTTTATTCATCTTTTCCATTTTAATTGTAAAATCTGTTCCCTTCTGGAACCAAGGCGAAAATCATTCTCACAGGTGAAAACGCGCAAGCTTTAACAATATGAGAAAATTCATTTCTTATTGCCATCTGCCTCTGGGATGTAAATAGGAAGGGGCTTGATACTGTATATGCTCTGCCTTTGTGATTTAGCTAATCCTGCTGTGATATGGTCCCACATCTGAAGCAGTGACTGTCAGCAGTTCCTCTGCAATAATGCAGCCTCAAAAAGAGGGTGAACAGAAGAAATACAAAGCCAAGAGGAAAAAGAAAACACAGGAATTTCAGTGCACGCCAGCTTCACGATCAAATTAAATCTTTCCTTTTTTAATGTCCACTGGTTTTCTATTTTCTAAGGACTTTCATTGGAGGGATGGTCCTGTGCTGTGTGGAAAAGCTTATACACTCAGAAGAAGGGTGTTTGACTATTTTCTCTATATTGGGCTTCCTTCATGACCTCTGGCACACCACTCAATGACTCTGGGTGCAATCTCACGTTACAAAAATGGAAACATTACCATGTTCAGGCCCCAGAGGGGTTATGATGCCATGTCACTGAAGATGGTGGGGTGCTCGTATACCTGGGTATTGTAACTGCAGTGGGTGCTGCTGTGGGAAAATACCAACAGGACAACGTTTTTTTTTCTTTCTAGACCTAACTTTCCCTGTGGCCATTTCTGGTCCTGCAGGGACCCTGATATTACCCTGACTATCCTAGTTTCAGCTGCTCAGGTACTGGCCAGCATCAATACTGACTGCTCCACATCTCTCTCTGGGTACCCTGACTTAGTTACCTTAGTTACAGACCTAAATTTCAACAGCAGATTTGTGTCACAGGCTTTGCTGCTTTATGCAGTAAACAGCAAGCCCAGGTATCCATGGTTAGCCACAACACTGAGCTCAGCAGCTGGCATGTGAGGGATGCAGTGCAGGTCTCCATTACATGAATTTAACCATGTCCCTGTTTATTATATCATTTATTTTCCTATTGACTGCTTTTGTTTGTCACACATTTATTTGAACTGCTTACTCTGTCTTTGTGCTAAGCATTTATTTAAATTCCAGATATTTATACTATGGGTTTATGATTCAATTTTCATATTTTGGAAATGTTTCACCAGTCCTCCAGGTGGTGCAAGTATTTTGGGGTAGACCTGGTGTGATGTATGTGGTAGCTGGTCCTGCTGCTTGCTAGCTCCAGGCTGACAGCTCAGCACTGTGCATTCATGTTGATCTTCCAACCACCTCTCCTGCTGTATCCTCCTTACCAAGGGCCAAGCTGTGGTGGCTGAGCCCCTTCTTCTTCAGCTCTTTTGCATGCACGCATCACCCTTGATATTTGAAAGCACATTCTGAGTACTCAGTGAAATAATCTATAAACCTGACACTACTGATCCGACAGCTGGATGCGATGTTTTGTATGAACTCTTGAACAGAGAATTATTTTCTTTCCTCCCCACACAGGACTTAGCTGGATTTTAGTGAACCCTTTCTAATGTAGGTAGAAGAGTTAAGTTCAAAAAAAAAAAAAGTTATTAAAATGCATTTATTTTGACCTATAAGACTACATATTTACTAAAAGGGATTTTTTTTTTTTTTAAAGGTGATTTTATCCTAACCCCATAATCATATCTGGGAAATATCAAGGGAAGTAATAATAGCAATAATAAAACAAAAAGAGCACAGGAATGTACATTACTCTCCCACAAAATCTGATCTGATTTCTGAAAGTGTCATCCAGTGTTTCAGTTGGTACCCAGCCCCTGTACAGCAGGAAAAAAGGTATCATAGGCAGCAAGAATTGTCCACGCTGCTGTGAGTGATACTGGGTACTGAGAGCAGAAGGACCAGACACCTTGTTCTGCTCTGGCGAAGCAGATGGTGTTTTGGTCAAAAACAGGGCAAGGTCTTATGACAATGAAGCTGAACTCTTGTACTGTTGCATGAAGATGCTGATCAATATTTATTGTCCCTAAAAACTGTCACACAAACCGAGAAGAAAGGATCATAATCATTTATTTTACAATTTTGTATAAAACACCAGACACAAAATACATATCAGCTGTCCCAGATGCCATCTTAAATGAGATCAGCATCATATGTCTTACTAAAATATTTGACCTCATTCAACCACAGTTTAAAGAACTTAAATGTAGGAACCTACTAAGGAAGAAGAACCTTCCCTGCTGCACTGTGTGAAAGTGTCTAAAGTTGTTCTGGAGTATCTTAGAAAAGATGATTGTGTTATTCCCTCTGTTCTTACCTTGGAAACCATAAACATCTATTCTGGGAGATCTATGACTTTTGCTAAAGTTTGTAATTCTTTCTTAGCTTTAGCCTGAGAGTAGATACATGGCCATATTTGTTGTTATTGCACTTAGTTCCCCTCAAAAACGGAGTTTTTGTCAATAGAAATTGCATTTTTGCAGAACGGATTGCAGGATTCCTTTAATTACTTGTGCCAAGGTTAAAAACTCAGCCTTTGCTAAGCCAAATACACTGAACTTTAAAAGCATGTGAGTGCTTGGATGATAGCTGGCTTTGGACTGTCCATCACATTTGTTCACCAAGCACTGAAAGTGCATGCTCACCAGCAGGTCTAGGTTGGGGATGATGACACCTGCAGTAGGAGCCACCTCTGCCTAAATCAGAAAATGTCTGAATTTGGTGAGTTCAGTGCTTCTGGAGAAAAACGGGAGCTAGGAGTTATCCCAAAGTGCTGCGTAGCCCCATGGGTTTGGGCCTCAGATCAGAAAAACTTTGCTGTATGTGGAAATATTATCACTACCTTACACTTCATAGCGGTCGTAGTGACTGAGGGATCACAGCTAAAGTGGCTCCAACTAGAACCCAAAAAGAGCTGAGCACTCTGAGACTAAGAACAAAGGCTGCCAGGATGATTGGCCCTTAAAAATGATATAGCGTGTTTCCTGAACAAGATGAAATATGAAATGAAATAAAAGTGAAATAGCTATATATACATATATATATTCAATTGACACTGGAGTTGACTGAGGGTAGAATTCACAGCTGAACAGTGTGATTTAAACACATCTCCATTTTGTGCTCCCTCTGCTCAAGAGACTGTTTCTACCTTAACCAGCAAGAAAATATTGAACGATATTATTTTTTTCTTTTGCTGGAAGTACCTTTCTTAATTTATTTTTAACCAGTTGGTGCCAGTTATTGTCCCTCTGTAAGGATTGTGTGAGGCCATAAATATCTGCTATGCAGACTGCCAACTCAGCCAGGGCTGCTGATTTATTTTAATCAACCTCTTTGATATTTTTTTTTCTTTAAGATTTATTCTGTAGTAGGAGATGATACTGTTGTCTCGTGCCATTAATGTTCTTCTCTTCCAGTGACACAGCGTGTTAATTAAAGAAAGGAGATAAATTAAAAGCCAGGTGGTGGTCTATAAATCTTGACTGAAAAAGATGATTTTTCTTTCTATCAGGCTTTGGCACTTTTATTCTAGTATAAAAAGAAATATGAGTGTTGTTGTTTAAAAAAAAAATGTTGCTACCCAAGTTTCAATAGTACAAATTTTGCAGTAGACTTTGAACCATTTAAAATCTGAGTGTTTTTTATTTAGTTATGTGCTTTTTAGATTTCTGTGCTCACTCTGAGTTGCCTGGCTGTTGCTATATATTTCTTACAGGTGTCTTCATAGCAGTTAGCTTTCAGAAACAACATGATTTGTGTTTCCACAGCTTTTGGAGATATAGCTACAAAGTATTAGATTTGACCCCAATAGAAAAATGAAATTCTTCCACAAGTTGTTGCAGTCTGTCTACATGCGTCAGAAGCAAGTAGTATTATTTATTTCTCAGTGATCTCTCAGGCCATGGGAACACCCACATTTTTAAACTATCCCCAAGCACTAGCACGAGAGCTGTGTGCCAGGAGGAAAATAGCAGCAGCAATCCAGAATTTGTCGATGCCTCAACACGTTCCTCCTTTGGGTTTACTTCAGGGCCAGGACTTCAGTCAACCTGCCTTTTGGTTAGAGCATAGAAAAGGGTGATTGCAAGTGGCAGAAGGCCCAGAGAGGAACCTCCTTCTGCTACAAAGACTTGACTGTTCAGACAGGTTTCTGGGTGGACAAAAACCTCTCTTCCAGCTTGCTTGATTCAGACATCTTTAGCGTTGAGCCTCTCCAAGCATTATGTATGCATCTTAAAAGAACACAGCAGTTCTTTGCTGGCTAATGCCCATGGTAGATAGCTAGGTTTAATGACCTAGCACATTAAGCATTAATATGCTTACCACAGTGTCTTTGCTGGCAAGGCAGTCATCAATCAGACGGGGAAGGGCTCATCTCCATGATGAGGCTGATCCCTGATGCTGCTGAGCTGCCATCTTCGGATTCTCTGCTTTTTTAATTTGGGTCTCATACCTTTTTTTTTGTGTGTGTTGATATTTTTCTCTCTTGAATGCTGGAGCTGCTTGGTAATGCGTCACTGCAATTACTTTTCTTTCTTTGTTTTTACTTTTCTGGTCTTGTGTAGCTTTTTAACTCATGGGAGTTCTCACTATGAGGATGGACCTGCTCACCACCTCTCCACAACAGTTGTGTTAGGAAAATAGAACCAGGGTCACACAGATGCTCTGCACCAAGCTTGGTATTGCCTCACAAACAGCTAAGGGCTTCAAGGACATCAGAAAACAGGAAAAACTGGGCTCTTAAATATTATAATGTGTGAAACTCTTTTGGACACATCTCCAGGCTGTAGCAGGTTATATAGTGAAGTGCTTTGGGATAGCTTTTGGATTGATTTATGACTGGAGGTAGAGGAGACAATATCTGGTCAATGAAGGCTGGTTTATTTTATCCTTTTGTGTATGTAGACTGCTTTATGGTCCATTCTTACCATAATCAGTTTGCTGATTCACCAGCAGATTGTTTCAGAGGTTTATATGCAATATTCTGAGCTTCTTCTGCTCATTTCAGCACTCCCTGAAATCAGGTCTTCAAGGGTTCGAGGTTAGTTTCCAGTCAAAGAGATAGTGTTCAGCTTGCTCCTTTCCCCTGTACTATCTGTTTTGTTGATTGCAAGTCAAAATGTTCTTTGTGTTACACGCGGAGTAAATACTATGGATCTGATAGCTGTGTGCATAAATCGTTACCGCTTTGCTGACCTAGATTTATGGTGGGAGTTACTGTATTGATCGTCTGAGAAGACACCTGATTTGTTCTCTGAAATTATACTGTACAAAACCTAAATACAATTTGTCTCCAGCTGAGGGCTCATTTCTAAATGTGTCCCTCTCACTTCTTCCACCCAGTGCTCTTGGTTTAACAGGCAACAAGTTAAGCAACCATGTAGATACACTACCTGGTGAAACTGCAGTCCAGTTTCACCCCGACCTTTTTATTTTGTCTTGTTTCTTTTCCTTCACAGTCTTAATTTTCCTTTAACTTTACCTCTGATCTCTGGACCTTAATGTTCACAGCAGCTTACTACTTGTTCTTGACTGTATAGCTATTTTTGTCTAGAAAAACAAGCCCAGTGTAACATGAGTTTGAGGATAGCTATAGCACTGTAACAGTGGGACCCCTGTCTTGTGGGGAGCAGCTTGTATCAACTCCAAAGCAGCCAATGGTAGGCCAAGGAACACCACTTGCACAAAGGGAAACAGATGTTTCATCACCTATAATTCTACTTCTGCCTTTCAAATTCGGACACCAAGTTTTGTGGCTTTGCACCAGGCTGGTTAATTGGCAAGAGGCTTAGCACTACTGTGCTGAAGTAAAATTCGACTCCTTTTTCATTGTTGTCCTGAGTCAAAAAGGGACTAATTGGACTGGAGGGCACTGAACTGTGGAATGGGAAATAGAGTTTCTCCATGGAAGAGCAGAGAGCTGATGAGTTAATATACACCCTGGCTGCATTAATTTTCCAAGGGCGTCAGGAGGAAGCACTTTCTTTCTGAAGGTCTTGTTGACTTCCCAGCTTTTGCCCTTGTTTAATCCCACATGCATCTAAGGACATGTCAGGAGCTCTAAGAGGGAAGCAGGAGTTTCTCCACAGCTAGAGACCTTCTGTGATCCTTACTAGTGCAAGATAATTCAACCTTTGGGTAATACAGGGGCGACCTCACAGGTTCTGCCAGGATGCACAGTGGTGGCTGGGCTTGCACCTTTAGATGTGCCAAGGTAATTTGACCTTTCAATAACCCTCCCTAAATACTTCTGGAGGCAGAATGAAAGCATAAGCCATGTCTTGGTGGTGCTGCCCTGATAGTCTGTTCTCTGTGCTGGAGCTGGGAAAATGAGAATCTTTGGTTTCTATTAACACGATGCTTGTGAACTGGACAAATGTAGATTAAACTAAACTTTTCTAACATGAAAGAAACATTTGGAAAGGGGTGAAGGAGGTTTTTACTGTGTCGTACACCCTGCAAAAGCTTCCACAGATGGGATATTTTGATGAAGCAGCTGCCCCATCCAAATGTAGCTGAAGCAGTTGGTTGGTTCCTGCTGAGACCAGAGATACACTTGGCAGGATCCTAGCAAAATGTTAATGTATTGTGAATGTATCTGCCAGCCAGCCATTTGAACTGTCACCACTCTCTGCTAAACATTGCAGCATGGCAAGGGCACGGCCACGGGCATTGAATTTCAAGGCATTTGTCAGAGCTGTCCTCTTGGTACTCTCTCAAAACAGATTGCATGCCAGCAGCCAAGTTTTGTTCAAAGGGAATGTCCAACTGCATTACTGTCAGCCTCTTTGCAGCACGAGCTGTGCTTGTCCCCAGGTGATTCCTAACCGTTGTGTGAGGATCAAGCTTCCTCACTGGAGAGCAAGGACACCTGTTAATATTTACTTATTTATTTATTGCTCAGTTTTAACCAATCTTTAAATCAGGGTGATATATTTGTTGAGCAGCACTGATTCAGGAGAGAGAAGCAGCACAATGTCAAGCAGCCTTCACTGGGCTGTGCTGTATAGCTATGAAAAGCCAGGATCGCAGCAGGAACTTGGGCATGGTGAACGGATGAGTCTAGGAGGGGCAGAGTGGTGGAGGTGACTGTGCAATCCTAAAATAGGCACAGCACTTGATGCAGATCCTCATGACACCCGAATTAGAATGGTTGTGGGTGTGTGCCTGACAGGTTGTCCCTGCCGAGGATGTTACTGCACCACTGTCATCCACAAAGACTGAAAATAGGTAGAAAGCCTGGAGAATAACTACATTTTAACAAGATGGCCAGGATTTCTTAAAGGCTAGAAGAGGACCACTCTGGTCAGATGGTGCCAAGTGCTACGGGCATGTAGATTTGCTGGTACTTTGAAAGAGTAGTTCCTCCAGTCGTGCAGAGGTTCATGCAGATGTGCCTCCAGCTGCAGCCCTTTGTATGATCTAGTCCATGCTGGATCTTCCAATGTCCAATTAGGCACTGAAACCTAGTTAATTTGGGGGAAAAACAGTTCCTACTGTTCCAGGAAATTATACTAAACTTGATGATCTTTGTTCTTTTTAGCTGAACACTGTGTCTAAAGCAGTATTGCTAGGTCTGGCCATTTTTTTTTTCTCTATTAAATATATTCCAGGTACAATTCATATAATGGTGTTGGTTACTGGTTAAGCAGATAATGTGTTTTACTGCTGTTATTGTGGGTGCTGCTTCAAAGGTAGAATGTACGAGGCAATGTAAACTTGGACAGAAAAGCACAGGCTTTTTAATGGTTAATTGAATTATTTTTGATGGAATTATCTCTTGCCTTTTCTGAAAATGAGACTTATACACATATCAGAATTCAGTGCACCAGTAAAATTATTCCATGTGTTATTTTATATCTCTTTGTTAGAGATTTCCTCAGGAAACTGGAATGACTCCAATACCTCTAGTTATCCCTAGTGCCAACATAACTAACCTCTCCCATAATTAATTTTTGAATATAATTAAGAATGTAAACTTAATGGTGAATTCATCACAGAAGAACCTCTCACTTTCATGAAGAACAAGAGTAGTGCTACAAAGAATGAAGACTGTGAATTTTCTGAGATGGTGTGAGTGTACCAGACTGCATGTTCCCCACTCTACCTCTGTTTCTGAAACAACAGCACCAGAAGGTGGCTTACCTTTCTGTCACTTAAGATACTGAACATCATTAAATACTTTGATGTAATTAATTATGAAAGTAACTTTATCTTTGTCACTCCGTATCTTCACAAACAGTCCTAGCAGTGTCATATAAATTGCCAGTATAACATGAAATGAAAACAAACAGGCAAACAACATGAAAAGTTAGTAATGATGCTTATGAGTTATAAATAGTAGTAAAGGAAAAAAAAATTAGCCTGTTTGCTCATTACAAAAGAGCCTAGAAAATGCTTTTATGTGAGTTTGTTTCTAAAGCAGCTGAGATACCTCTCTGAAGGTCAAAACACTGGGATCTTCAGGGTGTTTATTTTGAATTAAAAGCATATATTTATTTTGAAATAAAACATTGGCCTCCTCAGACACAAAATTATCAGGTTTATTGTATGTCTGGATTTGATTTTCAAATTTCAAATTCAAGAATATATTCTAACATTGTTTAGTAAATAATGTGCGTTGCCTAGAGATTTCTTATGTTTTCAATGAAGGGGACAGATAGGTATGTGTTCCCAGAAATTCCCTGTCAGAAAGCAATGAAGAGGATTTAATAAGAATGATTCAGGAATGACAATGATTCAGGAAAGAGCTGTGAAGAAAGACAGGCTCAGGTCAGTGGGAGCACAGCTGTGCAGGACTGGGAAGGGGAAGATAAAAAGGTGACGCAGGTAAAAGGAAGACAATAAAAAATCATTAAAGGGCTTAGATGACAAACATTAAGCTCTAGACAGGAGAGATCATTCTTTCCTAAATTATTATTCAAAATGTAATGAAACGAGAATGAAGACCTATGAAAAAAGCAGAGGCTGCAGTTGCTGCAGGGATGGAGTAAAGTTGGATAAATGCTTGAGAGAGACTCTTGCTAGATATTGCAAGAGGAAACCAAAGAATTTATACATGCCTCATACTAGCAAGGAGGAAATATTCCACCGTGGCAAGGAAAGAACAAGCATAATTGATTAATAGATATTAAGGGAGGAAAAGGCCATTATGATATCAATATTAATTTCCTAAACCAACAACTGCTGTACTCAGATCCTGTCTGATCTGCAGTACACATCCAACTAATAAAAGAAAGATGGAGAAAACAGTTAAGAGGCCTGATTTATCAATTATTATTATTATTAATATTAATATTATTAAGAGAATATCCAGGGGAAAAAAGGGGGGGGGGGCATTATAAAGATATCAAGGTATTTTTCAATGGGAATAGAAGAAACTAGATTGCAAGGGTGTTGCTGCATCAGTAAATAAAACAGTCCAGGCATTGCTCTCTGGCCCCAAAGTCAAATGATGTGTTGCTTGTATCCACCCAACCAAACTCCCTCTCCTCCCCTTCCTTCAGCCCACATTGCCTTCAGGGAACAGTCCGTGGCATGTTCTCTTCCTAAACCTGCCTGAAAGACTTCTAATTGATACTTCAATTACGTCAGAGCCTGCACTAACAATTAAAAGGTATGAATGATTGCAGCTAACTTTTGAGCTTGTGCCATGGCCCTGTTTTTGTGCACTAAGAGCTCCTACCCAGCAAAGCAGGAGGTGGTGAGGCCATTAAAGCTGAGAAACTGAGCCATTAAAAGTTTGAACGCATGGAAAGGGACTCATGGGTTCGAAGACAGGGGGCTGAAAAGTGTGTTACTTCCATGCCTGGGAGACAGGCATGAATATGACAGACATTGAATAAGGAGGAGAGAATTATGCTGAAAATGAGCCAGTCAGAAATCCTGGAGAAATGGGGTCAAGAGAGCAAGCCAAAGAGATAGAGATCAAGAGCAGGGGAGACAGCTCTGAGCCAGCAGCACTGGAAGGAAATCAAGTGAATTTCTCTCTAATGGCCTGGGGTCTTTTTATATAATATCTCCGCAGTGCTGGCAGCAGCAATGTTTGCTGTAGCAGATGTGGATTTAATTAATGTGCGGCTTATTTCTTTCTCCGGGTCACTTCAAAACCTCAAATGGAGGGCGAGGGTGTGTGCGGTGAACTGCTTGCAAGTTCTGGTGGGGTAAGGGGTGACAGTAGGATTGCTCCTGGAGGTCACGGTGTGAGGGAAGAAGAGATCGCTGTATCTCACCCTCATCTCTAGACTGAATTTGAGGTCAAGGGTATGAGTGAGACATGGTTGTTGTTTCTGAAACTGGAGCTCTGGGCACTGTGGCCGGTACAGTCTTCAGGGGACTCTTACAGCAGCTCATTAAGCTCTGGACTGGTGTGTTTGGCATGGCTGTGTAGGTCACTGCGAAATTTCTTTTCTGCTCAGCTGCCCTTTCCTGAGAACCCACTGAAGCCCACTTTTTTTTAGGAAGTGTTTCCCCAGAGAGTGCTCTGTGATAGCAAAAAGATCATAAGGGAGTGGATAAATGGGATGGTGTTGACAGCAAAGTTCCACTTTTTTTTTTTTTTTTTTTTTCTGCACCTCTACCCCTTCCCTCCGGCAGGCATCTTGACACAATTCAACACTTTTCATTTTTAATAAAATTTATAAAATTAAAAAGAAATGTTCCAGGGGGGAAATACTGAGGTTTGGATTTCCAGTATTTTATTTTGGGGAGTGAAGGGTAGATTTTTAGAAAGATGTGAAGATTCTTATTTTGGTTGTTTGATGCATGTCTCTTAAATGGGTTGCAAAGTTATTACTGGAAAATTTCACCCCATTGCAAAGAGTTGCAGTACACAGTGAAACTGAAGAAAATATTTCCATTTGGAAACCTTTCGTACAGGGTCAATGTCTGATACCCATGGCAGAGATAGCTGGGCTTTCTTGGACGGGGGTGAACCTGGCAAATGTGGTTTCGGCTAATGTGAGATTGATGGAGGGTGATTTTACTTGTCACACACCACCGAATGGAAAAATGACAGCAGCTCTACAGAATCACTCAATAGGTGGCCAAGATTAAAATAGTTAGATAATACCAATAGCTGGAAACATTGGTAATGAGTGGACAATTTAGGGTAAAGCTTTAAATGACTGTTGACAAAGTCTCAGCAAAGATTTCTCTGCCTGTTACTGTCAGCATCACTAACACCATTTTGCAGCTTGCATCTCCTGTTGAACCTATTCCTGCTTTCTAACCCTGCTACGATCGTGCCACACTTTGTTCAGGACCTGCCTGCTAGCCCAAACCTGTAGATTCACAATCTGCCATGGCTGAAAGGAAGCTTTGCAAGCTCCTTTGTTGTGAGACTCCAAAGAGTGAGTGATTATCTGCTGTGGCCAGTAATTTCATAAGGCACTTTCTGCTGTAGGTTGTAGGCATAATAATTAGTTGGACTGAATTTGGCTGGGCTGATTTATAGTAGGAGAGAACAATAAAGTCTTTTGGCTCCAGCTATGGGGTCATTAGTTTTTTAATCGCCAAGGCAATGCAGAACTGTCTCTGATAACAAATTTCTTGTTCACTTTCTATTTCTATTTGGAAATATCTCATTTGCTAAGTGGCTGCCTCGCTCTTCTTGAAGATCAGCCAGGTAGCAACAAGAGAAGGAGATTATATTAAAGTGTTCATGCTGAAAGAAAGTATGTAGGGCTAAAACCTCTGCCAAGGGCTTGTTCAGACTTAACTTTGGGGGTTTCATTTTTAATGATGGATGTGTTTATTCCCCATTCAGAAACTGAACGTGCAGCAATATAAATGAAACCCAAACTTCCTAGTGCCAGGGTGAGAACAGACAATGACAGGCCTCTCGTCCATATTCCTGCATAGCTAGGAATGAACAGTGTCCATTTGTGAAGACCAGTTTTTATAACAAGATTATTTGTTTGTATTATGGTACTGCTAAGGAAACTGTCAAGGACTGACAAATATTTTATACAAAGACAAATATATGAATTAGTATTACTGCTGCAGTCTGAGGGCCTAAGCAAGGTCATGTAAAACAAGGTCTGTAAGGAGAGGCAGTGTCTCGTAATAGACTAAGATAGACAACCTTTCGGACACAGAAATAATTTTTAAAAGTAGCTAAGCATATACTTGTGCCAAAGTGCTTCCTGCCTAACTGTAAGGAACAGATATGTAAGTGAACAGATGGATTTGAATGGAACAATGGACTCAACTTGAAGCCGAGGCTATTTATGGCTAAGCTGACTGCTAGGGAAGTCTTCAGTCTTGAACTGAACCCTGAGAAAGGGGTCTACGGTATCTTATCAGTTGTAGTAAGATCTACAACATTTGTCTCATTTTGAATTTAACCTTCAGATCTTGGTGCGCTGAGGATGGCAGATCACTGAGCTGTCCCTGTGCTGTCCTTTCCTTCTGCTTTCCAGCACTTTTCACACTCCCAGTGCTCCCACTTCGTCGCGTAACTGTCCGGTTTTTAGCCTCCTGTGAAGGAGCTGGCAGTGAAAGCTCTACCAGTAAAATGTTTAAGAGGAAAATAAGGAATGCAGGAAATGGGGAATTGTGCTCATTTTGGACAACTCCAACTCCTGTACAACTCCTGTACAAGCAGTGTGGTAAGGCTCTGGTAGTAATGCTGAAGGAGCTCGCCTTCTCCTTTTATCTCTAAGGACTTTCAGCCTGGACTTACCTGTTTCAGACAAGGTTTTCTGGACAGGATCTTGTAGTGTCTTACCCTTCACATACCTGCTCTATTCCATGAAAAAGAAACCCTCACAATCAGAGTCTTTAATGCTCTGATCCTGTTCCTTTCTTTGTAAATGGATCCACTTAGGTCAAGTGCCCTAGTTTACAATTTTCTTGGCTGTGGATCTCTGTGTTAACAGATGTTAGGACTTGTGAGTCTTTGGAAGCCACTTAAAAGCACACCATAAAAGTTTCTGACTTATTCGCAAGCTTGTATTGGATAATAAAGAGTCATTTTTTGCACGTTGGAAATCCAAGACTTTCCTGCACTGTTTCCTACAATGAACTCTTCTTGATGCGAACAGTGTTTCTGCTACAGAATTTATCACCTCTTTGTAGTGAAGGGATTGACACATAACCAAATAATTTCCCCAAAGACATATGCTTTGAGATCAGATGGAACTGATAAATTCTTGTCTGATCACCATCAATGAAGAAAGCCAAAGGACTTCCAAACTATGACCAATAGTTTCTGCTGGTTTAGGAAAGAGATCTGATGATTGTTATAATTTCTACATTTAATGATGGATATACCAAAGCTAATTTCTTCAATATTTAATTACCTTTTTCTAATACAGAAAACAGTTTATGTCTAGCCTGACTTTAATTTATATTCTGTTCCTGCAGGAAGCTTAACCTGCAACAGGGAGCTTTGTTTGACTGCGAGATGTGGAGAAATGTTCACAGCAGCTGATGGAAGATACTAGGACTTGTGTTTTCTCTTGGCACAGGAGGTTTTATTTTGGAACTGCTATAAAGACTGTTTCATAAGGGGCAGGTTTGGCTTGCAGGAGTGTGTGCTCTGATACTGACCCAGCAATGCACTGTATAACTGCTTACCTTTGACAAGGAAACAAAATTCCCCTTGATGCAAAGATAGTTTAGCACCTTACTTGCAAAAGTACTGTAAGTCCTAGACCATCAGACCCTTTTGTGGTGGCAGTGAAAAACTGCCGAAGAGCAAAATGGACAGGGTCATTTCATTCCACAAGGGTTCTTACACCATCAGACTGCTCAAGACAAAGTTCAGAGGAGATTATAGATACACCTTCAACGTTCAATCCTCTCTCATGAATGATTCATTCAGAACATTTATTTATTTATTTATTTATTTATTTATTTATTTATTTATTTATTTATTTTCAGTAGGTGCCAGATGGCATTTATCAGCCCTGTTTTTTCATGCCATGTGTTTGAAGTACCAGTCTATCACTTGACCCTCACAGTCAAACTGTGCAAGACCAAAGGTCTTGCTGGCCGAGGATTTGAAGTGGATGTCCAAGGGGAAGCTAAAAAGGGCTGAGCATCCTCGTGATGTTTTCTCCTCATATAACTCTCCCAGCCTTCTACTATTCTCATCTTCATCAACTTCCTCAGCCACAACTATTTGCTATGTCTTTGGAAACCCTCAGTGGATTGATCTTCATTGAACTTGTCTGATTTCACTTTGACACCACGCAGACAGAGCTTGAAATTATTCAGCCCAGCCTGTTTCTGTGGTGTCTAGTGCCCCTGTCCAGTCCTGATCCCAAACAAACAAAACCCACACATCAACAAACAAACAGAAAAAAAAATGCAAGCAAATAAGTTGCACAGACAAAGCAGTATGCAGTATGTTTCCTAAATGAATTTTCGATATCTTTCATTTGGGAACAGTCAATTTAGAAAAGCCTGCATTGTTACTACCCAAGGGGGTTGTTTCATGGAAGGAAAAATATTTAGAGCTGTAGGTGTTTTAAATCAGCACCTTAGCACCTTTCAGGAGCTGTATACTTACTGGATAGGAAGTGATATATTAGAAAATATAAAATGTCTACTAATTATGTGATTTTTACCTCCCCTCCCAGCTCCCCCACTTGTTTTTTGGAACCAAAGGCCAGATGGTGGCCAGGCTGATGGGGAAAACCGAAGAACAAATCACTTAGCTAATCCCATTCAGCTGCTTTTGAAAGTAGTAGGGAGCAAGAACAAGCAAATATTTTCCATTTCAGAGAGAGCACTCAAGGTGCTCCAGTGCCACTCAAATGCATGCCCAGAGCGCAAGGACTGGTGAAGCTTTGCCCTTTCCTTCTCATTTAGTGTCCTACATGGCCAAAGATTGGATAAAAATTGTTCATTAGTGAGAAACTGTGGAAGTAGCAGATTACTTTTCCTGCAGCTAGAGAAGGAATTGTACCTTTCTGCCAAGTTTTGCTAACTGACAGTTCCCGAGGAAAGGTGTAGGTCTGTGCTAACCTCCCACATACATTTAGCTGGGAATGTACCAACTATTCTGATACTCATAGAGCATTTTAAATACATATATATGTACATACATATATATATATTTATATGTATATATATAAAATGAATGAGAAGTAGGTATTGCTAAAATCTCAGTTCTGTGCCTTTCTTTGGCTGATGAACTTGATTCCAGTAGAAGAGTTTATTGATTTGCTGAGTCTTCAAGGAAGGTATCAATTAACCAAATGAGCTGAAACAAAACAAAACAAAACAAATCCTTGTCCCTTTTATTTCAAAGGCTTTGGAATATCATGGCAGTTCTCAATAATTTTTTAGTTTCACTCAAATTTAAATAGCTGCTTCAGTTTTACTCTTCTGACAGCTCTGCTATTGCTATTTTTTTTTTTTTTAAGTCAAGTCTCTGGTACTTGGAATCCTGTGATACTGTTCAAAAACTAAAACAACTATATAGGCTGGTTTCACTCTACCTTGCACGTTGAGTTTTTTCACCTGCTTTACACCCTACCCAGTTTTACCATTTTTTTTCATACTATGTTGTTAGTTTTTTTTTTAATTTTATTTTTATTTTTTTTTCTCTCTCTGCCCATGTCTGGGGGGCTGGAATTAGATGATCTGATGATGTTTAACATCCCATCCAACCCGAACTATTCTATGATTCTATGAGTTTGTCACTGCCAAAAGCCGCTGTATGACTCTTTTGCTTCCCTGTTTTTTCTTTTTTTTCATTTTTTCCTTTTTTTTTTTTCTCCTCTCTACATTTGAGTATTGATGAAACTTCCTGAGTGAGTTTGTATTGTTTAGGATTATTGTGAAATGTAATAAGCTCAAGAGACTAGCAAAAGCAAACTGAAACCTTAGCATACAGTTTTGCAGCTGTTCCTTACTTGTCTGATGCATTCAGGATTCACTGGAGACCTGCAAAGAAACGTGCTTGTTAGAGGAATCATGAAGACATCTGGAACAGCATTAGAGCTCATATATTATTATCTGTAAATAAGCATTTTCTTTCCTGTCCCTGAACTTTTTTCTCCTTCTCCTCTGCTCAGTTGCAGCTAGAGGAAGAAAGCATGTTGATAGTTAAGTGGCTAAGATTGGTGCTACTTCCTGCCTACAGAAAGCAAGTGAATCAAATGTTCTCTTCTGACCTCAGAGGTGCCTACTATATTGAATGAACTAGTACATCAACTGTGCCTATCCACATAGGCATCCCATCACACAATAAATCTGAATTGCTCTTTTACCCAGCTACTTTACTTCACTGAGGGCAGAATTGACAGAGATAGTATACCTCTTTGAAAGAAGCAGTATTTGGTGGAGGCATTTTTTTTTTTTTTTTTTTTTTTTTTTTTTTTACAAAGCACTGTTGAACT
Organism: Anser brachyrhynchus; assembly: GCF_964034855.1. Classification (NCBI taxonomy): domain Eukaryota; kingdom Metazoa; phylum Chordata; class Aves; order Anseriformes; family Anatidae; genus Anser; species Anser brachyrhynchus. Next base: position 156,038,334 of record NC_137695.1, on the reverse strand, counting down.
ATACAACTATGAATTATAGCTCTATATTCAGCACACTTTCTGGAAAGTGCTCTGAAATAATCTGGCAGCTTTAACAGTGAGCTGAAAGCACTGAAGTTGAATTCAATGAGAGCGAGCTCCTGAGAATATCACATATCTAAAGGTTAGGTTACAACTACGGATTTGGGGTTCTTGGAGATCTGGTTCTTGATGATTTTTTAGAGTGATATATTTTCAGTAAACCTAATAATTTGGAATCTGCCTTAGCTTGATGAAAGCATAACGAACACCCTTTGTGCAACAGTGCTGTAATCTTTCTCTTTCAAAATAACGAATATGGCTTCTTGCCTTCGCTGGCAAAGACAGTAAAAGCAAGTTTCTATTTCTTGCATCTGTATTTACTAAAGAGTAGTAATTCCTGAACTGAGAGCTTTCTGTATTTTTCTTGTCTTTGGTTTCCTAGAAGATAGCAAATACTCTCTTACTTTGCAAATCCTTTCCTGCAGGGCGTAACTTGGGAACTAATTTGCCTATCAGTCACTCAGCCAGCTCTATATTTGTATTTTCAATGGAGACTTGATTACATAGGCTCAGCGTGGGGTAGATGCTGTCTGGCTCTCAGTGATATACTTGGAAGGATTCTGTTTGTGAAAGTATATTTAGTGGGTGAAGAAGTGAAAATGCATGATTTAATTCCATCCTTGTTTGATTCAATGTTTGAGTAAAATGTTAGGAAGTGTTGACTGTGGATCAACACGAGCTTTGTTGGGGAAAGAATAAAGGGAGCACATTTTATTTCATTTGCCCTACTTCATTCCCTTGGACCTAGAAAGGTTGTAATATGGAAGTACATGTTTTTTGTAATAAAAGAGTGCTTATTTTCATTCTTCTGTAATTGATGCTCAAAATAAGTTTAGTAGAGAAAGTGTGGGATTAGGATTCTGAAACCTATCTGTATCTGTACTGCCTCATCAGAAACTAGAGACCTAGTTAGCTTGTCCCAATGAGAAGGAAACCACCATCTCTTGATTGAATGCCCACAAATGTTTAGACTGAATGGGTGTGCCTGAAAATGTTTGATCATACTTGGTAGTAAAATAAAAGATATTATACTATGGCACATCCCTTTTATTTGAACAGCATTCATTGTGTCTGTGAATTCAATTGGTCTCTTTATTTCTCCTCCTTTATTTTCTTAGTGGCTAAAAGGAAATTCTCTAGAGAGCCAACCTCACTTTCTCCATGTGACTCCTATTTATTAAGAAATTCAGATGTTTTGAAATGTCCTGCAAAAGAGAAATTTCCTTGGAGGGAAAGTCTTCACATTTAATTGGCACAGCACGACTACAGCCAATGTAAGGTAGACCTGCAAGGGCAAAAACTGTCTTGAAGACAAAGTATATTGCTCTTGTATTTTCTGTGGCTCAGGAAAGAAGAGGCTTAGGGAGATGTGCAGACTGAATTATGAACACTAAGGATGAAATGTTTCCTGATAGCTATTTAACCCAAGTCCTCTCACAAGGCAGAGAGCAGAGGTTTGCACAATATTTGTATTAGAGGACATCTTTCTGTAATATAATGAGTCTTACTTTTGGGACTTAAGCGTCAGTAAGCCCAAAGCTTTCTTTTATAGTCCATGCAGTGTCTGTGAAATGCATCATGGCAAAGGAAATATTGGATGGAAAAAAATGTGGTAGCGTACTGATTATTTTTGGATGTTTGCTTCTGAGCAGGAAGACCAGAGTGAGGGGAGAAAAGATTTGACAACTTCAGTGTGCTGTGAATGTCACTAATTCTGAATGAGGGGTGAAGTGAAAAAAAGGACAAAAAAGTGAATTGAATGATTTGTATTCAAACTGCTTTTGGCAATGGAGGAGAGGTAAAGGGTTACTAAAGCAGAAAATAACCCCATGGCAGACTAGGAAAATGGCCTTTGAAACTCCATTCCAAGTAGACAATGACCACAGCAAGACTGCATTCATCAAGGCCAGGGAAAAGGCTGTTTCTACTAAGGGAGAGATAAGAGGAGCTAGGGGATGAGGTTTAGCTATGTGCAGAGATAACAAAGTTTCTGTCAAATGAAACTGCCAAAGTACAGCCTAAATGTAAGGACCTTGATGTTTTCATTTAAGTTTAAGATCTTGCTAGATTAAAGTTTCTGTTGCAGGCAGAATAATGATTAAATTCATAGTGATCAAAAAAAAGAAGTGACCAGAGGTCAACTTTTTAGGAGGATGCTGGCCATAATTCAACAGAAGCTCTAGACCTGGCCATGCTGTGTGTTTTCTTTGATAATAATTTAATATAAAGTAGTGCATATAAAAACAAACAAACAAACAAAACCCACTTCCTTAATGTATTTTATATATATTTTTTTTTCACAAAAAATATCCTTGGAAGGGAGGTTGAAAACAAGATTTCAATAAATGTTGTCAAACGATGTTTGTAATTAAAAGCAGTAAAACAAACAACACAAAAATCCCACTATAATCAACACAGCCTTTCCCTACATATATATATATATATAATTTTTTTTTTCCTATCAGTTTAGATTTGTGAGGAGCAAGTGATACAAAAAGAAAAATATTAGCTTTTACAAAATATAGTCTAGAGGTTATGGAGTATACAAGGTGAGGATCTTCTAATCAGTCAACATAAGTGTTCCATAAAAAGAAAATATCAAAGATACTTTGATATCTACACTTCTTTCAGAGCAACTGAAACTGGACTGCATGTTATAGAAGGAAAACTAAAATTTAAAATGATGGTGGTGGGGCTGTAAAGAATTCCAGGTAATGATCTGGTCTACAGACAGAGCCAAGGTGACCTCCCCAAATAAAACTCCTCTGGCTGAAATGTCTACGTGAAAGACCCATAATGATTCTTTGAATGCATTTGCAGGCAAGACATTAATGCTGTATTAAGTCCCTAAAGACTGAGCCAAGAACTGAGAGTGCAACTCAAGAATGGTGTAAGAGGTCTTTTATTACAGCCCGTGTACACTGGCTGGCACAAACTCTCTCGGATTGTATTCAAAGCTGCCACTGGCATAGTCATGCCAGAACAAGGCCCATTTTGCAATTTAGCTATGGCCAGAGACTGATCTGTACTGAACAGTTTTCTCTGCAGTTGGCAGTGTTAAATGCTCAGTCACTACTCTGAACGAGCAAGCTTTTGTCTCAGAGATGATCAGGACAACCATGTTTTTGTAATGGGAGTGTGTTTACAATCACTTTGTTTTTCTTATCTCTGACTAGTGTTGTGTTGTATTGATAGTGGTGTGAGGAAAACCTCTACTGACTTGTGAAGAATGCAGAAAGATGTCATGGGACAAAGGCACTCAGTTGTGTATGTGCAGTAAATTAGCTCAGCAAAGATAAGTCCCAGCAAAGAAGCTAGTGGTGGCTCTGCAGGCATCACATACCAGGTATTTGCAAAATCAGTCCTCTGGGTTACAAACGTTTTCATGAAAGCGTTCACAGGTTTCCATTTCTATGCCACTGAACGTTTATGAACTCTGCTCAAGCTCGTGAACTCTGGGAGGACTAACACGTCTCCCCTCTCATCAAATTGTGTTTGCATTGATACTAGTGTATTTGGGAGACTGAATGTACCAAAGATGCTCTGCAGCAGATGGTCCTTTCCCACATAACCCTCAATAACTTTTTGGTAGACTTGCTTGTGCTCTCAGCCCAAGGTCCCAGAAAATGGAAGCTTTTCTTATCTATTGTAAGAAAGATTAAAATCCTTGCACTTGTTCACATTGAGGTCTTCACAGGGCAGATGTGTCGATCTTTCTGAAAAGACTGTTGAAACCAGAAACAGTTGTGGATATTTTTTAAGTCAGAATGGGCAAAAAAGTCAGTTTGTGGAAGATATTGTGACATTGCTGTAAAAGGATTAAATTCTAATTTTATATCCGAAAGTTTTCATCTTAGAATGAAGCTAGGATTTCTAAGGGGAATGAAAAAAAATAATATATATATATATATATATTAATATTCTCCACTAAATCTTTATGGAAGTTTTGAAACTTCTATTTAAAATCTCTTGATTTTTGTCTTTGTTTCATCCCTGGCAGCCTTCTCTGCCACACACCTCTGAAACATCACTGCTGTAGGCTTGTGTTGTCTCAAAAACATTTGTATTTATGTGCATTTTCTCTCTACAAAAGATTACTAAAATGTAGATAGAGATTGAATGCACTTACTGAAGTAGAGGTGCAAATTAATAACCAAAGTAACCTAAGAAGCCAATAACATTAGTTCAGCTCTGTTACAAAAGGAAGGCAGGGCTACTGATCATTACTTTACTGATGGGAACACTGAGAGCATGAAGAATGATGCTCATTGCTTCAGACTCTGCTGTGATATAAGCAGAGAATCTATCACATAGAGAATCTATCTGAGATATTGGCAAAAACAGACAAAAGTAAATTTCTTTTGTTTCTTTATCTTTTTGTGGCTTGAAGGTGGCTTGAACTTCTATCTTACTAACTTCAGAATATCCTGAGCCCTCTTCTCCACCTTCTCTTAAATGCTTTTCTTGTACCTGCTTGTATATGGAAGATTATTTATGGCTTTAATTCACTTGGTATGTGGTTGCTGTGGTTTGCTCAAGACAATATCCTGCGGTTTTTGCTGGCTTCCACTTTGGATACCTCCTTGTGTTCATTGTGGTGTCTTTATTTTCATATCTGCCGATGAAATATGTTGTCTTTGAAGGTCTCTTAGGGAGTTTTCTGTGCCCTCCCCCTCATCTCACTTTCTACTGATGTTTTATATTCCCAATGAGATTTGAGAACCAAAGACTTCTAGTTGTCTCTGTTAATTTATTGTTTCTCATTTCTGAGCATCCTAATAGTGCCATATGCCATATTAGCAACTCACTGAGACCTTGGCTTTAAATGTGAATTTTGTACATTTGCATGAGTGTTTGGTTATGTAGTTACCTATCCAACAAGGAGGTGAAATTTTTTATTATTTTTATTTTTATTTTTATTTTTATTTTATTTTTTTTAGCAAGATGATACTGATTATCAGTTTTGTTCTTTTGTGGTGCCTGAAGGCTTAGGATTGTAGTAGTACTATGTAGCTTTCCAGGGACAGCCTGGCTCACAGGCCATATTTTGCAATAGGGATATATTTGCCATTTTGGGTTGATGAGAAGAGATTAAATTTTCATTTTGTTTCAAATAAAAAATATTTTCTCTTGGTTCTTTTTGGTGATGGGAAATGTATGTTTCTATCTAGTTACATAGCAGTACTTCAGTAATTACTGTTTGACTTTGCTGGGTTACATAAAAAAATATCATTACCTCTGCTATCTCTTCATATTCACTTCTAGTGAGCTTGCATCCTCGTTGGAGGGTTTTTCTTTTCCCGAGTGGGTAAGTGCTGCTGAGCATGTGGTACGAATTCTTACTGCTAGTGCCCTGCTGCAGAGATTTTTGGCATGCCCCAAAAGTCCAGGTCAGGTAGGACTCTTCCATTAGATTGCAACAGAGCAAACTGTTTAGCGGAAGGAAGGGAGGAAGGGAGGAAGGAAGGAATTATGGCCTCTTTTTTTTTTTTGACGTTTGCAATCTTTCTGCCTTATTTTGGACCAGATCATGCTTGGGCTCACAACTTCAGTAACTATAGTAACTACTGTGGTGTGTTACATATCTCTGACAGATTTTTGGGACAGACTTAACCACTTAATATGTTTTTCCCAAATTTTTCAAAGATAGTTTTAAGACACAGAGGAAACTCCATATCCCAATATTGGTACAACCTAGCAGGAGATACCACGACATTAATGCAGCATTGCAAAATAGATAATCTAAATACTAAATATACTACATTTTGAGGTTCAGCTTTGTGTAGTTCCTCATTTTTTCCTTTCTTTTCCACAAATGAGCCCCCTCACATCTCTAGAAGGCACTCCATCCCATTCATGCTATTCACACTACAAATAGCTATTGCTATTTCAGGAACTTTATACTTAAACAAAACAAAAACAATTTAGAACTATACAGACAGGAAAAAAAATAGAAATCAAGACTTATTATGTGCTGTGCCACTGGCAGTCAGCCTTTGCTTCTTCCCTTTCTTTCCACAGGCATCTGTCTAGGCCATTCATATCATGGGGTCTGCCAAGCTTGCTAAGCCTTGTTAACTCTCCAAGTCTGTTGCTCTTTCCTCAGGAGCAATGCCACTAAGCAGCTAGCAAAAATGAAGCTCTTCACTTTGTACACTATTTCAGAGCCAGATTTTGGAGGGCCACACAACCATAAATTCTGTCTGCAGCTGGTGGGAGAGTTTTAGCTGCCCTGTACACCTGAGAAACCCAGTCTTCTTTCAGTTCCAAAAATTGCTGTCAAATTAAACATAGTGTTGTCTGAAGGCATTGTCCCAAATAAAATCCTAAGTGAAAGAAATTAGAAAAGAGGGAAAAAATCACTCATTTTTTTCCATTGGTTTCCATTACTCATGTTCGGCAATACATTGGTAACTGGCAGATTTATTGATTCTCTCTTTTGCCTAGTTCAGGCTTTCATATAGAAGAGTGAAGATGTTTCAAAAGACATATCATGTGGTTCTGAAAGCATAAGAAGTGGCAGAGAGTTTGTGCAAAAGCAGAAATAGAACTCAATGAGCTAATAAAAAAAAAAAAAAAGAGAGAGAGAGAAAAAGAAAGAAGGCTGAATTTTAAACAGCTGCTGTAAAGTTGCCTTTTATGTCCACTTCAGAAACTTGACCTGCTGCTCAAAACCCTTGCTACAGCTATTTTCATGAAGGAATCTTATTTTCTTCTTTAAGGGAGAAACACATAAGATGAAACTATAGGTATTTTAAAATTCCTTTTAAATCAACTTTCACCTGGTGAGGACCTGGTCCTGAAGACACTTCAGTAAATTATCATCAATCTAGAAAACACAGAAGTCAACTGTCATAGCACGAAGAACTGCAATCACAGTTGCTGTTGATAATGTTGGAAAGAAACTTCTATTTTACAACTGTATAAAAAAATCAATTTTATTTTCTTTCAAGAGATCTCAAACAATCATTTGGTCCAAAGCTGGATGGTCATCATTATTTGGACAAAAAGACGTGACTAGTTTTATACTTTTAACTGCTTTGAAATAATTTCATTGAACAAAACAAAAACAAATGAACAAATAGTGTGGTTTTGTCAACTGAGGTTTTAAAAAGCAAAGCAGAAAACACATTAGGATATATAAAGATTGTGCTGGAAGTTACTGAGAATAAAGTGCATTTCTACTTGAGATAGTATGTGCAGAACTGATGCCTTATCTCCAAAATGGTATTTCAGACCTCAAATGAATGCAAAGGAAGATGATGACTCTTTGAGTACTGGAAGAGGTCTCTGAAGAAAGGCTGTGAAGTTTAATAATATAAAACAAACAAAATATTTAATAGTCTAGAGGAACTAGATCAAGAGCTTTCCCCATATTTGAACATTTGGACAAAAGAACAATCAATGAAACTAGGTAGTGAGAAGTTCAAACTCAACCAAGAGAGCTGTTATTTCCCACACAATTTGTGATTAAGCTGTACAAACTCCTGAGAGCGACAGTGAAAGAGAATTAGAAAGGGATTAGATGTTTGTACATGGATAACAAGAGACTCGGTGCCGGTGGTATATCTTTTGGAGTGGATCATAAATCCTGTGCTTTGGCACCTGGAAGGCTGATAGAGATCGAGTGAGGTGGATCAATTTTTTCCCCTGTACTGTGTCATTCTTTGGAACCTGTAATACCAGGGAGATATAACATACTGTAACAAATGGACTTCTTCTCCAATCCAGGATGGTAATTTGGGATATCAGGCAAAAGCATCTTATGCTTTCAGCTAGGAGTTCAAATATGATTCAGCAAATGATGTGAATTAGATATGCACTTGAAATTAAAGACTTGTCTAAGTGTATTCTATAGGAATATATTTGCTGTCAAGAAAATGTTCCTGTTCATAAAATGTTACAGAAAAATGAAGTCAGCATGAATTCAAAGTTTTTTTTCCACTGAGTATTTTAGAGCTTTTTATCCAGTGCATATTCACCCCCGATACATTTAGAGAGTACTGCAAGCTGGTCTCAAGTTTCTTCTGCTTAGCAAAATGTTGTCACTGCTGCAACGTTCTTTCCATCACAACTTCTTGGTTCTATCCTTAATTTTTTATTTATTTATTTTTTTGTTACAACGGTTTGCAAATATAGGAGCTTTGTTCAGAACAGATCTGTGTAACACAAGCATATGTCTGTACCAAAGCAAAATTTTCAAGTGACCTGTAAATATCTGTGGCTCTCTCAGTCAGGGAAAAACAAAACAAAACAAAACAAAAAAACTACAGTTCATATCCTGGTAACCTAATCTAAGCAGTTTTTTTTTTTTTTTTTTTTTTGTGTGTGTGTGTGTGTGTTTCTAGTTTACTATCATTAATCTTGCTGAACCACTTCTAATTCTTTGGGTTTTGTCTTTATGAAAATATCAATGATCACTCTGAGAGCTCAGATTTCCAATTAACCTAGCTGGCACCTTGTCAGCTTGGTATTGTCTGGATTCTGTGGGGCGGTAAAGAACAGCTCTAAGCACCGTGCTTGGTTGATGTTTGTGTTTTTTAGAGAGAAAGTTTTTTGTTTTCCTGTTCACACAACATTTATTACAACATAGTTACAGGTTGAACTATGTACAAGTACACCTATAACATTTTTCTAGGAAAGTAGAGGCAAGCCATAAGATATGTTGTATTTCTGGATGGACAATGCATTTCTCTGATACTGTATTGTTTAATTTCAACTTTATGAAAATATAATGTTGAAGAAAAAGTCCTTGATGAGTCTTTGCTCAATAGCAAGGTGTAGGTTCCCTTTTTAATGGACTCATAAAGGGAATGGTGGCAGTGTTATTTCAGCCTTTTCTAACATCTAAATCTATCTAAATAATTCAATAAAAATCATAGCTACAGTGAATCATAATTAAGTTTATGAAGGAAAAACAGCTACTTCATGGAAAAGTATGAGGAGAATCCCTACTTATCATATTCTCCAGACACATTCCCTGTTCACCGTCAACATAACTGCAGAGAACACTTCACTCATACTGAGCAAATAGTGCAATTCTAGCTTGAGAAAGTTAAGGCCAGAAGATATCCTTGCATTGTTTAGTACAGCTGTTAAGGTTCTCCTGGTTAGCCTGTGTTTAGTTCTAAGTCTAGCTTGACATAACATCCTGATCTCCAAATTGGAGAGATATGGATTTGATGAGTGGACCATTCAGTGGATAAGGAATTGGCTTGAAGGTCACAGACAGAGAGTGTTGGTCAATGGTTCCATGTCCAGGTAGAGGCTCGTGATGAGTGGTGTCCCTCTGGGATCTGTCTTAGGACCAGTGCTATTTAACGTCTTTTATCGATGACATAGAAAGTGGGATGGAGTACACCCTCAGCAACTTTGCAGACAACACCAAGCTGAGTAGTGCAGTTGATAGAAGGAAAGGATGCCATGCAATAGAAGGAAGGGATGACATGCAAAGGGACCTGGACACGCTTGAAAAATGTGCCCATGAGAACAAAATGAGGTTCAACAAGTCTAAGTGCAAGGTGCTGCACCTGGGTAGAGACTCAGGTACACACTGGGTACTCAGATGGGAGTACAGACTGGGAAAAGAACTGATGGAGAGTAGCTCTGCGGAGAAGGACTTGGGGGTTCTGGTAGACAAAAAGCTTGACATGACCCAGCAGTGCGCACCTGCAGCCCAGAAGGCCAACTGCATCATGGGCTGCATCACCAGATGGGTGGGCAGCAGGGGAGGGAGGTGATTGTCCCCCTTTGCTCTGCCTTCGTGAGGCCCCACCTGGAGTGCTGCATCCGGGTCTGGGGCCCCCAGCACAAGAAGGATGTGGATCTATTGCAGCCTCATTGCAGCCTTTTAATATGTAAAGGGAACTTACAGAAAAGACAGAGAACAATTTTTTACTTGGGCAGATAATGATAGGACAAAGGGCAATGGTTTTAAACTAAAAGGGGGGAGATTGAAGATAGACGTTAAGAAATTTGTCATTTAGAGGGTGGTGAGGCACTGGCACAGGTTTCCCAGAGAAGCTGTGGATGCCTCATCACCCCTGGAAGTGTTCAAGACAAGGTAGGATAGGACCCTGGGCAACCTGATTTAGTGGGTGGCCAGAGAGGCAGAGGCCCATGGCAGGGGGGTTTTAACTAGATGTTCTTTAAAGTCCCTTGCAAGCCAAACTCTTCTATGATTCTATGGTTCTATGATCTTCCAGCTTAGATGACAAGGCTATGATCCTCCAGTTTAGATGACAAGGGTATTTAAAGCAGCTGATCAAATTTGTTCAACTAGGCCACACCAGTTTCTCTGTGCACCCAGTTAAGCATTTAAAAACTGATTAAAACATTTAAAGGATCAAACATTATGAAAAGTTTTGAAATGGGGGAGGCTGATATGAGTTTGATATTCAGCCGTCTACATTTACATCTGCTCACTTAAGTAAGACTTCCTTGGTTTATAGGACTTCATATGCCACCCAGTTTCTTTGACTCTTTTGTGTAGTTAAACTTTCAAAGTACACTGTGTTCTTGAACAGCTTCTGAATGCCTGCTTGCTTTTGGGGTTAGAGGAGGTGAATATTAGTCAAACAATTTTTTTGTACCAAAATAATTGGATCAATTCCCTTTAGTTTGTCTTATCAAAATCCTTTCAGCTTGGTGAAATTCTGCCTTTCAAAGAATAATAGTCCACAAAAGACTTTTTTTTTTTTTTTTTTTTTTTTACCACAGAGAAGGTTAAATAAATAATCAAAGGAATGAGAAATACTTCAACACACTCTAGCATTATGCAATCAGTGTGACTGATGTGATTTATAAGTCTTTTACAACTCCTTTTGCTGCCAAAGGGACTGTTCCATGAAAAATATTCTGCAGAGTAGGAGAGATGATCTTTTAGGTATGTCTTATTTTTATGACGTGCATCAATGTAGTTTCACTAAATTTATAGAAAAAGCCCACTAGTCACAAACAGCTTCCTTTTGCTTCCCTCCATCCTTGTTTTCTACTGGGGTTCCCTGCTTGGGGACCATGCCATCCTTTTTTCCTCTGAACTACTGAGCCAGCAGCCCAGCGTTGTATGCCTGTAAGGAACACAACTATTTTCCTTGCTACATGCTTAATATTTAATACATAACATTCAGCTCTGTGTTAAAATGTTCAATAGACTATACATTATTCAGTAAGGAAAACTTAGCATGTTAAATAAATAGGAATTTAAGAACCATTTATATAAATGGGCCTGATAACCTAACATTTCCATTCTTTATTGTAGGTTCATTACTACTTTTAATTCTTTCATTATTTGATTGAGTTGAAAGTGAAGCAGTTTGCCATCCAGGACACTTCTAGCACTGACCTCCTTTCTTCTAGATAAGTATAAACGTGCAGTTAGTACCTAGTCTGAGTGTGTAATGTATGTAAAATTAATAGATGGGCAAAATCTGCTTGAGTGTTACAAAATTAGGACAAATGAATGTACTGGGTTATTTATTTTTTTTCTTCTATATTTTTAGAGACAGATTTAGAGACATTTTTGCAGAGTCTTTTTTTATTAAAGAGGGCAGAGGATTCATACTTGCTGGGACATGTGAATTACTTATGCATTCTCAGCTCCTATTGTTATTTATGTTACAATAACAACAGAAGTCCACATAAGGTTGACGTGCTCTGCATGCACACACTAAGAGTAAGGTATTTTCGATGACCCATGGAGCTCACAACCATCTGAGTCTGGAGAAAGGCCACAGAACAGCAGCATAGATTTTCTGTGCCTTATTTATTTACTAGAGATATAGGTATTAAAAAAAATAAAAAATCTGGGGGCATTTTATTTTCAAGATATTTGCTTGCCGTGCTCCCATTTAAATAAATGTGAATTAAGTGCCAAAACTATCCGCTAGTGACAGCTAAAAAATTATGCCTTGGGTAAAAGCAAGAATTGCCCTCAAGTTTGCTGATGCCCATTCCAACATCACTTTTTTTTGTTTGTTTGTTTTTGTTTTTGTTTTTTTTTTAGCATCACCATCAGACTCATTTGGTGGTTATATATAATAGTACTAACGTTCCCACTCCCAATGTAGAACCTAGAGATGCTATGGTATGATTGCTCAAGAAGTAGGAGGGATGACTGTTAGCACTTATCCTGTTTTCCTGCAGCAGCAGAAATTCAATCTAACAAATCCCCTCTGAGATCTGAGGAAGATGACAATGTCTAGTGGTATCAAGAGACAAAATTTTTTCCCCTCTCTTCAATCCATGACAAACCTTATCAGGTTTGCCTTGGCAAAACCAGTGTTCTCGGATTGATAGAAATTATCTTGTAATTTCCAACCTAAATGTATTTCTGAACATTTTCTAACTGATCTTGTACTAGTATCATGCTTTAAGTTAGCTAACTCTTCCACTATCTTGACATTCATCCTTTACAAGCTTGAGTAACCATTTTCTTCCTTATCTTTTGTACTCCTATGCCAAGTCAAGCTTTTTGTGTGCTTTTGTCCCTCAATAATCTCAGCTGACCTTTTCTGTTCTTGTTTCCATTTAAGTTCATTTCTTTTTGAAAATAGATACCTAGAAATGTAAATAAATTCCATCCAAGGAATTACAACTGTACGTGTAATTTCTTACTTGTACTAAAACCATTTCAGAAAACCTTGCCATGTATGCATGTATTTGTACTCTCAGAGCTTGGCGAGCACCATGAGTTTGTGTTGGCTTTGGCCTTGCTGTGAGGAACTTGCTCGTGAGTCTGAGCTCTGATGTCCACACAGAGGAAGAGCCATGGAAATGAGCAAAGATGGGGTGTTGTTTGTTGTATGTGCTTTAAGAAAGGACATAAAAGGCCACAAAGGAAATACATTGGCATTGAAGACACAAATTGGTGTTTACTTCCTGTCTAGGGGACACAGTTTTATCCTCATGAGCATATGATTTTTTATCCCTTCGTGGAGAGGTCATTCGGAGACATTCTCTTTCTCCACATGAGCATGTTGCAGTAAGATCTCTACAGAATTCACAATAAAAAAAAAAAAATAATAATAAAAAAAAAACAGATGAGATTGTATTGAGTGCCCAGGTGCTAGTGGGGGCTGCCCCGTGCCAGACGGCCCCATGGCAGGGCCCAGCTGAGCCCAGCACCAAGCTGGCGGTGCCTCGGGGAAAACAGATTTCTGAAAGGGCAGAGCCGGCACAGGCCGAGGAGGAGGCCCAGGGCGAGGGAGAAGCAGCAGAGGGCCCAGGCCCCAGGAGGAGGAGGGCAGGAGGGGCTTCAGGCCTGCAGCAGAGACTTTTCCCTGCCAAGGTTAGCCCACCACAGTTCTTAGAAGGCTTCTCAGAGTGATTTCCAAAGGATGGTGAGTGTCACTTTTGTTTTACCAAGGGAGAAATACCCATTGCGGGGTCAGTTGAAGTGTCCCTTTCACCCCGCCTGAAGGTTTACCATGCTGATGCTGCTTTTATCCTCAATTGCCAGATGGCTGAGAGAAGGATCTTGGCTCTCCTGGCTGGCCCAGAAGAGACAGGAAACACCAAAGTTGTTATCTGGGTTTGTGCAGGCTGTTGAAAGCCAAGTCTGAGCTGGAGAACATATAACATAGATACATGCGGCTGTACACAAGTTAGTAAGTCCTTCTGAGAGCCCTTGAGATATATTAGTTCAGGCTTTGAGCCACACTAATGCAGCTGTATGTCTGTGCCTATACACTCAGCCAGCAGAGACCGGTTATTTTTGTTTTCTCTGCCTGCATAAATCCACAGGATGTATTTTCAGAGACGCCGGACTGAGGTTTGCCAGAAGAAAAAAATCCTGGCTTGAAAAATAGCAGATTTTTTTTTTTTTTTTCAGCGTTTAGAGGAAAACAGTTTCTCAAAACATCTAGGTGCAATCTGCATAGCACTAAGTGTTGTGTGTGAGTTACTGCGGTGCCTGTATTTGCATTTATGCTGAGAGAGCAGTGCTGCACCAAGAGGTGTGTTTGTAAATAGTACTGGCACATCTTTCTGAATTACAGCAGTCTGATACGTTTCTGGTGGTGAGAAGAGACATGTTAAGGATGTGCAAAGGAGTTGAGCATGATTGATTCATCCCAGGTGTGATTTGGAGCTTTCTCTGAGACCCTGGTTGACTTTTTAAAAAGAGTATTCATCTAAGCTGTCCTGCAACGAGGGTGGGTTGTCTCAAGTCTTTATAGGCTGCCTGCTTCTGGTAGCACAGAGGAGCTAAACCTTTGGATGTGCCTAAAACATGCTTATAGTTTCTGGTGTGCATGTGACTTCTGCCTCTATTAAAAGTCATTAACAGCTGGGAGTAACAAAAAAATAATCTTTTTCTCTCAAATGTAGGAAATTGAAGTGTATGACGTAGTAGGAGAGGGGGATGCATCACTGAATGTCAATGTTTGCTGAGGTAGAGGAACTGTGGCTCCAGGCTGGAATGAGGAAGCACAAAGTGAGATGGGTGCCAAGTCTCGTGTTTGCTGTGTAAACACTTATTCCTGGGCGTTTTGGTGGCAGTAACTCAAACGCACTTGCAGTATCAGTATGCATACGAGGGTGTGAAGGATCCTTTTGGTTTGGTCCACAGTAAGGCTCCTGATGTCTGTAGAGTTACTGCCATGAGTTATTTTCCATCAGCTGCAGGAAGCATATAAGCAACAGTCTTTCAGCCTGGAAATCTGAATGAGATTTTTCTTTTCATGAAGTTTCCTGCTTTGGTTCTCAAGGAATACTTAAGACAGAAAAAACAGTGCTATGTAATTATGATAATTGGTGTAGATATTTAAAGTTAAAATATTCTTAATTAATTATAGAATGAAAAAAAAAGAAAATAAAAATTATTAGATTTTTTTTATTTTGGTGGCTGAATGATGAGCAGTAAATTTGATGGTTTGTTTCTAGTCTGCCCTCTAGTGTCCAGGACACCGTATCCTCTGCTTGCTCACGCTTGCTCATGTCCCAAGGACTTCTCTGAGTACAGGAAAAAAATACATGGAGTGCAGAAAAAATGGAAATGGAATAAAGGATGAAGTGGTGGAAAAAATTTTCTGATATACTTCACAATGTGAGTTTAAAGAATTCAGTTTGTTTCACTGATTAGTCATATTAGAGAAATAGGAGAAAAGGCTACATGGGAAAACTGATCAACAGCTCCAATCTCATCTCAGATTTCTGAGTCTTTTAGAAGATAAAGCTGACAAAATCTTTGTACATGTGCAAAATAATGACAAGACTGACATTTTAAGATACCTGACTGAAATAGTTATTTAGAAATAGAATTAAGTTTGGGGTGCTTAAAAAAAATTAAATGATATTTTAGAACTTCAAAAATACCAATTTGAAAATATTTTAGAAAACTTTTTTGTCTTAGGTATAGCAGAACTTTTGTCTTAGTTAATAACAGAACCAGCATAGTTCTGTAAGACCCGAACTCGTGTTTGTGCCTGTACATAAAAAAGCACACATACAATATATAATATTGTGCAAGACATGATTATGAACTAAAATATATTTTCTATGTGTATGTATATGTATATATATATGCATTTGTATTAATTCATATATATATATTTACAGAATGTGCATATATATGAATATATCTAAACAAATAAACATATAACATTAAATAATATTTAATATACAGAATATATAATACATATTGTATATATATTATATATTACTCATACATATATATATATGACATTGTCCCATTTCAGCCTGTTTACTCAGTGCACAAAATCACTGCCAACTGCTTGTTAGGTGGTACATCATCATTCTGCATCCAGCCTGACCCTGCTTGTTCGTTATGTTGCAGCCGTAGCTCAGCAGAGGATTTACTAATGTTCACCCCAAAGTGAGTAATGGCAATTTTTGTTTACAGAGCAGGGTAGAGCAAAAACAATTCCACTTTTTTTCTCTGTTTCCAAAAATAAAAATAAATAAAAAAAAATATATGTGAGACAATCTGGCCATATTAATGAGTCTATTTCTGACTGGAAAGAGAAAGGTCCACCTTTTGAGGATTGGGATCCTGGAGGAGCCTGTGCAGTTCATGGCAAAATAACCAGGGTTTGAATAAGTTTTCTCGAGGTTTATGCCATATGTAGACGGTAGGGGATTATGCTGACACCTAATTGAAGCATAGAGGGGATATTACCATTCCTTGCCAAGCAGGGCAAACACGGGCATGCTCTGTGATGGGAACTGGACAAACCAGTAGGTAAGGGTTCTTCACTTCTCTAGAGGCAGGCTACTAGAAAGGTCTTTACTGCTGTCCACCTTCATCTGTCCCTCCTTTCTCTTCAATCATGACCTGAGTGTTGGAAGGGAAGTGGGTCATGCAGGCTTTCAAGGTGGAGGGAAATGTTTACTTTTCCCTTTGCACTGATGAGAGTGAGTCTCTCTCTTGCCCCATTTAATTTCAGAGCTGGGTAATGAAGCCAGCGCTATTGCTGTGTTTGTGACTGGAGAAAAAGGGGAAATAAAAAATAATGTGATGTAATGCTCTGATAAATTCAGTGATTATCTTTAGTGTTCTGTAGTTCTCCTTGTTATTAGTTTGACATACACCTGCTGTGCCAATCTGTTAGCCAGAATGGCTGTCGTCATTGAGAAGTACGGATGCAGATTATCTCTCTGTTTTTCCCTTTCACAGTAAGTGTAAGGCAGGCTACTTAGAAGATTTGGAAACAGGGAAAGAGACTTCTGTAGTAAGCCAAGTCATAAGTGTCATTAGCATAATGCGGGAGGCCTTTAGCTCAGCTCCCTGCTCAACATGGTCAGCTGTGGTCAGTTAAGATTGCTAAGGGTTTATTCAATCCAGTCTAGAAAGCTTCCAGGGATGGTGTCTGCACAACCTCTCTGACAGCTTTTTCCACTGCTTGATTGCCCTCATGGGGAAAAAGTTTGAATCTCTCTTATTTAATCTTATGCCTATTGTCTCTTGTTACCACTACCAAAACTGGGGTAGTGAGGTCTGAAGAATGCTGAGGAGAGGGGTTCAAAACCTCACCTTGATCTACAAGCTGCTCACTTGTTGTTTCTGCCCAGGAGGCTGTTGGTCTTTACTGTCAAGGCTCACATTCAGCTTAATGTCTTCCAGAACCCCCAAAGCTTTTTCTGCAAAATTGCTCCCCAGACCATCAGCCAGTGTCTCTGTAGTTTTCAGGGTTTCTTCATTCCCAGTCTCCTGTACTGAATCAGCAACTCCAAGGATACAGCAGTGTTTGCATGGGCCATGTTTTGCAATTCTCTCATTGATCGCTTGCTGGATCTATACGTAAACAAGATGATTTCTCCCCAGGCTATGATGTGGTTTCCAGATGAAGACTGAACTACAGTTCTGTTGCTGGGTGCAGAGTACTGCAGAGTGCCTCATGCTCCCACCTACAGTTTCTGCCATAGACTGTACACACAGAGTTTCCTACTTGCACTTCTGTGGTGGGGAACAGCATAACGTATATTTGAAAGATGGGCCTGTGCCCAGGGCATTGGGTTTGACTGGGGCTGATTAAAGCTCTGTAACTGTTAGTGCAGGCAGTTTTTGTGGTTTTTTTTTTTTTTTTTTTTTTTTTTTTTTTTTTATGCTGGGGTGGGATAGGGCAGGGGAAACAAAACCAAAAACATTCCCCCCCCCCACCGCCAACAACAACAAAGAGTGCCTTTCCTTCTGTCACAGGTTTGTCCAACCTCTGCAGTCACCCCTGGACTCTGACCATGCCAAATTGTAAAAGGTGTATTGCACCTATTCATAAGAACAACATACTGGTGTCAGTAACCAGGTTGTATGGTCTCAGTGTTAAATATAGGCCTACATGGCTGGGACATGCAGTGAGAGGGTGCTACATTGCCATCACCCTGAAGTAGCTCCATCTCCATGTCTGCTCAATCTTTGTCCTCGCCATTGAGGTAAACCAGCTGGTGGCATGTATTACGACTGACTCTTGTTATCATCAGAAGCATACAGACAACTGAAGAGGAGGAGATGTATTTGTGTTGTGTATTCACGGACTTCAAGATAAATTCTGTGCTATAGCAAATGCCTGAAGCCCTCCAGTTGCTCTCTGCACCTCTGCTTTACCTCATGCTTTAGACTTACACTAGTTCTCATTCTCTCTTCAATAAATAACACAACATAAGATAAGCAGCAGATGTCTACACAGATATTAAGATACACAGATATTAAGATGTACTTCTGTGATTTCTTATGCAAGGTGATATCTTTCACCTTTCTTTGAACTGCCATGGACTAAAGAGCCTCATATAGCTTGAGTAGCCCCTCTTTTACACAAACCCTTAACATTCAGCTTAAGGTGAAACACGTGTTTTCATAACCACTGTTTGGCCTCACATGCAAGAGAGGATTTTTATTTTGTTAAGCATTAGGTTGATAAATCAGGTTAGTTTGTTTGCTGTTTAATTTTTCCAACCACCCAGGAGACAGGTGAGAATTGGTCCTTTAGCACTATATAGGCATGGTCTGTGGGATTTCAGATGTAAGACTGAGACTCAGAAGCTGTCCTCTGAAGTGCAGGCAATTTTCTGCTTCCAGTCCTCAATTTATGTAGGCAAGTTCAAAAACTGTAAGGCATTTCAAGAAGCCCAGTTGCACTAAACTCCCATCTTTCTATACGAACAGTATTTTTTCTCTCTGACCAAAAAATCCCAGGTTTTACTTTGATTTTCCAGTTAAGTCTTATTCTGAAAATAATAAATAAAATGAAAGCAGGCATCAAAGGGAAAGCTCTCCTGAAATGAGTCAGCGGCTGTTCTATCTACAAAATGAGCAGAGAGGGCCCCCAGAATCTTGTCCCAACATCTGATTATTCCTCAGGCTTTGTGGTGAGTGCACTTGCTATAATACATAGGAATCATGCAATAGTTGTATAGTTAGGTTTGTGTAATCATGAGCTGGACATTTGTTTGAATTCATTCAGGAACAAGGAAGAGCACAAATAAAATTTAATTTAAAACAAGAAATACTTTTTTTTTTTTTTTAATAGTAAGATCTCATGAAATTTGAGTCATTTACTCAATGAAAGAAGACTCTCAGCCATTAACACTTGTGAAAGGTTTAGTTTGATCTCTGCTTCTAGCTTGCTTTGCTGACTTGCCAGAACCCAGGAACTCAGCTTTATGGTATACATCACCTTCATGCCTTTTTGGTTACAGGTTCATTGCTCCTCTCTAGATAGGCCTATTGTAGCCATTACAAACTTGCTAACTTGCTTTTCTGGGAAGGATCTGAGGTTTCCTGCCTATTGATAACTCAAGAAAGGAGAAATGAACACAAAATAGATAGAGAGAATCATTGGTTATGTATTTATGTCTCCTTGTAGAAAGATTAGTAGGTTCACTTAAGTAATATACTGCTACATTTACACTCCCTGTGGAAGTTGTTCCAAAGCAATCTGCAATGTAGACGTGACTTAAAAGTTGCTACACTGAGCTCCTTCTACCGTGTGATCACTACATTCCCTGATAAAGAGTCCATCCACAGCTTTCCTGTAGGCTCCTTCCCGGAGCCTTCTCTTCTCCAGGCTGAATATCTACAACTCCCTCAGCCTGTCTTCACAGGGGGAGGTGGTCCAGCCTCTGATCATCTTTGTAGCCCTCCTCTGGACTCATTCTAATACTTCCATGTCCTTCTTGTGCTGGAGGTCCCAGAGCTGAACTCAGTACTCCAGGTGGGGTGTCATGAGAGCAGAGCAGAGTGTGGCAATCCCTTCCCTTGACCTGCTGGCCATATTTCTTTCGATGCAGCCCAGGATACAGTTAGCTTTCTGGGCTGGAAGTGTACATTGCCAACTCATGTTGAGCTTCTTGTCAACCAACACCCCCCAGGTCCTTCTCCTCAGGGCTGCTTTCAGTCCATTCTCTGCCCAGCCTGTGTTTGTGCTTGGCATTGCCCTGACCCAGATGCAGGACCTTGCACTTGGCCTTGTTGAACCTCATGAGGTTTGCACAGGCCCACCTCATGAGCCTGTCAAGGTCCTTCTGAATGGCATCCTTTCCCTACAGCGTATCGACTGCACCACACAGCTTGGTGTCATTGGCAAACTTGCTGAGGGTGCACTCAATTTCACTGTCCATGTCACTGACAATGATGTTAAATAGTGTCAGTCCCAGTACTGACCCCTGAGGAACACCACTCATTACTGATCTCCACCTGGACATTGAGTTGTTGACCACAACCCTTTGAATGTAATTATCTAGCCAATTCCTTACCCACCAAGTGGTCCATCCGTCAAATCTATGTCTCGCCAATTTAGAGATAAGAATATCATGGGGGAACATCTCAAATGCTTTGCACAAGTCCAGGTATTTTGGTGTCAGTTCTCTTCCCCTATCCACCAATGTTGTATCTGCCAAAGCAACATCCTAAGTTGCTTTGCTGAGACCTGTCAGAACTGTTTATAGTTTGATCTTACTTCTTCGTAACATTGATCTTCCACTTTGATTTAAGAAAGACAGTAATGTCTCTTGCAGTTTCCATATTACTACTGTTTAAATGGGGCTGGACCATATGGAGCTTTTAGCTGGCAATGACACAGTTGAGAGCCTCTGGGCAAGTGTTCAGGGAAAGCAAATAAAAGCAAATAAAGTGGATGTCATTGTGGGAGTCTAATATAAACCACCCAGCCAGGATGATGACACCGATTAATTATTCTTTAAGGAACTAAGAAATACCTCTAGATCAGCTGCCTTTGTCCTTAAGGGGGACTTGAACTTGCCAGATATTAACTGGGAATATCACACAGCTGATACAAACATGTCCAGGAGATTCCTAAAACACCTTGATGATACCTGTACCTTCTTGGTACAGGTACTAAGGGAACCGACTAGGAAACATGCCCTCTGAATCTACTGCTTATGAACAGAGGTTTCATGGGTGAAGAGGAGATTGGTGGCCACCTTGGACATAGTGCCCATGAAATAGTTGAGTTTAAAATCCTTAGTGATAGGAGGAAAACTGCCACCAAAACTTCAACCTTGGATATGGGGAGAGCAGATTTCAGGCTTTTCAGGGAACTGAGCAACCTGAAATCTAAGTTCCCCTGGGAAACTGTTTTTGAAGGCATTGGGGTCTGTCAGTGCTGTTCAGTTTTTAAGTACCACCTCCTAGGAGCGCAGGGACAGGCAATTTCAGAATGTTGGAAGTCAAGCAGGTGGGGCAGAATGTCAGCTTGACTGAGCAGGGATATTACTCTAAAGCTTTGGTGGAAAAAGAAAGTGTATGGCCGCTGGAAATGAGGTCAGGTGACATGGGAGGACTACAGAGATGCTGTTTGCCTTTGCAGGCAGAAAATTTGTGCGGCAAAAGCTCAATTAGAATTGAAGTTGGCCAGTAATGTGGGGGACAATAAAAAGAGTTTTTAAAAGTATGTTAACAACAGAAGGAGGACTGTATGAAACATTGGTCTATTACTCGATAAGGATGGTGACCTCACAAAGAGGGACATAGAGAAAGCAGAGACATTCATTGCCTTCTTTGCCTCTGTCTTCAACACCAATGGTAGGATAGATGCCCTGGTGCCCTGAGTTGTAGGACCATGACTGTGGGAATGATAATCTCTCAGCCAACCCCAAACTTGTGCGGAGTTTGCATGGATGCATGTAAGGGTTTGATTCATCCAAGGGTACTCAGAGAGATGTTTGATGTCATTGCAAGATCTCTCTCAATTATTGTTCAATGGTCTTGGGAATCCCAGTTGACTGGAAGCTGGCAAACATAAACCACATAACATAATATAACATAATATAACATAACGTAAACCACAATTTCAGCTTTCAAGTATGCTGTGGCTTATCTAGAGACAAGTGAGGATGGTGTTTCTCTTCCACTTGGAGGGCTGCAATGTGAAGCTTATTGAATTAATATTGGACAAGTTTTTAGTTCTGCCTTTTTTTCCCCCTAAATCATTATATGCAAACTCCATGTGATAGCAAGGTGCTACTAGTACTGCCTGCCAACTGGTATTTTGCATTTAAAAGACGTATATAAAAAAGAAGCTGAAAACCACTAGGGAAGAGTCTTAAACAAACAAGTCCATCTGGCTGTTTAGTAAATTACTATGTGTTTTAGGCGGGAGTGATACCAATGAGTGTTGTTAAGGTTGTCCAGCATTTCTTATAATAATGCTCTAGCTTTTATCACTTATAATTTTGCTGTGTCTTAATTGCTTGGGCTGAAACTCTCTATGCAGGGGCATCTGCCTTGCACTGAATTAATTTTGGAAAACTGTAGCCAAAATAGTTTAGCTGCTTCTGTAAATGAATCGAGGAGAAATAATCAGTTTTGCCTGCATTAGAAATGGCTCATACACTTTTCTTTGGAATACTTGCGCTTATGTGCTCCTGGGAGCAGATACTCCAAAGAGAAAAGAGAAGGAGAGATGTTCTTTCTTTTGTGTCCATCACTCTGAACTTCTGACCATCCTAAGCTAGCCCTTAAGTGTTTGAATAAATACAGTTTTCTGGTGTTCAGCAGTAACTAAATATAAGCAACTAAGTTCCCTTGACATGCCAAGTGCAGTGGATGATTTCCAGACTGCATCAAAGGCGACTTTCTCTACAACTTGCCTTCCTTTCTCTGGGCTGCTGTGGGTTGGATCAACTCCAAGGTAGGACACCAAGTGGAATACCCAAGGCTCCCTGCACTCTGACGAGGCTAAATGGGGGGAGGAAGTTGCCCTTGTGATTTGAAGCACAAAATTGGTGTAGGAGGTGATGAGACCTAGGAAGAGACAGAGTGCATTGGGTTTTAGGATATTTTAGATTGACTGGGTTGGGTGTGTGTAGGGTGTGACTGAGAGGCAATATGTGTATGTGAAGAAAAAATGAGTCTATGCTTAAAATTAAAGAAGAGATTGGTAGTGGGTGAGCTAAGTGGATAAAGACTGGGCATTTCTTGAGTGCTGCTGGGATCAGCAGGGTACAGGACTCATTCATGATTTCAGAGAATAGTTGATATGGGAAGGTACCTCTGGAGAACACCTATAGCAGGTTGCTCAGAGTCTTGTTCAATCAAGTTTTGAATATTCTCAATGATGGAGACTCTATAACTTCTCTAGGCGATCTGTTACAATGTTTAGAGACTTCAGTACAGACCTTTAGAAAGTCTCAGCTGAGTGTGTGGGTCTCTGAGGAACTCCATGCTGTGTTTTCCCATGTATAAAATAAGTGGTAATGACAGTCATTTTTCCCATAAGGGTGTTCAGAAAAATAGTGACTGTGATTCTGTGAGATACTATTGCAGCTCATGAAGGTGTATATAGCTTGATATTTCAGGCCCAGATTACTCCCCAAATCCTCCATCCCACTTCCCCACAGGCATGAAGCTGAACCTGGAGGATGATAGTCTTCCACACTTGGGCTCACTTTTTGCTCTTACCTGCATTTGGGTGCATTAGTGCAGCTTCAGCCATGGATGATCTGAGGAACATATCTCCAAATTAACCTCCTGAATTTTGCAGAGGCCTCTAAAAAGATGCGCTTAAATAGATATATCGCTCACTCCTTAAAGGTATCCAGAATTTGTTTATCTCTCTTTCCTATAGTTCACTATGTGTAGATGTGTTATTTTTCCAGAACTTTTTTCTTTGACACACAGACACTTCAGAATTTGTTTTTGTGTTCCTAATATTGTTGTAGTTCCTTCAAGTCCTATCAGTCGTTTCTGTCATCTTAAGCACTTGAAGTGTGCTTAGTTTATTTACTCAGGATTTTCTATCTAGTTTGCAATCTTCAAGAGTTGTGAATGAGATTATTATATTCCAAGCTTTCCAATTGCCTTCTGGGTAAGGAAAACACTGGTGGATAAGGTTTTTTTCTGAGCTTTTTCTTATTTGAAGAAAGACTATTGACTTGGCAGGTTGGCTGTAGCAAATAAGATGATGGACTGTAATTGAATGGCAGAATGAAACAAAATATTGAATGGGTAACAGCTGAATGAGGACTCTGTGTCTTTAGGATGTGGTTAGTATAAGGAAAGGACTTATAAGGGAAAGTATAAGCTTATGTCCTTGAAGATTTTCTTGGATACAGCTATTGTGAGCAAGACAGGTCTTCATGATCCTTGTATATATTATATGATACATATTTTGTGTAAAATATACACTTAGTAAAATGACGGAGTATACTTTATAGAGCAAGGGATTATTCTCTTTCTAGTGCTATAGTTGTTAGTGTTAGTTCTCCGTATGATATGTAAAAATGTCGTATGATTTATATACACATTTATACTGTGATACTCGCTTAGAATCTGTTATATTTATTAGCTCTGACTTTCCCAATCTACAACAAAATAAATATAGATACATTCTAGTTAACCATTCTGGACACACTTTATCAAATAGCAGCATGAAAGGCATCCTCTGATCCCCTATCCTGTTTTTCTCCTTCTCCCTTTACTTAAACGCTCCTTTGTTGCATAGCATGAAACTGGATTATGTGAGACTGAGTTGCCTACCATGTCAGAGGGTGTTTCAAAAATGCTACAGCAATATGGTATTTTGCTTCCGGAAAGAATCTTGGTCTTCTGAATAATCCCAGAGAGTCCAAGGGATCCAGCAGAAATCAAAACCCCAAGATTTGAAAGTGCTGCCTGTTCTTGGACCAGACACTTTCTGCTTGGACCATACCTTTTTCTGAAATAATAAAAACTGAGGAGTACAAAGAGACAGTGCCGTAGAAACTCTGCATCACAACCAAGAGGTAAATTCAGCTTCTCAGTTAATCAAATGAGCAGCTTGTTTTTTTTTTCCGTTTTTTTTTTTTTTCTTTTTTTTTTTTCTGTGCATTAACT
Source organism: Anser brachyrhynchus (assembly GCF_964034855.1). Classification (NCBI taxonomy): domain Eukaryota; kingdom Metazoa; phylum Chordata; class Aves; order Anseriformes; family Anatidae; genus Anser; species Anser brachyrhynchus. The sequence goes on along the minus strand of NC_137695.1, from coordinate 156,013,487 downwards.
ACAGAGCTGTTGAACACCCTGCTGCTTGCCTAAAGCATGCATTTGGGCCTACCTTCTGCTCTCTAGCTGTGGTGTTGACGTGTTACACTTCCCCAGTGCAGTGTCAAAGGGTTTTTCTTTAACTGATTTGCTTTAAAAGTCTGAATTAGGCTAAAATGACTTACCTCTTTAGACTGTTAAAGAAAAATTTGCTAGAGATAGGATTGAGATGTATAAACACAGGTGTCTAATACCATCTAAGGTATCTGTAATTCCTGGCTTAAAACTATGACACAGTCTCTAGATTAAAAAAAATAAAGTTCTGACTAAAAATGCTGTCTTTCCTCTAGGATGTGCCAAACATGTCTGTGAGATGTCCTTTTTACAGAATTGTATCTACTGATATCAACATACTTTACATATTGTACAGGACTTAGTTCCCTAGTGTGCTGGTGCAAGTCATTGCTAGACGTCCTTGCATGACTGAGGACAAATGAAATTTTTTATTTTTATTTTTTTGGTTGTAGAGAATTACATTCACATTGTACTGCTGAAGGTCTGCACTCTGCAGGTGCCAGACATTGAGGTAAAAGAGCCGTGGGTTTTAGTGGGGTGGATTTTTCCTCTGTGTTGCAGGCCAGTGCCAGCAAGAGAATTAAGGTGGTGTAACAGAGCCACAGCCAGATCCTCAGTGGTGTCACAAAACCATGCTGATCTGAAGCACCTGAAGCCAAAGGGACCAGACAGCTTTTCTCATACATATTTTTGAACTCAGAGATGCAGCTCTCAAAAAATAGCCCTTATAAGCAGAGATGGAAAATATATGCTTTCAAGCTGATTACGTGTATCTCAGCAGTTACATTTTGCAACACACTCCCTGACTTAGCAGAAATAAGATCTGTCTGTGGTTTCAGTGATCTTTTCAGAATAACCACACATTTTGCTGTCAGCTAGTTACTTAGGGGATGGGTGATTTGGATTTGCTCGCAATCAATAATGCAATGAGATCTTCTCCCCTTGCACCCCAAATCAGCAGAGAAGCCCCTGGGCCATACACCAAGTACTGTTTTTCAGTTTATTTTTCAGGTTCAGAATACTGTATAATTTTACATGTGTGCCATTTTAAAGGTTAAAACAGATAACATTTTTTCTTTCATTTTCTGAGTGGTAGAAAAGCCCTCTGAGACAACTATTCCATATAGTATCTGATCAGGGATCAGAATTGCTGCCTAAATTAATATTAAAAATATTAATTAAAAACCCTATAGCAGCAATGATGTATATAGCAACTAATTTTATAAGATACATAAAGACAGGGAAATGGGAAGTTATTCCAAGGAAGTCTGATTTAATGAGTGCTGGCTGGTGCATTTTGCTCCTCAGATGGGTGGTTCCAGGTTCTCCTATAGCAATGAGATAAACAGAAAATGCCTTTATGTGAACCACATTATGAATCTTCAAATGAACATGGTTTGGAGACACCGTCTTCTAGAATACCTTGGGGAGAGGTGCTGCCAGCACATCTCCTGGAACTCCTTCTCCAGGATAATTTAATAGGAAATACTATCCAGTGCATCTTCTTAGTGCCTTGGACTCAAAGGTTAATATCCTCTGCGGCATCTAGGCTGCGAGCAGAGCTCTGGCAGTAGGAAACAAATCCCTTTAGAAAGTTTCCACCAGTGATTTTTCTTTTTCGGTAGGTTTTAGACAGGGCATCACAACGTCCTGCAAACAGTACCAGCTCTGGAAAGAACTGTCATGGCATATGAATGTTACGCGGCTTTGCACTGACATTTTTGGATGGAAGTGACATTTGATTGTTGTGACCTTGCTGCATCTTGTGATGTTCCAGTGCAGAATCAGAGCCTCGTGACATGCGTATTTGATAGATAAATGGCAACTGAACGCCTTGATTTCACATGTCTCTCTCAGTTAGGACTCCACGTTTCGATCATGTGGCAGCCAATCCACCTTGGATTCTTTCCTTTCTTATTTTCAGGTCCCTAGAGAAAGGCAAAGTTCAGCTTGTTTGCTTCATGTAATTAGGCATGAATTATTAGTGTCCTGGGCTGTGTAAGAAGGCTCCTTTCAGAGAGATTTTTTTTCTCAGTGTTTTCTGTTAGGATGCAGCTCTATCCCTCTCACAAGGAATTGGCTTGTAAGGGGGTTTCTCTATACAAAAAACAAACAAACAAACAAACACACCCACCTTTACAAAAGATGGTAATAAAATCCTTCTTTTAAGCCCTGTCTTAAAGAAAGAGGACTGACCTTCCTTTTAAAAGAAAAAAGTCCAAACTTACATCAGAACAGGAACTTTGAAAATTACTCCCCTCCTCTGCTTTGCTGTTTTGTTCCCTTCGTAACAGAAATGCAGAGCAGCCCCGAAAATAAAACCCTGGCCTCGCAGAAGCTGGTATTCGACCTTCACAGGGCAGCAAGCTTTTCGCCCAGGAGCGTGCAGGGACTTTATTTCCGTGCAAACATTTTAGGCACATTGCTGCCTGTTTTCTCCGAGCTCCGAAGAGCGAGCGACCTCCATCCTCCCTCTGGAAGGGCTTTGGGGTGACCCCCTCCGTGCCCGTCTAACCCAGGGCCCTTCGGTGGGTGCCGAGGAGGAGATCTGGGTGCTGGGGCAGCTGTTGCGCCCAGCAGCTCCGCGCCGCCGAGTTGGGTAACCATAGCAACAGCATCACCGCCAGCATCCTCCTCCTCCTCCTCACTCGCTCTCCTCCTCCTCAGCATCATCAGGAGCAGCAGCAGCAGCAGCAGCAGCAGCCCTGGCAGGAGCCAGAGCCCGGCAGCCGAGGCTGCAGCCAGCCGCCTGCCGTCCCCTACCTGCACCGTCACCCCGCCACAGCACCGGCACCGGCCCCGCTGCTCCCCACCGGGGGCAGGAATAGGGGGAGAGGGAGCTGAGGGAGGTGCACTGCAGAGGGATCCCAGACAACCCAGGTAAGAGCCACGGGGCTGCTCGCAAACTCCCCGTGATCGATGTGGTGTGTGCCTGGCGTGTGTTTGCGTGCGAGTGTTTGTTGCTAGTTTTTCCGGCTCTCCCCTTCCAACGGCAGGGTGATGACAATTCAAGGCAAGCATGTTTTCTGGATCGTGTTTCCCGTCTCTGCCATGCTGCCCCTCTCCGTCTCCTCCATCCTGATGTATAAGGAATAATAAATAAAATTTTAAGAGGTTGTTTGAAAACGGGGTGATTGGGGAACCCAATGTGGTAAGAGCGCCGAACGGCTGTGCTTCCGAAATAAAAGTGGGCAGCAGCAGCACAGCAAAGGTTGACATGGTAATTAATAACCCTTTAAAAAAAATTTCATGCGACAACGCACTTCTGTCTCTGCCCACTCCACAAATAAATCTCTCTCATCATATCCAGCAGAGAGCTGTAAACCAGAGAGGTGTATGAATAGCCAAGACTAGCAACCTCACCGTAGTCCAGAACTGGCACGTTTACCTCAAGTGCTTCAAAGCCAGGCTAAGTCATTGCAATAGCAAGGCAATCATATCTGTAAATGTATATATATACACACATATATATTTGCAGAAACATCTCTTAAACCTTTACACCTTCTAAGCAGAATCAAAAATGTATCTTCTTAAAGATGTGGGTGTGATGGCCAAGCAGTAAGTGATGCTCACTTCATCTATGTATGAGAAAGCACGTATTGAATGCATTTTAAAAGGTAGGAATAATAGCTCTAATCCAAAGGCATACGGGGACAGTCCTTTTCATTTTAAATACAGAAGGGATCCAAAGCTGTGGAGTGTCCTTGTGCAGGCAAATATCTGTGGATGAGTGTGTACATGTCTGGGGAGCGTGAGGGGGAGAGAATAAGAAGCAAGTTTAAGCCAAGCCGTAAGTGTTTGCTATGTAATGACTGCAGAGAGCTCTTTTCAATTCCGTGTAACTAGTATTATATGTATATATTTGTTATTATTACTATTATTATTTTTTTGGTCAGCTTTGAGGAGAATGAGAGCTGCTGCTGCTGTCTCTGTCTCCTTCTATAACCCCCTGCTCTCCCTGTCTGGTGTCCTTATCTTCCCCTGTCCTCCCCAAATCATCCTTGTCTGCATAGCTGGAAATGCCCCTAGCTTTAATAATGATAAGCATTTTAATAGAAGGCTTTTGAGTTTGTCCCAGAATACGATACAGTCATAACTCTACTTCTTATTTATACTGTAGGGACAGTCTGGATATGACCCAATGCCAACCAACACAGTCAAGGGGCATCTGTCTTTCACGTGAAACCTGATTTGAAAATCACAGGGCTTTTTTTTTGTCCCAGTCCCGTGTTTTGCTACTTGCTTGCAGATCCCCCTAAAATCAGCTGGAGCTGGGAGATAACCTGTGATTTCCCAAAGAGGTATAGAACAGAACACAGAATTGGGCCCACCTTTGTTATCTGATCATAAACACCTTCCTCCTGCAAGCTACAGGAAAGCAAGGAATTTGGGTAGGCAGGACCTTATGCCTGGTTCTTATGCAGAAATGTTGTAAAAATCACCTGGGACCTATGTCCCATTGCAAGTGAACTCGATGGGATGAGGGACAGAAAAAGAAAACAGAGACAAGTATTTGGAATCAGTGCTTTGATTTGCAAAATAATTTCCTTAAGAACCTGACCTTATCGTCACTACGGGTCTGCAAAGGGCCATTTGACCCATGTTAACAACAGTGCTCACGGACATCAAGTTTAACTGAAGGGGATGATTTTGGATCCTTGTGCTATTTAAACAGAGGCACTGTAAGACTACAGTCATCAGGACATTGGACTAACCTAGTCACGTTACAGGGTATTTCTGCATGAGATTTGGTGTCTGCTTCAAATCAGAGAATGTTTCAATTTTGAAACTTCTTCTGGGTAATAACAGGGAATAAAAATACCTATGAAATTGCCTCTAAAAAGAGCACAAACCTCATCATGTTTTGGTCACGAAGACATCAGAGACAGGATTAAAATGCTGTTTATACGTGTTGCGGAGATCTAAAGTGCACCTCAGTATGGCATGGAGCCGTGATCATCTCTCACCAGCACAAGCAAATGACTGAAGGTCAAAGGGCTTTTGTAGTGTTACACATTAACACCCTGAAAATATTCTTCTGTGGTCTTAACTTGCTGCTAGCTGTGGGTAGATGAGTATGAGAAAGGGAGAACTCAAGCACAGACTTTTGATTGCTGTGGGGCTGCAAAACTTCTCCTGGAAATGGCTCTGGGAAAGGCAGGAGATGTGCATTTTTTCATAAACACTGCTTTGTTATAAAACTCCTCTGTAGAAAAAGCACTGTGAAATGCTGTGTGTTTTTGGAAAGTCAGAGCACTGTATCTGATATCACCGTAAACATCAAAGATTTTTCCCACCTCAAATAACCAATTTTTAATGATTAGTGTCCCTCACCTCTACACCTCTTTCCCTTGTTTAAACTGGAAAGCTTAGGAGGGATTATTTTAATTTTGATTTCATTTTACCTTACGGCTTGTTCTATTATATTTTATTTATATAGCAAAGGAAGAGAACAGTTTTTCTATTGATTTGTGCACAGCTGTTAACAGCTGGTCTCTTGATGCCCACTTAGTGTTGTTCACTAGCGCATTTCTAAGGAAAAAAAAAACAAAACCAATTTTTGCATCCAATGATATTATTAAGCATCTTTTAAAATCCAGATCCTTATTTGCATTAGTCACCCGCTGTGTCTCTCGGAGCTCAGAACAAAAGAAGACTTGTACAATAGTTGCTGTTCAGAAGTCAGCATTTGCCAACAGGTTGAAACAGGCATTTCTGAAATGCTGCAGCCAGGGCTTTTTTTTTTTTTTTTTTTTTTTTTAAATAAGGAAGCTGCCGTTTTCCAGATCCTACCATGTAGTAACCCGAGGCAAGAGAAGATTTGATGATCAATGTTGTACCTTGCATTTAGTTTGACAATGCTATTCATTGTATTTTGAGGCTGCGCGTAAACTGCCTTTTATTACTCCACTCAGTAATCATACTTTGTGATTCTCCTTGTTGCAATATTGTAATTCTCTGCCTTTACACTATATGGTGATTGGCTAGATCTGCTGCTTAATGAGGCAGACATGTAACCATGGAAAATAAAAGTTTTCCCAGTGAGTGAGGGGAGGATGAGATCTTTTCATCAAAGATTGGACACTCCATACCTTGAAATTAGCTGGAGCTGTGGTCTTGATAAGGAAATGACCTTTTTTTTTTTTTCTTTTTTTTTTCTTTTTTTCTTTTTTTGCCACCACACATCCTTTTTGGGTGATCATTTTGTATTGGCAGGTTCTTAAGTTCAAATTGTACCTGGACCTTATTGTCCACCTAGCAGACACCAAACTTTTGGTTAGCCTTGAAGTGGTCATGCAGTTGGAGTTGATGATCTTTGCAGGTCCCTTCCAACTGAACTATGTTATTCTGTTCTATTATGTCCTGTTATATTCCATAACTTCACTTGAAAAGGTTGTAACTCCTTTCTCATTTATTGGCTCAGGTAGGGTACGCTCTTAGCCTCTGCTCAGCATCTCCTGGGGTCCACCAGCTTCCTTGAAGATGGGTTAAGACCTTCCCCCCGGCTTGGTGAGATGATCTGTGGGCCCATGCTTCCCAGCAGCACAGCTAGAAGGAACTGAGAAAAGTGTGTCTAAAAGCATGAATAGCACAAGTGTCTCACTGCATTTCTTCTGAAATCTTCCCTGTATCCAGTTCCCATCCTTGCACACTGGCAGTTTCTGACATGCTGCAAGGGAAGCAGGGCCTACGGTGCAGCATGACCTTTGCTAACACTGCTCCGGGAGGTAATGGGCTGAAACAACCCGCAGCGGTTGTGACTGCTGGGCTGATCGGAGTCCTGTTTCAGAAGGTCAACACCACGGCACGCCTGATCTCAACTTGTCAGGCGAGTGAGTCATAAGTTGGCTTCTTCCAAATCTAAATCCAAAAAGATATAATTTTATTCTCTCTCTAATCCTATTATTAGTGCCTGCAATGTTAAGGACGCTGTTATTCAGCAGTTTTACTTTTCCCCTGTCTGACTGCAGCAGATGGAGCATCCCAACAAAGTGTAAAAAGGGAGAATTCCTTTTCTGTGCTAAGATGCTGCTGACATTCGTGTGTTGATGCGAATCAGCAGAGAATCCCTTGCAGAGGGGGATGCTCTCTCCAGTCCTCCCACAGACCTCCCAGAAATCTGATGGCACTTCCACTTCTCTCCCCAGATTAGATGTGCCTTGGTGTGGTTTCTTTGTGACTGGAGCACCCATACCTCAGATGTGGCTGTTTCAGTACTGAAACAAGCCATTTGTGTGGCTGCATCACATAAAGAATGATTCTGGTTCTGCTGATTCCACAGAAAAAACAAAGCTCGTCTTCCATGGACACAGAGGGAGCCTCACCATTTACTTGTCTTACTGCAGTTGAGGCACTATAGGTAGATGCACATTTCTGATGTGTCCTTGATGTGATGTCTGTTTTCTCATTTTTAGGATCATACATGTAAGACTGTCTAAGCACTATTTTGACCTTCTACTGGTATATGTATTTACAAAATCTTTGCTTTTGTACTTTCTGATCACTGTCCAGTAGATATATTTATCTTATTTTTAATTTGTTCTAACTTTTTCTTAGCTATGTGGTGTTGTCATGGATAAGCTAGGCTTTACACATCGTATGGGACTTCAAAGCACGAATTGCAGATGATAGTCTTTATACTACAGACCTGTATTGCTAATGCATAGCAGTGGTGCTTCAAGAAGTCGGTGTCTGTCTCTTTTGCATGGAAATTTCAAATTCTGTCTTCCTGGTAACAGCGTGGCTTTTAAGGATTCACAGCATGCAGCACAATGACAAGTGGGGCTTTCTTAATGTAACTTGGCTTGGGAGGGACCACTCATCTGCTGCCATCACTTAGCAGCATGGGGAGCAGCAGGCTCTTTCTTTGTCCAGTTAGTTGGGCAAACAAATCTCTCCTGTTTTATTTCTATCTAGATCTGTGTGATTGGGAAAGAATCTGGCCCTGCCAGAATCTTTTAACGTGTAATTTTAGCTTCTAACATGTCACTAACATTGAATTTATTTCCGAGGCTAGAAAGTAGTGTACCATTAGTTTCTTATGGCATAAAAGAACATGAGTATTACTTGGAGGATATACCTTGAGTGAAACATTGTTTGCGTCTGTGTTAATTTATCAGCCCCTACTGCCAAAAACACTGTGTTTCGAAGATTGAACAGTAGGAAAAGGAAGCCTCTTTTCTGAAAACGATTTCAAAAAGAGAGTGAAAGGACCAGTATTTTCCTCACTGAGTCTTCTACAAGTGGGGTGTTTCAATATGAAAATCTCCATTCCTATTATATTTTCTCCCTCTCCTTCTCACTCCTATCCTGTGTTGCTTCTCAGTGGCTGTGATTTGACTTTATTGAGGGCAGAAGATGCATGTGGATGGTGTAACCTCCTGATCTAACTAAAAATGCACTTGACTTGTGAGAATCAGCTTTGAGGGTGTCTGCAAGAAATCATGGTGAAATGATTTCGTCTGCATATGGAAACTTCCCTTTTGCTCTAGATGGGGAAGCGTGGGTCAACACAACAATTTGGAAAATCATGTTCCTTTGACTAACCCTATTCTGGATTTGTGTGATCTAAGAAAATTTGTGTTCTGGCTGATAATTTTGTTTCTGCAGAGACTTAACCCTCTGAGCTACAGGTTCTGAGCCCAAGACACAGGCTTGCTAGCTGCTGTTAACTGTGGCAGCTGCCCACCCTCTGTGTGATTGAGTACCGGAGTTCAGCAGGCACCGGCTTACATCTGCACAGCTTCTACGTGCTACTAGGACTCTGACTATCCCACACCTTAAAGCATGAGGATCTCTGTGAGACAAGGCAGATGGATTTCATTAAAGCAAAGCAGTGTCTGCTGCTGCAAGGGACTTCTTACAGGTGTTTATAGACTATACCACATTGCTTAAATCTATTCTGTGCCATGCAGCAGTGCAGTCCTATTTATTTTCTTTGCCTGCCTGTCTTGGTTTAAAATCTCAGCTGAAGACATCTCTTTTCTGTCCATGTCTCTTCATTTTCTCTGTTTCCCTCTCCCTTTGCAGCTGTGTTTAAGCTGAGCTGTGTGAGGGTACAGTTGGCCAGGGTAGATGTTACAAAAAATAAAGTTGCATTGTGTTAGGTTCTAGAGTGCTTTGCTCTATAGACAGCCAGTCCTTTCACTGCTGCAGTCAAGAGGATGCTTGCCACTGACCTCAGAAACAGCAAGATTCATCTCCATGCACAAAAGGCTTTTCAGGAGGAAAAATAATGCACAAGGCTGTAAAGAGATTGTTGTTTGAGAAAGGAGTGGAAGCCTGAACCCCATCAGTGGAAAGGTTTTTGTTGGCTGTCCTGGATGGATCAAAGTCATGGTCCGGTTTTAGCTGGCAATGTCATGACCACCAGAACGTTCCTCACCTTTGTGTGGGGAACTGAGCAGCAAAGTCAGGGCCACTGGGAGGCAGAAGAGGGACAAGGTAGAGAGAAGTCATTTCAGGAAGGCTACTCTTTTTTTTGCAAGAAGTAAACATCTGTTTATTGGACCAAAAGGAGAAGGAATAATAATTCTATGTTATGTTAAAAGTGCTTGGGTATGATCTTTCATGGTAGGAAAGGAAGGAATACCTTGGGAGGATATTTTAGATTGCATCAATCTTTTGTCTGTGGAGGGAAGAAACATCGTCGAAGAAGAAAGAAAATCTAGTGAGAAATGATCAGCAGACTCCTGCTAATTTTTAGTAGCACTGTAAATTAAGCCTTATTTTCTTTAGGTGACTTGCGTTGGTAGTGGGTGACATTAATGCTTTATTAAACTTGCCGTGCCGAGAAGCTCATCAGTTTTGCGTAGCTAATAATAATACCCTAATCGAGAAACAGAAGGTGGGATAACTCGGCATCAGAAATTGGAATGCAGAAATAGTTGCTGCTAGATGAACTAAAAATACCCAACAGCATAACTCTTGCCTACAGCAGCACATGCTGAACACACATTGGGCTCTGGCAGCAGGGAGAAATGGCTTTCCTTTATTTTTGGCAGCTGCTAGATCAGCAGTCCTCTATGGTGACCCACACGCGTGACCGTCAAGCTCCACCTCAGATGCATGCTAGGCCTGCTGTAGCAAGTTAATTAGTATCCTCAGCAAGTTAACCATTATCCAGAGCCATAAACAAGCTGTGTAGGGTAACTTCAGAAGCCAGATTGTCCTAGGGTGGGACAACCTGATCAGGGTAGCACCCAATGAGGCGGGAGTGACCTGCAGCAGGGAGAGGGGTGTAACCTTGGCTACTCTGTTCCTCTGCTCCACTCTCGTGCTTTGGGATAACCATCAGATGTCACGATCCCTGCTGAACTAGGAGCCGTGGAGTTTTTACTACATAAGGGTTGTTGGTGCTCAAAGAGATTTATACACTTTTCTCTGCAGCCTTTCAGAGCTTACCCAGCCTGTCAACTTGGGCTTTACGAGGGTGAAATTTGATTTAGCATGTACATGTTTTTCTGCTATGAACTTTGAAGTCTCCATGCCAATAAGCTAAGAGTGGCTCAGACGCAGTAGTGATGGGAGACCCTGAAATAGGTTAGTTAGATTTAATTAGGACACATCTAATGCCAGAATCAGCCATGCAACACAGAGTATCTGCTGCATTGTCAGCTAGTAGATCAAAGATGGGGCACACACTTTAGAGAAAGAAGGGCGCTCAGTGAAAAGAGAGAACTAACTGTGTTGGGCACACATGATGAGGCATCGTCCCTGGACAAAAGACACAAAAGCAACATAGGCCTAAAAGAATGAAGGCAAGAAGCAAGGGCTGAATGCTCTGATTTGAAATTCCTGCATTATGGATAATAAATCCCTGGTTGTGGTGGGAATCCTTCACTGGTTTGAGATAAAGACAATTGTGGCTGGGTTAGGAGTGCAGAAGGATATGACTGTGGCTAGTTTGCTCACCACACCTGCAGGTGGGAGGAGTACCCGTGTCTGTATTAGCACTTGTGCCTTGCTTTCCTTCCCAAAGTCAGGTGTCTGCTTACTATATAACTACAGGTGCTTGCCTTGGAGCAGAAAATGGCAGTATGTTCTTTGAAGAAGTGTAGCTAACAGAGCTTTTAAAAAGATTCAACCTAAAGGTAAGCCCTTTACTTGGTGCACCTGAGCTTTTCTTCTACCTATTTTCCTTTTGTGATGTATTACAACCAGAAAGTCTGAGGACATGATTCTTCCTTGCATCTCATCTAAGACTTCTTGGTGTCAGGGGGATCAGCTGTAGACAGGGCAGACAGAGCACAGAGGTTACTTTTCCTGCAATAGGTGCCTCTTGGATGGAATTCTACAGTCTGAGGTTACTCTGGATAAAGGGAGCAGCAGGAATGACAAGCTTGCTTGCCTGTCCTCCTTGGCCAGCCTTAGCTTCTTTCTGGGTCTGTTATTCTACTTACTCTTTGATGAAGTGAATAGCAAAAAGACATTTTTGCTCATAGGACAGGTTCATCATATAACTCAGGCTGTAAGGAACCTCAGGAAGTCTCTATTCCAATTTCCTGCTGAAATCAGGGTCAGCTATGGGTTCAGACCCTCTCTCTGTGGGCTTTTTTTAGTCCAGCTTTTTACTCATCTGTATTGAAAAGAGCACCCAGAGCCTGTAAAAGCTTTTGAATTGTCAGGACTAGGGTCAGCAGGAGCTTTCAGGAAGAGATCATATTCAGGGAGGGAAGAGACCTGAGAGTACATGCAAAGAGCATTTCCATGGAGACTTCTGACCATGGAGATATCCAGAGGAAGCTGTGGTAGACGGTCTGAGAGGAGAGTGCCAAGCAGAATGTGATAGAGGTGAGGACGAACTTATCAAAAGCATCCTCGGGCTGTCATGGGCAGTCTTATTCCTAGGCATAAATGGCTTCCTCTGGGGACTTGTGGAATATGCTTTGCCAGGGGGAAAGTGCTGATGTTTATAGTGCAATGGGTTTGGCTTGCCCTGCTTCTTCACGTGGCAGGTGACTCTTTGGGGAGATAGTGCCTCAGGTCAATGATTTAATTAAGTCTGGTTTGGAGACCTTTACCACACCTGAGATAAGGTTTGAATGATGGCTTTTGGAAGAATCGTCCATTTGGCATCAATAATCACCAATTACTTAGAAAAGATTATTTTAGAAAATCATCTCCTTACTTAGTTGTTTCCCTCTTATCCCTTCTTCCCACCAAATTCTCAGTTTAAAAATCTTTGCTTTCAGGAGCAGTGCCACTGATAATCAGAAACCTCTCATTGTAAGCACATTTAAGAAAGAGTTTGAGGACCAATTATATAAATGTTTCCCTTTTGTAAAACAGCTTGGGACTTGTAAACATACTCAGTCCACATCTCTCTAAATAATTCATTATGATGAATTATTTAGTTTTGTAAGCTGTGTTTTATGTAAGGAAATGCTTTTATTAATGCAGAAATTCTAGATATTTTCCAAAGGGGTAGCTGTCATTTTGCTCCTTTGCTTCCATCTGCGTTACAATTGATTTTTGTCATGAATGTGTTCTTCAGGAGTGGTTGATGCCAGGTCTACAGCATGTCAAGGTGACTTCCTCAGCAGTGACAATGATAAGATCTTTTAGCAGAATGAGGTTTAGCAGAAGTCAAGGAGTCCACTTCCCATTGTAGATGTGAAGAGGGCAAATTTTAGAATGATTGCTCATTTTCCATAGAAAATCAGGGATGATGACTTTAGTCCATGGGAGAGGAGAAAAGGGGAATGCTGTTACTGCCTGAGTCTTTTGCACAATGCTCTTTTGAGTTTGAGCTTTGAGTCTTAACTGTGAGATTAACTTAAATTTTGTTCTGTTTTTATATTTTGATAATTCTCTTGCACTTTCTTTTCTCTCCCTTTCTTTTCCTCCCTAAAACAGATGATTTTGAAGACAGCATGAATGAAACAAAATGTTGGCATGTCCTAGCTGGATTTGCTGACAAGATAAACATTAAGTTAAATGTGAGACATATGCCTTAGTGTGTGACTGTAATTTTATAGGTTCTTTTATATGTTATGGTTGGCAGCAGAATCTCTGTAGCCTATTCTGGCTAGAAAGAACAGTATTTCTTAGTCTTAAGACAGACACACAATCTAAAATCAGCATATACCACTAGCTATAGTGTGAGTGGTGGAGTGAATCTTGGTTACAAGCAGTTTCCATTATGTTACATTTTATAAATGGAGGTCGTTATTCAGACATGGTTCATTTGAGATAACAATGATGGTCTCATTATCAGTGGTCCTCTTTTCTGCCTTCATCCCACACTTGGTGTTAAACTACCTGGAGGCATTGCAGCTCCGTGCACTTTCACTGTGGTGGACTTGCTTTGGGCAAGAATACCTAGTGCAGTGGTTGCGTAGGTGGAAAATGAGATGTATATTGACTCCAAGTCATTCTGTGAGATGTTAGTTTGTGCAGCCAAGACCACTGGAGTGGGAATGAATGACATGGTTCTTCCCACCCCCTCATGTTTGAGGACCAGTCATACCATCTGGGAACATTTTGAACTGCAATGAAGTCAGCTCTCCCACCTTACTGAGAAGCTTGTACAGAGCCCCATCTTTCCCTTACCTTCTCATGTAAAGATCTCCGTGTAGAAATGCTATCGCTAGCCCATGTATGGGAAGATGGAGGCCCATGTGTGTTTACTTCTTATACAAGATCCTAGTCATGAGTGGAATTTAATTTGCTTTGCCTCAGTTATCTGTGATGGGGTCAACTTCATCTAAAGTAGATTCCAGCCTTCTCTTTTTGGACAGGACAGAGAAGCAGCTATTTTTAAGGCATTAAACATAAGCTTTTAAGTGCCTACTTTAGCATAGAAAGATCACACTCAAGTTTTTTCTCCACTGTCTAAAAGAGAACCCGAACAAATTGCTGAAGAAGACTTCTTTATACTGTAGATGTCTGTCACTTTGCAAGGTATATCCACTCTTATTTACCGTCAAAATACAGAATAGACTACGGACATCCTGAGCCTTATCCCTCTTCTCCAGGTGCCCTTGCCACTTGTTTGTAGGTTTCCTGTAATGTGGGGCATAATGATTTTTGTTTTGCAGGAGGGGGTCACCTTTGTCATTCACATTTCCAGAATGTTCTGGTTGTTGGCTTCACAAGACCACCTTTCTCAATATGATTTTTGGACTTATGGCTAGTAGCTGTACTATCACAAGTGAAAGAATGGTGAAGCAGCTGTTAGCACTGCTTCACCTTACATATACCAAAGGATTTTAACGGTAAGATGTAGTTAGGGAATGAAGGGTGTATTTGGAAAAAGTGTAGCATATTTGGGGAAATGCATTTGAGCTTTGAGGTTGCAAAGGCCCATGAGTCATCTTGGACAGCAGACACACTGTAACTGCTTTAGCATGATGTCCACCTACAAGAGGACATCACTGGGATCTACTCCTTTTCTCTAGGGTCCTTTAGCCCTAGCAGAGCACCGTCCTGTCTCAGCCTTCCTTTCCTTGCTTCTGAGAGAGCTTGTTCAGATGCAGCTTAGGCATACCTCTGCAGTGGTTCAGATACGCAGTACCCTTTGTTTGGAGGAGTAATTTAGTTCCTTGTGTGGGTGCTTTTATGGGAACACACAGCTTCTCTAAAAGAAATACGTATGCTTCTGGTAGTTGCAGATGTAGTGGTGTACATTAAGGGAAAAAAAAAAAAAGGCAACATTTTGGTGGAGGAAATTTCCATTATTCACCAGTTCTTTGCAGACAACACTATTAATTGTGAGCATTGTATTTGTATCTTAATGGCCTTTTCTGTTCAGGGAGGGAAGGGTAGTTGGAATTTGATCCTCAAAGGGATGAAGTATATCTGGTAGTAAGCACATCAACAGCTTTGTGAAGAGAATTGCACCATAAAGACCTGTATCTACAACTGCTATTAGAACCACAGTAAGCCATGCAGGCTCTTGAGAGTGACAGTGAGCCAATGGGGCCTCGACATTGCTGGCTTCTTCATGACTCTCACCCAGGCTGTCCTTTGTCATTCTGGAGCCTAAACTTCTAATGTGCTTGTAGATTATTTTCATAGAATAACAGAATATCCCAAGTTGGAAGGGACCCACAAGGATCATCGAGTCCAGCTCCTGGTTCTACACAGAACCACCCAAAAATCAGACCATGTGTCTGAGAGCATTGTCCAAAGGCTTCTTGAACTCTGGCAGGCTCGGTGCCATTACCACTGCCCTGGGGAGCTTATCCCAGTGCCCAACCACCTCTGGGTGCAGAACCTTTCCCTAACACCCAGCCTGACCCTCCCCTGTCCCAGCTCCATGCCGTTCCCTCGGGTCCTGTCGCTGTCCCCAGAGAGCAGAGCTCAGCGCCTGCCCCTCCGCTCCCCTCCTGAGGGAGCTGCAGGCCGCCATGAGGCCTCCCCTCGGCCTGCTCTGCTCTGGCCTGAACAAACCAAGGGCCCTCAGCTGCTCCTCACGTGCCTTGACCTCCAGACCCTTCACCATCTTTGTAGCCCTCCTTTAGACACTCTCTAACCATTTTCTTTCTTTCTTATATTGTGGTGCCCAAAGCTGCACAGAGTGTTCAAGGTGAAGCTGCACCAGTGCAGAGCAGAGCAGGACAGTCCTTTCCCTTGGCCAGCTAGCAACACTGTGCTTGGGGCACCCCAGGGTACGGTTGGCCCTTTTGGCTGCCAGGGCACACTGCTGGCTCATATTCAACTTGATGGTGACCAAACCCCGCAGATCCCTCTCTGTGGGGCTGCTCCAGAGCCTCTCGTCCCCCAGTCTGTACGTACAGCCAGGGTTGCCCCTTCACAGGTGCAGAATCTGAACTTGCTGTTGTTTAATTTCATGTTGGTGGTGATTGCCCAGCTCTCTTTGTCTTGGCTCATTCATGGCAAGGAGAGCAGCAGTATGTCGGATGAATAACTGAAGCCTCAAGTGTGTAGAACTGAGAAGGATTTGAGAACTCCTGATTCAATAAAACAAGCTTCAGATAGGTGTCTGTCTCCCTCTGACCCACACACAGACTTGTCAAAATGGAAGTTGTAGATGAGGTACAGTCAAGGTGCCTCTCTGGTGTTGAGTGCTGTGCTTCGTACACCAACAGCTCTTGTGGCATCTGCTCTCCCATGCCTTGCTGGTCTGATCTGTGGTGTCCTCACTGATTGTGGCTGGTGGTGCAAGCTGAGATGATCATACAAATGCTGATGTGACGGGCTGTAGCTGCTGGTGGAAGTTGTGGCTCTTCTCCAGCCTGTGAGGATACAGTCTTTTTGCATGACTACACTGATGCTAATAGGGGATCTGGTGGAACAAAAACACTGATCTTCTAGTTGTTTTTTTTGTTTGTTTGTTTTTTGATTTTTCTGTAAAGCATACCACAATTTTGGAACCTTATTCCAAAAATTGTCACTCCTGATTAGTGTCCTCTTAGGACACTAATTATGCTTTGCTGACAACACATTGAAAAGACAGTGGTTGTTTACTTCTCTGTCTGCCATTGTGCAACATAATCAATGATCTTGCACAACTGTTGTTCACTTTAATTCTGTGGTTGCTCCGGTAGGTTCTGCAGATCAGACAGGTGGGTTATCAGCAGGAATCTAAACTATTCATTTAATTTTCTTCTCTTTTCCAGTCTGGGGCAATGGAACTGTTGAGAGAGAATACAAAATGCTTCTTTTTAATTTTAAGAACTTTATTTATTTTGTTATGATTTTTTTTAATTTCAGCAAAACTACTGTGAACCCCAAATCAGTGTTGAATATATTAAATCAGTGATCCAGAAAAAAGGGATGATCAAGAAAGTAGTAAAGATGGTAGGAAATGTGAAATTACCGAACTCAGTGTGCAGAAACTTAACAAACCTGTATGAAGGAAAAAGAAATTCTCTGATGAATACAAGGTAATGTACAAAGGAAATAAATAACTAGAATGTTTAATACCTTTGAGTTCTAAGTGAATTCTCACCAATTGAAGGGAGAACCTTCAGAAAACATTTCTTCATGTATATTCTTCACGTATAGTTATCTCAGAAAAAAAAAATTCCGCTGTAAGTAAATAGAATACTTGGTGCATAAGAACTGGAATGAGGATTATTTCTGAAAATAAGAATTAATCGTGTTTGTTTTCCCTCAGTGAAATGTTTTTCAATTAAAATCTTTTATTTAAATTTAAATCATCCTATGGAAAGAATTGATCTTCTAAAATTTGGTTTCAGAAGAAGCCAGAAAATAAGTTTACTCTAATCCTCTTGGAAAGCTCAGGCTGTTTTATTTTGAAATGCCTTTTTTATTTCAAATTGCATTTGTTTTGAAAAAAAAAAATCCATACATATTAAAAAAAAAAAAACTGAAAAAAAACACAAAAAAGAACAACAAACACAATGAAACCACCAAAAACCAAAACAGCAAACACAAAAAAAGCAAACAACACAAATGAAATGTGCTGATTCATTGAAACATAATTTTTCAGATCCATTAAGATATTTTATTTCTGTCAAACATGCAGTTCTGTGGGAAATACAGGGTTTTCATTTTGAGTCTGAACACAGATAAACACACACCTACTCACACAGCCAGAGAATTTCTTGCTATAGGTCCTATAGCATGCTCTCCAAAACATTTCAGTGTCTTATCAGAAGCATGGAATCCCCTAAAATAGTGCATTTTAATCAGATCGTTGTCTCTTATGGTGTCTATATGTTAAGTAGAAGGCTTCAGAAGCAGGTGACCAAAACTATTAGTGATAGGAAGACTCATCCATGCTTTGGCATTGTGTAGAATGAATATATTATTTCAGTTGTGAATGTAAAATACTCCTTACTGAGGAATGAGATAGTGATTATTTTTTTTTTAAGCTCCTATGGAGTTAATTGAAAAACTTCCTCCTGCATACAGATGGGTTTTCACCCCGGTTTTGAGGTCAGAAAGGTAGCTTATTTGCCAAGCTAGATGCAGAGTGCATTGCAGAACTAGCTGGTGGGTACCTAAAATAATAAGTGGAGAAATGATTTACATTTTTTTTCTATCATTTTTCAAAATGTAAGAGGAAGACCGCATTCTGTGAAAGTAAAAGGCAACACAATGAATGTAGATTAAAAAATGTTTTTAAACCATGAAGGTTGCCAAAAGGAAAAAGAAAAAAGGAGGGCTTAGAAGAATTTAAAGAAGTGGAAGGAAAAAAAAGTAGTGTTCATTTTCACAGCCAGTGAAAACATTCACAGTTACAGGGTGAATTTAAAATCTCTCATGTCCTGATGCAGAGGCTAAAAAAGTGGAAAGATTCCCATCAGATTCATTTTTGCATGAAGCAATATCTGAGGGCAATTATGACAAAACCTGCCCATCGGGAAATATATTCTGTAACTTTTCATTGCAGAATTATTTTTACTTTTCATTGAATCTTCTTTCATTGGTCTTGCTGTTGCATATCTGCTTGCTGTACTTGTCTCTGGTAGTTTGAAGTCAAAAGGTGAACTCTGACATCTATTTCTTGGTTCATAAACCCCTATCTGTATGTAGAGACATTTGTAAGTTGTTTTTTTTAGTGCTGAAATTGTTATGCCATAGTGCACATAACACTAGACTTTAGTACATAGGCTTCTATCTGTATTTTGCTTTGCTTTTTAAATGTCACAGTGCATTCCTTGCTAAAAGGCATTCAGATAGCTTGGTTTTGGTGCCGTGTGCTGTCTTCTGCAGTAATGTATATATTTTAAAAACTGTTAATTAACTTTCTTAGCACCACTTTTTTTTTGTAGAAAATGATTATACTGAAATTAAACTTTATACTGAAGAGAGAAGGAAGGAAATATAAAAGCATTGCAGAATGCTGGGCCCCAGTGTATACACAGAGAAATAAGATGTTTGTGACAGCAACAGAAAACCAAGCTGAAAGCAATTTTCTCCCTTCCACCTGCATGGTGAGCTTGCCCTATAATAAATTGGTTATTATCAATCTCTTCTTCAGGGCTCAAAGGAAACCCGTCTGCTCTACCACAGTAGATTAAAAGTAGATTTCCTCTCTGAACAGTGACAGGACCCAAGGGAACAGCACGAAGCTGCATCAGGGAAGGTTCAGGTTGGATATTAGGAAAAGGTTTTTCACCGAGACAGTGGTTGGGCACTGGAACAGGCTCCCCAGGGAAGTGGCCATGGCACGGAGCCTGATGGAGTTCAAGAAGGGTTTGGACAATGCTCTCAGGTATATCGTCTGATTTTTGGGTGGTCCTGTGCTGCAGACCCAGGAGTTGGACTCAGTTGTCTTTGTGGGTCTCTTCCAACTCAGGATATTCTGTGATTCTATGAAAACATTCCGTTCCCTTCTCAAGAAAAATCTCCATTATGCCCTAGTAGGGTTTAATATTTTCCATTAATGTGTAGCTGAGATTGTGAAAGGCAGCTAAAAACTGCAGTGTTCATGATGGCACATTTAAAACATGAAGGCTAAAGGTAACAAAGCTCCAGTAGACAGTTTTCTTTCTTCCAACTTAGAAATGTCCATTCAAGGCCTGACCCCACTCTTTCCTCTTTGCCGGCATCTTCTATAACCTCTCCTAGGTCATGTGTAGGATGGAAGCAGAGCTATGTAGATTAGCTCTCAATATAATGGACTTCTCGTAGTGTTTAGGCCCATTCTTATCTCCATGTCCACATATAGTAGATTACCACAGAAACAAGGGAAATAATCTCAAAACCACTTCCCTGTGAATGCATTGTACCGTTGCTGCTTCATGTAAACCTGTCTCGACATTATTTGCCATGAGGAATGGGGCCTGAATTCACTTGGTTTACAGCTTGTAGTAGAATTGTCCTACTTGTGTCCAGCTTCATGGGCACGTGCTGCTTGTTGCTTCCTGCTGACTTGCCCTCAGCTCCTTTCTCTTTGTTTCTATTGCCCCTGCGTGGGAAGCTGCCAATTTGTTCCTGCTTTTTGTTCCATTTGTTCCAAAACCTGCTTGTTTTCCCTTTTGACCCTCTCCCCATTAGACAAGACAGTGCTGTGCCATCTCCTCTGGTTTTGGAGAGTAGCTCCTCCCTTTCCTTCTCACTTTACCCTCAAAATGAAATCATATTTCTTACAGAATCATAGCCCAGGCTGAATGGACCTTGAAAGATCACCAGGTCCAACCTTTCATAGGAAAAGGGAGCCTACGTGAGATCATCTAGCACCCTGTCCAGTTGCGTCTTGAAAACCTTCAGTGATGGGGATTCTACCATGTCCCCTGGGAGGTTGTTCCAGAGACTGATTGTTCTTACTGTAAAAAAAAAAAAAATCTTATATCAAGACAAATCTTTTTCTGATGCAGCTTGCACACAATTTCCCCTTGTCTTCTTAATGTGACTCCTTGTGAAGACGTGAAGAGAGCCTCCATTATCTTCGTAGGCACCCTTTAAGTACTGGAATACTGTGATGAGGTCCCCCCTCAGCCTTCCCTATTCCAGGATCAAAAGATCTAAGTCCTTCATTTTTTTTCTGATGGTGCAGGTTTGCTAAACCTTTGACCCTCTTTGTGGCCCTCCTTTGGACCCCCTCCAGTCTGTCTGTCTGTTTTGAATTGTGGGGACCAGAACCAGACACTACTCCAGCTGTGGCCTGACAAGCACTTGTCACACTTCCACCCCCATGTCCTCCCACCCAATTTGGGAAGGTGATGTTAAAGAGGATCTGTCCCTTTGCTTCCTCATCTCAAAAGAAGCATGTAACTCCTTTCCTCCTTTGTGTTGGTGTCTGTCTCTCTGGGAAGCAAAAAGTGTGTGCTGCATCCTCAGAGGCTTGTTCAGCTTGGAGAATTTAACAGGTCCTTGAAAACAACTGAAGTCACACAGAAATCTCATATCTTTAGCCCCTTCATCTTAGGTGGGCTTGGGATTGCTGTATTTTCTAGTAAAATAAACTGGATCATCTGTATTCTTCCTCTAATTTGCTGTCTTCCCTTTCTGTACCTGCATTTCTTTTCCTTCCAGCCTATAAGCAATGTTTACTTCATCAAAATCTCATCACCTTTCCATAGCAATGGAGCTTTCCCATCACTCTCTCTTCTCCTGCAGCTCTTTTACAATCTAGACCCCCTATATTAGGGAGGGCACAAGTTCTTCCATGTTCTTAGCTCCTCTCCCATCTGTCTATTGGAAGGACCCCATTCACTTCTAACCCAGGAAAAGAAAATGGCAATCTTTAAAATTATCCCTCTCTAAGCAGTTGCAACTAATTACGAAGGCTACAGCTACTGCAAGAGCAGCTAATAAACTCCTTGAACGGGTCTCTGAAGTCTGTATTAGAAGTGGATGAGTCATAGTTGCACCAGCTGATTGCAAATAAGCGAGTGGGAGGGGAATAGGCCCCGTGCTTTATTCTGGCAAGGTAAGAATAAAAGAGCTGTCAGCAGGCCCGGGAAATGAGCAGGGGTGAGTTTGGACTGACAGCTCTGCAACAGGGGGATGGAGGCAGCTGAGTCTAAAAGTAAAAACCTGAGCTTTTGAGTTAAATCACGCTTTGGAAGCATCCCATCCCAGTGAGGGAAGTGGGAGATCAGCAGAGGAACTGTTGGGCTGCGAAGCTGTGTGGTTTAGCACGCTGAGTGTAAGATTTACTGTCTGTGCACTGGCCTCGCTATTTGTATGTAGCTCCTTGAACATAAATGTTTGGAATAATTATGTACCGTGATTTGACTCAAATCAGCAAATGCTGATTTGCTCTAGCATTTCAGATCAATGGGATGAAGCTATCTGTATACGTGGCCCAATACCCCCCTTACCACTGTCAGAGGTTCCAGATGCAAAATCTGATCCAAATGTGGGTATGAGCCAAACATATGGTGAAATTATGTCAGAGGGTCCATGCTTGCCCCCATGATCTTGCAGAGGCTGGAGTGTTGTATTTGATTTGCGGTAAAACTTTGCATATTTTTTTGAGGAAAACCCAGAGCAGTGGAAGCTGATAAAAATGATTTTGTACATCCCACGGCAGCAAAACACCCTGCCCTTCCACATACTGCTGCTCAGCCCGACTGTGGTTTGTGTGTTATAGCACTAGATCAGAAGAGATTTGTCAGCTGTGTAAAACTAAGCCTTGGCCTGTGGTTATCTCCTGAGACTCGAGGAGAAACACCATCTGTATGGAGAAGATCTTCTGCAAGCACTGCCCCCCTGATGGGTAAAGCTTCTTGTGGATCCCATCAGTTTGCAGAGTTCCACTGAGAGTGGCTGCTTCTGTGATTGGATTTTTTGAACGATAAGTGCAGACGAAAGGATTTACAGGATTAGTGTTTACAGATGATAATATTTGAGAATACCATGGAGGGTGGGGCACAGGACTCTGAAGGTACAGGTCTTGTGCTTTGTTGTTGAGTGTGTTCTTTTAAGTCAGTTCTGCTCATCTTGCAAAATTCTCCCAGACAAGACTACGTAGTGTTTCCTGCTTTGTCCAAGGAGATAACACACTTACCATCTTTGACACATCTTTCTTATTTTTTTTGAGCCATCATTTGGCCTTTCGAGGTGTGCATATCGGCTTGTTGCTTTCAGCACGTCACAGGATATATAAAGCGGGATACAGTCTTGCAGGTGGATGCACAATGGTGGATGAAGAGCCATGAACTAGGCTTAGCATGGAGCCAACAATGCATTTCAAACCAGGAAAATAAGCTATGGAGTGCTGATGCCTGGGGGATGAAGACAGTGTGAGAATGTGGTCGTCTTGCACCATGGAAAAGCAGTCCACGCTGGCTGATCTGGAAAAAATATAATTCTATGGTAAGTTAAAACAATCCAGCCAGACACATCATCAATAACTGATTATTTGCAGCTAAAATTAGACCTGGAACTGGCATTTTGTATCTTAATTAAAACAAAGCTATCTTTATCAATAAACTATGACAACTGTGAGCAGACATTTCCTAGTGAATGTTAATCCTTCAGTCTCTTTTGATTAGTAGATGGGATTACATTAAAATCGATCCTCCTCCCGAGGTCCATTTGTGCACTCTCTCTCTGTATTGAATTACGTAGCTGGCCTAGTGCCAGGCACAGGTCCCCCATCGGGACAATGAAATCACAGCCGCAGTGATGCTCATTTGTGTTTTACAGTATGCCATTTATTTATTACAATGGGCTCAGGAGACTTAGCGCCTTGGTGAGATATTATCTTAGGCTTCAGATCTCTGTCAAACCTTATTACTCTCATTTTAGTTCAGTTTGCACATAACTGGCTTTTAAAGATAGGAGGTGAAAAGGTAAGGAAGGAAAACAATGTCATATTTAAAATCGAGGGCTAGTTAAATTTCCCCAGGTGTACAGGCTGATCTGAGGGAATTGCTGAGTTTCAGGGTGGGACAAAACATCACTGGAGGAGCTCAGAGAAACAGATCACTTTTGGGTGTGGATCTTTTTAAAAAAGATGGTCCTCTCTTGTTCATGTTTGAACTTTGGGCAGCCACACCCTGAAAGAAGCTGTCCCTAAACTGTGCTGAATTGTTACTACTGTACTTTTAGGGTCCCTGTGAAGCTGGTGGGAATCAGTGACGTGGTCCTCACTGAGCAGAGAACTCCAGTGTCTTTGTTTTCTGTTTCAAAGTTGTTTCTTAGAAATTGAGAGTAATTAAAGCTATGAATAATTCTTCTTAGGGGAAAAAAAAAAAGACTGCATAAAAAGTAACAGAGAAGAGCTGTTGACAGTCTGGTAAGTTTAAGAGCTGGACAGCTTTCCATTTAACTCCCTCCCACCTTTCCCATCTGTAGCTCTTGTCATCAGTCAGCAAGCCAGCCAGGAGACGGTGATAGCTAAATGGTGTGCATTCCCTTAAGGTTCGAGATTACATCTTTCCTTTCCTCTCTGACATCCTTTAATAGCCAGCTGCTTTTATGAAGTGTGCTGTTCCTTGGCTTGTGCAGTTGTGATCTGGAAGCTGTCTTCCAACACCTGACTGGTTCAGTGGCACTTGGAGTTATAGAAGCATCTTGTGAGGGTGTGAACTAATCTCTTAACTGCGCCTCTAAGCTTAATTCTGAGCCTGCCAAGGCTGAGATGTGAAGTGGAAACATATATATAATTTAGACAGGAAATATAAAACATTATGGGATTCCTTACACAGTTGTAAACAATACTCTGTATCACTTTGCTTATGTGATTTGGCATTTCTAACAAAAGTAGTGCTCTGTGATAATGCTAAGAAGGATGCTGTGCCAGCGTGGAATGGAAGTAATGTGGGATGGTAGTGACTGATGTTCCTTGAAATGAGAAATATGAGAGATTCAAGGTAGCAGACTAATTATGTAGCTTGTTTACTTTTCAAGGAGGGTCACATTCCTATGATTACTGTCAAATGGAGAAGTCAGTTTCGTATTGTCTTGGATCTGATTATTCTTAGATTACAGGTTTATCTTTGAATATCTGGGGGATATGATAGCAGTCGCAGAAGAAGAAAGATAGGCGTAATACCTTGTTGTACTTTGTAGTAGTGAATCTCTGGTGGAGATTCACATCGGATGCATGTTCGATTTGATTTATTTGTTTTCATGGTAGCTATACGCAGAGTTCAGGGTATTCATCTTTGACCGTGTTTCAGCCAATATCTCACCTGTAACCTAGCTTGTGCAAATACACTAAATTCTATACAACACTGCGTGTTTCCTGAAACTACACAAAAGTCTAGGAGGTGGTTTCTTTTCCTTTTTTTTTTTTAAACAGTGATCTTTTAAGTTAGGAGAAGCAGCCTTAATTAGACTGGTTAAGACACAGAAACGTTAACAAGCTTTGCCAAGTGAAGTTGATGATGATAACGTTGTCTTTCCAAGACAGAGTTATCATCATCATGAACATGAACATATGTATCTTTAAAACAGCTAGTGTCTTCTGTAGTGTGCTGAGGCAAGAAACTTCCCATGTGAAACAAAAAAATAATAAAATAGGATACCTTCACTAGTAAAAAAAACTAATTAAAAGAAAAACAACATGATACTTCAGATGTCTTTGCAAAGCTGTGGGAAACCTGCATGACCTTGTTTATTTGGTTCTTTTGGGGCATATATAGTGTAAAAAACGTTGTCTTTACACTGTTTTTGCTTGCAGAATCAGGGTCTTTGCACTCTGTGTCTCCAAAGACCTTGCGGTGTATGTCTGAGTTGTGCTTACTCGGGACGCTGCCTCATCTGACTTGTTCAGGATAACCCATTTTGTGATATGATAACTGAAACTGACAAAAAAAAAAAAAAAAGGATGAGGAATAGTGAATTTTCCTTTTGTATTTCAGAGATTCTTCGGTCTCATGTGGCCAAATCTCTTCATGCAAAGGATCGTTTTGTTTCATTTCATATTCCTAGATGTTAGTGGCTGTCTCCCAACACAAAGATTGCTTTCAATAAGCAAGCCAGTTCTATTTTTATGCCTACCTTGCTGCGTGCAAGCTGGAAAGTTGCTTCTTACTGCAGCAAGCTCCCTACTGTTGCGATGAGCCTCGAAGAGTCTTGGGCTTTCACGTACCTGAGCTTTGTGGCTGCATTCCACATGCCTGTGTTACCTGAAGCGACTGTTTGTTATAATGAAAAATGCTATTTTTCAGCCCACTGATTTATTTGGAGGACTGGGGAGAGGCTGCAGATCTTTTCGACTGCCACAAAATCTAATAAACTAGTAGATCTGTGCATGTTTTTGAAAGCCAACTGAACTGCTGCTTAAATTTGTTTGATTTTACTAGAAATGCAAGGAAGCGCATTTTGGGAGCAATCAGTCCAGTGGTGCCAACTCAGTGTTTGACAGAAAGCATGAAGAAATACCACAAAACAAAGCACAGTGATTTGGAGCGCATTGCAGATAGCAAAGTCTAATTCCCTGTGGATTTGTTTGCTCAGGTTCAGGCACAATTTTTGCACACTGTTAGCCTGGACACCCTCTACTCTGGATGTTGTGTCTCCACAATCAGGCTAGACTGCAACCAGACTTGAATTGCCATGTCTCCAGGTTGACTTCAGCATCACGTTTTGTCTGGAAAAACAGAAATCAATTTCTTAGGTGTTGGAAACAAATTCCATTTGGTGCTTTTTCACTAGTAGAAAGGTGATTTTACTTGATTCCTTCTCTGATGAGACAGCACTTTACTTGAGCTCTCTGGTCTGACACACAGAAAAGAAGCATTTGTTTGGGCTTTGTCAACCCAGTAGACCACAACTGATAATTCCCTTGTACCTTTTGTACAGTTTCTGAGCTACAGTAACACTGCTCTTCCTCCACTGGTGATTTGAGTTGTCAATGACTCAGGGGTGAGCCAGACTGATCTGTGCCCAAATCACCCCTTCCTGCGGGTCACTGTCCTCCTCTGATCAATGCAGAGCGAGGTGGCAGCACTTTGTGGCCAATTAATTGTCAGAGTGACTTTAATGGTAATGGTGAATATGAGACAAATTAAGGAGTTCAGGGGCTGCTTGGAAGCAAGAATTGAGTTTGATTAGAGATTTAAGTACACTCACTGACAACCATCCGCATAGTGAAAATGTAAGGAGTTTCAGCTGGTTCTGGTAATTTAAATTATTGAAACCTATCCCCAGGCATGGAAGCAGAGAAGCTTTTTCTCCATACCTGCTTCCCCCCTGCAGTAATGCTGAGGCACCTGAGATGGACGCGTTCAACGATTCCAGTCAGTCACTGAGGGCAGGTGAGGTGGCTTCTTCAGAAGTCTGCTTACCTAAAACGATCCGCTGGTGCCTAAATGAGACAAACACCACCATGAAAGTTAGTTTGTCAAGACAGGCACTCTCTGAAGTCAGGTCAAGAAATCTATTGGCTTGAATAAGACCAGGATTTCACCCGCTAGTTTTTCAGAATTAAGTGTTCAGAGGCTTATTGTTGGACAATCAATAGCTGCTGCAAGAAGAGTTAGCGCAGACGGAGGGTGAATATCTCTGTAGCCATTTCAGATGTGACTTTTTATTTTTTTCCCCAGTTTGTGTGCATCTAGCAATTTCTTAATTATAGTACCCAGCACTTACAGCTATTTACCTCTTCAAAGCACTGCACAATTATTAACAAATTAATTACTGCTTCATTGCCCTGTGAAATAATACCCTGATAGTTGTCTGATTATTGGACTGTCATCCAGTGAATGAGAATAATCCTGTTGGTTATAATACCAGGTCACCTATGGTAGAACATTCAAATATATTTTTGCCAAGAGAGACAGGTGAGACCACACGTTCTGATGATTTGCATTGCAAAGTTTATTTGATGAGACGATAAAAATCCTGTAATGTGGCGGTTAACTTGGGTAGAACGGGAAGAGTGAAGGGATGTTACTTCAGTCAGTGGAGCAGTCATGGGAGCTGCTTATATGAGAATTCACTCTGGTAGGAGTGGTTTAACAGAGGACTGTCATCTCTGCAAGCTCCTCCACAGAAATGGGAATGGAAATGCTGTGGTTGAAAAGAATAATGTCTGAAATGTTGCAATTAGAGGAAGGTTAAGGGGTACAGAAAGTCCAAACTATCTTTTTTGGAAAAGGGGAGCTTCCGTTTCATTAGTATTCTCACTTTGCCTTCTGCAAATTTAAGTAGTTCCTTCTAAGAAAATATGATCTAACGTGAGGATTAATTAGACTGTTAACCACATTTATCTCCTTTACACAAGAGATCATTCCCTGATGAGGGGGGGAAAAGGGATGTTTTATAACGAGTAATGAAAATATGGCAATTTAGGGAATTAACATAGTGTAGTGGCTGACGCAAATGTTTTTCTATTTATAAGACTAAATATGTTAGGCTGTCAGAGCCTCAAGAGCTAAATGCTGGGAATGATGGACCCCTATTGCCAAGGCTGTACAAACAAGCAAGAGGAAGAGCTGCTTGCTGAGGGCTAAGAAGAGATCTAAATGACATGGGAATTGTTCAGTGCCTCATAAAGCTCCAGTTTCTGTGCCCCTCTTATGAATTCTACAAGTTGCAGCTATATAAATGTATTTATCAGATTTAGGAATCTTTAGGGTTTCCACTTGATAACTTTGAATAGATTTTTTTTTTTTTGGTAGAGGTTCACCATTCACCACTTGCGAGCGGTGACAGTGGATACTTAGGTTATTGGCATGAAAAGGCAGCTTCTCTCTCTAACAGCTTTCTTGTGCTTCCTGCATGTGTTGTCTAATGGACACCATGCTGATTTGGGTTAATAAAATGGTGGGATTAGAAATCAGCGGTTGCCTTGTGAGGGATGCAGCCACACATCTCTTGTAAGAATTAGACTTGTTGTCCAATTGGCCTCCAAGGCACTGGGAAAAAGCAGTAAATTCCTGCTCAGAAAGTGCCCTCCCTTTGTTTCAGACAGTCACAAATGTGTTGTGTGAACCACAGAGCTGACCTACAAATGTTCCTAAGGCATGTGGATTGGGGTGGTGCCCTGTCAATTTGATGCTGTGGACACAACTGAGATTATGGGTTCTTCTGTAAACTCTTTCTCCCTTTAGCCCTTCTTCTTTTGTTCACTACTCTCACTGCTTGATGGATTTGTTCTTCTTTGGAACTTTATTTTTTTTTTTATTTTTTTAAAGCAGGTTACGCATCTGTTTTTCTGATAGTGTATCTCTTTTCTCCAGCTTTTAGCTGAAGTTTCTGCTAGAGAGACTGAGTCAATGATTTGGCCACTAGATTGCTCTTGCCAGATTTGTTCCTTGCCATCAAAATAAGACTGACAGCATGTCTCTGTGTTTTTTCATTTAAGAGAATGGATCTTCCTAGCTAACAGAACCCTAAGCAAAAGGGATAGTTTTCCTGTGAACAATGTTTATGTATATGAAATTATTTCATTCCGAAGATGTAATTAAGATCTTGCTTTGTGGGGCCAGGAATAATGTTGTCAAATTTTTAGTTTGTTCTAGCACTTTAAAATTTAGCATTTAGATTTATTTATTTTATTATTTTATTTTTTTTCCAAAAGATTAATGCAGAGTTGTAGACTAAATAGTTCAGTACATCCTATTTACATAACCTTTTTGCTGGGCTGGATTCCAGATTTTCTTGATTTCATATGTTTTATATCTCCTCAAGAGAGATTAATTCTATGTTAATTACCATATTAGGGTCAGCTAAGTTAACAAATATGGTTTGTGATTTACGTAACTTTAACAGCACTTTACCTGGTAGCTTTTTAAAATAAAATGTTTGACTACATTCGGGAAAGATTTTTTAAGAACCTTTTTAAAAAAAAAAAACTTTTTTTTCAAAAAAAAATAAAATAATGAGAGACTGAGAAGCAGTCTACTCTAGTCACTGGCTGCATTTCTAATTTTCCTATTTTAGAATACATTAGAAACTCCCCAGGCTCTACTACTAACTGCAGTGGGAGATTATCTGGGTGTACATGTACACACCTCCACTCAGATGTCTGAATATGGAGCTGAATCCCATATGAAGAGGTTCTTTAAATATTCTCTGTCATTGCATGGTTATATGTTCCTGATAGTCAGCTCTTGCTCTTTGTTTCAATGTTGTCGTCAAGTGTGTTTTCCATGTTGACTTTGAACACCATTTCACGAGTAGTCAATGTAATCTTTATACCATGGCATTACTAATAGTTATACCATGACTATTTTGTATCACATTTCCCTGTGTCCCTTTGTGTTGGTGTTTTTCAGCAGTGGTAGCAATCTGCACTACTTGTGATTTTCATAATTTCATCCAAAGTCCAAGAAATATTTCTGTGATTGTCTGTACCAAAACCACCTTGATCTCATACATTTCACTCAGGTGTTATAAAGCCAATGAATTCTTGCAGACCTCAGATGAAGTATGGATGTGCCCCACTGGAGAACCATAGTTTTGCTGAAGCAGGGTCTTCATCCTAATATTGATCCTCCTGTGTTAAAAGCTATGTAAAGCTCACTACAGACTCAAAACAGATATGCATTCAGATTAATTTTTGGGGAGGCTGATGCATTTTTGTAGATAGGTTAACACACTACAGAAATACAGGTTGCAACCCCTTTAAACTATTGTGGCTCAAACTCATTACCAGAAACACTGACCCTGTGGGAACCTGACTTCTTTGTAAGGCACTTTTCCCCTGTCTTTCATAAAATCCAGTTCTGCTCTACCTTCCTACTGGAGTTGGTCAGGTTGCACTCATATAAGCAAGTGCAGAGTTCATTCTGTGCTGATTACTCTTTATTGAAATTTCCTACATTTAGTCTTTAAAATAATCTCCCACTGTTTTATTTAGAATCTGTTTTTGTAAAAAAATCGGCTGTTTGGCTATTCTGACAGACAGATGCTATTTAAAAGCAAAAATGGTAGAAGAAAATAGTATGAAGATCCCAGTGTAGATTTGTCTCTGAAGCAATAAACTCTGACCAGGTCATAGTTGCTTCCATGAACTGTCATGCTGTGTGCAATGTTTAGTATATATTTATTCTAGTATGTAATTGTTTTAGTATATTTTAGTATATAATGCTTCATTGAAGCATTAATGATTTTGAAAGACTCACTGTCTGCCTGTAACCAGTGGTATGCATGAGAGTTTCATAAGTGTTTAAAGAGATTCCAGGTCTAGGAAAATAGAAACATAAAAAATCATGAGACTGCAGTGGGGAAAAAAAGCAGGTTGTAGTTATTTGTCATCCAAGTACTTCAGCCAGTTTCCCACACTGTCAAATCCCAAGGTATCTTGCTAAATATTGGTTAAAGAAAACGCTTATGGGATGAAGTGAGAATGGATGGTAAGCACTCATGGAAAGCTGTTCAATACCAGCAAGCTGGAGCACAAAAGGCCTGGTATGATGGAAGAAGAAAGTACTGGGAATAGCATAAGAAAAATACTTTCTGAAGTACTTTCCTGGGATTCATAGCTCTCATGCATTTCGTTTTAGCCTTTGAGCCAAGTGAGTGCTATTTGTTCCTTTTTTTTTTTTTCATAAAGGGAGTAGAAACATAAAGAAGCTAAATGACTCATCCAAAGTCAGCTAGAAAATGTGTAACAACACAGGAAAAAAATCAGATGTCTTTTATCACAAGGTTGCACAGTGTTCTTTCAATCATTCTTCCCCTTTGAGATGTGAGCAGAGTGCAAGGCTATTTTGTGTTGAATAAATATCTATGCAAGAATGGGGATGTGATATGAAGTTTTGGAAATGATACGGTGGCTGCGGGAAGCACAAATTTGAAAAACAGATCAGGTTTGCTGTGGGTCTAGCCAAGAAAAAAAATGGTGGAGAAATCCAAGTGGTAGCTAGCTCAGGTCTAACTTCAACACGCTGTTTGGAGCTAATAGAAATGATGGTTAGAGTGACGTTTTGTCTCTTGACCAATTATACTAGCTGAAGTGACTAAGAGGAAAACAGGCAAAATTCATAGGCAGATAAATTTTTAATGTTTCATAAGAGTTTCCAGCCTTTATGTTGTTTCCTTTGATTGGAAATTAGCTACTGAATTCCTTCTGAGCTCTTACTGGCATCCATGAGTGACAGCAGTTACTCTTCGCTATATATGAAAATCCACAGGAGACTGGCAGGTGATGGACAGATTTTAATTTCATTTCTTCTCAGCTGAGTTATGAAAATGTGATATTTCTCTGCATAAACCTCAGAAATTTCAACTCATACAGAATACTGAAACATGTCCCTTCAGAGATCAGGCAACCAACCTCAAGCAGATATATTTTATCTACTGTCCAAGAATAGCTGAAACATTTCAGTCTTCAATAGCATCAAACAACTACACGATGCCTTGGAGATCATCTAATGATGATGAGGAATGTAGTTTGTTAGACAGCTCTTCTGATCCATTTGAACTGTATGAGATAAAAGCTCTTATGCATATAAGAGTGGAATTTTTCAGTGGAAAACCACAAAGTGACATTCCAGACACAGCAAAGCACTGTCATAAGTCTCACTATTCTGTCCATAACAAATATTTTCTTTGAATATTTTTTTCTCTAATGCAGATAGTGAAATGAATGGCTAGAAACAACAACTAAGCTGAAAAGGTTAAAAAAAATTAAAAATTCCAAACCCGTAAAACCGTAATTCTGTAACAGGAATCACGATTGTTCTGAGATTTCTGCTGATTTTGAGCCATTCTTGGAAGAGAAAACCAAGGAATCCAGTTCTGATGGGGCTTGCTGCAGAAGTCCAGGCTTTAGCAGAAATGCACCTTGATGTCTGACTGGTTTTGCTTCTGTAACTTGTTTCAATGCTGTTCATCTTTGTCAGCATCATTAAACTTGAGGGTGCCCTTTTTGGGTTTGGATTTGAGCCAGCAATTTAAAAGGGTGCTCCTTCAGCAGCAAATACTAATGCTCGAAGTGAGAGATGAGACAACAGCACAGTGACTGGCTGCAATTTGAAGCATTTTCAGTACAAATGACAAAAACACTTAAAACCGCAGGGTCTGCTTTTCAGTGTTGACATGCACTTGGCATGTTTGTACAAGTCTTCATTCACCATCTCTCTGTGCTTCAAATAAGCACTCAGGATATTTTCAGACACGCTGTGGCAGAGGATGAGCTCAGATATGGAAAAAACCCCTGCTATTATCAGGACTGTTGCAGGGATTGCTAGCCACGCTCATAAAAAAGAGGAATATGTTCTTCTAGAGGTTTAGATTTAGCTATTAGATATCATCATCATCCAAACAAGAAGCCTGGAAGTTATATAAAGAACTGCCCTGTATTTGCGGTATGTAATTCAGCGGGTGTGTATAATTTAGTGCATGTGTCTGTGCATATGCACGCACACATGTTGGTAGGCATATGTCTTCTTTCAGTCTAGAATAAACATATTTTAAACAAGCATCAGCCTCAGCCACAGGGTTTCTTTCCTTCTAGTGTCTGTGGTCTGTTGACTAAGGAAATCCTTCACTAGTGGTACATCTTCATAACTTGTTTACAGCTAGGTACTTAGAGACTGCATTCCTGTTGTGGTTTAACCCAGATGGCAGCCGAGCACCACAAAGCCGTTTGCTCACTCCTCCCGCAGTGGGATGGGGGAGAGAACTGGAGGAAAAAAAAAAAAAGTTGAAACTCATGGGTTGAGATAATGACAGTTTAATAGGACAGAAAAGGAAGGGAAAATAATAATAATGGTGATAAGAATATACAAAACAAGCGATGCACAATACATCGCTCACCACCCGCTGACCAATACTCAGCCAGATCCTGCGCAGCACCAGCCCCCTGCTCCAGCCAACTCACCCAGTTTTATTGCTGAGCAAGATGTTAGATGGTGTGGGACATCCTTTGGCCAGTCTGGGCCAGCTGTCCTGGTTCTGTCCCCTCCAGCTCCTGGTACACCACCAGCTTCATTGCCGGCAGGGCAGCACGAGATGCTGGTAAGTCCTTGGCTCTGTGTGAGCACTGCTCTGCAACAACTAAAACATCGGTGTGTTATCAGCATTATACTTATCCTAAATCCAAAACACAGCACCATATTTACTAGGAGAAAATTAACTAGCTACTAGGAGAAAATGAACTCTATCCCAGTCCAAACCAGTACAATTCCTTAACCCTGCTGAGGACTAAAAAAGAAAGTACTATTTCTTATTGAAACGTAGCCACCTCTTTGCAATGAGAAAACAGTCTGATCTGTTGACAGGTGGAGAGGAATGAAGACAGACTTCACAAAATGAAGCATGTAGATACCTCCCATGTGCACTTCTTGTGGCAGTAAAGTGTAATAATCCACTCACTACACTCAGCTGGAGTTTTATGTGTTGCAGAATATAAAAACTTTATATATTTTAGTGAGATGATCTCTGGGAAGGAGGGATGGGAGCTGTTTCATTGTTTTCAGTAGCTGACTGAGTATAAAAGGATTAAGAATTTAATTATGAATTTACCAAAAACTGAATTAATTTGGTACTTCAAATTCAAGACAGCTTCCTGGTACTTCATCTCTCATCTTCGCTAGTTAAATGCCTAGGCATATATCACCATGTTTGTACACCAGGTTGACACAGTATCTGATGTCCAGGCTAAACCTGAGCTTTCTTTACTGAAATGCACTTACTGAAGCATCGATAGTGGATTGTTGGTTCTGAGGTTGCTAGATCACATGCAGTCTATTGCTGAATATTGGCTTTCACATACAAAATAAGCTGCAAAAAGGAAGAATTTACCTTGAAGTTTTCTAGTCTTGCGTAACTCATCAAAACAAGAGGCAAAATTTCTTTAGGGTTGAGAGAGGACTTTAGCATGGGAAAAGAGAGAAACAACTTTTTCTCATCCTGTAAATAATTCCATTGACCCAGGTTGCTCAATGTATATGCAGGCCAACAAGGTATGGCTCCTAAAGTCAATTTTCATGTGTACCAAGGGTCTAAGGAAGATAACATCTCTCACATCTTCCTGCTGCAGCTCAAGCTGGGCCAAGATTTGTGTTTCCCATAACCCACTGTCATGGGTTGCTGGTCTTGGGATTTTGAAGTGGATGACTAGCAGCTATTTTCATTCAAAAAATCATGTTTAGATGTAAGGGAAAAGTTTAAAGGACTCGAGACAATTCCTCTAAAATCTTCAGTTATGGTCTGGTACGTGCATTTTGTGGTAGCAGTTTGTCTAAGCTGGACATGCAGTAGTCATCTTCCTCTTATAGAAGATTTTGAGACTGTGTACATTCTCAGATTCATACAATCATAGAATGGTTTGCGTTGGAAGGGACCTTAAAGATTGTCTAGATCCACCCCCCCTGCCATGGGCAGGGACACCTCCCACTAAATCAGATTGTTCAAAGCCCCATCCAGCCTGGCCTTCATATCCTGCTCAGATTTGCTTTGCTCCCATTTGACCTCTGTGGTAATATTATTCAATAGCTGACTGCAGATTATAGATCTAAACTCTTGGATGGAGGAATCATCCATATGTCAGACGACACCTGCATTTTTATATTTCCACTATCCTTCTCCACCTATTTAAATAAATAATTTTTTGTCCTTTCTCTTTTCTAAAAAGCTATTTTTAAATAAATGCTCTCCCACTAGGATGCAATGTAAGTAATTAACTAAGCAGAAAGTTTTTATATCATAAATCATGATAATATTAAAAGAGAAGCTTTCACATACCGGTGAGTCGCACGATATTTACTCTATGTGAAAAAAGACAAGTTTAACATTTTGTTCTGCAGTCTGCAGCTCTTATCAATTTAATGTCCAGTGATGACTGTTGATAGGAAAGCAGCAGTACACTTAAAAATCCTAGGAGAAGGTTATTGCCTCTTGACCACATCACAGACGCTTTCAACTCAGTTAAATGAATAAATGCTTTACTGTACACACATGAAATTGCAGAGCTTGCTCCTTAAAGCAGTATCAAAATTTGTCACATGCAGGTGCACATTAGTTGAAATGGAAATTTATGCAACATACTGGTTCTCTGCACATATAGTAGCCTTGTGTACGTTAGAGTTTACGTGACCATACATTTGTTGTGTAGTTAAATACCTGCTCTAATGAGCATGCCTGGCTGTGCTCTGTTGTAAAAATCATCTTTTATTTATTAAATGAGAGCAGTGGTGATACGCTGACTGCACAGAAATAGATCATTGGCGCGTGTGTTTAGAATAAACACCAGTTCAACTGGCTAAATGACTTTGAACTACTAATGGGAGATTTTTACAATAAAAGATATTAGCTTCTATTGTTCCCGCAATTTAGACTATGAAAAATCCATTGAAATGTTAATCTCTGCCATGACCACTGCTGGCTAACAATTGTGTTTATGTCCTCTTAGCAACATTAAATGGCTCCTAAAGCAGCTATATTGGCATTTCAGGCTCTTCCTGGCACGAAAATTATACAGTGGGATGGGAGTGGGTTCTGAATTGGTGGGTTGTTTCAAAAAGAGGATGTACCACAAATATTATTTGTTTAATAGCTGTCTGAAAAAGCAGATGTGCAGATAATGTATTGAGCTAAATGAGGTGTTGAAAGGGTTAGGCATTTGCTTGCGCGGCACATGCATACTTCACTAACAAGACTTCCAGGAGGGCTGTTTACAGGTGGTTTTCAGTAATTATTAGTTACTTAGATTATTAGTGACTTGCTGATGTTAAAGTACCAGTGTGCTTTATTTTAATGTACTTTGTTTTGTGGGCATAGGGGCTGATTTCCAGATGAGCTGGGCTTCCACAAATTGCAGCTAATGGGAGCTGCAGGTGTTCAGAAGATCTTTAAAGAAGAGGTGAGCAAAGAGACTTCAGAAAATCTCTGATTTGCCTGCAGTGCTGTTGCAGCTGCAACCCCCCGCCTCCTCCCACTTCTGGAGTTAAGTAACATCAAGTGCTCAAGTGCCATCCGTGAGATTTTAGGAATTTAAAATTCTCTATTTGGGTGGTTTGATTGCTAGAGAAGACTACCCAAAGTAGAACTGAATCTCCCGTTTCCCAGGAGAGAGCTCTGCCAGCGATGCAGAGGGTTTTCTGTTTTAGAATGGGTCTTTCTTGATTTATTTAAATTTTCCTATTTTGTATTTTAAAAATTAAACACTAATGAGAATGGGGTTGGAGCCAATGTCTCTTGCATGCCCTCCAATTCTTTAAACCCCACTTGAAGAGAAATTTTCTCTGTGTAATCAAATTTTTGGTTATTTATACACATTGGAACATGTCCACTGGGGGAAAGCCAGGATGAGGCATCCTAGAATTTCCCCCAATTACAGAACTGTAAGGATGGTGAGTACTGGGCTACCTGCTGTAGTTAGGGGAGAAGTAGAATATCAAAGTCAGCACTTCGCCTCTCACAAATGACCTAGCCACTGGGACGAGGAGGGACACTCTTTTTCTTCTCTCCTCTTTTTTATGAGATATATCTTGCTTTTAATAAAATTCTCTATCAGAAGAGAAAAAAAAGTTTCACTTACCGTTTATTTTTATTTTTTTAATAATCATATGTGTTTGCTATTTATATGAATTTATTTTGGGGAAGGATAGGGTGATGAAAGGAACAACGTTTTAGTTTAAGCTGATCTTTATTTCACTCAGCCAGTGAATTGCATCCTCTTCTACGTCTTCTCATTCATCCTCCTTTAGGATATTTCTCCATGTTCAGCTATTTCACAACACAATTGTTAGAGAAAACACAGGAAAAAGGTGTTGATCCTTCTGTTGCAAAAGCCAACCTATGGATGTTAGCAGCGGAGGAAACAGTACATTTCTATTTAACACATTTATTCTTTGTTTTGTTTTGATTCCAGGGCATGTACAGTAGCTAATCCTCCCCTACAGTTTTAAAACAGAGTTCTACCAAGTAATGAGATGGCAGCTACTAGCCAGCATGTTCAGCTTTCACCGTCTCTCAATATGCTTAAAAATTGGTTCAAAATGTAAACATAGAAAGTCATATTACTGTAATGAAGCTTTTTGGATAGGGCTGACCCTATCTGACTATTCGCTGATTCACATATTGCTGTGCTGTGTGAGTGCAGGTATACGTTTATGATTGCAGCCCCGACAGACTCTTTCTCTAAGTCTGCCTTATACCAACATCACTGGGTCTTTCACTCCCATTTCTTCCACTCCTAGTATTGCACCCCAAATTGTCCCCAGGTTGACCTGGGCAACTCAAGGTAAGGAACAAAATGGGTGCTATGAGTCTACAGAGCTGCAGCTCATCCTCACCCTGGGCTTCCCCCCTTCCCTCCTCCTGCTCTGTGTGTGTGCACTGCTTCAGTTACCCTTCTGCACCAAAGCAAGAAATGATTTGGGTGAGTCGGTACAAGCTGTGAGTCTCACAGTTGTGAGCAACTCTGCGTAGGCATTTGCCAGGGGCCTGCTATTAAAGCTCATAGCGCTGCAGAGCTTCCACCTACTTCCCTCTTGAGATACTACCTACAGCCCGTTTAGTTTGACTGATTGTTCTTAG
This sequence comes from Anser brachyrhynchus, assembly GCF_964034855.1. NCBI lineage: Eukaryota > Metazoa > Chordata > Aves > Anseriformes > Anatidae > Anser > Anser brachyrhynchus. The sequence goes on along the minus strand of NC_137695.1, from coordinate 155,975,660 downwards.
ACTGTGATCTCAACTTTGCAGAGTCCTGGGCTATGAGGAAAGGACATCATGGAGGTGGATCTGATAGCCCTTGTAATAGCACTTGAAGATTATTTTTTCTTACAGTTGTGACTGCTGAGTTACGTGTTGAATTTTTGCTCCAAAATATTCTTGCTCCTAAAGACAGGGCCACAATAGCTCTGTTGATAGCCTTCTTCGCATTTGATGTCTTTCCCTACATATGCCCAGAAAATATGTCCCTTCATGGTGTCCTCCTCCCATTTATCCTCCTGTAGTAGCAACACAGATGTGTAGTCTATAATGCCCTGATTTAGCTATGTCTCTTAGGAGGATCATCCTTATGCTGTAGGTTTACAGGCAGCTTTAGCAGGCATCATGATTAGATTAAGCTGCTTGTCACGACATGACTGCACAGGACTGCAAAACTTGGTCATCCATTTACAGACTAATTTTAGTTGGAAGAGACCTCTGGAGATGATCTGGTCCTACCCCTGCTCTAGGCAGGTCTGCCTTTGTCAGGGTGATCAAGGCCACGTCTTGCTGAGTTTTAAATATGTTGGATGGACATTCCACCACCTCTCTGGGCAACTTTCCAGTGTGCAACCGCTCATGTAGTGAAAAATATTTTCCTTACATTTGACCATAATTTCCTTTGCTGTAGCTTATGTCCATTGTCATCTAAGCAAAATAATTTGGCTGATTTCATCAACGCCGTCTCACACATAAGGTGATTCTTTGTTTATTTATGCATTTCTCAATTTCTCAGTGAACAGAAAGTATTGTTGTACAGAAGTTCATTTATTTATTTTCAGAAAAGAAGGACAGCATTTTAACATCATGGATTTAAGCCGCCTTTTGTGTAAATCTTGGGTGCAATGAGTGATGCCCATTAGAATACATTTGTAAAAGAACCATAGCTTCTAGCAGGAGGGGCAGCTTGACGACTTTGCCCGTATCAGTCAGGATAACAGAGAGGCTGGTACCATGAAGAACCACTTATTTTCAATTGTTGAATACCCAGTCCTATCACACTCGCTTAATTCCTCATCTGTGAGCCAAGCAAGCCTAATAAATTAGATTGAGGATGTTGATGTTAAAATAGCATATGTTCAGAGATACTTAGGTAAGCAGAGAGGGAAGTGAGTGAGGTATCTGACTCCGCAGAGCTGTTAAGAAGGTGAGAAGTCATTCTTGTGAAGGGTCAAGACAGGAGTTCTTTAACAGATTAAGGCAACTGGTTTTGAAATGTCACCACAAATCTTATACATAATGGTGCAGGTTTGACCCTTTCTAAGTGTAATTGAGCATAGCTCCATTGAATTCCCTGTATCTCCGCTAGATGCCAGATGAGCATCTTGTCCTTAGTTTATTTTCATGTTCATTTAGTGCCTGCGGCACAATGATATCACAGTTGCTGTGCAGGGAATAGACTGTGCTGAACAAATATCACAGCTCATACTGGAGGAAGAAATTGTGATGAAATATTTTCATATCAGGAAATGCTGTTTTTGTCAAAAAAGGTAGTAATTGTACAAGAAGGTGTTGATTGTGATGAAATTTTGCTTTGAGGAAAGAAAACACACACACACCAGAACTGACACATACTAAAACACATCAGCAATGTCCAAATCATCTATTTTAAAAAATGGAATATCAGAAGTTTCTTTTCATTCCAAAACAAACCACGACAAAAAGCCACAACAGATTCTGTACTTCTCTTGCTGTTGGGAGTGGGGTGGGAGGGATGAGGGGGATGAGAGGGGGCATAGGAAGGGGGGGAGAGAGATAAGAAAAAATGCAGGGGGAAAAAAAAACAAAAACAAAAACAATCCTCCCAATATTCTTTTACTGAAACTCTGCCATGGGAAATGTCAAAATTTGACAACAATTCTGATATATAAACCAACCTTTAATTCTGAAAGTGACCTAATATTGCTTTTGTTTGGGTTCTAGTGTATGAACAGCATGGCCAGGGAGATTTCTAGCCTTTGCTTTCTCTTCTTGCATCTCTAAACATACAGAGAAACTTGGGCCTGCAGGAAGGACTGACCAAGAGGTACTTCTTCCTGGAGCTGTACTCCATGCTTCATAATTCCATTGCAGGTTCTCCATTTATCGAGAAATGATCATTTATCATTTATATACAAGGAATCAGAGACTAATTTAGGTTGGCTTCTAGAAGTCCTAGTCCAAATCCCCGCTTAAAGCAGAGCTACCTTCAAAGTTAGGTCAGGCTGCTCAGGACCTTGTTCAGCTTTGAGTATCTCCAAGGATGGAGATCCCACAGCCTCTCTGGTCTCTTGCTCCTCTGATCAAAACGTATACATGCATGCACACAAAAATTTCTGTCATTAGTCACCTTGATTTTGACCTTCAGAATTAAATCATTCTGTGCTTTTAGAGATCTTCCTTTAAATCTTTAGAAATTAGAATGTATGCGTTTTTATTTTTGCCTTTTGTAACAAAAGATGAATATTCCTATTCCATTTGTGCCTGAGATCTAGAATTTTAAGAAAAGAGACAAATATTTAGAAATAAATATTTGGAAATAAATCAGGTTTTTACCATCTCTCCTTTCCCTTCCCTTAATCCAGGATGTGGAATTTATGACTGAAGCAATTAAGTCTTTGGCAGAAAATATCTCCAGGTTAAATGTGTAAGTAAAAGGCATCACAAATGCTTTCAGTTTGGACAGTTATTACAAAGTAAGACAGGTTAATATTTCCCTTTAAGTTTCAGATTTTGGCTGAGTGGTAAAACAAGCAGAACTTTGCTAAAAACAGTTGAGTCCTCCCTCTTGATAAGAAGGGTCTTGGCATCTCATTGCAGGTTCTTAACAACTTTGGTAAATATTTAAAGCGTACAGATTAAAAATTAATACAGCAATGATCCCTGGTGAAATGAAATAATTGAGCCTCCAGGCACCACCATCATAATACAGCTAATTAGAATAATATCAGAGAAATGCAGACCAAAGAACAAACTTCTAATACTGGCTCCATAGGACATTATAATCCATTGGTCTATTTGGGGTACTTTGATCTTTCCTCAGCTGCTGGAAATATCTAAGCACCAAAGGAGACACTGGAAACAACAGGACTGATAAGGTTTTCCACTTCTGTGCATTTTTTTCTTCACATTCATGTTATCTGCTTTCTGTTGGAAATTCCAGGTTCTTTTTTAATGGTTTTGGATTTTGTTCCACTTTTCTTCCTTACATGAAAACTTAAACATCTCCAGATGTGGGAAATGCAGTAGCTCCATCCTTTGGCGCAGCATTTTCCCTTGTTCTCAAGTAAGCATCAGGCTACCTTTCCCTCTCTCCTCAAAAATACTGTCAGCACTGGGGACATGCTTGCCCTGGTACCTGCATGCAGGAGGAGAGACCTGTCTTGTTCTGCCACGGTCCCGCTCCCCACAGCCCCATGCCTCCAAGCAATTCATCGCAGCAGAGAGAGCGCGAGCCACCGGTGGTGTCAGCCCGCATCAACCAAAAGGAGGATGTGCAGCGGGGTGCTACAAGGGCTGTTTATCCTTTTTGCCATAAAACTCCCACTGCTGTAGAGGTTTGCAATCCGCTCACAAACTGGATTTTTTTTTTTTTGGTCCCTAATTCTTTCTGATTGCAAAGCCCTGCTGCCTATGATGACCTTGACTAAGCAATAACTGGCTTGTAGTAAATATCAATAAATACTTCATTTCAGCAGTCCAAGTGACTTGCCCCATGATGATTTCTTCTGGCTGCTCTAGGAATTCGGTGGAGATGTGTTTCTGCTCTTCCTGCAGCTGGGAAAAGCTGAGGAGAGACTCCAGAAGCAGAAAGGACCAACCCTCTGCTTCCCCGAGCCTGTTGAAGCAGGATTTCTGCTTAAATTAAGGTGCTTTTCTTGTGTAAGATGGATGCAGTGCTCTGGAAAGCTTTGTCTCTCCCACCCCCGGAACCTTCAGTCTCATCCTTTGGCTTTTTTTTTCTACCGTGGCAACATTCTTGCTGTACAGTCTGTTAAATATAGGATGGGTTCGGCAGATAACTGAACGTTTGTTATAGTAAATGAGGCAATAAATGTCTGAGGTTATGATGAGCAGAAAAGTCAAGGTATTTATCAAATTGCCATGGGAAATAGCTTTGCCAAGCGTTAAGTAATAAACTTTCAATTATCATTTTTATACTCCTACTGCTGAATGTTTTTCAGATCGGATTTGCTTTTGTTGGTTCAAATAGGGTGAGAGGTGAAGTCGTTTTGCTCTGTGAGCAGAGAGATGGATGTCCCTGTGTGTGCGTATGTGCTCACAGATGTGCCCGTACATTCTGTTTTGTTTGCTGGTTTGGTGGTTCTTTTCCTTTTTTCGCTTGTGGGCTTCTCCCAGCTCTGGATTAACGGACACGCATGCTGATATTGAGGATTTCAGGATAATCCTTTAAATGGCTCTTAGAAAGGTACTTACCTATAGATTCGAAAAGACGATTATACTTTGTTATTGTTGCTGTTATCACTGTAGTATCATCCTCGGCCTGATCTGAACTCCCCAGCTGTAGACCAACTTCTGTCATCTTTTTTGTGATAAAAGAGAGGAGGATTTACCCTCTGCTTGGCACCTGGTTTGACATGCTAACCACTGAAATGCAAGCTGTTTTTAACATTCACTTTGTCCTTGATTTCAGTGAAAGTCAAGTGAAGCCTACATGAACTTTCCTGTAGAAGCAGAATTTCTTTATCTGTTGGTAAGGAAAAACACCCAAGGAAGAAAATCCTCAAAACTGAAATGGGTAGATGAAAGGAAGGGCTTAAGGTATTTTCTTAGAGCATAAAGAGATACTGAAAAGACAGTGAGAAATTCTTGCAAGCAACAATTAGGAAACTAACAATGAACAAACCCAGAAATTTGTTATGCCATTGTATCATATGCCATCAACAGTACATATGTACCTTAAATATGGTTTAATTTTCTGTGTCTTCTGTTTCAAAAAATGTAGAAAGCAGAGCAAGAGTCATCACAAAGATGGAAGAGTTCCCACAAAGAGAGAGGCTGTAGACCATATTCAGCTTGGGGAGGAAGCGACTGAGAGCCAGGGCATGACTGCAGAGGGCTGGAAGGATGTGTAAGGAGGAGGGGGGCTCCGTGCTTGTTTTGTCTCTCGTGGCCTCTGAAAATACACTGTAGGCCTAGAGGGACCTTTAGTTTGATTGTTTATGAATGTGCTTGTGGCACTGGGGCTCTGTTCTCTACTTTTCTCCTGATTTGCTCTTAGCAAACATTTCACTGCCTACACATAGTTTTAGAACAAAGATGATAATGTAACCCAGGGGAGTACGGAGATGAAGCACTGCTAAAGTTTCCATACGATGGGCTTTGTACAACTACTAAGTTTTGCCACTGATATATTTTCCCTGCTATTAGGAACAGCAATGAAATACAGGGTTCCATAAGAGGGTCTTTATGCGTAAATGTTCACAGGTTTACTCAGAAGAGGCCACACATGGTCAGTTGGTACTGACATATCCCAGAATCACTTTAACCAGGCTCCAACATATTCTGAAGCATGGAAACAAATTTTTCTCCTCTTCAGTTTTCCTGCTCTCCCCGTCTTATTTTTGTATAGTGCCTTTGCAATTTTTAAGACCTGATGTATCTGGAATCAGCTCCAGCACCTGGCTGCTTAGCCAGCAGCTCGCAGGCTAGCCTCGTAAAAGCAGACTCTTTGAAAACCTGTTTGTTAAAAAGCAGGCTTCTCACGAGCTTTCCAGCATGCTGAATTCCCACTGAAATCCAATGTGTTCTTTTATATCTCTGAAATAGCTGGTGATTTCAGAGGGAGTCTGTGATGTGCGGGTTCTGTAGAATTACAACTTTAGCAGCTGTAACATCACTAAAAGGTTTTTTTCAGAGAAAGACCGTGTCGTAAATGAGGTGTTCAAAGACTGAAAGTTCTGGCTGCAGCTTGCTAACTGTGCCTGCTGCCAAAAATGAGACTCCCCAGGAAAGTCCTACTCTCTCCATATAGATGCTTTTTCTTTTAAAATACCCACATTTTAGAGAGTTTGAAAATAAAGGACACCAGAGAGGATTTTTGTTGGCTTCTAAAATGATGGAATTTAAGATGATGAGGTCCCTGATAGATGAATTATTGTAGTTAGATCTGTGAAGATTAAGGATGCTGTCACACTTGTGTTTCCCCTGTCCCTCTTTGGGAAAGTTTTGCCCCTCTAGCCAAGGAGAGGAAAGATGGGAGATAATCTGTAGTTCAGAGAGCAGATTATTAGCTGAAATATTGATGAAAGCGGTCTTTTGCTAAAGAAGCGTTTTGAATACTCCCAGCACACACATCTTCTGCAGCCTGTGCCCCAGCAGAGAAGCTTCTGGTGGAAGGCTGAAAGTAACAGACGAGGATCTCTTAGAGCATCAAGACTAAAATTGTCAAATTCAAAGCCAGGAATTTAAATGTAGGAGTTGCAGTGTTGAACCAGATAAGGCGTAAGGTGGGGAGATATAGCAGTAACCGTGCTGGCTATGTTTAAGTGTCTCCCCTCTGATCTTTAGGGTGCTACTTTTGATCCCTCAAACCCTTTTCCCCTACAGACTTTTCAACCAGCATTTTAGATTTGGGGTGAAAGTACTCTTAGTCGCTGCATTTGGGGTGAAGTTTTGCCTTATGGACTGGGCCACTCAAAAGGACTTCACCAAGATGTATGTTTTGAAGCTGCCTTGTCCCATTCAGCAGAAAAATAGGAACAAGGATGCTCAGCCCAGCCAAAATGGCGTTGGTCAGGACTTGTACAGGTTGCAGGTATTGAGATAGCTTTGTCAGTAAAACCTTGGAGAAGGCACTGGATGGGGTAGAAGAATTTCAGGAAGAAAAGGTTGGTTCATGACCTTAATTTTGTCATAGCAGGGCTTTAAATACTTGAGACATTTTCTACGTCTGGAATTTAAATATCTGAGAATTTTGAACTTTTTGGTATGCCAAAAGATGCCATAGAAAACAAATTGGAGTTTATTTTCTTTGCAGATGATTCTATAGGTGCAGCAATCGGGATAGAACAGAAGCTGAATCAAGTTGATTTTGCTTCAAAAGAGGTTGTTTCAGACTTAAACTGGCATTTTATTAAGTTCCAAGGGTTAATTACGTATTGTTACTCTGTGTCTATGGGGCTTATTAAAATTGGTCTTCTGCCTCAGACAGGTGCTTTCAGAACATAAATGGCAATCATATCGGAGAAATACAAAGCAAAATGAAGAAAGTGCAAGTTTTATGAATTCTTACCCTAAACAGATTCTTGTCCCTTTTTTCCTCTATATGTCTAATAATGGATCCATGAAATGTTTTTAAAATCTAGAGGTTAATTTTAGAATTGTTTTGATCTTTTCTTAATGCTGCTGTACGGATTTGGCTGAGGAAAGTGTATTATTTGTTTCAGATCACCATTTCAAATTTGCATTGAGCTGAAAGGATCAATAATAAATTCCAGCTCAAATTGTGAATCTTCTGATGCTTTTCTAAATGAAATCCACTGTTGTGTCAGGGATATTTTTATCCCTCTGACACAGAAATCATGTTTTGCAGAAGCCTCGGCTGCAGAAATAATGCGTTATTATACAAGAACGGAGAAGGACAAGTTATTTTAAAGATAGTGAGAAACATCCTCCCATGGTATAAGAAGGCAAAAGACTCTTGATCTCAGTCAACCTGTACTGATATGCACTGGCTGAACATCTGATTATGATGAGAAATATTGCAGATACCTTGTTGTTCAGATTACCTGCTATTTGATAATTAATGTTCTTTGTACAGTGTCAACCCACAAACCCATTCTGCTTGACAGATTCGTGAGAGCACTCTTTGTAATATTCAGAGTTATTTGTACCTTCTGATCTTAACAGTGACATGTAGTCATATGCAAAATTTTTCAGAATAGCCATTTTATTGCTTTGGATGGGAGCGGGACCTTTCCTGAAGCAAGTTTTATTGATGGCCAAATTCAGAATATTTCACAAGGGAACTGCAGAATTTAAGCAATTTTTTAATGGCACAGACAGACATTTTTTTTATGGTTTAGCATGTGCATGAAATAAGATTATGTGCAATGAGCAGATCTCAGTGTAGTTCATCTTATGGCTGAGTGTATCATTACTTCCTCCTTGCAACTAGAAACATGTTTTCACTGGTGTGAACGATAAACAAAGAAACCAATTCCAACACAAGTCATTGCAAATTGTTCTATCTAAAGGAGAGAAATCTGGAAAGGGAGGTAAATGTCAAAGTCTACACTGTGCCAGAAGGGTGTGTGTGACATTAAATGTATTATTTAGCTTGCAAAGATTTTACTTCTGCAGTCCTGAAGCTGCTTTTGAATTTAATAGATATGGTGTCAGAGTTCACATGATATTTCGGATGCTCAACATCAGATTTATGTGAAAAGCTAGATCACTAAATTAAGAGTCTTTTGCGCTCTCTAGTGCACACAGTGTTGCTGTTGATAACATCTTAACAGTGACCTCAAATGCAATTTTGGAGTAGGAAGAGGGATATAGTGCTTTCTATTTTCTCATTTTTCTGATCTCCATGAATAGGTGTTTAACACTCATCGACAGAGTAAGAAGCTATTCTGTTGACGACAGTGTGACCAGAATTTTACCCAACATCGTTACTCTTACTGCAATCAATATATTCCAGGAATCACTGGGCTATTACTCAGTGTGTGATGTTGTCTTTGCTGCCAAGATTTTATCTCAGAAGACACACAGATGGCATGTTTCTGCATATAAACACAAAGTAAAAAGTGCTGGAGCAGCATGAAACATGCTCCTCCTGCAACAAACCCGGCAAACAGGACTCTGACTCAGCCAACACAGACTCTCCTTTGCAGGATCAGGGCATGATTCTAGACCGGGTGAAATGTAGATTTCATGAAATCCTTGGGTCCACTACTTACTTTTATTTCTTGGGGGCCTGCATGTCGCTTGGCTGCTCTGAAGCACAAAACACGCTCAGGAAATGCTCTGCCATCTTCTGTCTCTGCAGTGAGGACATCGTGGAAACACAACTACGTTTTCCTTATGACAGAAGTTGTGAATAGCTCGGGTTGCCTGTCTTCATCTGGTTCATAGTGATATTTATTCAAATGCAGGAGAACAGAACATTTCACAATTTGCTATTTGCGGCCTGATGAATTCATGTGCCTGCCATAGTTGTGCGTTCTGTCTGTTTTCCTAATTCTCAATGTTGCATGAGAATTGCATTTTATGGATGTCTGGTTGCTAATAGGAGGATGAAATCTGAAATCCGTGATGAATGTTTACTCAATACAACAAGTTCAAGATTGTGATTAAAACTCCAAAGGCCCGGTTGAGGCTTTGCGCCTTAATATCACACTTTTTTTTCAGCTTTACAGCTTTTTTTAAGAGAGGGATCTTGTGAGGCACTGAAAACTGATCTTGATGATGATAACTCAAGTTAGAGAAATAAGCCCTTATATTTTCTTGTCCAGAATGACAGGCCATCACTCCTGGGGAAGAAGTGACTTGCTGCTTTGTTACTTTGTTCTAACAATAATTCACATTTCTTTAACCCAGAGGAGCACCAAAATGCTCTCCAGTATGCATATATTTCATTTCTTTCTGTAAGCTGAAGAAAGCAACTATTTTATAGCAACAAAACTAGAAATAGGATTGAAAAAGGCAATATGGCCATGGAAAATTTATTAGCCAATAAATGTAATTCCCTAAATTGGGAGTTATCTGAGGGGCAGTGGCATTTCTGCTTGTGAGTGGACAGGGCTTAATTTCATAATACAATGCCTGTTGCACTTTTTTTGCTGTTATTTAATCTTATCTTTCCTTTCCATAGAGTCACTGGAAAATAGTAAAATATAAAGACAAACAAACAAAATTCTATTTAAAATTACTGTTAGTGATTGAGCTGAGTGGTGCAGTTGATAGGCCAGAAGGAAGGGATGCCATCCAAAGGGACCTGGACAGGCTGGAGAAGTGGGCCCTCGTGAACCTAATGAGATTCAACAAGTCCAAGTGCAAGGTGCTGCACCTGGGTCAGGGCAATCCCAGACAGGAGGACAGACTGGGAGAAGAAATTGAGAGCAGCCCTGCAGAGAAGGTCTTGGGGGTTCTGCTGGACGAAAGGCTCGACATGAGCTAGCAGTGTGTGCTCGCAGCCCAGAAGGGCAACTGCGTCCTGGGCTGCATCACCAGAGGGGTGGGCAGGAGGGGTGGAAGGTGATTGTCCCTCTCTGCCCTGCCCTTGTGAGGAACCACCTGGAGTGCTGCGTCCAGGCATGGGGCCTGCAGCACAAGAAGGACATGGGGCTATTAGAGAGGGTCCAGAGGAGGGCCATGAAGATGGTCAGAGGGCTAGAGCACCTCTCCTATGAAGACAGGCTGAGAGAACTGGGGTTGTTTAGCCTGAAGAAGAGAGAGCTGTGGAGAGATACCATTGATATCAATACTTAAAGAGGAATTATAAAAAGATGGAGAGTGACTTTTTTTTTTTTTTTTTCACAAGCAGATAGTGATAGGACACGGCGTAATGGTTTTAAACTAAAAAAAATAAAAATAAAAATAAATGAAGATTTAGATTAGATATTAAGAAAAAGTTCTTTACTATGAGAGTTGTGAGGCACTGGCACAGGCTGCCCAGAGAAGCTGTGGATGCCCCATCCCCGGAGGTGCCCAAGGCCAGGCTGGAGGAGCCTTGGGCAACCTGGTCTGGTGGAAGGTGTCCCTGCCCATGGCAGCAACGTTGGAACTAGATGACCTTTAAGGTCCCTTCCAACCCAAGCCATTTTGTGATTCTATGAACTGATGTTCATACGTGAAGACCCTATATCAAAGTTTTGGATCAATTTTTAAAGCCTTTTATTTATTGTTGTGTTTGAAGCATACTCTATAGTTTAAAGTTCCATTTAGATGCTTAGAAACAGTGGTTTTTTGTGTGTGTGTGTTTTGGAGAGCAGTGAGATATATCAATCTAAAATTTATAGTTTCAAATGCATCTTAGGTACCTAAAGATAGGTATAGACGTTTAGTGATATTTCTGAGAGGCAGGTGTCTAGTTCTTGATCTCTACCCACTTTCATAGAAGTGGGATTTCTCATCTATCTTTACGAAGTGTACACCAGAGATGAACACCGAGATTCTCCTGCTAGTCTGTGGAGATAAAGGGTGTGACTCATTTCAGTGTAAAATGGATGTAGAAAAATGGGTCAAAGGAATCTCTTTCTAAATGTGCCTGCTTCTTTTTTTCTCCACTTTGCTAGACAAGCAACCCATATGTAGCTATAGACAATGTAAATACCTAGAATAGGTGAGATGAATTTCACTTTGAGAATGGAATGCATTCCCACAGTGAGACACCTACATTCAGGTGTTAGTGCACACAAAATATATATAGGTCGAAGTGTTTAAGCTCCCATTACAACCAAAAGAGATGCAGTCACTAAAGGGGTGGAATGAGTTCAGCTGGGTGACGGTTTCAGGGTAAGCTCAACCACTGTCTTTTTTTTTTTTTTTTTTTTACTTTTGTAGGCTTAGACAAAAGATTGTTGCCTAACTACCTGTGTGATGCCATTTGAAAGGCTTTAGGATGTCTCATCTGGTCTTCAACTGCTGCTTCAAAAGGCAGCAGAACTCCCCTACATCATGGGCCAACCTCCAGTTGTGCATAGATGTCTTATTTTATACCTATACATGATATCTCTATGTTTAGGCATTGGAATTTCACCCGAGGATCCTAATTGGTATTGAAAAATAGAGCTTTAATACTTTCTTATCTAGTGTCACAGGAGAAAATAGTAGCAGCGTGACATTCTGGTTTGAGTCTGCAAAATACCCCAAATTACCTTTTTCTCAAAGTAGTTTATGTGGATATAAATTTTCAGGGGTCAAAATGAGAGGTGAAAACGCCATTGCTTCTGAAAAGGTAATAAAAAGACCTTGGAGGCTTTGTTTGTTTGCACAGCAAGCTAGTGTCTAAAAGAGCAAGATGCAAACATGAAACTAGTTTCAACCCTGCTGGCCCATCATCACTTCTGTCGTAAGTTCTGCAAACCAAATAATGCTTCTGAAGAAAACATGCAAAATTTTTAACTTCAGCTAGACCCTATACAACAGAGGTAAAACGAGGTCATAGGAAATCCAGTAAATTTACTGGATTTGTGTGCCATAAATATTCATTGTGTTGTATAAGAATTAAAAACAATGGGAATTAAGTTATTGATTATGGGACACCAGGAATGATTCATCTGTTACCAAGAATCAGGCTATGAAAAATCAGCAGGAACAGTGCCGACATCTGTGCTAAATATGCTTGAAAATGAATATTCACATGATGGGGACTTTTACTTAGATGTTGATGTACCTATTTTTGCTTATAACTTTACGGATAACTGCATCCTCTTGACTTCAATTTCATGTACACCTCGCCTTCTTATTTGGAGGCTGAGGAAAAACCCTGTGCTTGTTTTATTGTTGATGCTTGATCTGTGCTCTGCATTCATGTCTTATCTTGCTCCAGAAGCTGTTAGCGCCTCTCTTAAGATGAGTCTTCATTCTTAAGAGATCTTGAATGTTCTCCATGTGGTGTGTAAATAGAAGGAGCTCAAAAATTTACCAGGGTCAGGATTTGGAGGCTAGTCCTCTGCAGCAAATTCAGTTACTTAGAAGTAATATCAATGGCTTTCAAAACGACATGGTATTTCAAACTGGTAAGCAAACGACCTGACAAGTCACAGTGTGCCAGAGGAATAGTATTGTCTTTCAGTTTGGCATAAAACTAAAAACTTAGCTGCTTCTCCGTGTTTGCTAAAGATTCCTGCTCTGAATAAGAATTGCTTAATCCAAACTGCTGTCCCAGTTTCTTCTTGGGCAATGAAATTTCCTCTGCCCACAGATAACCTCTCTTGCTCTGGCTAGGTGTTCTTTTCTTACCGAATTCCTGGCCTGGAGTACAAGGAGCTGTTTTGTTTTGTTTTTCAGCACAGTAGCTTGGTTTGTGATTCTGCAACCACAATGTTGTACAAGATATTTGTGGTGATATATATTTTCATCAAGATATGCTTGTTCCCGGAACTGCATTCCATTAGTGAAATAGGATCAGAGAAATAGAAAGGATACTTTTGCTGGCTGCAGTTTGGTCTCAGGGAGTACATGGTGCTGGGTGATTCACTTCATTTTGCTGTGATTATCCCACACAATGAAAAGGTCTAGCAGGAAAGCTTTTGATTTCATTATTTCTTTTTCCAAGTAAATTTATACTTTTCCATTTTTTTTTCTCCGACCTTCCAACCTCAGCCATTCTGTGATTCTGTGAAAGAGTCATATTAAACTTTCTGTCCTTAGTGAAAATATAGGGTCCCAGTGTGTGTGCTGAACAGCTCTGGTCTCAGCCAGCCACTAGTGCAGTGAACCCCCTTTAGAAAGCAGCATGACCTCAGAAGCCCCATTTGAAAGGGAAAAGTTTCTCCACTGCCCACGCCTCAGCGGGAGATTCTTGCCTGGGTGTAGAGCTGTTAGCAACACAGTTCTGTCTGATTTTGGCAAGAAGCATCTCCTGCTGCCATCTGCTAAGACCCTTGCAAGCTGAGGACTATGTCTGAATGGCAGTCCCTATAATTTCAGTGTATAGGGCCTTGATTGTTTGAAACCAGCTCATTTGGACACTGGTGCCAATGTAAATTGTGGCAGTATGTAGTTCATTACAGGCTGAAAAAAACACTGCAGAAAAAGAGCGCGTTTTCCTGCTCTGCATGCCATGCTGCTATCACCAGACTGCTATCTGCATCAGAAACGTGCAGTTTATTGCTGGTTTATGTACATCTGCAGCATGCCATGGGCACCGAGTCTGCTCACACTTAATCAATTGTTGGGGAATTTTTATTGTACCCCTTGAGGCGAGTTAAACACGCGTTCGTGCTTAAATATAAAAAGATGAAATGAACAATGCATTGGACAGAGTCCCACCGCCATAAGCAGATCTACAGGGAGGCTGTCAAGATATGTTGCTGCCCAATTCCTCCACTTGCACCTTCACCAGTTCTGTGAGCATCAGTATCAGGCACCTCAGCCCAGTTTTTGGTTCATGCCCCAGCACCAGTTCTGCTCAACAAAGGTGGCTCCTGAGCACTTGCATTCCAGGATTGCTGCATGACAGTGCTGAAGCCTTTCTTTCCTCATCAGCAAGGGAAACTTGACTGCTTACATGAAGTCTTTCTGCCTCTGGCCTTCCTGCTCACAGCCAGTTTAACCCATTTTCCAGTTTGACCTTCTTCCCTTCAGGACAGTTCATTCCTTGGTCACAAATGAGTATTGCTGAGCAGCTGCAATTTTAATTTCCCCTTTGTATTGCAAGGAAAGCAGAACTTCAAGTGACACGAGGGGGGCATGGCAGGATGGAGGTACTGGCAGATCAATTGCTGCTCTTCTAGAAATCTCCCTGTCTGTGTTCCCCCCTGCAACTTCCTTGTCTAAAAGTAATTGGACACAGGAAAAGAGGATTTCAGGGAAATTAACAGCCTAGAGTTGGTTAGCTTTATCTTGTTATCTCCTTCCTCTTCAGGCACTGTTCACTGTGCACCCACTCAAGTAAGTGTGTTAAGGGCAACAACTTACGAACACAACACTTAGATGCTTTGGAGAATTAACTGATTCACACCATGTGATGGGTTGCCAGTGGCCCTAGCTCTTCAAAGGGAAATCCAGCTCCTTCTCCAATTGAAACTCAAGAGCTCAGCATCCGTCTTACAAACCCTTATGGATTTAAGAAGGGTCATTAGCTCCATGAGATGACTGAGCAATGTGCTTACGGTGCGACAGAAGATTTGTCAGGCAAAGCTTGAGGGACAGCTACACTGAGAGGCTGGAATAAGAGCCAAGGTCTCCAGGAAAAATTACAGCCTAGCTGTGCAGAGCCATCCTTCTGGTGAAGTTTACCAAGATGCTGGCCTGAATTTGAGAAATAAAGGGTTTTCCTGTTGTTTTGATAGACTCTACTAGCTTAGTAAGCAGCTTATTCGACAGCTGTGTTTCAGGCCCTGTTTTGTTAGTCCCGTGTATAGCAGTGGCTCACTTGGCCCTTTTCTTCTTTGTCAGAGATCAAGTAGCGCCGTGACAAATAAATCAACCTTTTCCTCTGTTTGTAAACCACTTAATTTAGCTCTTGCTCTACAGCAAAACCTGGTGCAGTTATTTATATCAACATGGCCCCAAGCACTTAAAACAAGTCAACATTCTGATTATGGCTCTGCATATTTTATTGCATATATTTATATCATGATGCTCTAAACCAGCACCTGTTCCTCCTCTACCACATTCCAGTTTAATAGTTACTGCCTGTCCAAAGAACTATTGTGATGGAAACTGGCCTACAGATTTTTATTTCTATAGTGGTGAATGTCCTTTGGAATACACGTTTCAAAGTTCTCATGAAATCTGTTGAATATTTTAAAACTGCAGATGGCTATAAAAAAGGCATTTATTTATTTATTTGTGAGGCTGAAAGTAAAACATCATGCTGTACTAATTTCTGTACTGAAAGTATTCCCTCTCGCAGCTGTACCAGGACCATAGTTCTTCTGATGTTCCTCCGATGGTCCCTCTCTGTCCAATTCTCCCTCCACCACCCTTATCTTCTCCCACCACTGTCCCAGCCTGTGAGCATTTTTGGTGGCAACAATCTGATCCGCAACTGCTTGCCAACCTTTCAATGCTTTTGTCTTGCTCAGTGTGTGAGACCATGACACTGCCTGCTGTGCTGTTGTCTTTTGGTCCAGCAATGCAAATATGCAATTCAACAGATCCTTATGAGCATCAATAATTCCTCTGATTCCATGGGAAACCTCAAGACAGGTGTCAATGTTTACTTTGTTAGTAATTTCAGAGAAGTTAATTAAATAAAAAAGGTTGTGTTAAGAGCCTTTATTTGATCAGACCTTAGACCAAGCAATCAAGACATAAAAACAGGCTTTATGAGAACCTGACTTTTCAAATACCTATAGATTTACCAGCACAGAGACCCCTCTTCTTTCTTGGCATCCTTTATCTCCCTCTTTTTAAATACATGCTATTAGTGTATCTATACAGACTCATACATTTTGCTTTTCTCACCCTTTTCACATGTGATTCTGTAGATATTCAAAATCCTGTTCTTATTGTATGTGCAATCTCACTATGAATGACATTCATCTGACTAGATGTGGATTTGGATCACAAGGCTACACCTGAGCAAGTCAGTTTTAGCTCCCTTTTTATGGTCAGCACAGAATAAGGTGTTGATGGTCACATGAATGTTGTTGACTGCATTTGCCAGACCTCTATTGACTGTAGAGCGACTCTAAACACCTCATACGTATGAAGGAATTTCTAGTTAGTGAGATGAAGCTCATGGACAAACATCTTTGCTTAACAGCCTTCACAAACAAGGATAATTTGTGTGATGAGTGTAAATTATTTGGAATCATAGAATTGTGGAATGCTTTGGGTAGGAAGGGACCTTAAAGATCATGTAGTTCCAACCCCCTGCCATGGGCAGGGACATCTCCCACCAGACCAGGTTGCCCAAAGCCCATCCAGTCTGACCTTGAGCACCTCCAGGGGTGGGGCATCCACAGCTGCTCTGGGCAGCCTGTGCCAGGGCCTCACCACCCTCTGAGGAAAGAATTTCTTCCTTATATCTAATCTAAATCTACCCTCTTTTAGTTTAAAGCCGTTACCCCTTGTTCTATCACTCCCCTTCCTGACACAGAGTCCCTCCCCAGCTTTCCTGTAGGCCCCTTTAGGCACTGGAAGGCCGCTGTAAGGCCTCCCCGGATCCTTCTCTTCTCCAGGCTGAACAACCCCAACTCCCTCAGCCTGTCTTCGCAGGAGAGGTGCTCCAGCCCTCTAAGCATATTTGTGGCCCTCCTCTGGACTCGTTCTAATATGTCCATGTCCTTCTTGTGCTGGGGGCCCCAGAGATGAATGCAGTGCTCCAGGTGGAGCAGAGTAGAAGGGGACAATCATCTTCCTTGATATGTTGGCCACACTGCTTTTGATGCAGCCCAGGATATGGGTGGCTTTCTGGGCTGCAAGCACATATTGGCAGCTCATGCTGAGCTTCTCATCAACCACCACCCCCAAGTCCTTCTCATCAGGGCTACTCTCAAACCATTCTCTGCCCAGCTTGTTTTTGTGCTTGGGATTGCCCTGACCCAGGTGCAAGGACCTTGCACTTACTTGGTCTTGTTGAACCTCATGAGGTTTGCACAGGCCCACCTCTCCAGCCTGTCAAGGTCTCTCTGGATGGCATCCCTTCCCTGCAGCATGTCGACTTCACCACACAGCTTGGTGTCATCATCAAACTTGCTGAGGGTGCACTCAGTCCCACCGTCCATGTCACTGGCAAAGCTGTTAAATAGTGCCGGTCCCAGTACTGACCCCTGCGGAACAACACTCATCACTGATCTCCACCTGGACATTGAGCTGTTGACCACAACTCTTTGAGTGCGACCCTCCAGCCAATTACTTACCCAATGAGTGGTCCATCCATCAAATCCATGTCTTTTCAATTTAGAGACAAGGATATCATGGGGGACAGTGTCAAATGCTTTGCACAGGTCCAGGCAGATGATGTCAGTTTCTCTTCCCCTATCCAACAATGCTGTAACTCCATTGTAGAAGGCCACCAGGTTCATCAGGCTGATCTGCCCTCAGTGAAGCCATGTTGGCTGTCACTAACCATGTCCTTACTTTCTATGTGCCTTTGCAGAGTTCCCAGGATGATCTGCTCCATGGCCTTGCTTGGCACAGAGGTGAGACTGACTGGCCTGTAGTTCCCTTGGCCTTCCTTTTCTCTCATTTTAAAAATGAGAGCCTTTGCCTCCTGGGGCCCGAGCTATGCGGCTAGAGCTGTTGCTGGTGAAGACTGAGGCAAAAAAGTCATTGATTAGCTCAGCCTCTGTGTTGGTGAGAATGATGTCTAAATAGCTGAACCCCTCTCTGTGGCACCAGTCCTGTAACCATTTGTTGACTTTCCAGCTTCGACTGGCCCTTTTTATTCCCTTCCCTTTGACCAAGAGGATTGATGAAAAAAATACCTGCGCTCCTGAGTCTTTACTGCTGCTCTCAGGTCTCTGTATAATCCTTCTTGAACCCCCTTAGACTGCTCCTGGCTGCATCATTGGTCCCCACATGAAACAGCAGAAGTGGATAATAGTCCTTAAGCTGCACAAGGCCTGGCAGTTTCTTGGTGACATCCCTGATAAGAGTCCCTGGTAAGCAGCAGGCTTCTCTCGAGAGCGGATTGGGTCAGCAGATGGGTGCCTCTGTACCTCTCAGAAGAGAGCCTTCTACTGCTATCACTCATCCCCTTTTCTTAGTGGGACTAGTTGCTATGCAGGGAGCAGACCAGGCTGTCTTATTCAGCTCCACCCTTCCTGCAATGAGTCTTTCCTTTTCAGTCTGCAGAGGAATTACTTGCTCTTATATCTTACTTAGATGTCCTCAGAACATATGAAGGGGACAATAACTTTCCAAGTGAAACTCTAGAGTGATTTTGGTAAGGTAAAATACAATATAAGCACCTAAAATCTGACAAGGACAACTGAGTTTACAGCTCATTTAGACAGTAGCATGAATTTTTTTCATGACCAGAAATGGAAATGCAGTCAGAACAGTGCCAAGGAACACATAATTCATTAGCCTTTCCATACAAGACTGTCAGTAGCATTGTGGTGACATTCAAGAAGCTCTGTTACGTACTTGGATTCTTTGGAAATAGCTCTATTGACATAACAGTTTGTCCTCAAGATAACGCCTTGACTCATGCATCAGGCAGCCACATGGCTCAATAGCTCAACAAGAGGATGCTTCTCATCCAGCTCCTTACATCACCTTTCCTGCCCTATAGCACATGATTATGGATTTTTTTCCAAGGAGAATCTCAGTCAGCTTGTTTGTCCTGCCCAGATGTGGCCTCTTTAGAAGACAGACAGATCTGTCCTGTAGGTGTTGCTAAGATTTGAATGAGGTCGAACATCCTGATATACTCCCAAGGACTTGGTATAGACCTATGCCCATACAGTTTGGAGAACAGTCACGTATGAACTTGAGTAGAACTTAAAAATAAATAAATCCTTTTTGGCTGTTTCACAAGTACAGGAGAATAATATATGGTCTGTGTCTGAAAGAGTTCTAATTTCCTGTTTAAACCAATAAAAGAACTCAGACTGAGAAGAATGTAGCCCCTTTTATTAAGTAGAGGACCATACTCAAGCATGAGAATGATGGGTAAGTGCCTAAGTGTCCTAATCAGGCTTCAAATAACTAACTGCTTTTTCTTGTATTTTATGGTTCTAAAAGGCACAAAAGGAATTCTGGGGTGGAAAAAAATGAAAAAGAAAAAAGATTCAGGTGAACGGTGGTAACTGCTGAAGATTGATGATGATGATGTTCTTAGGAGTTTGGATTCAGGGCTCTGAGTTGTGCCTGAAGCTTTAAAAACCCTTTTTCTTTTGGAAGTCGCAAAGAAGAGATACAAGGTGGGGAAGGAAGAGGTAGGAGAGGTATGGTGAGGACAGGATTATGCAGCAGTGGGAAGCTAGTCCAGGTGAAAGTTTTTATTATCTCTTTTTTCCTTCTGTTTTGCTCTCGCTGCTCTGTTGCCTGAATTTTCCCTGCTGTTTCATTTTGTGCACAATACCAACAGCAGGTTATTATTAACTGTGTAAGCAGATAGTGATTTGTGCTGAGCTGAACTCAGATCTGGTGTCCTGACAGACACGTGCTTACAGAGGACAAATCGAGGTTGATCTTCATTCTTTTTGTCGAGTGATCTGACCTAAATTTGCACAGCTGTGTTCACATTTAATCCTGTCTAATAGCTCAAAAGCTTTATATCTCATAAGAGCAGCCTACTGGCACCTGACATTTATTCTGGCCCTGGTTCAGTTCTGCCGCACAAATCCTCTGGCACAACCTGGTATTTTTGTTTTTCCCTAGTAGATTTATTCCTCCATCTAAACACCCTTGAAATGAACAATCTATGAAGGGTGTAATCTAGACCATTGCTTTTCAGCCTTCATGAGTTTGCTGACCTGTACTAATTCTCCCTCGTGGATTGAAATTCTCCAGTGTGGATTGGTCACACAGGAAAAACATAAGAGAAATTGAAGTGAGTTGTTGGCTTGTTTTCCTAAGTGACTCCCTTTGGATCCTTGGGCTACACCCTGTTTTTACCCATGACTATGTGACCCATATATTTGAAGTTATTGATACAGAGTGAAGGTTCTTGACTATGAGATGCAGCTGGTTTTTCTTCATAATACTCTAATTATGTTGCTAAGGGTTGAACAAGTATTTTACCCTGCTCTTCAATGTGAGCCAATGAACTAGGTACCACTGCTACTCTGTGAATTCCAGCTGGCAAAAGACATAGCAGAGCTTGCAAGTGAAAAAACAGCAACTAAACAAACATAAATAAAACGGCTCCTTTCTTATTTGCTCCCCTTTGAATACTCTTTGGGTTGTGAGTCATTTTTTAAGGATCATTTATTATCTGTCTTCTGCGTCTCTAACTCATAACATTTTGGTGGTAGAAATCAACGAACCTCGGCAAAAGTGATTCATGATGTTGCACTGTTTATGAACATATGTCTAATGCATCTGACAAAATTGTGGATATTGATTTTCCCAAGAATATTAAACAGCAAACTTGGTATATGTATTTTTTTTTAACATTGGAATATTATTTTCAGGGCTTGCATCCAAACTAAGTTAGCTCTCTGCAACATAAAAACAAATTAGTCTTTAACATTTTGAACCAGACTAAATGCTTATGTGGTGAAAAAAAAATATGTTTAATGGCTTTGCTTGGTTAACACACCATGTGCCTTGCATTTGTTTTTACCTGTAACACAAATCTCTGCTTTTGCTGACATATTGAAGAAAACAATTCAAAGGATTACAATAGACTGGAAAACTAAAAACCTTGGCAAAATAGCTGCAAGGGATTATTGCTGGTTTGTGCTGTGATACTATCTCATTCTGTAAGCTATTCTAGTTAATGTTAGATCATTGTAAAAACTGGCAATCTTACAAAGTAATTCCTGATAGTTCTGTGTCTAAACAGAGCATTAGAAGGTTTCTCATGGATGAGAATAACATGTTTTCTGAGGGAGACTTGACATCAGAGTCCTAAATGATAATACATACCAAAATAAACAGAAAAAAAAATCACAAACAGGCAGTGACCCAAAAGTTTTGTTTTTTTTAAGTGTGTTAGAGAACAAATTAATGAGCATTATGGTTGGGTTCTAAATTGGGTATATGCATCATCTATGCAGATTTTATTGCATATATTCTTCACTTTCAACTTAATAACATATTGTTGAGTGAGGCCATATATTGAGTAAGACACCGTCTGCATCTCATTCAGTGTGGATGTTTTATCAATCTGTTGCAGTGTTTGTGCATGAATGTGGGAGACTGGGTACCAGGCAGCACTTTTTTGTTACTGTTAAAGCTGTGGCAAAAGGCGTCTCTTGAGGGCTCACATGTTTCATTGGCCTCCCTTTACCTAGGGTAAATGTTCTATCTTGTTGACTGTGCTATAGTAAAATGAATTTTACTAATTCAAGATGTCAGAGGGGCATAAACTCATGCTTGAATCATTTTTCTGATGTAAAACCATAACCGTCAATGGTTGTCCCAGGGTTGACAGTCATGTGCCAGGAACGAAGTTTTATAAAAAGCTGAGCAAAAACTTCACATTCCAGTAATTATTTAGCCTCAGTAGTGTTGGGGAAACAAAACAAATTGTTTAATGAAAATAAGAAACATCCTGAATGAAAAAGAAGGCCACCTTTATCCTAACTAGTCTAAAAAATATAATACTCATCAGGTCCTAGTTCCTATTATGTCAGTGATTTGGACCAAGTATGGTGGTTTCATACTTATGGCTAGATAAGCTCCACCATGCTGCTCTCTTACTCCCCCCCCTCAAAATGTACGGGGCTAAAATAAGAAGTATTGTAATTATTTAATAGCTTTGGTAAACAAGCCTTGTCATTTCCTGCTATATTTTCATATTGTATTTAGATTGGTTCTTTTGAAAAGTCTAAAGGAGATATCTTGCTATCACACACAATCTTGGAAGAGAATTGCCAGCTCTGTTTATTTTAACAAAATGAGGTGTTACCTTTTGAAATCATTGTTTTGCTAAAGGTCATCTCTGCCATTTCACTGATGTTCTGGCAGAAAAAAGCAATGGGTACTGTGAACTGGAGAACACTTGCTGACAACGCCATAGTGAAAGGTTTTACTGACACTTGTGACTGCTTTGACTCAAGCAATTCATGTAGGCTCAGAAGAGGCTACTGAGATGCAATTGTTGCCTTAAGAACTGGGATCCTTTTCAGCTGCATGAAGGTGAACAATGGATGGAACAATTTAATTAAACAAAAATGAAACAGAGAGACTTGGTCTAGTGTGAACTTCTCCTGCTGCTTTAGTCTCAGAGCTTACTTGTAATGAGATTGTGTTTATAATCTTCCTTTTCCTGAGTTACTTTGTCCCTTAGATTTTTACAGAAGGCATTTGTGGAGAGGACAATAATGTTATCTTACTGTGGGTTTATGACTATATTCTAAACATTTGACCAAGGAACTCATTAAAAAAAAAAAGTATGAAAGAGAGAGAGACAGACAGAGAATGCACAGGTAGCAACAAATACCAGTTTCTGAAAAAAATCACAATAAAGTAAAAGATGCTTTATGCTTTAAAGGCAGTAAGGAAAACGGTTCTATCCTGGAGATAGTATGTGCTGTGTTTCCTGAGAGCTGGCTTTATTCTCCTAAATGAATCTTTCTAGGTTTATGAGTCATTGCCCTTTATCGCATGGTGTTTTATTCTTTTGTCCTTGGCGTGTGTGTGTGTTTTTTTTTCCTGTTTTTGTTTTTGTTTTCTTTTTTTTTCTTTTTCCTTTTTTTTTTTTTTTTTCCCCTCTGGCTTATGTGACAGAGAGGGACAAGAATTGTGAAAGCAGTAAATAAATGTCTGGTTTATTTTTCATTCAGAGGTAATTGCACAAATGCTAGAAAGTTCACAGACTGTCAGAGTATGCAGTGTCCTGTCCTTATTTCCACCCAGCCCTGTCCCTGTCGCCTTCCTCTCCTCCCTTTGGTAGGGTTGATGCTGATTGCTGCCTCAGCAGGTAATTTTCAGACTCCTTTTTAGCTTCACGATGTGTAACAATTGAGTGTGTGTGGTACATAACCAATACCCACCTGCTGTCAGAGGGCTCGGTCAGTTTACTGTCTCTAAAACATCATTAGCACAGCCACTATGAGTCAAAAAGATTGCTGAGAGCAATGGAGGATAAAGATAAATAAAGCCATTGTAGTTTAACCAGTATCATATGCTGAAAAATCTCCAATCCAGAAGTTATCTCTACAGAAGACAATGAAATGGAGAGTATAAAATCAAGTCTTCCTTTAAAAGAATGCTCCAATCTTTAAATATATAGATTTTTATAGGGCTTTATTTATATAAAGGATTCTGATTTTCAGTTAGTGTCTCCTTGCTACAAGTAAAATGATAAATGGAATTGATTGTCTTTTGCTAGGACACCAGCTCTTGTTGGAAGGACAGACTTTCAAAGTGGTGACCTGACTGATAAAATCAGTGCCTGTAGGACAGCACAGTGCAACCAGTGATGATGGCAGTGCCTTACAAAGCAATACATTGCTTTGGAAGTGACAAAACTGATCATAGGCACTACTTTTACACAAGCATATGGCCAAAACACTTCCCATGTAGTTTTTTTCTGGCTTCCTATAGGGACTTACTTGTGTCTTCTTCAATCCTCTTCTGGAAAATACAGAGGGTTTAACTTAAAAAAATTGGTATTTTAGAAGAACCAATGTACTAAAGCCTTACCAAGAATCACCTCTGCATTTTGGTTTAAACTGCTTATTATTAAATTGATGATACTTTGGTTCTGGCAACAGTCCCTATTGTGTTTTCAATGCTTTCACTTCAGTATTATTTTTACCATCTACTCCTCTATTTATAGCCCGAGGTTATTCCCCATGGAGATCAGTGAGTAAGGGGTAGTCAGAGGTCTTTCACATGCCCTGGATTCTGAAGGGCTGTGATCAGCTTCTTTTAAAGAGCAACGTGGTACAGCAGTGAAAACTCGGTGCATCATTTGAAGCACTTGTGTTTTCTCCATCTGGGATTCCAGCAGCTGTTTTGTCTTATTTTGTAGCTTTTTCATTGAAGCATGCTACCAATGGCTCTGAGCAATTTTTCTTTGAACCTGGCTAAGTGTCATGATGAGCAGGTGTGCCAGAGACCACTTCTAGTGATTGTCAGATGTGTCCTGAGGTGCCAGGCCTGGCTAGTCCCTCTAGCCTTCAGATGTAGATTTATATGCTCAGAGCCTCTCTTTTTTTTTCTGTGGAGTGGATGGATGTCTAACATGGTGTGGCAGCTATTTCCCCTTTCATTCTGGTGATTTGTAAGGGTAATTAAGCTACAGAAACTTTTTTTTTTTTTTTGTGTCCAGGGATAATTTTTCCATATTTGCTTTGAAAAGGTACAAAGCATGCAAAATAAAAAGTAAATATAGTGAAGACCTGCATGTGTATTTCCGTGTATTTAATCTTTAATTTTTCAGTCATCCTAGCTAACCTTAGCCTCATGCCATTCTTTCTGTCTTTGAAAATATTGGTCCTGGTCTGAACTGTCTAGCCATCCATTCACACTTCTCTTTAAATTGGTGTCTTCAAAAGCACACAGTTTCCTTTGATCCTGAGCTTTTGGTCTAGGGAGATATGTCTGAGCACAATATGCAGATTTATCCATAGGTAATTCTTCCAATTAGCACTCTTCTCAAGGCAGAATACCTTGTCAGAGTATCACTTGGTGTTGTGTGATTTTCTCATCCCCCACACAGTCTGCCTTGCTTTGATGCTATATGCTCAGACAAGACTATCACACACATTACCAGGCGAATATGGGATATACATGCCCTATAAACAGTGTACAATTCCTTCAGGCTGTGCAGAAAGGCAAAGCCAGAAAGGATTAGTCTCATGCCTGTTTAAATAGAAAAAAAATAAATACGCAGGCTAAAAATTACATGTATTTGGCCAAATGATAGCATTTTACTTTCACTTTTTAGAAGAGTTTAAAAGAGTTTACCTTCACTGCTCCAAAATCATACCCTGGCACTAAGCTGTAGAATTTCTTACCTTGGAGGTATATCAGATGAGTAGCTTAGCAGCTATAGACATATATTACAAATATTGCATACATCCTGTGTCCCATTCTTGTCATTCGAGAGCCAACATCTTTAATGTTTGATTTTGAGGAGGGTGGATGTAAAAACAACAACATTTTAACTCTGGAATAGCTATTTTTGAAACTGGTAGTGTTTGAAAGGACAACCAGAAAGAAAACATGGTTTAAAATAATCAGTGTAATAAGCCAGTCAGTTGGAAAATTACTAGTCAGGATTCAGCACAGAGACTTATCAGAAAGCTACAGCTTAACGCTTATCTCAGACCTTCATGCATCAAACTCCTCATTCCTGTTTCATTGTAGACAATGGTCAAATCTTTGAGTGCCATGGAAATTACAGGTTAGCATGTATGGAGAAATTCTCCCATTTGCAATCTGAGCTCAATGTCCCCTTAGAGACCCAAGTGTCTCTGATAGGGGAATTATTAATAGTCATAACATGGGTCATCCTCAGAGATTGCACTTGGCTGCTGTGAAAAAGCTATCAAATGATGCTTCTGAACTGTGCTAATTAAGCAAATCTGATGGCTGTCTTGTCAATGATGCCATAGACAATTTCCAGACAGCTTACAGCTTGCAGCTTGCCAAAAGAAGACTTTCAGGGAGAAAAGGAGGAAAGGGTAAATGGAAATTGTAAAATCTCTCTAAAAGCTCTAAAAACCCTTTGCTTGGCTCTGCTGCAATTAAGGAAATGTCAAGGGTTTACACTAGTATATTAAATAGTGACGGTTTGGAAACTTACTCTTGCAAAGCTTCCTTGAGTAAGGTATGTCCTCCTGAGGTCCCTTCCAACCTGAATTATTCTGTGATTCAATGAACTGTGTGTGTATATATATATATATATAAATATATAATCTGTAAATGGTTGTAATGCTTCAAAATCTTGATCTGGGTGTTGTGGCCTATTAGATCCTTTGATTGTCAGCGTTTTCCTTAGAAGAATCTCTTCCATTCATTATTCTTTAAATTATTCATATTCCCTCAGAAACTTCCCTTCCAGGCCTTTAGTTAAGTCACAGAAAGGTTCAAAAGCACGAGAATTCTGAATTCTACTCTCATCTGTCTCAGGGTTTTGTCTTTTTGGCCTGTGGTTTTACAGAAATGAGCTGTGCTGCCCCTGGATATCTGCCATTTGGTAAAATGGGATGAAAAAATCAATTTCCCATACAAGAGTAGTAAGACAGTTAATTAAAATTTGCTTTGAGATTCTTGCACATAATATGTTATTTACTTTTTGCCTCTTCTTGTACTTTCCATAATATTATCATTCTGTCCTCAGGCCTAATTAGACATTTTACCTCTCTTAATTACTGCTTTGATCTTGCTTTTAGCAAGTCTTCCTGAAGATGGAGCTCAATGAAGTCATTGGAAATATTCCAATCAATTTCAGTGGGCTTTGCATGAACCCCAAGTGCCAAACAAAATGTAGTAATATGGTTGAGGATTTGTTAAGCAAAATACTTCAAATGTTTATAATGCTTGTTTATATGTGTTGTTTAGGTGATGACCTGAAAAAATCATGTCTGAGGTCCAGGGAACGGTCGAGTTTTCTGTGGAGCTACACAAATTCCATAATGTGGACCTTTTCCAGAGAGGGTGAGTTGATGTTTCCATTAATTTGCAGCTGATTACAGAAGAGTTGTTTACAGAAAACAGTTCAAATCCACAACAGATTGTTTTCTGCCAAATGTAGTTTTATTTCATGCAATCTCCATGGCAGGGAAGGATGTCATTAGGTTTTCATTGCTGTCAAGGAAGGTCAATGTACATTACTTTCACAATAAAGTCAGAGTGACTGACTTGTTTTTGTAATACAATAGTGTAATGCTCCAAATTATTTTAAGCTCTGTTCAGACATAAGCACAATAGATGCTTTAAATGTTTCTGGACTGGTGTTGAGTCTTTGTGCCAAATGATAGCTGCATTGGACTATAGTGAAAACATGTTCATTTTAGGGTAATAAATCCAACGAATATTCTTTTAATTCTTTTACTGAAATTTAAATGAATTCCACCATTTCAGAGAGGAACATGAGTATTCAAATTTGTCTAAAGTTCTAGTTCTAATGGACACATTGTATTTTCACATCTCTTTAAGTTAGAAGAACATGTACGAATTCTGGTTTACTCAAAATTTTGCCCCTATTCTTCTGCACCACTCTTCCTGATAGCTTTTATAATAACCCAGTGGCTATTAAATGGAGAAGCCTAACCAAACATGAGTTGTTGTTCTGCTTGCATGTTGGACCCCACAGCTCTTTTTCTGTGAGGAAAAGATATAGTACTGAAATACTTTTTAAGGAGACCAGAAGACCCAGATGGCTAAAAAGAATGGACAACAGTGGGTCTTGTTGAATATTATTTTCTTTCATCTAGGAGGACTGATATATACAGCACACTAGATATTCTCTTTCATGCCTTAGTTTTGTATAGGGGTAGTTCACAGATGATTTGTCTAGCTTCATTTCTACTAACAAAACTACAGAATTGTTTCAGGTATTGTGATGGATTAGTTAAAGCTGTTTCCATCTGGATATAGGCTTTTCATTATTTGTTTTTACTGTGATGAACTATGTGGTAAAGATGCCATGAACGTGAATGAAGGAAACATGTCTATATTTTAACAGCTGGCATCTGTCATTCTGTTCAAGCATTCTGACTATAACAAGTACTCGTATTTAACAGGGGAAAAAAAAAGTATATATTAAAAAAAAAAAAAAAGCTCTGTGCTTGAGGTGTTTGTTTTATCTGAGTTATAAAAGAAGACTCCTGTGTACTATCATGCTCATTACCTTAGAAGACTAACCTAGCTATACATTTTTAACTTGGCTTCTGGTGGTCAGTGTAATGTATTTGATCCTCCTCATGTTTGAAAATCTGCACTCATATGTGGCTTCAGTAATGTCTTTTTTTTTCTTTTTTTTTTCTTTTTCTTTTCTTTTTTTTTTTCTTTTCTTTTTCTTTTTTTTTTCATATGGGCCTGCTCTGGCATTCAGTAATTTCTATAAAATGCTTTCTTTGGCTTTGACAGTCAGATCAAATCTCTGGTGCTAGTACCTAGCACTAACACAGATAATATATTCTAATTAGGGACACTCATGAGTCCCTAATTACCTTACTTTTTTTCCCTGCTGGCACTTACCCTGCTTTACTGATTAATTATTCCAAACATAGTACTATAGGTTACACTGCGTTAGTACTGCATATAGTACTATGCACTACTATAGGTTATACTGCATTAATTTTTTTATAGTATTTTTTTTCTATGTATCCTGCGTTGCTTATTTGCTTCCTTCTATAGTTTTACTCTTCACATTTCCAATACAACCCTTTTCTGCATCTCATATTTGCCAATCAATATCCTCTGGTTGGCTTCATCTACTCTGCGGCCCATAGCACTGCAGCATGAGAGTATGAAGAAAAGGAGTGAATGAGTTTGCCAAATTTCATTTTAACTTGGGCACAATTTTTATTTTTTCCCTACTGCCATTGTATATATTCACTGTGGACATCTGGGATATCTTGGATTGACGTACAGTCTCTCCAGATGAGAGGGTGGTAGAAGTAATAATAATGGGAACTTTCTACTTAACTAGTGTTTTTCTTCTCTGAGTGCCTTGCAAATTAAGTCAATATCGGCCTGTCTCGCTGAAGGCTAGAAAGGTGATTTGTGAAAGGTTGTCCATCAGGATAGCTGTGGAGCTGAAATGAATCTTAATTTCTGTGGAAACACAATATGCTCTTTTTTTTTTTTTTTTTTTCATTGAAGCTTTCAGTGCTGTTTCTCACAGTGTTCTTCTGGACAAAATGTCCAGCATACAGCTAGATAAATGCATAATACAGTGGGTGAACAATTGGCTGATGTGTTGGACTCAAAGGGTTATAGCAAACAGGGTCACATCAGGCTGGTGGCTGGATTCCCCAGGGCTCCATTTTAGGGCCAGTTCTCTTCAATGTTTTCTTAAAATACTTGGGTGTAGGACTAAAAGGTATACTGAGGAAGTTTGCAGATGACAATAAATTAGCAGGTGCTGTTGACTCTATTGAGGGTAGAGTGGCCTTGCAGAGAGATCTTGACAAACTAGAGGGCTGGGTGATCACCAATAGCGTGAAATTTAACAAGCAAGTGCCAGATCCTGCACCTGGGACAGGATAATCCTAGATACAGACTAGGGGACAAGAGGCTGGAGAGCAGCCCTGCAGAATGGGATCTGAAGTTTCTGGTTAACGGCAAGCCGAATATGAGCCAAAAGTATGTTCTGGGAGCCAGGAGGGCCAACTGTATCCTGGGGTGCATCAGGTACGGCATTGCTAGCCGGTCAAGGGAAGGGATTGTCCCGTTCTGCTCTGAGCTGGTGCGGCCTCACCTCAAATACTGTGTGCAGTTTTGAGCACCACAATACAAGAAAGAGGTAAAACTACTAGAGTGTCCAAAGAAGGGTAAGCAAGATGGTGAAGGATCTAGAGGGGAAGACATTCAGGAGTGGCTGAAGTCACTGGGTTATTAACACTTGGCCTAGAGCAGAGCAGGCCGAGGGGAGGCCTCATGGCGGCCTGCAGCTCCCTCACGAGGGGAGCGGAGGGGCAGGCGCTGAGCTCTGCTCTCTGGGGACAGCGACAGGACCCGAGGGAACGGCACGGAGCTGGGACAGGGGAGGGTCAGGCTGGGTGTGAGGGAAAGGTTCTGCACCCAGAGGTGGTCGGGCACTGGGGCAGGCTCCCCAGGGCAGAGATCATGGCACCAAGCTGCCAGAGTTCAAGCAGCTCTCAGACACATGGTCTGATGGAGGACAACGCTCTCAGACACATGGTCTGATTTTTATGTGGTTCTGTGTGGAGCCAGGAGTTGGACTCGATGATCCTTGTGGGTCCCTTCCAACTTGGTGTATTCTATGATTCTGTGATTCTTTGTCTTTTACAGAGAGCATGGCTGGGCCAACAGTAAGCCCATTGGAGAAGAGCACTCCATGCAAATGATAGCATGAATAAATCATCAAGATTGAGTTAAAGATTCCCGGGAAAATCAGCCCTTCAGGAGCTGTTCGGTGATGGTTAATAATCAAACTTGATTAAGGACATGGTCTGCTGGCCTTAAGCCACAGAGTCAAAGTGCTTTAAAATGTTAGGCTTTATGTAATTGTTCTGGTTCTATTTTTGATTGCTCTGGAATCTATTTTGCATTGTGTAAGCACACAGAGCCAGTTGCCATCTCTTCCTTCCATGGGAAATTGAAACTCCTTAATCTAACTGAATTCTACCTTGTGAGATTTGGATCATTGTTTTAGGATCTGAATCTAGTGTTTCTTAACCTGTATGAGTGATTAATATTGAAAAGACGCTCTGATACAAGAGGAACCAGGAGCTTTTGTAAATATTTGTCATGGCT
The DNA here is from genome assembly GCF_964034855.1 of Anser brachyrhynchus. NCBI lineage: Eukaryota > Metazoa > Chordata > Aves > Anseriformes > Anatidae > Anser > Anser brachyrhynchus. The sequence continues at coordinate 155,944,988 of NC_137695.1, read as the reverse complement.
TTATGTGTCTGGCATATGTAACAGAAACTGTCATGAGCAAATTATGTGTTACAGGTAGTTCACTTTGGTCAGTTATTAAATTTATCTTTTTCTGAAGCATAAACATAACATTTATAGACATCAAATGTTAAATGTGGTAGGTACTGCTGTAGGGGAAGAAAGAACCTTTTCTTTGGTCGAACCAAAGGATTTGCAGTGATGTTTGATGCCATACTTGTAAAGGTTGAGTAATAAGTTATGCAACTTCTGGGAAAAGAAAACCAAACCAAACCAAAACAAAAAAACTCACATTTTTAAGTTTTCTGTCCTAGTTCTCTCCATCATGTTCCACTTAATAACTGGTGACAGATATTTTCTCTAGTGAAATTAGCTGACTGGTTCTGATTTTTCTTAATAGAGTAGGAAATAAAATTATCCCTGGCTTCCAGAGATCAATTAATTGATTTGTCTGGTTCTGTCAGAAGCAATTCTTCTGCACCTTTTTTCTTAAAGCATTTCAAAATCCATTTGATGGATTTCCTAACTTAAAAACAAAAACAAACAAAACCTACCACCACCAACAGAAAAAAAATACTGTGTTCACAGGGTAAGTAACTTTTGGAGTCTGAGAGGGAATAGGGGGCACAAAGAAGGTGAAACACTGGCTTCATAATGTTAAGATTCTGGCAATGATGTGTTATAAAACAAGGATCAAGGTAAGTCCTTACCAATCACAGGGCTGAATCAAATGCTTATCAGTCCTTTCACTCCTCAAATTCAGGTCACAATTTGTAAGTGTCTAACACCTACACCGGTGTTTGTGTGTGTAGAGGGTGGTAATGATAAAAATTAGTGGGAAATAAATTCCAGCTTCTTCTAAAATGAATGCAGCATTACCCTGGGGAACAGACCAGAGGTCTCAGAGTTTCCAGTACCCTGCAAGTATCAGACAAAGAACTCTCATGATTCAGAGCTGCTGAAAAGATTCAGTCTTAGCAGACAAAGCCTTAACATAACAAAGCATCCCTGTTGCCTGCTGGATGGACAGCAGTGTTTCAATGTAGATAACCATGAAATCATCCCCTTCAGAGGCACTGTGCAGCAGTTCCTAGCCTCAGCATCCCGGGGTTCTTCAATTAACCAAGGCCTTTCCTGTCAGGATGGATACCTGGAAAATACACACATCATGGTCGGAGGTTCAGACCTCATTTCCTGGAGTCTTTGAGGTACAGTGTCAGGATATGCAAAAAAATAAATAAATAAAAAAAAATAAAATATAGTACAGAGACAGATCTTGATACTTTGTTCCTGATGATATTCATTTCTTCAAACTTCCAACCTGTAATGAAATATAAATCACTTTTGGATTGTAAATCTATTTCATTTTGAATGTACTTACCTAATTCATTTAAGATGCATGGATTCTTTTTAATATAAATGAAGTAAAAGAAGAAAAAAAAAAAAAAAGGAAAAGAAGAGAGCTAACAGGCATGCCTCAGTGAAGCATTTCTGGAATAATGATTGCTGTGTCTTGGAACAGATATATTGACAGAACTGACTTTTTTCTTGGCATGAAGACATTATTTCTATGACTCTTGAACAGACCTTCACTCTAAGGCAGCAGATTCTTCCCAAAATAAAGGACTCAGGTATAAGAAGGCAATGACTGTCTACATAGTCATACAGTGACAGATATGAACCTGCTGCACTGAACTGACAGGACTGAAACCAGTGGAGGTTTGAACCACAGGAGGTTTCATCACCTTATGAGGAAGAACTTCTTCATGGTAAGGGTGACAGAGCACTGGAACAGGATGCTCAGAGAGGTTGTGGAATCTCCTTCTCTGGAGATATTAAAAACCCGCCTGGATGCCATCCTGTGTAACATGCTCTAGGTGACCCTGCTTGAGCAGTGGGGTTGGACTAGGCGATCTTTGGAGGTCTCTTCCAACCTCAACCACTCTGTGATTCTGTGATACAGTGCAGCACGAACCTGTACTTATGAAAGCAGCTGAGGTGCAGGTGCTCAGTTAGCTAAATGTCAATGTGCGTAGCGAATGCCCAACTTCTGGAGAATAATATATGATTAGTTACTTTCATGACTGTTGGTCAAGACAGTTCTCTTATCTGGTTATCAGTTCTGCCACCTTTAACTTTAAGGCACCCCATGCTTACTGAAGAGAGGTGGGTTCTCCAGTGCCATGGTAGGGGGAAAAGATTGAATCCAAACAGTGTGAAATATAACATATTTATAACAAATTTTTAACGATATTTATAACAATTTTTTAACAACATTTATAACACATATAACAATGTTTTGCAGATGAGGAGCATCTTCTCAACAAACTCTCAAGTAAGCAATATATATTGTAATTTTTGCAGAGGTCAAAGCTCTCGGAGAGAAAGGACACTCCCCAGGAGCCCAGGTGGTCACTGCCCAGCTGGAGAGAGGAGTCTCTGCTTCAAGTCTCCCTGCAGCGGCCTCTTCAGCTGCATGGAGTGTGCCTCCCCCAGGGGTGGTTTTGCTGTGGGGAGGACACGGAGGAGCAATTCCCACTGCCCACGGAGCAGCATCTTCTCCATGGTCAGCATGCTTAGCTCTGGGGCATGCGGCAAGCAGGGTGTCAGTCAGTCATCTTTGTAGCCACCATAATCATCATTGGTGTGGGGCTGGAAATCCCTCCTGTGCATGCTTGCCACAGGGATGGTGGTCAGGAGGTGCGTGACAGCTGTCTTCAAGGCATGGGTGGCAAAGTTGGCGCCTAACAGGATACAGACACAGAGCTGCAGATGTCTGAGGTGGAAGGTGTGCCGAGCATGCCTAGCTGTTTCCTGAAGAAGTGCATCTCTGGCACAGCGCAGCTCTGTGGCCACCTCGTGCTGCTGCTAACGATGACCTCTGCCTACTCGAAGGTCAGGAAGGTGTCTGAGTTGTCCTGCTTTACCCCAAGCATGAGCTCGATGGAGAGGGTTTCCTTGGAGGCGTTGGTCAGTCTGAGCTCGCAGAAGCGCGTGGAGGGCAGCACTGTTAGCTGCAGTTGGGATGATTGGGGCATAGCCACCCAGGCTTCTGTCACCAGCTCCTGGAACCACTTTGCTGTTTTCTGCACATCCAAGTAGGAGCCGCTGCAGAGGGTGTCCAGGAGGTTTGGGTCCTGATGTCTCAGCTCGTCCTCAGGGCGGTGGAGGAAGCACACCACGTCCCCCAGCAGCCGCTCCCGTGTGCACATGCACTGTGGCTCCACGCGGAGGCAGGAGTTCCTCACCAGCGTCTCCCCTTCAGTGCCCAGCTCCAGGTGGAAGGCATGCCCAGGGGGTGGGTTCAGGGGCACGAGCAGGCGGTAGATGGTGGTGTTCTCAGTGGGACTGAAGGTGCTGCCCACTCCAATGGGTGGCTGCAGCCGCGGCATGAACTTACTCCTGGGAAGCATCTGGCAGACGCAGAGAATCTTGTCCACCAGTTCCTCCACGAGCTTGCATGTTTCTTCCAGGTTCCTCACTGGCCACTGCAGGTATCCATTGACAAATCTGCAGGCATCCAAAATGTCATTGGGGTCTTCCTCAGTGTCATCATCCTCCTTGCTTCCAGAGATGCCCTTCTCGTTTCTGCTGCCCAGCTCACGGCACAATTTTATGACCATGCGGCAGAGCACAAAGAACAAGACAAGCTCTCCGGTCAGGGCCCAGAACTGCCAGTGCTGCAGCACAGATAGGAGCAGGGCTCCCACATGCGCCCAGCTGTGCTCCCGGTCCCTCTGCTCCATTTCCAGCAGCAGCTGCATCATGCGTGCTTGCAGCTCCTCTGCATGCTGCCACACGCGCTCATTTGTAGCTGCATCTAGTTCTTCGCTGACCTTCTGTGGGCTATGGATTAAACCCAGGAATGTCAGAGCGAAGAAAATCGCCGAAACCATGGTCTGAAAGAATTGAGAGAGAAGTGGATCGGTGGGGCTGGGTGGGAGCTCCCTGGAGGCTGAGGGAGCTGGGGCAGGAGCCGCAGGCCCTTGGGGTCGGGTAGGACCCCCAGCCCTGGCCCAGCCCAGCCTTCCCCCTGCTGCTTCACTCACCTCGCCGATGGCTCAGGCCAAACTGCAGCAGCGCTGCCTGCCGCTGCCCTAAAAGCAGCCCCCCCATTGTGACACATCCTCTGTGGTGTCATCTGCGCCCCGCCACAGGCCCCCCGGCCCTGCCCTCAGTCCCCACACAGGTCCTGACATTGCCTGAGTGCCAGAGCTCCTCGTGCTCCCTTTGCATGGCCTGTGGGAGCCCCCCAGTCCATCTGTGGAAAGAAATTTGGGTGATGTAGCCTGTGGACGCTGTGCTCCTCGTGTGCCACCTGGTGAGATGGGTCGGCTCCCTTGGTTCTGGCCTCGGTGCCTCCATGGCAGTGGCGGCTGGGTGCTGGTGGCCATGCCGGTGGTGGGATGGGGCCTCTCCCTGGCCGAGTCCGTGTGCCTGCAGTGCCCGCACAGTGCTTCGGAGGAGAAATCTCTGAACAGGGACGAGGCTGTGCGGGAGGGGAGGTGCCCAGCACTGCAGGAAGCTCGTTCCTCCCGTGCCCGCCTGTGAGGAAAAATCTCAATGTTTTTTTCAGACAGGATCTTCTCTGAAGCTATTTTATTCGCGATGGCCATGTTGAGCGTCCTGCATGCAGGAATGCCCAGTGAAAGCCTATCATAACCTTATATTCCCTATTCGTGGGACCTCTCGCAATTATTTTTCAATGGTCTTGGGAATCTGGAGAGGTCCTAGTTGACTGGAAGCTGGCAAATGCTGTGCCAGTTTTCAAGGAGGGCAAGAAAGAAGACCCTGGCAACTACAGGCCTGTCAGTCTCACGTCAGTGCCTGGTAAAATTATGGAGAAAATTATCCTGAGAGTTACTGAAGCTCACTCAGCTGGGGGACAGTGCAGTCATAGGTCCCAGCCAACATGGGTTCACGAGGAGTAGGTCCTGTTTAACAAACTTGACTCCCTTTTATGATAAGATCATCCGTCAAGGGAAGACGGGAAGACAAGGGATTGTCCCGCTCTGCTCTGCGCTAGTGCGGCCTCACCTCGAGTACTGTGTGCAGTTCTGGGCACCACGGTACAAAAAGGACATGAAACTGTTGGAGAGTGTCCAGAGAAGGGCTACAAGATAGTGAAGGGCCTAGAGGGGAAGATGTATGAGGAGCGGCTGAGGTCACTTGGCCTGTTCAGCCTGGAGAAGAGGAGGCTGAGGGGAGACCTCATCGTGGCCTACAGCTTCCTCATGAGGGGGAGCGGAGGGGCAGGCACCAATCTATTCTCTATTCAGATATAAGGGGCCTGGACAGACAGTACTCAGGACTCTGAAATAATGTTTCACCAGCTAAAGAACCTTTGTGTGTCCTTTCTGAATACAGAAAGAGTACAATGATAAGAATTGTGCCTTGCCTTCCGGAGCTCCTTCTTCTGTGCTCTTTTGTGGTCAGCTCCCTTTGTGTCTTTACCACCATTTTTGTGCAATGTTTGCAGCTTATACAATTAACCAGATGGCATAAAATCAGGTGACAACATTTTGCAGAGAATATGAAAATCCATCTGTTGCCTATCTGTGTCACACTACAGTGGTTCAATGAGTAACTGAAAAAGGAGACACGAACCTAAAGACACAAGTTAGCAGTTAGAGGACGATTTCTTGTAGAGTAAGGCTCTCTATCCTTTTGTGAGAGATGTTTGTATCCATAGCTGGTCTGTCTGTCCAGCAGCTTAGCACTGTCCCAAGGCAGCTTGCTGATAATAACCAGGGTCAATAAGATGTGTCACTGATACTTCTTACTATCTCTGTTTGCGCAGAAGATACCCTCTCACTCTGATGTATCAATACCAATTATTCTGGGCTGCAGAATGTCTTCTTCAGGGAATTACCGCTGCTGCAAAGCGCTGCACATTATCTCCTCAGCCACACAGGTTACTGTCAACAAGTTGGACACTGCATCATATAGGAAGCCAGTGCAGAAAGCAGAGGATAACCTACTTTCTATTTTCAGAGCTCTTTGCAGCAAGTGACTAGAATCTACATAAAGGTTCTTTACCTCAGGATTGACCATGATGTGCAGCTTTTTTTTTTTAATTATTATTATTGTTATTTTTAATCAGAGTAGAACTTTGCATCAGAAATGGAAAATACATCTATGTGAAGGATGATCCCCTCTCTGGGACATGACTGGAGCAGTGCAATGAACCCTTACGGGACAGGGGATCATCTCCAAGGGTCAGGCATGGTACGGCTGATCTGCCATCTCTGACAGAAGCATGCAATACATACAAGGCGTGTGTGTGCACAGAGTATAGAGTTAAAATAGGAAAAGCTCTACTGCTCAAGTTTCTCCCCAAAGGGAGAGAATAACAGGCAAATTTTATGACAGACATCAGTCTTGTTGGAAGCACTGCTGAGCATTGCTCAGATATTAGTGATGAGTAGCATATAAGAATCACATAATGATAATGGGAAAAAAAAGTTTGTCAGCTGGTGTGTTTACCTACATCTTTGTAAATAAAGAAGGATATGATGTTTAGACAAAGCCAGTACCATAGCAGAGTGGACACTTTGTAATGATCTTTTCAGCTACTGGTTTTGATAGATGGATAAAATAACATAAATATCTACATCTCAAAAAATACAAGATATCCACTGTTCTTCCACTCTCAGTTTTCAAGACTGCTGACCACTCAGGAAGTCAATTTAAACCATGTGGCATTTTATGCTATTCAGGCTTCTATAACCTTCTCCACAACCATTGGCATTAATAGGAGTCTCTCCACTGGCTTGTTGGATTATCTCTTCGCTGATTTAGAGGCTGGCAAGCAATGCATCTCTGAAACTCATGCCTCTAAAGAAGATTCTTTGTGATACCTAATATTAAGCAAGGAGTAAGGAAGATTTCTGTGCCAGTTTGTAACTGAGCCTTTGGCAATGTCTGTGCTTTCGATGCAGGTCTTACATTTATTTTTAAAGCTGTATTTCCTGGAGTTAGGCAATTAGAGAAGAAACTTGTAATATTCTTGCAATATTTAAAATTAACCTGTTAATGCTTATGACTGGTCTGAAAACCATGGAAGGTAGTATGCCTCCCCCAGATAGTTTCATATTCAGTCATATTTAAAATAGATATTTTTAAAAGTCTAGGTTCCATTTACCTGTTAAACAACCTTTGATGGTAATTAGTGCTACCAGAGTAGAAGGCAGGTGTTTTTCTTGCATGTCTTTTTTTTTTTTTTTTTTCCTGACTAGCTGTTGTAATTCGTTGACCAAAGAATAAACCTTTGCTCCCTTAAAAGCTGGATACTATCTCTTCTAAGGAAAGCAAATAGCACCCAATTCCAAGTGACATTTACATTGCTCCTTTGATGACTTTCTGAGTGAATTATGTCAGGAAGCAGCTTCAACTTCACCTAACATGATTTACATTTATAGAGAGAAACACTTCAAATGTTGACTGCAGTTACTAATTCATAGAGCTACAGATGGAACAGTGGCTACCACTGGGAATCACTTGGCTCTGTGTTATGTGTGCATGTGTAGAGGAAAGGAGTCCAAGCCCACAGGCTTGGGAAAGGATAAATGTGCATGTGCTGCAACGTTTTATTACTTAAGAACAAATTAAGCGAGACATTTTTAAAGCATTGAACTTAACTAGAACAAGCCAGAAACATGACAGCAGCATAGGCAGTGTCAATGCAACTATTCTAAACAAGAGAACGAGTGCCAGAATTTTCTGAATGAACAGCTCTGGTAATAAAATAACTATGAGATGCTTCAAAGAAACACTGTGTTCCTTGTATGCAGTTTTTAAGGAATGGGAAGTTATCCTCCAAGTTTTCGTGTGAGGGTGTTTTGTAGCTCTTTTGGCACTTTTCCTTTCAAAAGCACTTTGCAAACAGCAACTAATTGAGGCAGATGAAGTTGTCTGTGTTCAGAATGTGTTCTCACATTGTTACACATTGTGCATATCCCTAGAGAAAGCGTGGCATAACCATCACCAGCAAATCTAGTCTTTAAATATAGGACAAGCTGTTGAGAGAACAGCTAGACCTGATCTCTTCCTACGGTTCTTGCTTACAAGGGAAAAAAAAATCCTATGAGGATAGTCAAGCACTGGAGCTAGCTATCCAGAGAGGGTGCAGAATCTCTCTCCTTGGAGGTTTCAAGACCTGACTGGACGTGTCCCTGAGCAATCTAGTCTGAATTCAGTGTTGATCCTGCTTTGGGCAGGTGCTGGGCTGGAGGTCTCTCAAGGTCCCTTCCAGCTTGAATGATTCCCCGAGTCTAGGATGAGTGTGGCCATGACTTTACTTAGAATTGAAGAACTGGGAGAGCTCAACTTTGAGCAACTTCCCTCTGCATCACTCAGTTTCAGTCCATGCAGCAGACACTACTTTGTAGTGATTTACTGTCAGCACCATGGTCCCAGTAATCATATGGCTGTTTAGACTGCAGCACAGAACAGGCTGATTTGACTAACATTAGAAAGTGATTTTAGCTAAGAAATGCAGTTCGCAAATAAGATTTAAGTTCTTCTTCTCTTCTGTATGCGATACTCTACTCCTTAAGCCTTGATGTTTCTGAGTCCTCACCATCTTCTGTCACACCCTGGAGAAGCCCAATTCCAATGCTGCACTTAATGCCCTGTGATTCTTCCTGATATCTTTCAGCACAAATACTCAGTGGATAAAACAATTAGACCTGAATGTGTGAATGAAGAGCGCAGGTATCTCTAGAAGACCGAAGAATGAAAAGCAACCATTTATTGTATAATGTCTATTGGTTCAAGCAGACATTCACCTTAAAGACATGGCTTTAGTCTGCTAAATGAAAGTCTTTGCTTCGTTGAACTTAAAGCTTAATCAGCTTTCTAAGGATAATCAAAGCCACTCTGTGATATTTAAGATCTATGCTTGCAGATATATTTTTATTTTATGAATAGGTTTCACAAAAATGGGCAAAGCACTGTCCAATTAAACACCAAGAGCTTTGAAAAAAATCTCATGATGGTCAATTGTTAATGTTATACGTGATGGAATGAGCTGTCTTCCAATTACTGATTAGCATTAAACATTGTCTGAATCCCAGAAGTTTCATTTCAGTTTATTCTCCTGTTTTTAACTATATTTCCCCCCCAAGATTTTCATCTAACATGACACCCTGCATTTTATTTCCTAAGAGATTGGATTCCATTTGTTTGCATGACATTGCTCTCGGCTATCAGTGTCTATATGATATATTTTAATGTTTGTCTTCCAAGAGAAAGCAGTATGCCTTTTCTGTCTGTATCGTTACCTCTTGACTTCTGAATCTTCCTGGTGTGTACAAAGCTTCCACGTGGGTAGCCAGAATATCTATACCAAACTGTGCTCTGCATAAGTATCATCACCTTTTATCCTTGGATCACAAATCACATTACAACCTTCACTTATCCTTCAAAATGTCTTTTGGAAGTTCTAGCTATTTGTATTTTACAGATGGAAAAAAGCTGATACAACTCCAATAGAAAGAATAGCATCAGAAAGAAAGTTAGGAAGTGAATATATTGATTCACTAGATTATGCATTTTTTTTTTCTTTCTGATACCTGCGAGTCAATGGAGGCCAATTTGCTGCATGTCATGCAATGTGTCCTTTTAAATCATTTCTTTTAATGACTAATCATCATTCTAACATTCATGACCAAGAAGAATCAGCTGCTATCCCATGTGTGAAAGGTGATTGAAGTAAAGTCAGCACACTCTTCCTCACCATATGACTCAGCTGGTTCTTGTTGTGCTACATGGGCATCAAATGGGAGCAGAACAAGTGTTGAATCTGGCCCATATGGATTGAAGAGTGATAAGATGGCATTTGGAATTCTCATGAACTCTCAAATTATTATAGCATTTCTGGGCTCTCCAACATGTGTTTGTTTTAAATAACCATGTTGTCCAGAAATTTCCTTCTGATATTGCACATGCTTGGCTTCAGCTCTGTCTTAAGGACTGCTGGGAACTAGATGTGTAAAATTCCACATCACCATGCAAACTAGGGTTGAAGAAAAAAAAAAATCAGTATTTTCTCTCACTTTTACGTCACTAACTTAGTTCCTGCTCCATGTCCACCTTTTTCAAAGAGAAAGCACTACATAGTGGGTAGGAGAAGTGGGTTCAGCTCTATTTCTTTGCATTCTATTTGAAGAAATCCTGTCTTTTGGCAATACTGCCTGCACACTTCTCCACAGTCTTGTAAAGTGCATTTTAATGCAACTATTCCAAACCCAAATGATCTTTGACTGTTATTATTTTCTGGAGTGAGTGATGAGTTCAGGAAATTTCTTGAGATGGGTCTGAACAGCCTTTTAGTCCTTCAGTTTTTATCTACAAACATGGGAGTAGTAGTAATTTTTCAGAAGATTGTTCTCAACAGTAACAGTATACAATCATGAATGCTCAGATGGTGCGGTAATAGAAAACATTGTTGAGCATGGGGGAGTGTCTCTGACTTCTATTTTCCAGGTATTTTTGTATTCTGCTTAAAACATCCCAAAGTCTAATTTTCAGAAGGGAAAATTGTACCCTACCTCCAAATCAGATGCTCTTTAGATGGCTTTGGTGAGGAAGCCAAATCATTACTCTTTTTTGACGCTTCATCCTTTAGAGTTGCCTTGAGGTAATAACTGCTTGTGTAACTGGATAGTTTAATTCTATGGATGCAATCAAACTATATAATGTGTATACTGCAGACAAGGTGCACTTGAGCTGCAATGAAAAAAACAATTGGCCTTTGTCCTTGCTTTAATGGAGTTGACTATACAGTGTGTCTGGATGGGGAGATCTTTTTAGCACTTTAATTACTTAATGTGCTTGCTGCAGCAAAAGTACATTAACAAATGCAGATCAATTTCTGCCATCAATCCACGTCCACTCTGTTACTTCAGATTCATTATTTTGTGGGGATAACATCTGCCAAGAAAAGGCATTACAAATAAAATGCATCTGAAAAATGAACTGTTCTTTAGTAATCTCTTGTTCCCATTTGGTTATGCGAGATAAATCTTTATAATGATGTCCTGCAACAAATGAGAAGTCAGTTTATAATGTGACAGTTTGTTTGATGTCTGCAACCAGCCAACAACAAAAATACTGAACATACTGTGTATTTTTAATTAATTTTGTGATTCTTTGCTGACTAGTTTAACATATACTCTTCAGGTAGATATTGCCAGGACTCACATGTCCTCCTCATAAGATAAAATTTGTGAAGCAGTGGAGAGAAATAGTTTGATGAAGCAGACCTACTAGAGTTTGAGAAAAGTTACTGGACATGAAGTTTCTCAGACAAGAGCAGCCCTGGCTTGCTCAACTGGATAGGGAAAGAAGTTTGAACCCCTTAAAAACATACTGAACTCAAACTCTTACTTTTGGCAATGGGAAGATTATGTAAGCATTTTAATTTTAGTAAAGAGATCATTTCATTTAGGTCATTAGATCAAATTACCAGTTTGGGATGGATAAAAGCATTTAGGGCTGAACAATATGTTCAGATAAAGAAAATACACCAGTGCACCTCTAGTTTGTGGAGATATTGAAAAGTTAAATACACTGGTACGTTTTAGAGAATGAAATAGTAGGGAAAGTTTCAGAGAATAAATGAAGAGGAGATTTGTAAACATTGAAAACTAAGGTAATTTTTGGAATCTAATTGAGATGACAATTTTTGTTTCCTTACTTAAAGCTCTTTACTTAAATACCTTACATAAATACCTTTTTCTGAAGGGATTCCCAAGAATACCTGGTGTCTGATACATGCTGAAACTCAAAAATGAATTAAAATTGCAGTATAAGTCACAGCAGGCAACCAGCTTTCCCATTAGTTTGTGACCCAGTGGTTGCCAAACGATATAGATGCATATGATCTTCTAGCAGATCTAACCAACAGTACTTTGTCATCTGGTATCATGGAAACTCTGTCTTTTATTACCACGATAACACTTTTGATCACATTTGTACTTTTTTCCAAGTGGAAAAAATGCTATTGGAAGTAGTTAAATGTTGATGCCATCTTTGTTCACTTGCCCTATGCCTGTAAAGATGTGGCATCACAGTAAGAAGGAAAACAATCAAGAGTACTTGTTCTTTGTGCTGCAGAAATTATTGTATGTAATTTCAGATAGCATGCAAATAATGTAAGTTTTTGGAAATTCCTTCTCCATGGCTTAACTGAGTTCCTGTAACAATTCTGTCTCTTAACATTTAACTTCCATAACTTCAAAAATTTTGGAGCTGATAAGATTGTCAGCTTATAAGATATGACGGTGATTTGAGTACTCTCTTGAATAGTCTATTTTGACTATAGGAACACTTGAATTCTGATCTTAAGTTGTATTGTCTTAACTATCTTTTGAGTTTTTTTTTTTTCCCCTGAAATCAGGCTGTTTTCCACCTCCACTATGCTCTATGATTTGGAGATCAGTGTCTCCGTTTCAGTACCCACCAGGACAGTGTGACAAAGTTTACTGCTACATGTCCTATCTGATAAAAATGGTGCCAATCTAAACACATATTGGCCTATTTGTTGAGTTGGTAAGATCTGTCTGAGGATCTAACATTCATGCCGTTTGGACATCTGTCTTTGTTCTCTCTATTTCACAAGATAGTACGGTATTTTCAATGTGAATGTACTTTCCTTTTGCAAGGTTTGTTGACTACAGCCCTATATACATCATCGTATCAAAGGCTTTGTGTCCTACATCCTGACTCTGCTTCCCTTTTTCAACATTTTCAATGAACTTCGAAAAAAAAAATAATCTGTTATCTTACTCAAATTTTTGCACCTAGCTTGCTTTCATAGTCTTTTCAGCTGATGGCTGCGATTTTTAACATGCTGATATATCTTTCTGCCAGTAAGAAGGATTAAAAATTGTCTCCTTCTCAGTTCCTAATGTTTCTTTCCTTCAAAGCCATCCTGGGTTATTCTTGACCAGTTCCACTGCTTCTCGACTCTCCAGAAACTAGTTGATGGTCAAGTCTATATCCTACCTACAGATGGACATTGTGCTTTTGGGATGGTCCAACCCAAAGACATGCCTGGTGTCAGATAACCTCCTGTATTTTACATGATTCTCTGCTATCCATAGTAGTGAGAGAGGAAGTACACTAAATTCTGGCACTGGATGTTACAGCAAAGATTAATGATAGTCAGGAATATGGTTAAAGAGAGTCAGTGAGGTTTTAATTCTCTAATGTAGACAACTTAGGTTTTTGGAGAGAAGAATAATCAGGTTAGGATCACTTAATCAATGTCTGTCTTCTGTACTCTTGTGGTGCTCTTGGTGTGGAGAGATAATTCTTAAGATTGGTCTGTTGCCAGAATCAGTGCCTAGATGAAATTAACATTTATTCCACGATAATGAAGCATCAAGTCTATAGCTTGAGGCACTACCTGAGATTCTCTTTAGACTTGCCTGTGATAGAAGGTTGAGGAGTCCTGGTTGTTCCCTTTGGAGAATCTCATGTTCGATAAAAGAATTAACATATCTATCATTAGTATCTTAAATGTTGGCATTAAAAAAAAATCTACAAAGGGCCTTGTGTCTGATGGTGTTTAGTGTTACCATACCAAATATTTAGGTACTTTGCTTTCAAGATTGGAATCTACAAGTCCAGTTTAGGCTAATTTATAACATAGTGAACAGAGGAAACTAGTGAGTGACTGTATTCTCAAATGGGATGAAAGGTTAGAGACAAAAGGACATGTAGCTCCGCGGCCCACTAATTGGGTGAATTCACTTATGTCAGTGGAGTCCTCAGATTCCTTTCTTGCTCCTCCTAATGCCAATTATACAATGCTGATCTGAGATCCAATTAATATTTTTATTCGATGAAACCAGGAACAGCCTCAGCAGGAATGAAAACAATACCATATGGATAAGCATAGAAAAGATAAATGACACAGATGATCTCAGACATGGGAGGGAACTGGACTGGGCTGTGCGGTGAGTTAGGTTACAGAATGAGTGCATAGAAGTGTGTCAGCACTCTCTTCTGTACAGACTTTGGTTGAACAGGTATGGTATTGAAAAGTATTTGATTTGTGGACCCTGATGGAAAGTGTAGGTTTCACTTCTAGCTATTTAGGAGATAAGTTCTGTTCATACCAAGAGCATATTTGCAACCATCTTGGAGACATTACTAATGTAAGCTTAAGGAGCTATAATCTCTAGGCATTTCCAGGACTTGGTGACAGCTCAGGTGTACGTATCATTTGTCTCTGCCCTTGTGTAGCTCATGTTTGCTCTGCTTCTATTTTGTCTTCTGTAAAAAAAAAAAAAATATATTCTGGGAGAAAAATTACAAAACAATTTTTTGCGAATTCTTACATGATTAACATTCTGAGGATTAGCTCAAAAATAAGGTCAAAGCTTTAGCAGAGGCGGCAGATTCATGAGGCAGTTGGGAATGAAGAGTCTATTCACCTCCCTGTACAGAGTTTCTGTAAAAGAGCGAGGACTTATATTGACAAAAACATTCTGAAGAGAAATTACAATGCAGTTGTTAATGCTGCATCCATTCCACAGAAAACAAGATTTGCATCTCTAGAGCTGTCAGGTTTGTGCCAGCACCGAGTGTACTTTCAGAAGAGAGTATTCATCTTTCTTGGAAGAGGGGGAAAAGTCCCATCAGTGCTGCCAGTGGTTCAGTGAGAAAAAATAGGTAAATTTGGGTAAAATCCCACATTTAGCAATTAGTTTTATTTGCGTGTGGAGTGAGCGGGTGGAAATAGACATGACCCATTTCCTGAGAAAGAGTAAGGAAGAAAATCTGATGCAAAAAGTAAAAATGAGGAAAATAAGGAGAAAGGAATGAAGAAGACGAGGAGAAGGAGGAGGAGAAGGATTTCTTTATGGGGCTTTCATTTGGTCATCCCTAGTCCTGGTGTGGGGGAAATGTATCTGTAAGAATACACGTAAAGTCTCTCTATTTGCAACTACAGTAGACAGGTTTACTTTGAAGTTAAGTACTATGGCTCTCCTTTCATTTTATTCATTGCAGGAGTCATAGCCGTTAGCACATGGGAAGTGGAACAATCAAGCATCATAACAACAAACTGCAACATGGCACTATGGGAAAATGGGTGAACTGAAATGAGAGAGTCCTGGTCAATGCACCAAATTCAGGAGAGAAATGCTGAAGTGATCAGTGTTTTTATAAGATGGAGGATCCATACAGTGGTTATATGAAGTTACAGCAGGGCTGATTATGACAGCTGAGTTTGGAACAGTTCATTCTGGAGTCTCTTTGTCTGGTCATTCCAATGATCCGTTTCTTGATATGTCAGTTGAAACAGTGCTTCTGGGAAAAGGAAAGCTGAGGAGTCACCATCACCCAGTGTAGTGAGTGCTCATTCCAAGGTGTTGGCACCATGCCTGCGGGGCCTCCATGGGCAGAGGATGGGGCTGCCCCATGATGGACCCAGCCAGCTCCAGTTGTCTCCAACAGCCCCATGGCATGGCCCAGCTGAGCCCAGCACCAAGCTGGCAGCACCTTGGGGAAAACAGATTTCCGAAAGGGCACAGGCCGAGGAGGAGGCCCAGGGCGAGGGAGAAGCAGCAGAGGGCCCAGGCCCCAGGAGGAGGAGGGCAGGAGGGGCTCCAGGCCCACAGGCAGCAGGGATTCCCCGGCAGCCCTGCAGAGCATCTGGCACTTTGCTGAGATCAGACCACCACAGCCAGGTCCAGGTTTTGCTCAATATGGAGTTTTATTAGATTGCTCTACAGGTGTGTGTTCTCTGGCCGAAGCTGAGTGAAGCTGGAAGTCCTATGGTTTTCCTGTAACTGTAACTACAAGTTCAGCTGCGATATCTCCTAATTTTTCTTATCTTATTATCTTTATATTGTTCTAGTTGGTCTAATAAGGTTGCAATCCCTCTCTCTTTCGTCACAAGTGCATCCTGTTCTGCCTCTAACTTTTCCTTCAGCACTTGATCAGAGCTGCCTTCTGTAGTTACGTCATGCCCTGTATCATCCAATTTAAACTGTAGAACAGAGATCTGAATCAGGTTATTGTACTGTTCCTTTGCAATGCTTCTTCATTTTGTTTTAATTCTGTTTCCACTTTCTTAATTTCTTGTGGTTGTGGTTTGAAGTAGCTTGCAGTCTTTGAGAATTTAATACCTCTTTTCTCCAGTTCTTGTATGTGTGCCACCAGTTTTTCTATTTCTTTATCACAAGCTGTAAATTCTGGATGGTTTTGGTCCTTTTCTAATAACAGCTTATTGTAATCATCCATCTTTGCTCTTTTTTTTTTTCCTGCTTGGAAGATTCTACCTCATACTCTCTGGGCACTACACAAGCCTTTGAAGTTACTGTAAGTTTTAAATGTTCTTCCAGATCCCTGCTGAAAACCATCACATTCATTTTTCCTTTCTGTAGCTTACTCATCCATCAACTGCCAATGTTTTTTAAGTTGCTTTTCAAGGACTAGAATTCACCGGTTTACATGTAAAACCTCCAATAATTGCTTAGCCAGGTCCTGCTTACTGCACAATTGTACTTTAGGTTCTCTATCAATTTTTTTTTAATTTTTTTTTTGAGAGTGAAAGCTCAAATGGTCCTTTCCTGCTTGACACTGAACTGTTACTTTTTCCTTTGCTAAAACTCCCGCTCTCAGTCCTAGAAGGTATTTATAACAGAAAGAAAGGGGCTGTGTTAATTCTTTTACAGTTTTATGTAACATCACTTTGTGTTTATTGTCTTACATAGTTTTACAGGTTATATGAAACTAATTGAAAAACTATCCTCTGTTTGTACAAACACTGTACGCTGTTCCATGTTTGACTCACAAAAACTTGGAAAGTCTCTGCATTTCCTAGTTGTTGTGTGAGTGTTCATTTCTGATTCTGTGCTGAGATCTTTAATCTTTTAGAACAGGAAATGCTGCCTTCGTGTGTGTGTGCTTTATTTCTTTAGCTGCATTGTGTATGACACAATCATGTTCTAATCTGTGGTTACAAGCCATAGGTGTTACCCTCACAAAAAAAGGCTGTCTTTCTGAACGAAGAACAATATTTGGAGAAGAGATGAACCACTGCAACCCCATTTCGGAGGAGAAAGTTAAGTTGTAATGAATTTTAGGTACCAGGCCGCAAAAGAAAATAGATTGAAATTCCTCTCACAAACCCACCTCAGACATCTTAGGAAGTGGGTCAGAGGCTTTCCATTGATTCTTGTAAAGGAATATGCTGCTTCTACAATACTTTTTTTTTTTTTTCCTTTCTTTTCCTCTTTTCATTCCCTTACTGCCTTCAAAGAAATTGGAAATTCAAAATTATTTTTCAATAAGTTACAAAATTACCAATCTTCCTTTTATGAAGATATAGTTGAGACCTCACGTGAGTAACAGGTTTTCAAATCAAGGGGTATATGTGGGTTCTCTTAGATTATACTGTTTTTAAGAACTTGCCCAGGTGTTCTAGGCCACAAAACGTAATGCATTTATAACCTGCAATGCATGAGAGCACTATGGCCAACAAAAACAAACACAGCTTCATTTCAGTGGAAAACACTGACAAAGTAGTCAAATTGAACCATTGACCACAACTCTTTGAATGTGGCCATCTAGCCAATTCGTTATCCACCAAATAGTCCACCCTTCAAATCCCCATCTTTCCAGTTTAGAGCCAAGGATGTTGTGGGGAACCCTGTCAAAGGCCTTATAGAAGTTCAGGTAGAGGACATCAGTTACTCTTCCCTTGTCCACCGATGTAGTCACTCCATTATGATTCACTGTGTGTCAGATCACTCTTCATCTTCACTTTGCTCATGTCCCAGACTTCCTTCTTTTGGAAGTCAGCTCAGGGGCAATGGATGGAAGATGCTCAGGTTTTGTATTCATTTGGAATTGGACAATTGCCAGGCTGTGCATGCGCTGAAAATCTCTCCTTGGTCTGCTGGGTTAGATGTACCCATTATGTCCCCAATGAGTCTGCATCTCTGTTTCAAGGTCACTTTGCCTTTCAGTCTTCTGGGAAGGTGTGAGAATCAAAATGGGAAATGATTTGTACAATTTTTAAAGGAGCAGCCTCTGAGAAGCCATTTCCTGGCTATCATTTTCTGTTGTCTCCTGTTTCCAAGAGTGGGATCCAAAACTCAACAAAATTTAGTGTAAATAATGCCTCCAAATCTAAATACTTTTATATTCACTTCAGTCTACAAACATTGCAGAAACACTTTAGAACTCTCATGAGACACCATGTTTGTCTGGCTGTACATCTTATGCTAATAAAAAAGCTGTAACATAAAAGTTTGAATTAAGAAAGAAAAGAATGACCTTCAGTAATATTCAGCTCCTTTTATATTTATTAAATAATTTCTATAAGTGCTTCTTGTTGGCACCCACAGCAGTTAAGGATTGCATACCTCTGTAAGATTATTGAAGTTTAAGATTTTTTCAGATGCTTCAGTTACAAGAGCACAAAATCTCTTCTTCTCTAGCTGCTCATATAATTTAAAAATGGACTGAAAAATGTTACTACTTGACTGTGAAACCAAATTAAGCCATGTTTCCCAGGTTTCTCATTGCCTTTGAGAAAAGGATGTAAGTGTCATATCCTTACTGGGGTTCTAATTTTCTGCCCTTTACTTTGCCTGCCTCTCTTTGCCTGTCTCTTTCATTTTACTCTGCTGTTCACTATTCTACTACCTACTCCTCTTCACCCCTACTTTGCTATGCTGCCTGAAAGGAAAGTAAAGGGCAGATTGCTTTAAGAGTATGGATACAGGACCAAATAAAAGGCAGCATTGCTACCTTGGTGAGCATAAAAGGCCAAGAGCCCCTGAGGTGAGCATAAAAGGAGATATAAAGAGTGCTGGTTGGCGTAATTGTCAGAGAGCTGCAGGGATGCAAGGGCTGGAGCTTTTATGGCCCGTAGGGTTGCAAGTTTCTGCAGTGAAGAGATATCTGATGAAGCTACAAGTATAAAAATTATCAAGGTTGTGGCTTACCTGTATCCAAATGAAAGCCTCGCCTCAAAGGCATCAAGTGCCTAGTGTAGGCTCTGATTCAGTAACACACTGAAGCATGGAAGCTGTTCTGTTAAGTTTAATGCTTGTTTGCCAAAAGGTGTATATTTTTCCACATCGCATTCGGAGCATTCAGCTTTGGAGAGCTTCCAGCTCTAATTCTTGGACTCTAAACATACCTATCTGTGTTTGATCCTGGTACATGCTAGGCATCTTCAGCAAGGTGTTGAGACCCCTCACACATAGTGTTTGCTTGGGTGATAATCACACAAATATTTGTTAGGTTTGTAGAGCTTGACACCATTTATTGTTAGAACAGGATTTTCTATTAAAATAAAAAATCTGAAAGGTTGGCTGCCAAATGTTTACAATTGGAGAATTTCCTCTTATTGCATGCCTCCTTGTGTCTGCATGCTACAGCCTCCTTGTAGGTGGGCAGTTTGCTTTCAGTAGACCAACTATGCCTTCTAGCAAGTCAAGGGCTATATTAGTTACTGTACTGCAAGGAGGGTATGTATTGCACTTCTCTTTCCCTATTAATTTTAGATCTACCTTCGTCAAAAGTTAAAGAGCCTGGGGATAAATCTGCAGTGAGAATTGTGGAAACTTGATGTGATAAATGAAGTCTGGATCGGAGTGCCGTAGTTGCGTTTGACTAACCTGCTGTTGTGGGCATTATGGAGGAAGCTTCCTGACAGACCTGTCACCTGGTTCAGTGTTTGTGTAAGACTGAGGAAAGCCTTCCTCTTGACACTTCCAACAGCCATTTTTATGCTTCCAAAATGAGAAGTTTTTTTTTAGGCAGGAGCCCTGAGCTGTCCACGTTGTTCCTTCTGTTGACAAAAGAGTGGGAAGGAAATGCTGATGGTGGGAAGGGTGATGGCAGTTGAGAAGAACAACCTACTGCTTACTGGTAGCTCCTCTGTGACACGTTCTCACTCCTGTATTTTGGGGCTCTTCAGCACCATGCTAGGAGCCTGTGGTAGAGGTGGTCACACAGGTTTCTTGAAATATCATTTAATTGAGAAAGCAGCCTGACTGATGTTTGTAGATGTGTGTAGGTTCACAGGAAATATCCAACAAATGAAATGTTTGGAAATAAGCTTGCAGTTTCACTTCAAAGCTTACATCTGAGTTGTATGCATTTTTAATCACCGAAGAATGCAACAGAATAGGTAGGTTTAATAGGTTTCCCTTCTTTACAGTAGTGCATTTAATGTAATTAAGAAAAGCTTTAAGGTCATCCATCTTTTATTCTTTTCTGAGTGGATGTACTTCTAACTCCTCTTACAATGGAGCGTCACGTCCAAATGTCACTGTTTACATGTGATTCTTTGTGGTGTAGTAACAAACTTTTTGGTTGTAACATGAAACATTCTCCCCTCATATGCAGAGAAAAATATTTTTGCAATTTGAAACCTTTTGGTTTTGTTGCACTCAGCACCCCCGCACACCCAGAACCCTCTCGGCCGCCCCTTCCTCCTCACCCGTGGCCCTGCTCCAGCAGGGGCCCTGCCCCGGGCTGCAGCCCTTCAGGAACACCCTGCTCCCGCGGGGGCTCCCCACGGCCGCAGCTCCCTCAGGAAATGTCCCCCTGCTGCGGCGTGGGCCCTCCCCGGGCTGCAGGGTGGAGATCTGCTCCGGCGGGGGCTCTGCAGGGCTGCCGGGGAATCCCTGCTGCCTGTGGGCCTGGAGCCCCTCCTGCCCTCCTCCTCCTGGGGCCTGGGCCCTCTGCTGCTTCTCCCTCGCCCTGGGCCTCCTCCTCGGCCTGTGCCCGCTCTGCCCTTTCAGAAATCTGTTTTCCCCGAGGTGCTGCCAGCTTGGTGCTGGGCTCAGCTGGGCCCTGCCATGGGGCCATTGGAGCCACCACAGAGGCCCTGCAGCCTCTGGCCAGCACCTGGGCCTCGACATTCAGTTCAGTATCATTGTTTGTTAGGGGGCTCCTGTTCACCTTTGATGATTAATGTATATTTTATACGCATTATTTTGTACTGACAAGCGTGTTCCAGTCAGCAACATCCAGAGCCGCTTTGAGCCCTGTTGTGCTGGTGCACTTTGGATGCTGATCATGGAAGAACTTGCTGATGAACTGCTTCTGTGGAGACATTTGTGAACCACGCACACTGGCTGCTGTTTAGCATAAAGAGATCTAAGAGTTTGTCCTATTTTGTGGTTGTATTGTAGGGCTTCCTTATGTCTGTGCTTTTTGCACACCATCTTATGCAGCAATATGATTCTTCCCCTCCCCACCCCCACGCCCGAGTTTCATCTCCCAGTATCTGTCTAGGAAATAATAGTTTGTAGTTTGGTTCGTTAATTGTTTGAAATCCAAGGTGCTGTGTTTCTCTGGAAATCACTGTCAATAATCACAGTCGTTTCATCTAACCCACAGAAACTTCCGGAATATGCAGCAGGTAGCTCTCAGAGGGTAACACACTTTGTATTCCTCTTCTGGGAATCATCAACACAAGACAAAAAGGTCTGCTAATATGCTAATATTGCCAGAGAAGGAATGTATATTCTTTCCAGCAGGAAAACAAAACAAACCAACCAACCAACCAACCAAACAAACAAAAAAAACCCATGAACTCCCTTTATAGCCAATGAAGTAGCTTCTTGGATAGAGATTTGAGGTCTTTTCTCATGCTGTTCTTAGAAGTTTTTTCCTCGTTGTTTTCCAAAACAGTGTACTGCTTTGGCTCCCCTGCAGCAGCAATTTGATAGGGTTTTGCTGACAGGGACTGCTGGAGGGCAACTCCAACACACTGGTCTGAAGAGCAACAGAATCTCAAGGCTGAGTGACAGGGCTCAGCCTACAGTTGTTTTGTTTACAGTAGGTACTCGCTTAAGGGTTGTTTATTAAAACGCAGCCTAAAACAGAATGAAATGTTAAGCCTTGGAGTTTGTCAGATAGAATTCATAGCAAGCAGAAGCTATTTAGTTTTGTAGTTTTCTGGTTCCTGTGGCAGTGGTACTGAGCCAATCTTTTCACTTTCCATGCTGCAGGAATGAATAGGGAGGAGCAGCCTAGTCTGTCAGGGCTGCTGGTGGGAGTGATCTGGCTTGGTAGGGTGATGCATCAATATTATCCAACAAATTGCTTCTCTCAGACTAGTCATCCCCAATCCCATTTTCTTTGTCTAGTCTCTGTAATGCCACTGCTGGTCAATGGCTCAGGAAGGCAATTACGCAGTAGCTTGTAGGACTAGATGGGAGCTGAGGTGTTCTAGCATTGATCAGAGAGGAGGAAGCAAAGGGGTGAGTCCAACCATCAGTAATAAGGCTGATACCAGCCTTCTCCACGGATGTGTTCCTCTTCTGTTTTGTTGTAAATCCTTTGGAATTAGGGACTTCCCTGTGTTCTGGTTAGATTACTAGAGATGGCATGATGACCTATCTGAAACAAAAATATTTGATTCTCATAAAACTAAATATTTCCACTGTGCATTTGAGTACAATAGTAATAATTAACAGACAGCTAAAAAAAAATAAAAATCAAACCAAAAAAACCCACCATCCAAACAAACAAACAAAAAACCACACACACACACACAAACCTCAACCTTGCCTGGGCGTTAAGTTAGCGGTTAACATCTAAGAGTGATGTTGGTGCTCCTTAGAGGAGGTCTGACCATCACAGAGCTGGGAGGCTGAAAGGTGCTGGTAGCTTTGCCTTTTGAAAGGGGGAGGCAAGGGGTGGCTGCGTAACCCAATACAACCATTAGTGGAGTCAGGCTCCTGAGGGAGGTTTTAACGTCAGTGCCCTAGGTGAGTCAGTACAGGTCGTCAAGGATTAATGAGTGTCCAGGCATAGAAAAAAAAAGTTAACATTCAAATTAGCAATGATTTTAAAGACGAGCAGTTCACAAATGACCAGTGAAGATGCCGATGGCAAATTCATTGCTACTAGGGTGACCTGTGCAGACTCTCTCATAGGAGAGATGGAACTTGGTGGTACAGGCTGTCTACGTAAATAACATCAGTCCTGCAAACGAGAAGGATCCGTGTCCTATAAATTATTCAGAAATTAACTCAGCTTCCCCTAAAAATAAATTGGCTTTTTTTCATCCCTGTGTCTGCTAGGAGGCTGTTTCATAGTCTTGCTCCTTTGCCAGCTACAACTTCATATTTCTAAATTGCATTTATTCATGGGCAGTTATACGTGGTTGTTCTTGTGCCAATGTTGTACTTTCTTGTACCTCACTCTCCTTCTTCCTTCCTGATGTTTTTCTTTTCAGTGTATTTATAGATAGAGAGGGGATCTGATTGCTCTGTGTTTTGCTGAGTTGTGTGCCAAGTTCCTTTAGTTCTTTTTTTTTTTGAAATCAGCTTGCTGTTTCCTCATCTTCCCTTCACAGGACCTGTTCCACATTATCCGACAATTTTCCATGGTCTCCCTACTTTACTGAAGTCTAAATAAGCTTTTCTGCACTGTTCTTGTTTAAAAACATAAAACAACCAACCAACCAAACAAACAAAAACACCCAACACAGTAACAACAACAAAAAGCGCTCACACACAAAAAGCAACAGCAGCTATTTACTCAAAGAGAGGTACCACCTAACCTAACTCTAATGAGCCAGACACAGCCTGTGGATTGGATATTGGATTAGATTATTAGATTGGATGTTAGGAAAAGGTTCTTCACTAAGAGTGGTCGGGCACTGGAACAGGCTCCCCAGGGAAACGGTCATGGCACCGAGCCTGCTGGAGCCATGAGTTGGACTAGATAGTCCTTGTGGGTCCCTTCCAACTCAGGATATTCCATAATTTTGTGATTGCATTTGTAGCAAAACAATAATTTTATTGCAATTTCTTATTTATTTCTTAATTATTCTTTCTTTCAAAATCTACAGTAAAGCCTTGTGCATTTGTAAGATGTCACTCAAAAACCCATAGTGGTGTCCATTTAAACGCCTTTGAAAAATGACTTTCTTCTGTACATCACCAGTCCTACAGTACCTTTCTTGATTTCTTGGGTTTGTTGTAAATCTTTATGATCAATTTTCCAGATCATGTGACACTTCTGCCAGGGTTTTCATGCTTTCTCCTCACTAAGCACGCTGATCTCTTTGATTTTGGCATCTTGGTTGTGATTTTTTCCAAAGCTTTGTACTCTTCTTTAGCCTTCTTATCTGTGTTCTTCATGAAAAGTAAGCAGGAGAGCAAAATATTTTGTTATTTTGGTGGATAAAATCTTATTTATTGTTAGTGTCAGCGCTGTATCACTATTGGGCAACCCTTCCCTTTGCTTGCTCATATGTGGTGGAGAACACCCTGAAGCTATATTAGCGGCTTTTGCAATGCTTACCTCAGCCTGATTTTCCAGTGTTAGGCATAAATTTGACTTTAGATCTAGTTCCCATTCTTTGCATTTTTTTGTGTTCACTCCATTTTGGAGATATTTAATCAGCTGGGTTGAGCTGAAGTACTTCTCTGTAGGAATTCTTCCCAAGCCTGCAATGTAGATAGCAGTTACTTTTACATAAAGAGTCTGTTCAATTGCCTCTATGCTCAGCTCAGACCACCCTCAAGGCTCTGCTGCTCCAGTGTCCAGATAGCAAATAATCCGCTCAAATGAGAAGAGGTCATGAAGACTCTGAAGAGAGCTCACATCTCTAAATTGACCCCTCTCTTTCTTGGGTGGATTGGAAGAGACTGGTGAGGGTGACCAGCCTTTGAAGCCACTTCCTGATAAAGGTAGGTAGAGTCAGCTGTAGATGTTTAGGTTCATCCTGAGGAGAAACAGGAACACTTCATGCTCAGCTGTACCTGTTGCTTCAGCATGATTTATCTATCCCATTTGTAGTTCATGCAGTACCCCAGTGTAACAGAAGGAGTGGTATTAGCTAGTGTCAAAGCTGTTTTCCATCCACCATCCTGTTAGCAAGGACTGGGAACAGTATTCACTCATGTAACAGTGTGGATGTTTGCAGAGGTACTGACAGAAAGAGTATTTTATTATTTGCTCTCATTAGTGGAGGTCTGTTTTATGTCTTGTTCCCACTAATACTTTTACAGCACAATCAAGAGAGGAGTAGGGCAGCGGCGTGGGGAAGTGGAGCTATTTATCTGTGTTTGCTGCTGAAAAAAATGTATGGGACGCCATACTTACAACGGACCGTATTTTGATCAGGGAAATGCTCTTCAGTAATGAACAAGCTATTTTGAAGTAATCATACAACTTCACAGTATGGGAACAGGAACCTTAATTTTTATGTTTTTGCTTAGTTGTAAAGTCAGTATTTGATAATTTCTCCCTACTTGCAAATAGAGGAAGATCTGGGAAAGAATGGGCAATATTCGTCTGTTTTATGATTTAAATACTGATTTGGGGATTAAAATTAGAAATGCAGATAATGGGTTTAATTTAGTTTCCTGTAGGATGTTTACTTTAACCGCACAACAAGAGGTCTGGTGAAACTCAAATGAGGATGTCTTTGCCCCTTTCTGGTCACCTAAGTTGAAGCTACTCTTTGCTCTTATTATGTTTGTAGTATTTATAATCTCCTTCAGAGCTATTGTTAACATTTTGCCTGAAAACTTTCATTGAAAAATGACTTGTTCTCAAAAATTTTCAGGGAAACTATTCTATTTTAAAGCAATGAATTGATAAAATCTGAGCATTTCTATTTCATTTTTAATTTATTCTTTTGTTTTGAGCCCTTGATCCTTTCACTGCCCTATCTGTTGAATTCCGTGAATATCAGTGGGATGTTGGGGACTTAATTCACCATCGTTCTCTGCATTAATCTACTGGATCAACAGTGACACTACCTTATGGTGCAAGACATTGCAACACAAACATAACGCAAAGAGCTTGGAACACAAGACAGATTCACAAATCTCCTCTGTATTCTGGGTATAGAACCATTCTCTAAAGCCTTTCTTTAGGATGAGTGTATCAAATTCCATGATGGAATTCCTTCTTTTCCAGTATGGAATTCATACCGGAAAATGGCATTTATCTGACATGTGCCACCTTCTGGACTCATCTCACAGAGGCCACCCCTGCAGTGCCCTGCTAACAAATCTTTGCCGTATAAACCCAATACACACATGTAAAATCTAAGGGGAAATGATAGTCATATTCCTTAGTATTGCAGACCTCACCAATCTCTAGATTCTCTTCACTTCTGGACCTGTAAACTAATTTTAACCTTTATCATAGAGTGCCTTAGGTTTCTATCATTTTTCGGTGCAGTTTTTGTTTTGAACAGTTAAACACGCTGGGTACAGGGAAGTAGGTATATTTATGACTTCAATCAAATGGTTTTGCCAGAATAAAGGGGATGAACAGGGAAAGGTTAAAATAAGATAAAGAGCTAGCTATTTTATGCCATTGCACCTAGCCCACTTTGAAAAAAAACAACAGTAAATTTAATATTTAGGTATCTTCATGTATTTTTGATGTCCAAGGCTGTGTTACAGTTAGCAGTTCTAGTCTGGGCCAAGTGAAGCCATTTTCCTGATGAAAATGTCTAGGGCTGTTTGAGATGCTCACAAGGCACTGGGCAGTGTCTGAGGACAAAGGAGCAGCTTAGAGGGGCTGTGGTGGGCTGAGCACAACCCCCATCCCATCCCCTGAACTGCTCGAGGATATGGAGAGGAGTTAGGAGTGATGGAGTGATGTTGAACTTGGGAAAAGGGACACGGAGTGGGGGGGAGGCGTTTCTTACTACTTAAATTAGCAAGAAATTATACTCATTTTCCCCAAGGTGAGTCCATTTTGCCAGTGATTGTAAGTGGTAAATGACCTACCTGTCTTTATCTTGACCCACAAGATTTTTCATCATATTTTCTCCTGCTGTTCTGTTGAGGAGGGTGGGTAAAAGAGCAGCTAGGTGGAAATTTGGCTCTTAGCCAAGGCTAACCTATCACGATCTTAAGAGGCAAATATCTAAGAGAGTTACCAGGCAGTTTTGGACGTGATTCTTAGGAATAAATCTAGTGGAAGGGACATGGAGCAAAACATCATTAATATGTACATACTGAGTAGTGTCCTATTACCCTGCCTTGGCAATGCACTAATACCACGTTGCTGTAATTTCGAAATGTTTAGACTGTGTGTATAGCCCAAGGAGGGTATTTTTGTCAGTTAAATATTTGTATTGCATATAATTGTAATGAAAATACAAAGGGTCTTAAGGCATAATTCTGGTACTCACTCTTGAAGAAATCAGCACCAATAACATTAAGTCAAAACTCTTAATCATTGTACAAGAACAGTGTAAGGGAGAGAAGGATCAAGCAGTTAATGTTTGGTTGTATTTTAACTAGATATTGTGTGTTCAGAGTCTGAGCTTCTTTTGTTTTCTTTTCTGAAACCTAAAATATAAATGGAGAGGTTTTATTTCCAAGTTCTTGCCTGAAACAGAAGACCAAAAAGGATACCAAAAAGTGCTAGGGGATGTGCTGGGACTATATCCAGGTGGCAGGGATCTGCAAGTTGGAGCAGGTAGGGTAAGGTGAGCTTTCAGCAGTGAGGGACCGTAAGAGAATTCTCACCAAGACATTTTTTTTTCTCTCCCCATCAGACCCCTTCCATCAGCTTTTAATCTAGCAGAGACAGATCTAGATTATTCACTATTACATCCCTAGTAAAGATTACATTGCTGAGCGTGACCTGTATGAGCTGTTGTTTATTCAGCAGTTCTCAGAAGACTGGATTTTCTAACAGTTCATTTCCACGTAGTGTTATACTCTTCTGGAGAAACAATTCTGCCAGCTGTCATAAAGTCTTCAGGTGCTGGGTAGACCTTTACATTTCTAATTTAGATTTTATTTTTGTATTTAGAGGATGAAAACAAATCAGGCTGAAAATGTCTCCACACACTTGTAAGACAACCCTGATGTGAGGCATTTATAAATGAATAAACCAAACATAGGGTAGGAGGGAAAATGCAAAGAAAGGGGAACTGACACCAGCATGGTGTTGCGGCAGCTCAGTGGGAGAGCTGTGAACTGTCAGAGCTGTCCTGTGCTACAGCGAAGTGGCTTAGGAGCTGTAATACCTACTGGTGTGCATCGCCTGTTATTCCTTGCTTATGAAAGTGCCAATAAGGGAAGACTAGGATAAGTTTATTTCTCCGTTTGGACTGAGTTCATATTTGCAAACTTTGTAAAGTACCTTGCACTGTGTGTAATAAACTGGTGAAACTACTGAAGTTTTCTTAAGTTTTCTATTTTTTTTTTTTTTTGGTCATCCTTCACCTAACGTATGCATCACCTATAGGATAGCAAATAACTAGAAAGTAACTGCTTGAGGTATGATTGAAGCTAATGACAACATTTTAAAGATATGATATGCTCAACGTGGAACACAAGAATGATAATCCCTATGTATAAAATGAGTTTTCCTGGATATGCGATTAGCACATTTGTTTTCTTTCCACAGAAGTTCCCAATTCCTTTATTTTGCATTAAATTTTTGTCACTGATTTCCCTGCATTTTTCCATATGTTTTTTTTTCCACTTTTCTTTTTTTTTTTTTTTTTTTTACCCTGTGAGAAGCCAAGCTCATTTCACAGCCTTTCCTTATAATTTATACATTTGGTCTCTGTTCATTCAGACTGCTTTAAAATAGGATGGGGATGATAACGTCAGTATAAATTATAACTTCAGTTAAAAACTACAAAGCAGAGAAAAGGGCTCAGTATTTCTGACCTAGTCTGTTCTGGGCCTTTCTGTTTGTGTGTAGATGCCCATGATATGTTCTCAAAGATTTTTTAGACGGATGAAGCAGTCACCTGTGTAACAGCATGACGTTTTTAATTCTGTCTCCCCAGGTATTACCAGATAAGAGCTGGGCTGAAAATCCCATCCAGGATTCCTCACAGGCTCTTTGCTACAATTGCAGGACAGACAGGTAAGAAGGTTCCTGAGGGGTGGGACATGGCTGGAGATGGGGCAGGGTGCGTGAGGGGAACAGGTGAAGTATGGCCATTAATTTCAAAATCTGATGTTGGATTTGGATCCAATCTTGGATTTCCTTACTGATCTCTGACTGTTCAGGTTTCTGTTCTTGTGTGGGATGTTAGTGAGTTGGGCTTGAGTTTTAGTGCATGTGTGTGTTTTCATGCTCAGCTCTGGGGGTGTGCAAGGGGGCTTATTTCAGACTGGGCCATGCTTAGGTGAGTGAGGAGGCAGCTGGACAGCAGTCACAGAATGGTCTGTTTTGGAAGGGACCTTTAAAGGTCATCCAGTTTCACCCCCTCTGCCATGGGCAGGGACACCTCCCACCAGACCAGGCTGCCCAAAGCCCCATCCAGCCTGGCCTTGAGCACCTCCAGGGATGGGGCATCCACAGCTTCTCTGGGCAGCCTGTGCCAGGGCCTCACAACCTTCTGAGTAAAGACTTCATTCTGAATATCTAATCTAAATCTACCCTCTTTTAGTTTAAAGCCATTCCCCCTTGCCCTATCACTACACCCCCTGACAAAGAGTCCCTGCCCAGCTTTCATGTAGGCCTCATGTAGGTACTGGAAGGCCACAATGAGGTCTCCCTGGAGCCTTCTCTTCTCCGGGCTGAACAACCCCAACTCCCTCAGCCTGTCTTTGTAGGAGAGGTGCTCCAGCCCCTTTATCATCTTTGTGGCCCTTCTCTGGACTCATTCCAATACTTCGGTGTCCTTCTTGTGCTGCAGGTCCCAGAGCTGAACACAGTCCTCCAGCTGGGGTCTCACAAGGGCAGTGCAGAGCAGTCCTTGCTGCTATGTGAAAAGAGCAGAGAAGGAAAGTGATAAGGTGGACAGGATTGGTCCAGGAGACCTTGATTGCACAGATCCACTGTGCAGTCAAGATGTTACTTAGACATAAGACTTTTTTTTCTGGACTTTCAAAGCTGGAGGAGCGTTATGAATTGGGGCTGGAACTGAAAGAAGGACAAAACAAAATTACACATTGAGGAAAAGCCATGCATATAAAGACAATTCTTCACTTCCTGCTGTAAAAGTGTACATAACAGTGGGGTGCTGTCTTGGGGCCCTACAGAGGTAGGAGCTTCTGAGTTAGTGAACACTACTGAGTGTTGACAGAAACCATACCAAATCCACAGCCAGGTTCACGCTGGAGGAAACTGGTACAGACTTGTGTTCTGGTTTTGGCTAGGATAGAGTTAATTTTCCTCCTAGTAGCTGATATGATGCTGTGTTCTGGATGTAGGATGGGAATAATGCTGATAACACACCAGTGTTTCAGTTGTTTCAGAGCAGTGCTCACCCAGAGCCAAGGACTTTCCAGCTCCTCGTGCTGCCCTACCAGCGAGGGGCTTGGGTGTGCAGCAGGAGCTGGGAGGGAACAGGACCAGGACAGCTGGCCCAGATGGACCAAAGAGATGTCCCATACCATGTGGTATCATGCTGAAATATTACTAGGAGGTGGCTGGCTGGGGTGGAGGTCCGCTGCTCAGGGATGGGATGGACGTTGGTCAGCAGGTGACCAATTATCTCAATCCATGAGCTTTTACTTTTTTCTGTCCCAATTCTCTCCCCCTTCCCACTGGGAGATGGAGGAGTGAGTGAATGGCTGTGTGGTGCTGAGCTGCCTGCCGGGTTAAACTGGGATGCACTGTCCTTAGTATAAGGATACCCACTGGTAAAGCAATGTCATACCGTAGGATTGTTGTAGCACTTTCTCAGTTAGATATTCTTCAGGTGTATCTTCATAATTTTGACATTTCTGGACACACATCACAGTTAGGCACACCAATTAATTCATTGCGCCATTGTCATTATCAGCATAGATCCTTTAAGTACTTGTAGAATTTAAACTGCCCTTTTCCTCTTGAGTTTTTATGTCAGAAAAGCAATAGAAATTCATGCCACCTTATCTGCAAGCACTCTCTTACGTGTGGCTTTCCTTGCTCACAATGGAAGTTGGTTTACTATTCTAAATGATTTCTGGATGAAAATTTTTTAATGTTAATGACAGCTTGTAGAGAATAAGCAATGGAGTCCTTTTCACTCAATACTGTGCAGAGAGGATGAAAAAATGTGAGTGCAAGATTAATGAGTTCTTGAACTTGAATATTACATTTTGATTTTTTTCATTTTTACATTTGAAATGTTCAAATTTAACATTGTTTCATAGATTAAATGTTTGCTTTTTTCAGTTTGAAAGTCTGGCTCAATTAACCAAGATTAAATTATACATTAAAATACAAAATAATTCTACAAATTACATTTGTATAAAATACAAATAAGTATACAAAAACACACACACACAAAAAAAGTCTGAATAAAAATTTCCAAACTTGAAGTCTGAGTAAAGAAATTGATTCTACAGAAAGAAAAAAGTCCATTTCTGGTTTGGCATACACTGTAGTGTGAAAAATGCCCAAGGAAGGAAGAAAAATATTTTTCATCCTGTTCCAATGTAAATTACCCTTGGCATATACAGAATCATATATAAAATAATTATTATTATATTAACTTTTGTGGGATTTACAAGAAAAGTGTGGAAACTGACAGCATTAGCAATGTTTAGTTTGCTTTCTGCTAGTTTTTTTCATCTGCAGAAGCAGAAGAGGAATAGTTTCAAAGAATTCGTTGGAGGGGAAGGCGCTCAGGCTTGACTTGACTCAAGCTGTTTGAACTTAAATATGCCATGTAGCATGCATATGTATATGTAAAAATATATAACCATAAAAATATATACAATTACTTAATACCCCTAGCCATTATTAGTGTGGTGGGTTTCCTTAAAAACAGGAGGAGACTGGTGGCTGGTGACTTCCTCCACTGTAAAAGGTGAGAAGGAACAAGGCTGTTTGTGTACAGTCTTCAGTTTCTCTCTGCAGGTTTTGAGACCCCATGAGATTTAGTTTCCTGTCTCTGAATAGACATCATGACTGATGAAGCCTGCTTTTGGCTTATGAAGAGCAAACTATGCTCACCGCTTTTTCTTGTGCAGCTCATAACGTCACATACTTATCAGTCTCAGCATCAGTTCTGCAGGGCTGAGCTAATGCAGACATATCTTAAAGCCAAACTATAGAAGCGCTTTTCTGACTGGATTTATCTATCTATCTATCTATCTATCTATCTATCTATCTATCTATCTATCTATCTATCTATCTAATCTATCTGTCTGTCTATCTATCTATCTATCTATCTATCTATCTATCTATTTATTGTGCCTCTTTTCAGCAGCATGGCTTATTAAAGTATGTTATGGTGACGTCCACCGGCAGGATACATTAGGCTGAATATGCATGACTCAAGCACAGTCAAAGGAGCTGGGAAAGTGAATGTACCGTCTCATACTAGCACATTGGTACAATTAGCTCCTTGGCTGAATTGTTTTATGATCCACTATGTGTCTTCCATAAGTTTTTAGGCTATCGTATAAATTTGGAGACAAGGATTCATAAAAGTTATGAATACACAGTCCTTCAGTGGTTTCCAGGCTATAGATACAAGATGAAAGGTTGCAGGAGCTTATCTTTAAATCATATCTTTAAAGCATTTTTATTTAAAAGTTTGCCGGTAAGCATACAAGGTGAAAATACTGGGAGAAATAACAATGGTCAGAAGCAGTTAGGATTAGCTGTTGTATCTTGATTTCCTGGACCACCTGAGTGGAGAACAGTGGAGCCCAGACCTGTACAGGTGAAGATTACTTAAGGAAAGTGGTATATTTGGGGTAAATTTTAGGAGTATTATCGCCTAGGAAGACACACAAGGTTGAATTACATTTTTGAAGGTGCCAGTGCAGCTAAATCTCAGTAAAAGTATAGTTTTGAATTTCCTCTGCAGTGTTTTGCAATAGAATACAAACCACCTGGATGTATTATTTTTTGGACAGAAAATTATTCCTTATTAGTGAAAGCTCCAGTCAGGTTTTGCTATATGCTGTTTTTAGACTCACTGTGCCTCATTCTCATGCACCACAACCATGGAGACCTGCTTGCCTGTTTACATTACAGACCAGGGAAAAAATTTGGTGAATATTGAGAAAAAAAAATTGCATGGCTTATAACTAAAGAAATTACTTAGGACTTTGATTTGTGCCCAGATTTCCTTTGTTTCTCCCCTCCAGAAGTACCACATTACAAATTTTCAAAACTTTCCAAACAGACAAATATTTTTGACAACTTGTTCTGAAAATCTAATGACGAGTAATACAAAGTATTTAAGAAAAAATAGTACCTGCTAGTCTAATCTTTATTAGATTGTAGCAGTGTTGTACTTAATTTTACTGAGTTACATTGGGTTATTTGCTGATAGTGCAGAAAGCCAAAGAGAGTCAAGGAATATGCGTTTCTTTTTCAGCTATCTCATATAATGCATGGGAGGCGAGATGCAGTATTTGCCATTACACATTAGCTCTTTTAATTGGTGTTGTAGAGATGTTTCATGTACGCATAGTTTGATGATTTCTCATAAAATGGAATACCTTACATTGGGTGTCAAGAAAAAATTAGCCTGATTTAAATTGTGATGTGCAAAAAGGAGAGTATATCAGAAAATGAAGAAAATTGCTGCAACCCATGCTTTCATTTTGCTAGACTGGTTCCTGATCACCCACACTGAATGCCTACAAGACAATTTTGCCCTTTCCTATAAATTAAATGTTCATTCTGGGACTACCTCAGACCTAAAACCTAATCTGAAGGGTTAATTATAATTCTAATATGCTCCTTGACTAACTGTTTGTGTCTGTTTTTAATAGACAATTAGTGATCCTAATCTTTTTAATACTCTTTGGATGTCTCAAAAAAAAGTTTCTACTGAAGGAATTCTACCTTGATTTTTAAAGAAAAAATCTTTTCTTGTAAACTGCTTCTTAATGCAGTCATAACAAGCATTTGCAGTTAGTTGCTCATTAGAGCAAGAAGAAACAGCACCATGACTTGTGGAATAGTATGAAATTGCAGTCATTAGTTTCAATAACTTTTTGAAAGGTAATTTTTGCCTCCATTAAGTGAAGATAAGCTTACTGCTTTTGAAGCATGAGAAAAGGGGGGAGACATTCATATTTTAGCCAATACATGGTTTTGTTTTCGAGGCTTGTTAAAGTAATCTGAAAATAAAAATGTATTTTATATGTAAAATAAAACATATCTGACAGATACAAATTTTTACCTAGAGGAGACCTTGTTGTGAGAGGAATGACTTTGTGATGATTTATTTTAGAAACCCTTATTACCAGTGAGACCATAAAAGACAGTCAGAAATTTTATGAATTGGTATACCAATGATCAAACAATTCAGTGATACTCCACAATATGGGAATAGAGTTAATCCGAACATGGAAAAAAGATGAAGAGGAATAAACCAAAGTGAAAAATCCAGAACTGGGAAGGGCTTGTAAGCACCAATGCATGCCATGGGGCTCTCTCCCTGGGCAGTGAGTCCGAGACAACAAAATTTCATCATCAGTGGCAACTTGAAGGTCTGGTAGGAACAGAAATATTGTTCAGATGCAGAGAGAGCCCCCACACCATGTTTGCTGCTTAAGGCCAACAATGTCCTTCAGTTTTATTGTTAAATGATCCATGGGGGTTTTCAGACCTACTGCTCTGGAGGCAGGACCTTCAGAGGTCCTTACGTGTTTACTTACATGTCTCTGATTTCCCCACACAGTGATCCTTGCTGCTTTCAGTCTAATGTACAGTTCGACTGTGCAAGTTCTTCAACATCCACAAATGCCCTAAATGCTGAATAGTCATTTTCACTAATTCAGTAGAGAGTTGCATCCAGACAACTGTTTCCTCCTGCTGTGCACTGAAGAAAAAAATGTCCTTTTGATGTCTTATTGTGATGTCCTTTGCTTTATTTGGGGGATTTTCTCATCTGAATTAGTATTTCAAATAAATATGTGGAATGTCAGCTACACAGTTAGGTGACGCAGCAAAGAAATATTTGTTCACCTAAGTTTCTGAAGCTCAGAGTCATTTTCAGAAGTGAATCCTGTAACTGAACAGGGCTCTTAAGGAACTGACAATGAGTTTGAAAACAACAATGAAACAATACAAAACAACAACAACAAAGAACAACATAGATTTTGTTTGTGTATTTAAGAAAGCAACAACAAACTTTGCATTGATGCAAAGTGCTACCTATCTTCTCACATTTCAACAAGTCTGAGAAATGAACCTTGGTTTATAGAGCAATACAGTCATAAGAAACTGCATTTATATTAGGATCTTTCATAAAAGGAAATTAATAGGGTATCTTCTTTTTATCCTCACTGAATCTATGTATTGGCAGGGAGGCAGTTTTATGTAATGCTTTCCATGAGGCTAATTGGAAGTGTCAAAAGGTAAGGTTAAGATAAAAGATTCATCTTAGAAATATGCAGCTTTAATCAAAAGTCACATTGAGGGAGAAAACTTTCTGAACTTTTTGATCAAGCAATTTAAAAATAATGGTGTCTCCTTTAGAAATGATTTAATCTAAATATAACATCTGCATTTATTCTAAATATAAATATGCTAAATATATTATTTTAAAACTATAAGAAGTCTCTTCAAACATTTAAATAGGAAAATGATGATGCGTTGGAAAGGTTTCTGCCTGAAAAATGTTGTCTCGGCACTTTCAAATATAGCTTATTTTAGCTTAATTATAAAAACTGAGGGTCTGCATGTATTCCTCTGCTTAAGAAGATTTATTTTCAAGCTTCAGCAGTAGAGTTCTCAAACCTAAAATGTAGATGTACTTAGTACATGCAGATGAAAGTGGCAGGTTCAGTGGCAGGTTCAGTGGCAGGTTCATTCCAGGGATATGTGGATTTTTGGCAGTTTTTACGTATGGGCTTGTAAAATGATATAGAAGTTTGTCTTCAGAGCCTGAATTTTCAGAAATGGTAGTTTTTTGGATTGATTCCATCTTTTTATTTTATTTTATTTTATTTTATTTTATTTTATTTTATTTTATTTTATTTATTTTATTTTATTTTATTTTATTTTATTTTATTTTATTTTATTTTATTTTATTTTATTTATTATTTTATTTTATTTTATTTTATTTTATTTTATTTATTATATTATTTTATTTTATTTTATTTTATTTTATTTTATTTTATTATTTTATTTTATTTTATTTTATTTTATTTTATTTTATTTTATTTTATTTTATTTTATTTTATTTTATTTTATTTTATTTTATTTTTTATTTTTTCCCCAACCTGAAACACTACAGTTTCTGTAGGAAAGTACTTCTGAAACTAGGATGTCAAAATGTGCTAACTAAATAGCCCCATCACAGCTGAAAATCTGCAGTAAGATCCAATATTTCCTGTTCACCAATTGCCAAGAAGGAGAAATAATATTAAAAAATGGATAACTTGTGACAAATCATGACAATCTTAACAACCCTCTTTTACAAACTATCACATAAATTTTTTATATAAATCACAGGAAAAAAAAAATCATAAAATGTAGCTGGAATCCTATGTGGGAAACAAGCTTGTTTTACCAGCAAAACTCCTTCAAATCTGTCATCAGAGCCAAAAACCGAATGGGTTTGGCTTCACAGTTCCTGGGAGCTATAAATTCCTGTAAGCTTCAAGTACCTGAAAGCAGAGTTATTGCTAGTATTAAGTAAAGGGTATATTGTCTTTCTGGAGAAATAATAGATAGAACAGAAAGTTTGTCCTTCATCTCTTGATTTCATTTTGAATGTGGGACACTATCATGTTAAACTGACAGCTGTAATAACCTCATATTCCCTCTAGATAAGACGTATCCAAGGGAATACAATGTACTGAACAGAGGGCTACAGAAATACTAGAAACTTCTGCAGAAGATGCCACCGGGCTGGATTTATGTTAGTTAAGAAATGGGCAGATGTCACGACTGAGTTGTTTTTCACTAGTTCAACTTACAGATAAAAGGGAGTAGACACCTTTGGGAAAGGCTATCAATCACCAGTTAAGGGAGGATCTTGCATATGTCCAAGGGGCTGAAGAGTGAGGGGTTACGTGAAGGAGCTGCGTCTGCAGCCATGTGTGTGTTAGAGGGGCTATGTTACCCTAGTAATGAGCTGGGCAATCATGAGACTGTCACCTCAGTCTCTCATATGTTTTAAATTCAGATTTAGCAGGTAATTCCAGATTGAAGGTTTTTCTACCCAATGAGCAATGAGTTACCCAATAAATCTCAGACTTCACCAGGCATCTGAGCCTCCAGATTTTAGGGTCTGAATTAGTAGGGATTAAATGGGACTAGTAGGAACACTTTCAGGAAGATGTGATTGTATTTTTGCATGGGGACCACAAGCACTTGTAAACCTTTCTTTAAAAACATTTTTGGATGGTGGAATATGTCTCACTGTTCTGCTCAGCAAATCATTACAGATGTGCTGCAGGGAGCAATGGCTTCTTGGGAGTATCAGGATGTCCCAGTGATTATAGGACACAGTGGATCGTCAGAGTTAGGATTTGAGGGATAAAGTATTAGACTTGTGTTCTGGAGCAACTGGATGGAGCCCGTTTGTGGCACTACAGTTGGCAAGCCTCGTCTCACCTCTCTGCCTCATCTACTGAACAGAAGTGGTAGTGTTGACCTCTGTAAAATATCTTTAGATCTACAGATGATAGGTTTTATATAAGAAGTGGATATTCATTAGTTGAAACATATGTATATACTCAGCATTTACAGATAATAGTGGTTGTTCCCGTGAGGCTATCTTGCACGATTTATGAATAAGCCTCTGAAGAAACCTTACTTTACCAAGTTTTCTATACTTTCACGAAATACTTATTTTATAATGATGTGCTAGGTTGTATTTTAAGGGCAGGCAATAAATCATCTGTAACTTGAGTTATGGCTGTGAGATGGAGGCGGCCCTGGGAACCTGTGACTAAGGGTAAGAATCATCTTATCTAACTGCTGATATCTATGCTGTGAGCATCTCCACCTAAGCTAATCAGCCAGGCTCCCTTTATAGTCAAAGAAGAGAAATAAGTAATTTGAGGGACTGATTTAACATATCTATTTTAAGATGAGTTGAATCACACCTATGTCTTTCCATTTACTATAAAAGAAGTCGAGGAACTTCTGCAGAGAGAGACATATCCATTGTGTTTGTACAAGCCTTGGCACAAAAGGGCTGTGATTGCACTATGTGCCTGCACGTATATATGCAAATTAAGAAGTAATAATAAAAATCAGCAAAGGTGAGTCAGGCAACAGAGGGAGCAAATGGTGCCCATGTCTATCCCAGCAAATAATCAAAAATGATACTTTGAGTCAGGATTTTGCGTAACACTTCAACATAATGTCTGAAGCTAAAAAAAAAAAAAAAAAAAAAAAGAAAATGATAAGACTCCAATGTGAGATCATCTTTCTTCTACCTTCCTTTTTCTTTTCATTGGACCTTATTGTGGCACCACCAATTAAATAAATAAATAAAAATCTTAACTTGTCTGTATAACTGGTTCCAGTTTGTTCAGCAAGAATTGTCCCTGGGCAATACTGAAATGGCTGCCCTGTGAAAACAATTAAGCACAAAGGCAATGATCTAAAAAATGAATTCATATTTTCCTTCTGCAGTGTCACAGTATTTAATTGAAATTGTGTTAACGGTGGTTTGTTTATTTATATTTTGCAAGATAAAAATAATAATTATATTTTCACCATAAATGTCATAGATGGACAAAAAATATACTGGGAAATAGTAGGCAGGCTTGAATTTAGATGAACCAGGAACTGAATTCAAGGTTCAGCAAAGCATTCTGTGCTATTAACAGTTCTCTAGGACATTGCTCTGTGGTCAGTAGCCCCAAAGCTTAGCATTATGTATTAGATGTGATCATAAATTAGAAAAATGAGAGAATTTTCTGTGCATTCAATTGTACTCATGGGCCTTTCAGACGTATATGCTTAATTTACTGTTCTGGCCAAGGAACTCTGGCTAGTTTAATTTCGCATTGACAACACTGGCAGGGAGTGCTCTGAAAAATCTTGTGGCCTACGGATTGAAACAGGGGACATAGACAGAACAACCTGTGTGTCCTTGGCTCCGTCTTATCTGTAAAATGATGGTGTTACTTCAAAGATATAATTATATATATGACAATAACTTTCTAAGTGTGTAAGATAAACAGGAATCCAGATAGCTAGAAAGCTATACCCTTTAGGGAGTGATTCAAAATGACCTGCTAAATCTTCCATCAGCAGAAAATTTATGTCCCAGGCAAGGTAATGGTGTCATGATGAGAGGCAAATGTTCTGGGAGATTTGTTCATTGCTTCTTTTGGTCCAGAAAGGACCATTTTTATAGCTAGTCTGATACCCTCTGAACCTTAGCCACAGAACCTCAGCAAGTGCTTTGTGCACAAAGCACAGCTCTGGCGTTTGAACTGTGGCATGTCTTTGTAGAAAGATGTCCACGGCCAATTTTTAAGAGAGGATTTTTTTTTTCCACTTGAAAGAATGGGTCGGCCTGCTTTCTCTGAATAACTTCATACTAGAAAGAAGTGGAGCACCCATTGCCTTTTTAGCAGCTGTAATCAGAGAAATTTGATGTCTCCTTCTCTTGTGGTTTTAGTTAGTCTTCACCTTCCCCACGTTCTCCTTATTGCTGAAAGAAGGCAAAAAGATCAGATATAGGCAAGTAGGAAGTGTTGTTACCAGCATGAACAAAGAGCATTGGCTTGAATACAGCTATTCCAATTTTCTTTGTACAGCTACTTTATTTATCCATTAACTGTGAGAAGAAATAAGTCAGTAAATAAATTGGTCCATTTAAGCATAAGCACTTTTCCTGGGCTGAGATTACCCTTTAAGTCCCTAGATTTCATTTTGATGCTTAAATTGCACAGAAGGGATGTGTGCGATGGTATAAAACCCTGCCTGGTGTCAAATCACTTTCTCACTGATGATGTGTGCACTGCCCTTAAAGAAAGGTCTCCTTGTGTAGGAGCTCTCATATCTCTCAATATCCCATCTGTGGCAGGACCTTTGAGACATCCTGTAGGCAGCCTGTCCAGCAGTGCCTAGCAACCTTCTACAGCGATGCTGATGATACACTGACAAGTCCTGGCATTGAACCACACGTCCCAGTGGGAAATCCCCAGTTTTGCTTTAGATTTTGCCAGCATCTGTTTGCATGGAGAGCAAGCCTGGTTTGAACAGCGGCATTGAATCCTCTAATTGCTGCCTACGAGGCCTGATCTTTTTCTCTCCATGAAAAATACTTGAGATGGAGTCCAGGGAAAATACAGCACACTGTGGAAGAAACAGAGGGCTGAGAAAAATGTGACCTGAGTTCTGTATAACATATTGAAGAATAGGAGAATGATTCCAACCTTCTTCTTCCTTCTTTAGACTTGCATTCCCTGCTGGTGTGACACCACAGTCAGAGCCTGCAGGTAATGCTGGAACCCAACACTTCCTTTCCTGTAGATTTCTACGTGCAGAAGTTACTCAAATACACTTCTTGTGTTGGATTTCATACAAAACTTTCACACCGTTCAGGAAGATGAGAAGCAACATGCATCCCGAATGTGGAACAGTTTGCGTTCTTTCCACCTGCCTGAATGGTTAGGAAGCACTTAAAGTGGGATATTAAACCTGATGGCTCAAAGAGCTGCAAGCTATTTGGGAGAAAACAAACAAAGAAATAAAAATGCCACACACACCCCACCTTTTTATTTTGTGTTTTCTTTTCTAATGTAAATTTGGGTCCTCGTCCATGTCCCTTGCCAGCATCACAGTACAAACAACTTCATCCGACATTATATGGAGACCCTGAGTATGACCTGATCTCCTGATCAGTTAAGAGCAGACACCTTTTCTGATGGCTGCTGTAAAATTCTGCATAGCAAAATGCTGGTTTGTGACTTGAAGCTTGAAAACAGTCCTGTTGCTATAAATGGATCCTGCTTGTTTGTCAGATGAGCACCTGCTTAGAGGTTTGCTAGGTTGGGGATCAATCTTAAGAAAACTTCTGATTTCACCTTGATTTTAAATTATAGAGCTGGTGGCATAAAAATAGATGGTGCAATAACGTGCATTCTACAGAAACCAGCAAGGTTCAAAATTACATACTTGGCTTTCACAGACAGGCTGTAAAAGGTCACCTTCTATGGCAGATACTGCGTAGCTTAGTCTTCCCCTTGCATATGTGTGGGTGAAGTTATAGTGCATATAAGTTATATGTGCTACCACAACACCCTTCGCTCACAAGATCAGAAACACCCTGAAATTGCACATTTAAATATGCCTCCGAGGACTGCATGTAAAGAGGGTAGATCAGCAGAGTAGTCAACTTGCTGCATCTTTGTCAGGGGAGAAAGTGATAAAGTTGGTCTGCAGCCAATGGAGGCCATACTTCTACAGTCTAGTACTGCAGACTATAACTTTGAGAGATCTGTTTCACAAAAGTGTTTTATAAATGCTGCGAATGACATTTGAGTAGCAAAGGAAAACATATGAAAAACGGCATATGACTGAGGGATAGCATTGTAGCTTTTTTTTTTTCTTCTTCTTAAAGAGAAGAAAGAAAAGATATTGCACATTATTTCACATTACCTAATAGGCATCAGATATTAGTGTCAAAAGCTGATATAGAAAAAAAAGAATCTAGGCAATAAACACAATCTCCCTTAAGAATAAGAATAAAGCTTTCTCATTATGTTAGTAGAAACACTCGTGAAATTGCATCAT
Source organism: Anser brachyrhynchus (assembly GCF_964034855.1). Taxonomy (NCBI): domain Eukaryota; kingdom Metazoa; phylum Chordata; class Aves; order Anseriformes; family Anatidae; genus Anser; species Anser brachyrhynchus. Next base: position 155,903,381 of record NC_137695.1, on the reverse strand, counting down.
TCAGGTTGTTATTTAGATCAAAGAAATTTATTTTAGCATTTGTTGCTTTTATAAAGAAGCTCCTTTGAAAGTACACTGTAGAGGATATCCTTGTGTTACTGATGTTTCTTGTGGTTAAACAAATAAAGAAAATGAAACTATGGCACAAGGGGATAGAAACCAATGTATCAGAATTCAAGACAGTGAGTACCAGAAGCAAAAACTTCAGGACAGAGCTTAACAGAAGCAGAAACCCTTACATGTTTTTTAACAGGGGGCTTTGATGAAGTTATAAATATGCCTGTGTGGCATATGATAACTGGAAAGTTTGAGGACCCAGAAGGATTCACTGGTCCTTAATTCCTATGATTTCCTATGAGCTCTTTTTCCTAGCGATGATCTTGAGCAATCAGCCTGTTTTAGTTTCCCCATATGTGTAATGGGGTTAATTGTATCATAAGGCCATTGTGAAACTTAATTACTTAATATAAAGAGCTTTCATATTCTTGGATATGTGACAGTGTAGGAGAGCAGAAAATTATTTATGGTCTTGAAACTTGTTATGGTTGTTTCACATTTTAGAGAGTAATACAGTGGATCCAAAGAGGGAAATGTTTGACCTACTATTTCTACCACGCACCGTGTAATGAGTTGAAATAATAACAGTAATCTGGGTGTCTGTTAATATAATTAAAACCACTGACACTTTTCTAGGTGGGAGTTTTTTGAATATGGCTCATGTCCTAAATGGAAGTGCGCTTCAACATCATCATAGCTGCTGTATCATGTCCAAAATTAGGAGAATAATTCTGCTTATGAAAATATTTCTCCCCCACCTCTACGCATTAACTTGCCAGAAATAACTAATATGCATTTGGAAAATCTTCAGCAGTGCTTTTACCAGCTTCTGCTTTTCACAATCTAAGTACAGCTGCTGGCTCACGGCCAGAAACAAGGGTTAGTTTGGTGGAAGGTGCTAGCCCTAAGCACTCCAGGGAAGGTGGCACAGTAAGGGGGTTAGGGGTGCCTAGTACCCGTTCTTTTATTATGCGTGAAGGAAAGTATGAAGCTTCTTCCTTTATATGCAGGTCACAAATACTGTCAGTTCACCTGAACTCCAACATAGGAGACTCCTCTCAGTGGCTGGCGCCTTGTGGGTGTTGATGGATGCCTCTACCTCCAGATCCAGGAGGCGAATCATGGGCTGAGCTTAGACCTGAATGCAGAGCTTCCTCAGACCTCAGGCTGCCACTCTGTCCCAGGAGACTGCACGGTTTCCCTTGCTCCGTGACCCTCTGGCCATCAAAGCTCGAGGCTGCAGGGGCTCTGTAGATGCATTATTCATTGGGAATACGAAACAGAGACCAGCTGAGACAAGTGTGCAGTTAAGGGCTGTTCTGAGGGAAGGAGATTTAAGCTGCAAACAGCAAAAAGTGTTTTTCTCCCCAGCTTAGCTGTGTCCCTTGTGCGCAGTGCCTGGGTAGGATAACGTATCCAGCCAGATACTTTCTCAGTGGGAACTTTCTCTTTAATGTCTTCTTCAACTCAGGACTATTCTTAGATGAAATCTTACTGTTTTAAGGCAGTGTTCTTTCACTTTCTGGGAAACATAAGCTAAATGGCTGTCATGTATACAGAGATCCGGGAAGATGCATATTAATGTGTTCAGGAGAAACAGCAAACCAACTGAAAATGTGGGCGAAAAGAACTAATTTAATGTAAACAGCTCAAATACACAGCTTAATGATTTTCAGTATTTGTTTATTAATTACTAGGTCTTGGCACTTCTATGTAGTGCTTTCCTTCTGTGCTAATCAACATGCCTCGTTATTGTGAATTAACTCAAGTCCTCATGAGGTAAAGAGCTTACGCCTGTACCATAAAGCCCCAAACCCTGCTGAAGATCTCTACCCTAGCTTTGACCTGATACACTTCTGTGACCTAGTACATCTTCTTTAAACCACCTTACCTCCTGAGAGCAGTGTCCTTGTGCTAAATGTTTCTTTGTCATCACACTCTATGTTATTCATCCTGCCTCATGCTCTGGTGGAAGTTTGCTGTCTGTTACCTTAGGGGTATTTGCACCAACTGTTGTGCAGTTGTTGGTATCATGTCAAGTTTTTCTCACAGTTTCCACCAAAAAGTCCTCAAAACCCCACAGAGGTGTAGGCAAAAAATGTTATGTTTTGTCTGCAAGGAGCCTGAAAACAGGAGGTCAAATATCTGCGGAAGTAATTGAAAATACTGAGTTAATTTTTTTTTTTTTTTATGTAACTCCTCCTGATTGTCTTCTCTTCCCTCTGAATACTATACAATTTTCCAGCAGTAATGGTGCTCTGGTCAAGGCTAGGCTTAATGAAAGGCCAGCCTAGTGTTGTGCTAAGTGTACTTCCAGTCATGGTAACTAATATGGTCTCATTATTTCCTGGCTTTATCTGTTTATGTCTGTCCATCTGTTGTCTCTCATCTTACACTTCAACTAGAGTTTGTAAGAGTAATATCACTTTGCTCTGGATTTATGTTTAGCACATATGTCTATAGTTTACAGTTGGTAGGGTTCAACTCTCTCTTGCATCGGTGTCTCCAGGTCTTGACTTTGGACTTGAACTTGCAACCTCAGGAGGAGGAAAGGGAGCTTCTCACAAAATCTTAGAAACAATTGCAGACCTGAGTAGTCTTAAAGCTACATTGAGTACCATAAAATGATAATGCAAGCTTTCTGCGTAGGTTACATTGGGAGGGCTTCCTTCATTCCACATACTTAAAGGATGGATTTTAGGTTACAGTGATTTTCTATTAGATGTTTCTTTCTTTCTATGTGTTACCAAAAAAAAAAATCAACTTACATTAGTTGCCTGTTTTTTTCTGTGACTAAAATGGGACATGACAGATCTCACACTAAAATTTTATTCAAGGTGAGTATGTGTAACTGAGTGATGGTACTGGTACGATGTTGATCTGAGGAGTCTTATCAGTAGTCTCTGTTTTAAGAAATAAGTGGAAGTTGGGATTTGTCACCATGGCAAGTATTTTCTTCTGCTCAGAAATACCAAGGTTTAATTTCCCCCCTTTTAAGTAGAGGGAAGTACCATAATAACTCCACTCGACCACTAATAAAGTAGGTATTACATTTGTGGGGGATGAAAAATCTCTTCTTGTACAAATAACACAATAAGGATCTCTGTGGTACTAGCCATAATAATATTTGATTGAAAATACACTCACCAGAGCTCAGAGTCTCAAGATTTAGATTAGAAGAGACTGCAAAAGACCTCTGGCAGGATCCAAGGAATTACCATGTGCTGTCATGTTGGTGTTGCAGGCAGGAAACAGAAGCAGAGTTTTAGACTTCTATAATGAATTTCTCTGGTTTGTGGATTGTAATAGGAAGGCTGTTTATTGTGAATTGGGTTTTAGGTTTTAATGAAACCAAATTAAACTGCAAATTATTGTGTGTTTTGATTTCCAGTAATAGACGTTTCTACAGTATTAGGAAGAGAGGAAGAGGACGGGGAGTCTAGACTGTTGCTGGACTGTGAGATCTGGCTTCAATCTCCTACTCTGCAACAGGCTTCCTCTCCAATGTTAGGCAAGACACTTATCTTCAAAGTCCCTCAAGGGCATGATTTTTTATTGGCTTATATTGAATATTGATGAGACAGGCCCAAGTCAACCTCTGCCTCAGCTTCCGACCTGTACAATGGATATAAGCAACCTCCACAATCAAGATCATGCATGATAACAAAGAAAGTGAAGAACTCATACTGTGAAGATGTGGTGACGGGCATAAAAATGTTCATGTGATAGATTGCCTCCAAGCAATTTCAACAGTGTTGGAGGCTTTCATGTCACATCAGACAGATTTAATTAAGAATGTTGTTCAATTTTACGTTACACTGTGCCTGGTTTTGGTAGCAGTTAGCTGTAAAGAGAAATTCAGTGACCGAGGACAATGAAGTAAACTCTTTGAATGATAAAATCTGGAGGTGGGTTTTCATCCATTCTCCCCCTTGGGGGATAAAGACAAAAATCCTTAAAAAAGTCTTTTTTTTTTTTTTTAATCTTTCCCTAGCCTGAAATGAAAGTTATTTGATGTTGTTCATCTTTTTAACTATGAGCTGAGAGGAGCCAATGGGACAATGGGAGTGATTGGGAACTTCACCTTCATTTACATAATTGCAATGTGGAATGGGAAATTGGCTTATGCAAGGAAGAAACCTGGGACTTATTAGTGATGAGCATCTTCAGAAGAGAGAGTACTCCCTGACATGGTGTTCAGTTGCAGGAGGTGGCTGGTCTTAGGGGATACATTTCGTGTTAGCCAGTCGATTAACAAAAAACACAGGTGAATTGAATTGAATTTAGTGCTTGCATGTGTCTGTGAGGTTGCTTGTTTGGTGATTGCCTACAAAAGCCTAATGACTATATTCATAAAACAAAGTAAGATGGTGAATACAAACTCAGGTAACCATGGGAAGAGGTACTGTTGTTTCATAGTGTGCTCATTATAGGCTGAATACGTGCTTCATAGGCTGATTTGTGGTATAGAATATAATCATGTATAAATAGGATAAAAATCTCTCCCTGTTTAAGCCTTTAGGTCTAAATGCAAATACTGAGGTAGCCAGCCTGTTTCCTGCACAGAATTTTATTGCATTCACTTACACTTATGGTGGTTTTACACTGATGGCTAGCTAAACTCCACCAATTTGCTCCCTCACTCCCACTTGTCAAAGGAACAGGGGGAAAAATATGATGAAAAAGGGGTCAAGGGTTGAGATAATGACAGGGAGATCACTCACCAATTATCATCACGGGCAAAACAGGCTCAACATAGGGAGATTAATATAATTTATTGCCTGTTTCAAGCACACCAGAGCAGTGAGAAATCAAAACCAAACCAAACATAGCCTTTCCATACTCCTTTACCTCCTCCCTCCTACCCCTGAGTGGCACAGGGGCATGGGGATATGGGTTGTGATTAGTCCCTGACGCTTCATCTCGGCTGCTCCCTCACGGTCCCTCTGTGCCCCTGCTCCATGGGGTCCCTCCCACGGGATGCCGTCCTTCCCGAACTGAGCCTGCGGGGGCTGCCCACAGGCAGCAGCTCTTCAGGAACTGCTCCCACACGGCTCCGTCCCACGGGGTCCATCCCCCAGGAGCAAACTGCTCCAGCACGGGTCCCCCACGGGCGGCAGCTCCCCCCAGACCCCCTGCTCCTGCGTGGGCTCCTCTCCACGGGCTGCAGCTCCGGCCCGGGGCCTGCTCCTGCGGGGGCTCTCCATGGGCCGCAGCCTCCTCCAGGCCACATCCACCTGCTCCACCGGGGGCTCCTCCACGGGCTGCAGCGTGGAGATCTGCTCCGTGTGGGACCCGTGGGCTGCAGGGGGACAGCCTGCTCCACCAGGGGCCTCTCCACAGGCCGCAGGGGAACTGCTGCTGCCTGCCTGGAGCACCTCCTGCTGCACTGACCTTAGGATCTGCAGGGCTGCTTCTCACTCCTCGCTCTCTCAGCTGCTGTTTTGCAGCAGCAGTTTGTTGTTGTTGTTGTTTGTTTGTTTGTTTGTTTGTTTTCCCCTTTCTTAAGGGAACAAAAACAAACAAACAAAAAAACCCTCTCCTCTTACTGAGGCCCAGCTAACATGGCTCATGGCTCATCACTGGCCTGCAGCGGGTCCCTTTGGAGCTGTTTGGAGCTGGCTCTGATTTGACATGGGGCAGCTGCTGGGCTCTGCTCACAGAGGCCACCTCTGTAGCACCCCTGCTGTCAAAATCTTGCCATGTAAGCCCATTACAATACTTTTTTGATTCAAGTGACTTGCCCATCACAAGTGGAAGGGTTAGCAGTGTTTTACTGCTGATCTTGTACAAACAAGAAACTATCAAATTTCACATCTCTAAAATAATTCAAGTAGGAATAATGCCTCCGTGAGGATCAGTCACAGGACTTACATATATAAGTCCTCTGACATCCTTATTCTCCTCTGCTCCAAACCTCATACTGAAGGCATCTGTTATTGATATCACTCCCATCTCTGCAAATATAGGCCAAGGGGACCACAACAGTATCCTTAATTTAAAAGATGAGAAGGTGGAGATAAAGAACTGAAAAGTTAAAGGATGGGCAACAGATGTGACTGGATGAGTTAAGCAAAGTGACTTCTCTTTTTCCCCAGATTACAAGGGTCTCCTTGTTGCTACAAATGTATTGACAATCTGAACACAAAGTGGTGTATATTCAGCCATTGCTGAAAGGAAATGCATGAAGGGAAAAGCTTGGAAGAGCTCAGTAGTACAGGGAGTCATATGAAACGTCTCAGTAGTAGCAGAGAAGAAATACACTTCAGTAGTGATTACTCTTTAAAGCCTGCAGGCTCAAGTTGAAAGTGATATCTTTTTTATGTATTTTGACAGTTCCCAGAAATGACCCAATAGTAAATGATACGACAATGTTCTTGAAGCAGGAATAGCACAGTTGTGCTGGAGAAAGAGACACTGTTCCAACACGAGTTCTCTTCAGAGGTGCTGACCCAGCTTTAGAGGAGATTTTTCTTGAAACTGGTACACTGAAAAAAAATCCAATACCATAATTGAGCTGTTTGAGTTTAAGTAATTTCAGCAAGGAAAATGTAGAAATTAAGAAAATGGCAACAAGATACTAAAGAAGTATTTGCCAGGTGTTGATATTAATGTCCTTTAAATTATTCATTTGGTTAAAGAAATTAAGGTTCAGTCAGCTGCTTGGTCCTAATTCTAGAAGATGTAGACAGTTTCTGCAGGAGTCATTCCTGCAAAGCATCTTCTTGCCTTTATCCTCTGCAGAACTTCAGTTGCAACTAAGATAAAACAGAGATTTTTTTTTCTTTCTTTCTTTCCTTTTCTAGGAAAAAAAATAATCATTTTTTTTTGGTGCTAGTTGACCACTTTTCCAAAATCCTGAATTTCCAACAAACACATCTGTCTTCAGAAAGGTCTGCTGGCTGCACAGTGCTTCAGAGAACCAGGCTTCTTTATATTTTCCCACTGTTGGGCATAGAAGAGCTTGCAATGGCAGGGTTTGTATTAATGATGCAGTTTTCAGTACATTGGGACAGGATTTTAATCCAGTCACATGTAATTTACTCAGTATTACAGATGAAGTCTCTGATTAAGCTGGAACAGGAGTTTCTGGTTTCAAGTTCAATGCTGAGGTCACTTGAACTGAATTAACATTTGGGTTACGGTTTTATTTTTTCCTTCTCACCTCTGTATTTTTTGTAATAAATAAGGGAGGAGCACAACCTCTCCACATAACACTGATTAAATAGATATTGACTGTGTATATCTTCTACTTCAAGACTCTTTTATTAAGAGTTTTCATAATACCTCCCACCATAGCCTTCCAAAGATTATTCTGGCCTTGACCATGGTATGAAGATTGTGTCACAAACTGATAGATTGGTAATGGGATGGGAGTCTTTGAAGAGCTATCTGTGAAAGTTATATCCACAGTTTTTGATTGACATTTTAAGCCTCTTTGCTGTTGTTTACTTACTCAAGGCTAGCTGTCCAGATAGATGTGTGATTTGAAATATAAAATAGACATGGTAGGCAATGCAAAAGGAAAGAACGTGGCTCCAGTGCACAGAAGAGTATAAGAGGAGCATCACAGGAAGAGGAGTATGATAGGAAACCACTGAATATCAGGTGTAGTTCTAGAAAGGTTTGGCAAGACAGTCTATAACAGCTAAATATTAACTAATGCGTGCAAATGGTTGTCATGCTGTATGGATAAACTTCATAGTTCTGAGCTCTTCCAGCTCCTTACTGGCACCTCTCTTGTAAACCACATAAACAAATTCTAAGCCTGACTTCTGAATTTCACATAGAAAGAGAATAAAAAGTATATAGGAATGCTGAAATACCACAAACTTAAGCAACATCAAAGAATTTTTTTTTCAAGACCTCTGAAATTCTCTAACACAATAACATTGAATTCAGTAAGAGTGGACGAAGGTGGATAAGAATATCCAGATATCTCAATAGGGATGTAACAAGTAAAGTGAACTGGTGTGTATAAATGCCTTAAGAAGTTCAAGTGCCTGCGAAACAGTAAGGAAGCAAATAGACATCCAGTACAGTATTCTACATGTTTTCCAAGAAAACAGGGAAGTTTGAACAACTTATGCAACTTATGCAGTAAGGTTTATACAATAAAGATGGTTTTGTACAATAGCGAAGCCTGTAGTGTTCCTTCCTTCCTTTCCTCTTTTTTTCTTCTCTCTCTCTCTCTCTTTTTTTTTTTTTTTTAATTATAGTTTATGAAAGCTTTCTACCATTTCTGCCAAAGGTTCTTGCCAAGCCTATTTTGGATGCTTTCCAGTTTCCCCTCAGTTTTTCATTCTTTTTGCCTGTGTGAAAAGTTCCTATCAAATCTTTAAAATCCCTCTATTAATTATAAATAAGAACAAGCTAACTCTATTTTTTTTTATTTTTTTTTTCCCCGTGATTCATATACATAGGCTCTTACATGATTTCCCGTAGCGCTCATTTTCAAGGACAGCCATCCTTACAAGGACATGGATGTATGGAAAAGCCTTACAAAATATGAATAGATTTTTTTTCTCCTTCTCAGTAGAACAATCTTAACCTAAACCACAGCTTTGGGGGTAATGGAAACTAGCATTCCGTTGGTTTCCAGAATTTATAAAAATATTGAAAAGAGAAAGGAATTTATTTCTATGAATGTTGTTTCTTCTTTTGCTACTTTATATGTTGGAGTACTTTTCTGATTACGCTAGTGTAATATTTGTTAGTTGGGATCTCCAGTATTTGTTCTTCTCTCAGTCTTTCCTGCCACTGAAATCCAGAGGAAGAATGTACTTATGTGTTAATTCTCTTCATTCAAATGTAGCAGCAAAAATGATGGTCTGTTTCCAAAGTTATGTCATTTGAATACTCGCTGTCTTATTCTTTGGGAAAGCATTTAAAATTAGGAAGGGAACTGTAGGCAGCTGGAACATGGTTCTGATCTGTCGTCTTCTGTGAACTTTGTACAAAGTGATAATTTCTCCGCTAGAAGACCCCATATGCTTGAAAGCCCAAGAGCCTAAAATTCACGTATTGAAAATTATGTATACTGAATATTGTCAGCTTATGTCAGGGATGCACAGTTATCTCCACACTTGGGATTGTTGATTCCAAAATCATTAGGATGGTTGATGAATAAGTTTACAGGATGAAGGAAAAGATTCAAGATTTTATTAAGTCATTAGGAAAACTTATGAATATATCACTAGGCAAATTATATCCAGGGAAATATCTTCACAATTTATTTATTTATTGTGAAGGCAATCAAAACTTGCATCCCAGGTTCAGTATGTGTTTCTAAGCCAAGTTATATATAACAGCTGGTAGCATTGTAATAAAACTTAGGGCTCAAAATAGCAGCTGCAGACTGGTTAAATGAGATAAAAAGTGAGGGAGAAGTTAATATGTGGGAAACTGATCCACAGTGAAGCTTCATTTTTTGCCTAATGTCTCTCAAGAAGGCAGTGATAGCACTGGGCATTCAGATCTCTAAAGTGCTAAATAATGTTAGTGTGGCCACATGCCTCTACACTGCGATGTCTAATACAATAGCAGTGCCTGCGTCTGTTTGGCAGTAAATAGACGCCTTTCTTTACACTAGATTAAAGTTAATTCCCAGCTCTGACGATGATTTTCAGCATCACCTTGAATGATTTACCATACTTTTATGTAAGTTCACTGCCTATAAGATGTTGGTAATAAAACTTTTGTAACCTTTGTTGGTCTTGGAGTGGCAAATTGCGTGTATAACTTTTTGTCTCGGGGAGTTTAAATGAGACTATTTGGACAGACAGGCTGTGGCCCATTTCAGTTGCAAAGTCTTAAATGGGTTTTGTTGAGGAAGGCAGAAAGAATTAGACTCACGACCCTCTAGTCTTACAGTGTTTAGTTGATTTAAGAGCTTACTGCAGAACCACAATGAGTATGCAAAGTTTAAGTCAAACAAAAAGACAGACTGTTCAGAAAGTGATAAGGGATGCTTTTCCTGAATGACCCTTAATTCAGACTGAAGGTGATGAATAGCCTTACCAGACACCAATCCAAAGAAGAACAGCTAATGATACTCTTGGCACATCAGAGAGAGAGAGAACGGTTTAATGAAATCACAGACAGAAAGCCAAATGGCTTGTGCCTGACATGGATTGAGAAAGTATCATCGGTCTCTTGCTGATTTATGTGCATGTGTGATCCAGATGAGGCTGCAGGATTTCAATCGAGATAATGTGCATAATTAAAAAGCAAAAAATTTACTGATGCAGTGGCAAAGGTTGATGGAATCTAATTGGAGAAGCAAATGAATAAGTAAAAATAATTTTATTGCATTTTTGTGCTAAGCTGTATAGACAGCTCAGCAATTAAATCACTAATCAGACAAGAACTGGCTGACCTCGGAGAGAAGTAATCTCATTCCTCAGCTGGATAGGAAGATTTAAAATATCTGCTCAAATCAATGTTAAAAGATATAAAACATACAGGAGAACATTTTGGGTTTCTGTTAGGTTTATGGTTTATATTGAAATGGTTCTTCTTACAGATAAATGATCTAGTTGATTTCTTGGAAAGCTACTTTATAATGATGCTGTTTTTATTTTGAACAGAAGCTATTTTTCAGCAAATGGAATTGCAATTTTGTGTGTGTGTTAGTAATTATGTGATTTTTTAAAATTCTTCTAGCCTCTTTAGTAAGCAGACAGAATTGTCTTTGTACAATTTTGCTTGAATATCTAAGAGCTACCTGTCTGCTTCTAAGGTTGTGGCGATATTTGAGGTGAAAACATGAAGCCTTGACATGACTTACCTGTGGTCTGATTCTGCCAGTCTCCATCACACTGACTGTCTTTCTGGACGCTGATTTGTATTGTGTTGCCTCGAGGAACCCATGCAATGTATGTGAAATGTCTTCAGAGTAAAGATCATACGGTAATTTGTGGAAACTATAGGGGTTGATTTATTGTAATTAACTTGCCCTAGGAACTCAGCGAGTTCTTCCATCCTTTCTACGGGCAGGTAAGGAGGTATATGTTTCTACCCTTTCTCCCAACAAATACCAAATCTAGTGCTCAGAATCACAGATCACCAGGCACTGGGATCAGGACTCTCTCTCCTGAGTGATCAAGGGATCAGGTCTACTTCAATGTGGAGGAAGAAAATCATAATGTTTATCACTGTTCATTGAGGATCATGAACACTTTGTGAATGGGAATATGAAAAACTCACCTTGAACATCATGCTAGAACATCACATAGCCTGTAGAATGAAAGAACCTCAGCTGCTGCAGCTGCAGCTAAAAAATCAGCTCTCTTGTATCTACCTTAACTCTGAAGAATTGTCATGGAAGGTATATGGAAGACATCCTGGTGTTGTACACAATGAGGAAAAAAATAGTAAGGCCTTGAAGCCTTTCTTTGTGCTTTGTTTTGTGATACAAGGTGGGGCTCAGAAACCTGTATTTAAATACCTGGATAGCTTGCCTGGCTTTTCAGAAACTCTAACCACCTGTGGTTGCTCCTTCCAATGAGAGTCTGAGGTCCTTTATGGTGGATTGTCAGTCTTTTTTGTTTTACAGTGGGATCTTAGGGACCACCTCTTACATCTGATAAATTAGCTTTATTGGCATATTTTTTATTAGACTGTCAGAAAATGTTTTGCATATTTAATTCACAGCAATTTGTCCTCTAAGTCCAGTGCAACTGGCTGCAACATTGGAGATAAAAGTTTGGTCAATATACAGCTTCCGTCCATCACCTTGAACACAGTCTGCATAAAATGGTACCGGTGCAATAGTACATCAGGAGAGTATTTTGTTCCCAGTCTATGCCATTGATCAGGGGACTTGAAACTGGTACATCCCCAGCAGGGAACTCTTCAGTCTCCAGTTTGACTTAAAGGCTGTGATTTTAGTTCATGACTTTTCTGATTCTGTTGCTGGTGTGTTGATGAGATGACGACAGCTGTGCTATGTGAGCAGTAGGGAATAATGGGTGGTCCTAGTGTTACACCATGAGGTGTCTGTAACCTATGTTCAGGGTTTTTTAAAAATGTGTTTCAGCTGTAATATATCTGGATCTGTAAACACTCGTGGTGTTCCGCCTTTCAAAACAACATGTGAGCAGTGGTGAGAAAAGTGGAAAGGAATTGTCTTATTGGTAGGCAGAGGAAAAGACTAGCTGAAATGAGATGATTCAAATGCCCCCGCATCCCACCCCCTTTAAACTCCTTGTTGGGGCTTTCTTCTTTGCACACCACTCATTCACACAAAGAACTTGTGGCAGTTATAATGGGAAACAGCTACCTGACTGATGGTTGGAACGAATTAGCTTAAAACTTACTACTTCCATTTGCCTTTTTTAAGAAAACCCTAATTTCTGCCAGAATGGTTCTAATCGGCCTGGAAGGTCAGCATGACATTCTGAAATTGCTGGTGTCCTGTGCTGAAAGACATATGTAGTGTCTGGAGTTTTTTTAAAGGCACCTCAACTATTCATTTACCATATTTAGGACTGAATTCATTTTTATCCTTCAATCCTTTCACATTACACAGCAATGCAAAGTGATATTGACACTGAAGGCAATTATAAAACATTTGCCTGAATGGTGTTAATGGACATTTATACAAAGAGACATTTATGCAAATGCCTATTGGACATGAAAATGAAGTCTTGTCTTTTTTAAGACAAGAAGATATATTATGAGATATAAGTTTCTCTAAAAAGTCTTCAATCTCTCTTCCAAACGTTAGTTTTAGTCTTGGGTCCTTCTTTGCCTGGGTTATTCACAGCTAAAAGCTGGATAAGTTGGTGACAGGTGTATTTCTTTTCTCTCTTTCCCTATGTAGAACAACACAAGGACAGTGAAGGAAAACTCAAAACATTAAAAGCTCTATAACAGTACATATCAGTGAATATATTCATTGGGCAGTCACTTTCTGTCCCAAGGTCACTCTTCCTAATGTATTTGGTGAGAACTGTACTTTGGCATTTATTGTTCTGCAGTTTATTAAGAATTTATCCCGTATGTTAACACAGGCGTGTGTATCAACTACAACTACTGTTTACCCAAGTCCAGACAACCAGAGAAAGGCCACTATCTCTCTGTGTGTTTGGGGAGGAATTTTCATAAAGAAGAAATGAAATTTCCAGCTGAAGTTTGCCACAGTTGCCACTATTTGATTAGTTGCAGTGGAGACCTATAATTAGCTCTTATTTAAGAAGGCATATGGCTCCAACAGATGGTAAAGGGAAAAAAGCAAGTTAGATAAACATGGCTATTTGCACAAGATTTTGTGGTCTCCTTTGGTTATATTTTGCAATTCGGTTCTTAGGTTCTAGCAAGACAGCATACTGTTCATTCGAGGAATGTCCAAGTGCCTTAATTTTCATTAAAAATAGCAAAACTAGCATGGCCTACAAGCATTTAAGAAGTCTGGCAACAGTAGAAGAAATCAGATGACACAGAATCTTGGAAGTTAGTAATTGAACACATATTTGGTGGGGACTCTAAACAAGAGTTTTATCTCTTCTGATATTACTGGGAATTTCATATGAAATGAATAAGAGAAAGTGTGTGTCTGGACAGGAGAGGGTAATCAGCAACTAGGCATTTTTTGGTTATGTTTCTGACAGCACCAACCAGGAAGATGTGTGCAATAAAAATCTCTCAGATTGCAGGGAGGTGGGCTACAGCTAGTCCAAACTGAGATCTTAAAGACTTTGCTATGTACACCCATCTATAGCCGCCCTCCCGTTCAGCTGCGTGAGAAGGCTGTGTGACTGCTGCTAATCTGCTTCAGGGCAAGGGCAATGAGCTCAGCTTAAATTGTCTTCTACTGCGACGTACCAGGAGATGACTTTCCACTCGAGAAGGTTAGGAAAGATCACATGAACCAGTGACACAGCTTAGCTGCGTAGGTAGTAACATAAGGTTTGTGGGTAGGAAGGTGTTGATGCTCGCAGCTCTTTCTCGAGTGAGAATGCCTTTCATCTGTCTGTGCACGAGTGACCTGGGAGAATGAACCTATCTACAGCTGAAGGTATATGAGATTTACTTGTGTGGGAAACCAAATATAGAGGCTATGGTATGTTTCTTGTAGCTCTGAATTAATCTGAAATACAAATGCTTTGGCAAGCACCGTTATTCATAATGAAGTACTTACAGTAAAGCTCTGTTTACAACTACAACAGCTTGGTTTGCCCATGTTTTTGAAGAGTATCTTTCATTAAATCAAAGCTTAGCAGAACCCTAAATTTCCATTTATTTGATCAGCAATATAATAATACTTCATTCCTGAGATAGAAAGAGAGATTCAAGAAGTTTCCAGCTACTGAATGATTACCTTGTTTCCAGTGCTATAGCTGTAAAGAGAATAGATTTGAAGTTAAATTTGTTTTCCATAAGGATTTTTTTCCCTGACTGTATAATCACTTTCTGTTCATTTTAGACCTCTCACTCAAAGCTCAATAAACAGCAGAGAGAATTCTGGAGAAGGCAGGATGTAAACCTGAAGTCATCTTTCAAAAAGGCCATCCACACTGATGTTCCCTGGAGTAGTAATTTTATGTTTAGAAAAGAAATATGATTTTGTTCTCTTCTCTGTGTAGAGGATAGGAAGTGATGTAACATCTCCAGCAGCATAGTGCCAAGACTGAGTTGCCATGCTTCCTGCTTCCTTACTTTGAAAAAATAACAATTTATCTTATTTCTTTGGGCTAAAGAACAGAGGACAAAGTCAGGGTGAATCCTATCTCTGATCTTTGTCAAGCCCTGAAGGTGAAGTGTACCAGAAGCTGAGGTAATGGAGGATTATGAGTATGGCGATTTAGCCCTGTAATTCTCAGCAAAGCTGTAGCAGTCAAGTCCTACAAGATTAACAGAAAAGTTGTATGGGAGAAAATGTGCTTTGAAGGAGGTTTTAATGTATTTTGCCTGGAGAACACAGCTTTTTCACGTTTCATTTATGTCTTGTGGTCCTTGTTATGTAGGGTAATCTGACATTATTTAAGGTTATTCTTAGCAAAGTCATATTATACTTAAGTTCCTAAACAAAACTGGGTCACAGGCAGGGATGCCTACTACCCTGAAAAGGCTTGTAGCTTAATATTTATTCCATTTTTTTTGGCAGTTATAGACATCAGGAGGAAGAACAATTGAAAATATAATTATGGAAAGAATTTAGCTGTTGAGATAGGAGCATGCTAATGACTTACATGCCAGATTGTAGAGGACTTAAAACCTGGTCAACCATATTGCTAGCAAACAGCAAGGATCCACATGACTTAAGTGGCTCTGGGGGAATCATTCATCATCAAGTCTCTGCTGCACCAAGATATTGCCAGTTAAAAGTCTGTCCTTGACAGAAATCAGAGGTTGATACTTGCACGTGTCATTGTCATTGTTGATTTTGCCAAGGTGAGTTTTTTGTTTGTTTGCTTGAGGAAATGTTGCTGTAGAACAGCTCTGAAGCCTCTCAAACCAGTTTTAGAGAGATTAAAAAGAAATATATATATAAAAAATAGCGAGTACATGATGGTTAGAATAAAGGAGATTTAAAGGAAGGGAGATAGCAGAGAGATGATGGGAGCAGAGGAAGGAGGTTAGAAAGGCAGAGTTGGTATAGCTGGAGAAGACAGCTGAAATAACTGGCCAGTGGAGTTTGGGAGAAGAAATGTTAGTCTATCTGGTGTGTGTACTAGGATCTTGGAAAGGTTGAAGGATCAGTTCTGACTTGCAGAATACTATAATGATCTTTAATTATTTTTCCCCAGTAACATTTTCTTCTCCCCATATGAGCATCTGCTGCCCAAAGTTGTAGGAATGAGATCAGAGAAGCCAAAGCACAGATGGAATTGAACTTGGCAAGGGATGCAAAGCTCCATGCATCCCAGGGTCCCGAGGAAACTGGCTGATGTAGTTGCCAAGCCACTCCCTAGAATATTTGAAAATCTATGGCAGTCAGGTGAAGTCCCCAGTGACTGGGAAAAGGGAAATATCACTCCCATTTTTAAAAAGGGTAGAAAGGAGGACCCAGGGAGCTACAGACCGGTGAGCCTCACCTGTGGAATATCATGTGCAATATCATGGAACAGATCCTCCAGTAGGCAATGTCAAGGCACATGCAGGACAAAGAGGTGATCTGAGGCAGCCAGCATGACTTCAGCAAGGGCAAATCGTGCCTGACCAATCTGGTGGCCTTCTGTGATGGAATGACTGCATCAGTTGACAAGGGAAAACCGACTGATGTCACCGGGAGAAGAACTCACTGAGAGCAGCTCTGCAGAGAAGGACTTGAGGGTTCTGGTAGATGAAAAACTCGACATGAACCATCACTGTGCACTTGAAACCCAGAAGGCCAACTGCATCATGGGCTGCATCAACAGAGGAGTGGGCAGCAGGGGAGAGAGGTGATTGTCCCCCTCTGTTCTGCCCTCGTGAGGCACAAATAGAGGGGCATGTTAGGCACCAAAAGTTGATTTCATTATCAACAACCACAGAGTACATCAGATTATACCTACTCCCAGGAGGCAAAGACATAGTTAAGAGGTTTGATCAAATCTCACATATCTCTGTAGGGAACTATGGTTCCTGACTGTGTTCTTCAGGTCCTGGTGCTCTTTGTGGAAGATGTTAAACCAGATTTTACTATCCATTGCTTGCTTACTTCTGCTTTCCTATACCACCTATCTTTATATACACTGAGATGTTATGAAAAACTAGTTTGTTTTATATGGGCTTTTTCATGCCTACCATAGATAGTCCCTACTTCAAGGTCCTTTCTTTTTTTAAAATGCCATCACTTAATAGTCTGCGAAGGAATTTCTAGGGTTGGTATTAGGATGGTGATATATTTCCTGTGGAAGGAGTAGAAAGAGAAAGAGATACAGACTTTTCAAATCCCCTTAAATGAACAGTGGTGCAGGACAGCTGTCCTGTTCATGCTTGTGATGGTTCCTGCAGCCCTGGGAGTTCTTTCACTTTCCAGGTATTTTGAAGGCTTTTTCCACCCAAAAAAAGATAACCAGTAAATGCAATAGGATTACGTCTAGCTTAAGGGACACTGCAAGTGTTACAAACACATCTCCTAAAGGGGAAATTTAGCAAAAGCCAAATTGCTTTTTTTCAAAATCAAACTTTTCTTGCTGAGTTCACCAAAGCTCAAGCACTTGAAACTGTGGAATAAACAGCTAAGCACAGGTCAATACAGCCTTAGCCCCGGCAGTTTCCACACACTACATCCATCTTCCTTGGACTGCACATGAGTGGTGAGCAGTGCAGGCACGTCCTAGAGCTGTTTGGGTAACTGAGGTTTTGCTAGAAAGAGATTTGGGGGAGTCTTTGAAGCTTTGCTCTCCTACCACCCTACGCTTTGTGCCAGAGGACATGGAAGGAGTGTGTGCACAGGTGTACATCTGCTACTTCTTCTGCCAGCAGCCAGCTCTAAAGAACGTCAGCCGTGCAACCACCAACCTTCCTGCCACGGTGTCTGCTAGCAGACAAGTTTGTGGGTTTAGAAAGACATGGCTGTCAGAAAGCATCCCAGGAACAAGGAGAAATCTGTAAAAGTTCCCGGAATGATGACGAGGTTTTCGTGGAGCAGGCTAAGGAAGCGCCTGTCTGGCACGGGTACCGCTTGTGAGTGGAAGAAGCTGAAGCAGGGTGGCACAGGCTGCTCGCTGCCTGCACAACAAAGCACAGGGTGCGTGAGCGAGTGCTGCTGCCTGACGAGCGGCGTCTGCGGGGATGTTGTCATCCCCTCTGCTCTGAGGGGCAGGACGCCTGCATTGCCGTCAGCGTTGCTGAGATGTCTTCGTGCTGCTGAGCACTCCTCTGGGGGATCTCCTGCCACAGCCTTATGTCATCCTTCAGGAGGGAGAGAAGCAGGCGGCGGCCGTTGAAGCAGGCAGGGATGGGTTTTGCTTAGGGGATGATCAGGCACTCATCTGCTGCAGTTCTCTGCCAGATCTCCGCAAAGCTATATCTGTGTTCTTAAAACTAAGCAATTTTTGGCCCTGTAGTATATCCACACGCACAGATTTGAGACATCTCTAAGCGTAGTAGCTTGTCTTTGATTTCGACCTTCCCAACAAGAGAAATGACTCTTTGTGCCACCTTGCAACTCTAGCTCCTAAAGCAATTACACACTAGCAGTGGTCTGTGCAGGAGTGCATTTGAAAAGTAAATGACATTAAACTTTCCATCTTAGAAGAGTACCAGTATATCAATATCCAAATCAAATAACATAAAGCTCCCTTTGTCTGCCAGATAGGAATAAGAATGCATTATACCCCTAATATGATTTTTGCAGTGTCTCTAATATGATGAGATTTAAATTAAAATAAATATGACTGCATGCTTTGAAGAGCTAATCAGGCTGAAACGTTCTAGCCTAACGGGTGTAGCACAAGGAAATAAATGTGCATTTATCTAGGCTGTCTGGACTTATGCAGAGCTATTGTGAAGGATATGTGCTGGGAAGACAACAGCAGAGTGAAACACAGGCTGATCCTGGGTGTGCTTGGTAAAAGTCAGTAACAGGAAAATGATTTGTATGTAGTTTGCATTGATAGCCCTATGGTCCTGGTCCTGCTAATTAATTAGGACAACTCGTATTGTTTTTTAATCTTTTCCTCCTTCCTTCCCCTCCCCCTCCCCCCCTTTTTTTATTTTCAAGAAGGTGCTTCTTTGTCTGCACTACTCCAGTTCCAACAGACAGGTGCCACAAAAATTAATCATTATAATGACAACTGTACTCCATACACTTGTCTACCAGGACCTTTAGTACTCTTTTTTTTTTTTTAAAAAAAAAAAAAAAACTTCCTTTTTTTTTTTTTTTCCATCCTAAACAAACGTTACCTCTGGAAATCTTTAGTCCTTTGTCAGTATCAACTCTCAAACCAATTTCTGCTTGCAAGTTATGTATTCAGCAGCTATACAAGTTATGCAGCAGTAGCTTTAGCACAGCAGAACACACCTGTCCTGATTTGAAACTCTTGACAAACCAGCAGTCCCCAAGACTTCTTGACCTGGTCTTTTATCCTACCCCAGCTCATGAGCTCAAAACAATTCTGCAAAGACCCAAATTCCCAGAAGTATCTCCTGAAAAACTGTTATTCTTTTAAAAAGTCGTGTACCTGCTGGCTTCCTGATGAAGATCACAGATCTCTCTCTCTTTGAAGGACTGATACCAGTACACCTTTTTTAAGCACACCTCATCAGGAGAGTTCCAAAATACCATTTGCTAAAGGATTACATTTCAAAAGCTCAGGTCGCTACAGAAATGAATGCTGGAAAAAAGGTAAAGCTGGCTCTGAATACATTTTGGAAGTTGTTTTTGCTCAGGGGCAATGGAAGTAGAATTAGCAAGTGATTCAGATTAAAAGCCAAGACTCAGTTTAAAAGTACCTCACTCCAGTGCCCAATTGCTCATTAAATGGTCGCACAGGCATCGCAGACTCCTCTGGAAGAAACTCATTGTAGTAAATGTTGCCTACAATGTAGTTTTGTACAGCTAGGCAAGCCATACTCTGTTCCCGTCAGTGACAGGTTTAATAAGTAGTGGAGTTGGGGGGAAAATCTGTTTCATTCTAAAGCATGCACCTTTTTCTGCTGGATGAACAACGTCTTAAATCCCAGTGGCTCCACTGTAGCCAAAATAAGATGCATACACCGGAGGCATCTAAAAGTTAGGACACACAAATACCAGCTCAGTATACGTGAAGCTCATGTGTGGTGATGTGATTTATCAGCACACAGATGAAACCATTGACTGTCTGAATTCAATGGGCAGAAGCTTAGGTATTGTGGTTTCACCCTGGCAGCTCAGCACCACACAGCCGTTCCCCAGGCAGGATGGGTTAGAAAATGGCAAATGTAAACGTGCGAGAACTCACGGGTTGAGATAAGGACGGTTTGCTAGGTAGAGCTAAAGCTGTGTGTGCAAGCAAAGCAAAACAAGGAATGCATTTGCCACTTCTCATCGGCAGGAAGGAATCAGCCATGTCCAGGAAAGTAGGGCTCGTCATGTGTAATGGTTTATTGGGAAGACAAACGCCATCACTCTAAATGTGCCTCCCTTCCTCCTTCTTTACCCCAGTAAATGTGCTGTTGGCTATTGTCCACACTCCCAGGTAGTAACTTCTGGGAGCACCAAAGGTGACAAGAAAACTCCTTTTTCTGAAAGATGCCCATTGCAGATAAAAGTTGAATTTTTATCATGTGAGCACCTACAGTCCATGCTTCTACAGACACCCTAGAAAACATTTGATGCTTTAGCTTTCATTAGAAATAAAGTCAGGGCAAGTGCTGCCACTGGGTTAGCTATTTTCACTTTGGAAACCAACCTGCCTACTTGTGTTTAACATCTGTTTTCTTTAAGTGCCATGCTTGGGAACCTGCAATCCACAACAACAACTTGCTCCATTAACATTAATTATTGATAATGCAAGTGTTTAATTAGAAGTACTAATACAACTGGCCTAGATAATCATGAAGTGTAGGAGAGAAAATAGTCTCCCTGCAGAAATCACACTGGTAGTCTGTCTGTGTTTTGTGCAGGTGATTCCAGCCTTTGCTCGGCCTGCGTGCATGAAAACAACGTTTACAGCAGAATATTTCAGATTTTGTACAGGAACGAAGAGATCATTCTTAATGAATCAATGAACTTCAGAGTACACCTGCTTCTGGATGGCGAAAGGGTGAGTTGTCTTGGGATATCCATAAAAAAACAGGAGGGTTGGGATTTCTTTTACCTAACTTTTAGGTGTCCATCACACAGATACCTCCATATGAGATGTTACCATGGGGTTCCTGTGTTGTCACAGGTCAATATAACTGATGGAGGTGAGAGCACAGCTTATCTGACCTATTATCAGCATCTGCCTTAGAAGGAGATCCTGTACTTGTCCTTCTCTATGTTGATGAGGGTGCATGGGGTCATTTGTTTAGATGTGAATGCCAACACTGAAAGCATCTGCATTAGGTCAGATAGACCCTATGCACTGCACCTATCATGACGAGTAGTCCACACCCTGGCTTCCCAGTGGAATAACATGTTGACGTACTCTAGTACATCAGTATATCAGAACAACTCAAATGTGTCAACCATAAGTTGTCCTTTGTGTACTAGATCACCATTCTGCATGTCTGTGTAGATAAATCTCTCCTGAAAAATCAGCAGTCTTCTGCATCTTGCTGGGACCAGCTTCCCTACTATCCATTACTGCTACCTTCTCCTTTCTCCTTGTGACTGTTATTTCTTTTTGTTGTTGTTGTTGTTGTTGTTGTTTTCTTATTATTTTTTTTTCTCCCAGCAATGAGAATGTTGTGACCAAGTTGCCCAATCCCTTTTCACCAAAGTTCTCACCCTTCTCTTCAGTGCTCTTGATTGCAGGAGTGCCTGGCAGAGTAGCTGGAGCTTACCATTCCTATTGTCCGTGCAGGACCCCTATGGCTTATTTGTTCTCTGTCATGTCTCAGCTAGAATGAGCTCATGCTGTGATCCCATTTGGCATCTGTTACTCCAGGCAAGCACCCACACAAGTGAAGTAGGTGATCTGAACCACCCATCCTGCAAGGCACTTTTGGTTTCCTCTTACTGAACAGAAACCAATGTCTCTCACTGACTTTTCCTATGCCTTGAAGCTACAAGACAGAAGCAATGTAAGAGTGCGGGGAGTGACATTTTTTTTTCTGGAATTTTACACAGAAAAGGGAGAAAGATTCATTGTACCATGACAATCAGTCCTGGCCCAATGTGCCGTTGCTGTGCTTTGCCTGCACAAGGGCTGGTGCAGAATATATTGCATTAGGACATGCTGTCAGTGATAATGAGAGACATATGACATCAGCTGTTTTGTTTGCTTGTTTTATTTTTCAAAATCAGTATGCCATCAAAAATAGGTCCTATTACTTGTGCAGCCAGTGCGAATCAAGGGCTATGCACTGAACCTGAGGCCAGAGATGCTTGGCTGTCCTTCACTGTGTAACTTCATATTTGAGCACGGAGAGATTTAAAATTTCTATTTTCACTAATTTCAACCCATACATACCTGGGTTATATATAGATCTAAATCGAAACAGCTGGAGAACCTAATTTAAGCTCATTTTACATGCTTCCCTTTCCCTCCCACTTTTTTTTTTTCTTTTACATGCAGTGTGATCAATTTATTCCTCCCTAGAACTGTTGTTTTGCGCTTACAGGAAAAAATGCTAAGTTCAAGGTTATTAATATTCGTCAGAAAAATGTTCCAACATGCTTAATTGAATATTAATTTTATCCTTCCACAGTGGAACATCTCTGATTAAACATCCCTCCCCTCAAATTACAGCAGTTTCCGCAGTGTTGAGCAGGGATGATTTCTGATGATTTTTGCATTAATATTCAGAAAGCTATGCACCTCAAAAAATGAAAGAAATAATCCCACGATATTTCTTGCAGCTAAAACTTGTCCTGACTCGTGTGCTGTGCCCATCACACTTACCTTTATATAGGAGGTTCCTTGGGAAAAGTAGAACTGCCCAATTCCGTACTTACAGAGTGGTTTTACAAAGAGAAAACTCCATTATCTCCGTGTGATGAAGTTGCTTTGGCTTTTCAAGGGTGTAGAACAAGAGGATAAACAGGTTTGTTCACCCAAAATGAATTTCTGAAGGTATTAAAAAGAATCAAATTCAAAAAGTAAAGGTTTGTAAAACTTCAAGCATTTAGCAGGTTTGCACAATTCACTTATGATTAATGCTCCCAGTTCTGTTTTCTGCTGTTATATCTTGTCCTCTGTGACTGTAAAAATTCAGCATAAATATGGGGAAAGGCAAAGTGTGTCACTTAACAGGGCACCCTGCTCAGAAGAAAAGCTATTGTATTTTCAGCTGCTGTTCAGAGATGGTATTGCATGTCTATCACATAATCTCAGATGCAATTCCTGCAACAGGGCTTTGGAGAAGTACCTTGAAGTCAGCAAAGCCTTTTGAATATTGTCTCTGTTCATCACTTCTTAACTTATTTAACACAGAGCGTATGTCAGTCCTATGTGTGTCTGTTGTGTACTATGGTGGTGTTTTTGGTTGAGAGGCATGAGTCTGTTTGCTGCTTTCTCTGTAAATGGAAGATATGATAAATGGGCAAGGCAGTTAGGCTGGGTAATGGAAGTGGTGGGTTTATATGCTCCTTGTAGTTTCTGCTGCCAGAGCTGGCATTATCAAATATTACATCAAGGGAGTAGTATGCTTTCTCCTCATGGTGCTGGGGTAGTTCTATAGATGAGGTAGGCTCAGTACAAAAAAAAGTAAAAAAATTGCAGTGTGCATGTTCAGATTAAATTGTTTGCTACTTTTTTTTTTTTTTTCTGTATAACCCTAGATAAGCTGAAATATGGAAATATGTCTTTTTTGTCTGGCTTTATATGGAAGAAGCCTCAATTATCCATCTAGAAGCCACACTGAGCATACCTTTCACCATATAAATGGTTCTTTAAAACTCTGTCATTTATTAGATGCCTTTTTCTGTATTATCCCAGAATGCAGCATTCTTTGAATTCATAGGAAACAATACTGCAGGGCTGAGGCAGCCTTTAGTGTTACAAAGTCTAATTTATTTTCATAAGCTTTTGCTTTCATTCCTATTAAAGAAGGAGCAGTGCCTTTTTCATCAAGCAGTAAAACAGGTAACTTGTCTCCTTGCTTGCTGGCTCCATTTGGGGACAATTTAGCAGCTGGGAGAGGACAGGGTGAGGCATGCTGGGATATAATGGTATATTAGATTTTGTACTTTCCAGAGAAATTTAAGTGAGATGGGACAGCCAGATGATTCAGTCTGACATCCTGGCTAAACTGTTAAATATTATGGTAGTACATCACAAGGATGCTGGAAACTTCAGTTACAACTTTTATTGCAGCTCTTAGAAACTAAACCAAAATAAATAAATAAATAAATGTAAACTTGAAAACTTAGAAATAAAAACTGAAATGATGCACTTGATTCTAGACTGGTTCAGCAGAAATAGGAGTATTTTGGTTTCTCTATGCTCTTTATTGCATATGCTACTTATACTTTTTGTATACAAATCCCTTTTATGGAACAGATTCCAAACAGTGTTTAATAAAATGCATCTCCCTATCAGTTCTTTCTTTTGGTGAGAGAGGCAGAGGGTAGAAACCAGCCTGACTTCTAGACAGTGCTTTCGGGAGAATTTTGTGCGCTCACAGCCAAATATGGTGTTTTTGGCACAAGCTAAGGGCCAAAGTAGGAGCACCAGGGGAAATATAGGCCCATCCCAACGATGAGGAACTTTCCACGAGACACAAGATGATGTTTCAAGAAAGTACAGAGTAATATTAAACTGATGCAAACAAGAAAGAATTAATCAAATTGGAAAGAACAAAATTAATTTATTTCAGCCTTACTTGATTTAGCAGGGGGGCAGGGGAGGCCGGGGGAAATGCATGTACTTATTTCAAAGAAAGCTTTCAAAATCTTTCTTCAGAACTGTCTTGTTTCATTTTTGACTGGACACGAGATCAGCATGTGAAACATTTCCCAGCGGTCAGATGTTCTGAATTTCCCTTACTTTTATTTAGTTATATGGAATATTAGGGAAAAGAATAATATTCCTTCTTTCGTATGAACGTATTTCTACAAATAAAGATCTTTATCTCCCCTTTCATGAGTTGTGATTTCAATCATTAATATTCCTGAGAAGTTGAAGAACTTTTAAAAAAACATCAGAAGACCCTTCATAGCTTCTCTGGAAGGACCACTTTCTGGCTTAGACAGTCAAACATGAATTATATTTCAGAGATTTGTTTTCAAGCTGATTTCTTGAGTAGGTTCATTTAAAACTGTACATCTTTTCTTCAGGGAAAAAAAAAAAACTGTTTGTCTATCAAACTGTTGGGCAATTACCATCTGTATATAACTGTGAAAAACCCCATAATAGTCCCAGTAGTGCTTAAAGGAGCAACCAATATTTCATTTAAGGACAATATTATTGCATACAGAAGACTGACAAATAGATGATAGAAATCCCAATGCTTCTTCTGTATGAGTTATGGAAAGGCCATTTCATTTTCGCTCCTGTAAAGGATTTTACATACTTTGGTTCTAATACGTGAAGAAAAGTAAAACACAGTGAAGTCTAGCAAGAATCAAAGCTGTATATTAACTTGTGTCATGTAATTTCTGTATGTAGCTGTTATGTCTGAGGGTTGGATTGACTTCTAGATAGGCTGTGTTTGTGGAGAGCTTTAGATACTCAACTCATGCATAAACCTTTCAATGTTATTTTCTCATGAAGATTCCAGTATAGAGCCACAGTCCAATTTTCACTTGCTTTATTATTTACACCTCCGGTATACAAAGAAAAACATGCAATCTCTCTAGTGACAACTGTGACGTGATTTTATATGGGTTCTTACACTGTGCTGAGAAGTCTAATTTCAATCCACTTGTGGGACTAAATATACACTATTGTACAGTTGCACTGTAATGCTTGATCCTGTGCAGCAGTGAATACCTCTCAGATACCTGCTCATTGCCTCAGCCTGTTTTGGGCAAGTGTCACTAGCCTTCTGTCTCTGAAGATATTGAACTTGTTTAAACTCAAGCTAATTTCAGTGACAGTTGCAGGTGCTCAGCAGTACTTAGGCACAGACCCAAAATTTCAACCCTCTGTTGGCAGATGAGGTTTGCTTTGTCTGATGCTCTATACTTGAGATTAATTCCTAGTTTAAATTCAGTCTGTAGCTTCAATAATGATTATTTCTTTTGCAACTGCCAGCAACTGTGATTTTTAGTGACAACAGCTCATTAAAAAGGAAAAAGTCTTTTTTTGCTGAAAGACATACTTCCAGATGTTTTGAGACAAACACAAAAGAGAAGGCACATTTTCAGTAAACAGAGGCTGGAATTTTGTTCTCACATCTCAGTGCCTGTGATCATGCTAGAAGAAACACCATATTACTTTGGAAGGGTCTACATTTTACATCTGATTTTTTCAACAAAGTACAACCAGTCCTTGGCTCTAATTTTTCTTGCTTCCACAGAAAAAGGCACACTGCAGATGGAGTTTCAGCTTTGGAAAACATATCTAAACATGTTCTAAGCTATGTATTTTATGGATCCTGCCTGTTAGAGTGGGTTAGATGCCTCTGACATTGTCTTCAGTACATTTTTGGTATATTATATTAAGAAGGTGCTAATCTGCTGGAGAAAGTAGACTTCATCTTGCCTAATTTAAGCCATTTAAAATTTGAGTGGATCAAGACCAGTGTATTTGTCCATGCTCCATCTATTGTCAATGGAAAGAGACAGGCACAAACAAATCAATTATCCATTGTAGATGTGTGCTTCAAAATGGGTCATCTCACTGCGTGTGTGTATTTGTTGCTTTCCACTGACAAAAGACAGAACCTAGATGTCTCACCTTACTTTTTTTTGTGCACAAAATAGGGTAAAAAGATGTTGTCTCTGTACTACTTGATCCCCAGTGTGCAATTCTGTTTTTCCTCCTACGTTCCCATGTTTTTCCAGTGTACTATGGTGCACAGCAAAGGATACTTATACTCACAGAAAAGGAGTATTTTGATAAAAAAGTGAGTGATTTTCTGTTCACATTTCCATTTATGTTGATAAAAAACAATTCTTATTCTACTAAATATACATTGCTGCAGAAGAAAAGACATTCCAAAGGAATAAAACACAGCTTAATCCCTCTTCCAGTCTAATTAATTACTTCCTTAGATTATAGTTACTTCAGCTGTGTCAAGCTAGAAGTGTTTTCCAATGTTGACTTCTCCAGGTGAATGTAATGAACTGACAGCTATCCTCATGTGCTGTCTCACAAAATCCAATCCAATATTTAACTGACAATCAGAGAAGGGTAATTTTGTTGGTGGGATCTGTTAGAAGAACGTACCAGTGAGTCAATTTATTAGGAAAAATCA
Organism: Anser brachyrhynchus; assembly: GCF_964034855.1. NCBI lineage: Eukaryota > Metazoa > Chordata > Aves > Anseriformes > Anatidae > Anser > Anser brachyrhynchus. The sequence continues at coordinate 155,876,402 of NC_137695.1, read as the reverse complement.
TCCCCCTTTGTCTTCAGTGTTGTAGGTACCAATTTATAAAGATAACTTTGCCTTTCTCTTTTGTAGGTGGAAGATGCATTGAGTGAGGCAGACTTTCAGCTCAAGTTGGACCTGCACTTTACTGATAGTGAACAACAGTAAGTGCTGTTTTAAAGCTCAGTTGGTAATGCAGGAGTTTCTTCAATTGGGAAATGACCTTGAAGTGAGAGTCCTTTTGAAAAAGGATGTCTTTGATATGTCTTTCCTTTTCCTTAGTGTTGAAGTCCTTTTGTTTCTCATCTCTGTATTTGAAAAGTGTATCTCACATTCCTCTATTAACGAACAACATTTTTTCTCTTTTAAGTGAGAGTTTTAAGTGTTGCTCTATCTCTACTGCTATTGAAGTTAAAGGAGACATCACCACTGACTTCCATTTGAGAGGGGCTGTTGCTCAGGAATGCATTTATCTCAGGAGACAACTAAAGGCTGAAGATATGTGTGTGAACATGTTGAGTGCTTTTCTTGTGAGAAAAAACCAAGGCGGTCTTGATATTTTAGGAGGAAAGACTATTCCCATTGACTTTGATCTCTTCCCACTGCATTTGATTCCAAAATCTTGGGGAAGTGGAAACAGCATCTGTTCCTGAGACATAGCAGTAAGCGTAATCCTAGACCTTATTCAACCTTGCTGAATCACAGAAAAGGTTTCTGATGACTTCAGCAGCTGTGTTTCATGTGTTTTTATTCATATCCATAAGCACCTTAACAAATTTCAGGGCATGTGTTTCCTTTATCTTCAAGATACAACAAGTGAAACCTTGTTCACAAAAGCAGGTGGGACTGGACCATCAATCATCAGCTGAGGGAAGAAACAAACATAAATGAAAGCCAAAAATAAAAAGAAATGCAGCTTTCACATTGTTGTGAAATTGTGGCATAAAACATACGTTTCATTTCTGTTATCATCTGAATGATTAATCTGGTTTACTTTAAACAAAAGCAGTGGTATTTATAGAAAGGTATTCTGCAAACCTCACTGAAACATTTCTTGGGACTACACCGTACTCAACCAAGTCATCTTAGATTTTCTTAGCTCTGGAAAGCAATTGACTTAGATCAGAAGTGTCTTTAATGATGTAAAATAAATCTATTTTTTTAGGATTGACTTGCACGTACTTTGGGAGAATGTGGTTAGGCATGGTCTCAGGTCTACATCTCTTTCTTTTGCTTTACAGATGTCTTGGATGTCATATGGCTGACTGCACACTAGGAAAGTTGTTCTAGGATAGTTATAATCAACATTGAAATAGAAGTCTTGGGTTTTATTTATTGAAAATAGAAAAGCTAGTCCTAAGTGTATAATTTCTCTGCAGTTACTTAACCTACTCCTTTGCCTGACCTCTTGCAAAAAGTTTTTCAGAAGATCAGCTATCTAGAAAGGTACTCTGAATATGTTCTGTGCTCCGACACAGGACTGTTTCTACCTCTCACAGATTGCTTGAGGAAAAATAGATTGGTTTTACAGTAAAAATCACAATTAGTGATTTTTTCTGGCTATGAACATTCAAATAAGCTGAGCACTTTGCTAACTGCATGTTACTCTGCTATTTATTAGTTCTTGATGGTTCCAGACCTAGTATATAGGTGGACAACAAGGGTGATCACAAAGGGAAATTGGATCTGCATTATATATATTTCTCTTTTGTACATTATATTTATACTTATTATCTATATTTATTATATTTGCATTTACACTAGGCATAAGTACAATGCAAGATACTCATCAGTTATGTAAGCTCTCTTGAAGCTGTGAATGTTACCAGGCAGTGATAAAAATTCAGCTCAAGCCACCTCCCAGACTGCTGCTTGTAGCATGTTATAGGCTGTGACAACTCAAGCTTTCACTAATCCTTGTAAACCTCTTTCTCTTCCAGGCTGAGAGATGTTCCAGCCATTCCCATGATCAGCAGCCGTACACTGTGTCTTCACTTCCACCCCCGGAGAGGTCTGCACCACCATGTTCCTGTCATGTTTGACTATTTTCACCTGTCAGTGATATCCGTCACAGTGCATGCGTCACTGGTAGCATTACACCAGCCTCTGATCAGGTAAAGGACACAGAAATGTCTCGTGAAAGGCAGAGAAGATCCCTCTTCTGAATGCATTTGCTTATTGTGTAGGAGAAGCAGAGATCATAATTTAATTTCAAATTTTTTTCGTTATGGGCTAGGATTCTGGAGACTGGATCCAGCCTCTGACATGGGTTCCTTTCTTTGATAAGACACTAAGGGCCTGATCAAAAAACAGCAGTCTGCAGAATTTCAGGGAGACTTGATCTCTCTAGTCCCCATCTGTAACAAGAGAATAGTGAAATTTCTTGGCTCTTCCTTGTCTGTCTTTCCTCTTTAGTCCAAAAGCACCTAAGAACATTAATATATATATTTTCTGTTGTTTTGTAAAACGTTTTGGACAGTAGGTCTCTAATCTCATTTCTGGCCTCTGGGCATTAGCATAATTCATAACACGGCTGGAAGGAAGCATGCATGAGTCAATACTGGATAAGCCTCTGTTGATTTTTTCCCTTGTAGCATCATCTGATTTAACCATGGAGCAGTGTAATACTAACTGCCATGGGGCCTAGGTGTGATTTATGTTATCTGATTCGTAAGGACATGAAAATAATTCAGAACTCCTTCAAATAAAACGGGACTGGAGGTCAATATCCTCTAATATTTAGAGCAGGCGAGGGGGAGCAAAGGTCTTTCTGGTAATTTACTTTCTGTCCAATCTTGTCATCACATGAGATAAAGAGTGCTGAAAGGGAGGGAACTCCCTGGGTCCTGGAACAAAATGCAGTGTTCAGTGTTGTTCAGATCCTTTTACACTGGCAAGGCCTTGCTGTTTACCAAGCGTGTATTGAGTTTGACAAATACTGAGTGACGACCACTGTGTCAAAAAGAAAAGATGGTTCTCTAGACTCTCTTCTTTTCTTAGATTTCCTATTTTGACTTAGTATATCTTTTCTCCAGTTCTTCATTTGTGTAAATGTATGGTGTTTACCTGGTGCCATTCAATGAAATAAGATTGTAAGAGGTTGAGTAGTGACAGTGATGTGAGTTGTATTAGTACCTCAGACTGAAAAATCTGTCTTTTCCTCCTCTACTGAGATGCAGGTAACTGCTGTTATGACTTTCCTGCTATGTAGATTTTTAAAATAGTGAATTAAATTGTAACAGACTACTCCTAACCAGATAGTTCTGCTCAGATAATTTATCCATTGTTCTACTATACAAAAGGGTGGAAGAGCAATAGTTATCAGGCTTAAAGACTGTTTTCAGTGCTTTGTTATCCTCTAGTGAATGGGGCTTCAGAGAGTTGTTACTGCTATTACACATAAATTGCATAATGAGCAACTGTTCCAGATTATTATAGCTTTCAAAATATGATTTTGTGGACATTTATGAAATATACAATATTTTTACTTAGTGCAACAAAATGAAGATTTTTGACAACACAATGCAGAGTTTCATTTTCTTAAGCCAGTAAAATCATTCTAAAGTGTGATACTGAGGATTTATCTTCTTGTTAAATTTTCAAAACCAAAAGAGTATCGTGTTCTCTAAATATAAATCAAGGTGAACAGTATAAAAGAAATGTCAGTGGCAAGCATCCTGAAACAAAACCAACCCACGAAAACCTACTTGCTTTTCTCTCATCTCAGAGATTACTTGTTTAGCACTGGTCATTGGGATTTACTGGGAACGTGGAAAAAATGTAAAAGCACACCTTTATTTTGTAGCACAACAGAGCCCAAATGATCAGAAAGCCTTTTTTGACACATTATAAAAAAATAAATGCATGATTGTTACATTGTGTGGGAAATATATATATATATATATATACTGTGTTGTACTATGTTTTATTTTGCCAACTTAAACCTTCCTATTGTGGTATGTATTTTATATATATGTACATTCAAGGGCCATGTGCCCTAGAAGAGTACAGAAACACTGTCCGGATGCGCAGGGATGGGATCAGGAAAGCCAAGGCACTGACAGAACTAAACTTGGTGAGGGATGCAAAGAATAACAAGAAATAACAAGAAGGGATTCTACAGGTACATTGGCCACAAAAAAAAAAAAAAAAAAAAAAGAAAAAAAAAGACTACGGTGAGTGTTCTGCCTCTGACAAATGAAGAAGGAGAACTGGTAACAACAGACGAGGAGAATTAAGAGGTGCTTAACAACTTCTTTGCTTTGGTCTTCACTGGTGATCAGGCTTCCCACATCTCTTGAGTCTCCAAACCTCTAGATGGGGGCTAGGGGAGCAGAGTCCCTCCCACTGTGAGTGAAGAGCAAGTTCAGGATGTCTTGACACAACTTAACTACTACAAGTCTATGGGCCCTGATGACATGCATCCCAGGGTCCTAAGGGAATTGGCTGATGTAGTTGCCAAGCCAATCTCCATCATAACTGAAAAAGCATAGCAGTCAGGTGAAGTCCCCAGTGACTGGAAAAAGGGAAACATCATTGCTATTTTTAAAAATGGAAGAAAGGAAGACCTGGGGAACTACAGACCAATGAACGTCTCCTCTGTGCCTGGTATTATCATGGAATGGATCCTCTTGGAAGCAATATCAAGGCACTAGCAGGACAAGGAGGTGATTTGAGGCAACCAGCATGGCTTCAGCAAGGGCAAATCATGCCTGACCAATCTGGTGGCCTTCAGTCAACAAGAGAAAACCAACCAACGTCATCTACTTGGACTTCTGTGAGGCCTTTGACACAGTCCCGCACAGCATCCTTGTCTCTAAATTGGGAAGATATGGATTTGAAGGGTGGACCATCCGGTGGATAAGGAATTGGCTCAACGAATGTCGGTTGATCTGTTAGAGTGGGTCCAGAGGAGGGCTACAAAGATGCTCAGAGGGCTGGAGCACCTCTCCTATGAAGAAAGGCTGAGAGAGCTGGTGCTGTTCAGCCTGGAGAAGTGAAGTCTCCAGGGAGACAGCATTTCAACCTTTCAGTAGTTAAAAGGGACTTATAAAAAAGATGGAGAAGGACTCTTTACTCAGATAGATAATGATAGGACAAGGGGGAATGGCTTTAAACTAAAAGAGGGTAGGTTTAGATTAGATATAAGGAAGAAGTTATTTACTCTGAGGGTGGTGAGGCCCTGGCACAGGTATCCCAGAGAATCTGTGGATGCCCCATCCCTGGAGGTGCTCAAAGCCAGGGTGGATGGGGCTTTGGGCAACCTGGGCTGGTGGGTGGTATCCCTGTCTATGGCAGGGGGGTTGGAGTAATGTGATCTTTAAGATCCCTTTCAACCTGAGCCATTCTATGATTCTATGATTTATTTCTACACATATTTGTACACCTATATCTAAGATAAAAACAATTCTAGACATGCTCTATAAATAAAGTTCACACATTATGTAAAGTTGAAATTTACTTCTGTCTTGAAGTTGTCCTGGAAAACAACTTTGCCTGAAACACAGATATCTACTCACATATCCCCTGTGGACTCAGCTTTTCATATTTTATTAGATGTGTTGGCAAATTATACATTCTTCCCCAAAGTCCTTCCCTGTTGCCTGTATTTGAACAGAGAAATCCGTAGTGAAAACAGCAGGATCGATTCAGGCCCTTCCCTGCTGGGTAATGTTCACCTTCAAAAAGCTCCCACGGGGCAAGCCTTGCCAGGATGCCTCCATTTCCTCCTTTTTTTTTTTTATTTTTATTTTTTTGAAAATGAACGTTTTGCTCTCAATGTTTGTCCTGGTTAATAATTCTTATGCTGTAAATATTATATTAGATTAGGCACTTTGAACCCTTCACCTCTTATAGAACTGGGAAAAAGTGAAATTCTGGATTATGGGATTCTTTTTAGGACTCTGGATGGAAATTTTTTGAATCAGCTTTTCCAATGATCATAACCTTCAGCTTTGTAATGGGGTCCGTATTCATGCAGATGCTAATGGCTTTATGCATTTCCTAAGGAGGTGAGAGCCTGGATAAAAAGGTGATGAGGCAGAACTAGTCAATTCTCAGCTCAGTCAATTCAGCTCTGTTATCCCCACAGCAATCATATTGGTTCTAGGTATGGGATGATGAGGAACAAAGTGGGATTGTCTTGGTCTTCAAGTGGCTGGGGAAGCTGGACCACTGGAGGCTGAATCAAAAATTTTGTATTTCCAGGCAGGGGCACAATAATAAGGGACAGGCTGGAGAGATGGCAGATAAGGAAACCCATGAAGTTCAACAAAGGCAAGTGCAGGATCCCTTCACCCCAAGGAATAACCCTAAGCATCCATACAGGTCAGGAGGTGACCTGCTGGAAAGCAGCTCTGCAGAGAGGGACCTTGGAGTCCTGGTGGCCAGCAGGCTGACCATGAGCCAGCAACATGGTCTTGTGGCCAAGAAGGCCAACAGTATCCTGGGGTGCGTTCGGAAGATTGTTGCCAGCAGGTCAAGGGAGGTAATCCTCCCCCTCTACTCGGCCCTGGTGAGGCCACACCTGGAGTATTGTGTCCAGTTCTGGGCTCCCCAGTACACGAGGGATGTGGAGTGAGTCCAGAGTACCTAAATGTGACAAGGCAGTTGGAGAAGAAAGGTGAGGAGGATCTCCCAGTTTGGACACCAGTTTTCTGTTTTGTCTTTTGTATATATCAGTTTGGTTTCTGGCCTGAGACATTGACTTTTCCCTTAGCTTCCTGTCGTTGGCTTTGCAACTGGCCCAGTTTATAAATGAAATGAGCAGTGTAGCCCAGCATCAGTACTTAGAAAAAGAACTTTGCTCCAGCTTCGTTCAGACCTCAGTAAATATTTCTTCTTTCCTTGGGACACATCCATCTCTGTGGTGTGCAGATCTACTTAGTTTCAGGCATGCTGCACGCTCAGTTTCTTTCTTATATTGGACTCCTGTAAGAAATGAACAGCAAGAAACATGGTTATGTGCTTCATTAATTTCATAGACCTTTTGACCACTCCTTCCCAAGAGGAGTTAGCATAAATTACTGTTTATAAAAATATATATATAAATGCCCTACACGTTCTATTTCCTTTTAAGCAGCATGGCCAGTAGGATCAGACTGTCACTTCTGCTTCAAGTTTATCCAGGAATGTCAGATGATTTATACTTTCTTCCCCTGAAAGCTTTCGGGAAATTTAAGCGCTGTGTTTCACCACCAGACTGGTACTATCTGTACAGATTGGGTCTCCCCAAAGCCATGCTTTGCCTAAGGATCAGCTCACTTGATGGCTGCAGCATCTGCAGTGTTATTTGCTGTGGCTCTTGGGCTTCAGCTGAAAACATTTTCAATCTGAATGAAAAAAAAAAAAAAAAGGCAAGATTTGAAAATGCTGCAAATAAGCGAGTACCTCCTTCACAGGCAGCTGGCAAACCTGATTTCTCTTGTTTGCATAAGAAAGGGGTTTAATTTCCTCAGCTGTCTGGATTCTCCTCAACTTTTATCCTCTCCCCCAGCTTCACACCTATATCTACGTGAAAAGCAAAGTAGACTTCAGAGTTTTGACTTGTTAACATTAAAATCTTATTTGCCCATATCCAAATCACTGAATAAGAAACAGGAAATCTTCATGGTGGTATCTGAGATGGGGAAACAGTATAGTACCCATTTTGCAGGCAATGAAACCATGATGCAGATACTGAATTTTGTAGCGCCTTGAGCTTGCTCTGCTGTGGCAAGAGGAAGCAGAATCAAAGGGACATTGAATATTTAAAGGTTTCAGCCCTGACCTAATTCAGCTGTGCTCCACTGCACTGAGGAATCAGGCCAACCCTGGCCATCCTTGAGTAATTTTATCTTGACTACAACCTTTTATTCTCAGGAGCACCACAACTGATATATCTGTGTGATATACATCCTGTTCTACCCTGTGCACCTCAATTCTGGGTGCAGACTATGCGGGTCAATTTTTCAACAATCATGAGTGTAGCTGGCACCTACTTATGGGCAGCTTATGTATGAAAGAGATGTAATCCTGGGTAGCAAAGGTCATGACTTACTTTTCCAGTAATCTGTAGAAAGAAAATTGAATATTTATCCAGGAGAGATCTATTTCTTCCATAACATGTTTATTAAAATAACAGTTTTCATATTTTTCTTCTCTACGAATTCTTGCATAGAATATGCAGCAACAGCTGGATGATTCTTCCTCTGAATTTTCTTTTGTTACCATTTATTATGTACCTGAAAAGATAAACCTCTGCTTTGACATGCCATTCTCTTGAGCTACCAGCCAAAAAGTCATGTAAGGAAAACACCTGACTATTTCTGAGTCAAGCTTTCATTAAAACAAAACTAAAGTAAACCAAACCAAACCACATAAATAAATGTCACCACCTGACTTTGCCTGATTTCAAGTTTTATAGCAACTGAAGTTAAGTTCAGGGCAACTGAACCAGCATTTTCCAGCAATCAAAATCACTACAGATTTCAAACCAGATTCCACCCTGACTCTATTTGGGATCCAGGGACAAATATCTGTTTCCATTACTAATGTTATTTTAATAATCCTTTACAGTCTTACCAAGAACGTCAGAATATTTTACAGTCACTCATTATAACCTTAGTGAAACTTCTTGTGTAAGAGGGAGTCTAGGTAAGCACAGCCTGCAAATATCCAACTGTTATTCTCACAAAACAAATAACAGATCACCCGTGTATCCTATGGCTGTATGCCAGCAGTAATTTGCCAAGAAGAATTTGCTATACTAATGTCTTGAGTTAAAACAGTAACGGAAATCGGTGTTGTGCAATGTATGTTTTCCTGTCTGTGGGAAGTAGAAGTTTGTGGTGAAACGTGGTGTTGCCAGTGGAAGATGTAGGAGTTTGATTCTGAAGTATGTTATAGTTTGATATATCTTTACCCCTATGGAACTTGCTTATAGTTTACATTTTTGAAATCGGTGATATTTTGTACATAGGAGACTGAGGGAAAAAAAGAGTGATTTTTCTATAGAATCTGGCCTAAACGGGATGCAATTTCCCTTCCTGAACTTCCACTCTGGTTCAGACATAAGACTATAATTTCTTCTAATTGTAAATGTGAGGGTGCTTGTTTTTTACAGTTTTACTAATTCTTATGCATGATAATTTTTTTTTTTTTGTGAACAACATTCAGAATCAAATCTGATAACAGATAACTTTTTTTCCCATTTGGCTGAAAACTACAAGTTTTGAAGCATTTAAATTTTGCTTGCCAAGAGAAAAAAATGTCTTCATCTTTAAAATACTGAATGAAAAAATAAATGTGAATAATAATAATAATAATAAAAGTTATTTCATTTTGGGGGCATTTTAATGTCAAAGAGTATATTTTATTTTATTAAAATGTCCTAAAGCATTTATTCTGAATTTCTTCAATAACACATCTAATTAATATTTATCTATGACAATCCATTTCTTGTGCTAGGGAACTGTCATCTCATTTATAAGTTAAAGAATTGTCCACAGAAGATAAAAACTAGGGAATTTAACATTTTGTGCAGTGCAAGAACTAAAAGGTGCCATATGCAATTCTGCAACGGCAGGTTCAAAACAAGCATAAAGTGCAGCATATATCACAATGTGCAATTAATTCCAAAAAGTTATTACAGAGGCCAAAAGTATAAATCAAAAAGGCATGGACACAAATTCATGGAAGATAACTATGACTGCTGGAAATAATTGCCTAAATATAACCTCTGAGTCAGAAAGTTCTTAAATTTTGATTGCTAATAGCTGGCAGGTTATGCTACTGGAAAAATGTTTTTTTTCAAGGACAGTTATATGTGTCCACAGATAGCTGCTGAAGGAGCTGTGAGACTCTTCTGATGGATAAAGACATCTCATGATTAAAATCATCAAAAAAACAGTTCAACAAAAGTTAAAATAAATTGTTTGTTTCACTGAAAATAGTAATAGTGCTGCACACATGACATGTTCATTTACTCTGACATACACACATGAACTCCTTGACTTCTTTATCCTGACTGAATAAAAGCTAAGGTTAGCATACAGGATGAGGTTCTAACTGTTGATGTTAGATCAGTTCTGTTAAGTAGATGGTTCAAAAGGACACATAAATAACCAGGGTTCAATATCCATGCAAATGAGCATGGTTTCTGGAATAAATCGAAAAATAAATAAATACAGAAAACAAAATCAAAATGAATGAAAAATAAATACAGAAAACAAAATAGCAAAATAACCTGCTATTGCTAATTAAAATTGTCCTCAAGTTTTTAGGACTCGGAGCCTCCTTTTCAATACAAACCCTCATTTTGAGGGCTCAAAGCCTCTTTTAAGGACACACAGCCTCTTTTCAGGGTCCAAATTCTCATTTCAGAATCCAAAATGTCATTTTAGAATGCCAAGCCTTCTTTTTTTCACAGTAAAACCCACCATTTGGGGGCCCCAAGGTCTTGGTCTACAGCTCCCTCACGAGGGGAGCGGAGGGGCAGGCGCTGAGCTCTGCTCTCTGGGGACAGCGACAGGACCCGAGGGAACGGCATGGAGCTGGGACAGGGGAGGGTCAGGCTGGGTGTTAGGGAAAGGTTCTGCACCCAGAGGTGGTCGGGCACTGGGACAGGCTCCCCACGGCAGTGGTGATAGCACTGAGCCTGCTGGAGTTCAAGTGTTTGCACAGTGCTCTCAGACACATGGTCTGATTTTTGGGTGATCCTGTGTGGAGTGATGAGTTGGACTTTATGGTCCTTGTTGGGTCCCTTCCAACTCAGTATTTTCTGATTCTATGATTATGTGCTTCAGAAGGCATTAGGGGAACCTCAACAATCTGTAAGCCTCCCAGTTAAACTTTCCCTCAACAGACAGATGACATTTTGGCAGGTTTTCCAAAAACGGTTTTTGTTTTACGGCGCTATGTGGGATCAATTTCCATAAAACCAGCAGATTAAAATCCCTTCTCTGCTGTAAAAGCAAAAGATAAATAAATAAAAAAGGCATTAAAAAGTGCTTTTATCTCCCTTAAAACCTTTGAAAGCTTTGCTAATATTCAAATGAGGAGTTTTTCATGGGCAGGCGACATTTGTTTAAGCTTCTCTCTGATACCACAGCAATCATTTTTTATTTCTGCTTCCTGAGCCTTTCCAATAGACCAGGGCAGACAACATCACCCAATAACAGCTGAAATTATTCTGAGCAGCATTTATCTCTTGCCTCTTCGTAATTGCTTTATTTTATTTATTTATTTGTGCCTTAAATTTAGCATGTAGGAAATAACATGGGAAGACTTCCTGCTGCTTAAAAGCAGCCAACTGGAAATTTCTTGGATCACATCAATTAATATACATAAACAAGCTCAGATATGTGCAAAAGCTTTCTACACCATCCTCTCCCTTTTGAGATGTTCTTTTTGTCAGTATATGAATGCCTCAGGATATATAAAAAATAGCAGTTTTGACTTAGAGAGGAAGTGGGGATTTGTGATAAACCTGAAAAATTTCAGTTCCTGATTTTGCTTGAGATTAGTTTTCTGTTCTTCCAAAAGTTACTGAGTTTCCCTGCTTGTCAAAACCTCATTTGTTACTGGGTGATAGGAAGCATTCCTGCACCTCTCTTTTGTTTCGTGTCCTTACCATAAACACCCTTTAATTTGTTGTGTTTCTGTACAACAGCCAACGCTCCCGTCTATTATTAAAACTGAAAAAAACGTAGAGCTGCATGAAGTATGGCTGATCTAACTAACATGATACACATCGACATAGGGGACTAAGCTCAGGTTGGAAAGTTCTGGCAGGATGGGTAACACTGCCCTGTGGCCTTTGCTACTGGCAATTTATGGTTTTAAATTTGTGTGTGTGCGCTCCCTATCTTGGAAGCTTTTGTTTTTCCGAGGACAACAAGGTCTCCTGAACAGGAGGTATTTGGGATAGTTGGTGGGGGTACAACATCTCACAGTGAATGGTGATCCCAGCCTGAATGCTATAGCACAAACTCAGTGGCATTATGTCTGTACTGATTAAGAACAGCAAATTTGGTGGATTTTTTTAATTTTGTGCAGTTCATTATTTCAATTCCACCTTTGTCTGCACGCTTTTTAAGAACTATTATAATTGCCTGCATTAGTATTTTGACTCAGTAATTTCACTCACTGTGTTCTCCACAAATAACCTGGTTTCTCTCTCCAAATCTTGATATAGTTTATGTACAGCACGTTATCACAGGGACTAATAGTGGAGTTTATCTCACCTAACCTTAGTTGTTTATGAGACAGTCATCCTTGCCTCCCTTTACAGTCCACAATTAGAAGAAGCACTTTTAGGGTGAAATTCATCTGACCTATTTGATACGACTACTTTAGAAGGAGATGACTCACCCCCTGGATATGTCTGTTCCTCTTCAGCAACTATAAAGGCAGCCTACATCATTAATGAGGTTGTGGACATTGGTTCAGATTAATCCCAAATAAGATCCCTAGCTATGAATCAGTATTCTGGTGGACCCAAGGCTGAGTAGACTCCAACGAAGGTGTTCCACTATTAAGGGGTTCATCCTATGAGATAGGAAATATACAGATATGGTCAGAAGGCAACACTGTAGCTATGAGTCAGCACTGAGATCTAATGACCTCAACAGTAAAACAACTTAAATTCCGTCAGGTCTTTGAGGAAGGATTTGAGTAAGAATGAACTCACATTACATATAAGTATGGGAGAACATGTCCAAGAAAATGAACTGCTCCCAGCAAAAGAAATTCAGGTTTGGGTTTTTTTCATTATAATGCTAGAGGCTGACTCCCTGGGACAATAAGAACTGGAACCTGAACTTCCAATTGGTAATAAAAGATTGGGATGAGGTATAAAAGGTATTAATAATTAAGATAGGTCATGGACAATTCAAACAGGAAGGGTGATATTGTTAAAGCCAGACAGTAAGATGCCTCATCAATCAGGATGCAAGCTGATGAGAAGTTGGATGAGATTGTTATCTATGTGAATAGATGGAAGGGTTGTGTTGTTGATATGTTATTCTGGAAAAAGACCTGTAAGAAAACAAAGGAAGGACTGAGGGAAAGCTAACACCCAAGCAATTCGACTGAATGCCAAGAAAGAAAGCATAATTTTAGCTAGTGCATACTGGACAATGTTCATTTAATGAGGGAAACATGACATCTGGACTTATGGTGTCAGCTTGAAATAAATAAATAAATAAATACTGCAAACGTTTCCTGCATAAGGAAGGAAAAGATTCTTCTGTAACACTATTGCTCTGATTATTTTTATTCTTTTCTTCTTCTTTTAGTTTTGCTCGTCCAGGGAAAGGATCATGGCTTGGTAAAGGCAACCTGGATACAGGACCAGACCAGTCCAGTATGTCATTAGAAAATCTAGTGTTTGGAGCTGGCTACTGCAAACCCACTTCATCAGAGGTAAGGAGAGTGGGACCGTAATACACCCCACTTCCATTTGGTCACACAACATTTATGGTATCTTGGAAGAATGTGCACTGTTTTATGTCTCTAGTACTGAGAGTTTCTTTGAAGAAGAACCCTTCAAACATTTCTGTATTAACTACCTGGCACTTGAATACCCAATTTGTGAGTGTTCAGATCCCACCTATTCCAACCATCTCAGAAAAATTCAGAATGTATGGACATTCCCCTGATTACCAATGGACTTCTAAGGTTGAATTCACTTGACCAGATGTCTGCTTTAGGGTGAAGTTAATTACTCTGTAAAAGATCCTTGATTTCAGGTCTTGTGTTTACCAGGCAGAGGAGTTGAGTCATCATTAAGGATGCTGTGATTAGTAGCAGGTCAAAGCTGGCATCAGGAAGGAAACTTGGAAGGACTTGTGTCTGAAATATCGAGGAATGAGTGTTTTGTGTGTTGCTGAAGGGATGTTATGTACATTGCCTTACTCAAGGCAGGTCCCTTACTCAGTGTTTGCCTTTGATCTTACTACTTCCTGCAGGGGATGAGCAGAGCTTGTGCAATTTTTAGTACAAAGTTGCTTGTTTGGAAAATAATGAATAACTGGATTTTGATTGGAGGAAAGTGCTAGCATTGGAGTGTTTATTTTGTTATTTATTTATTTATTTATTTTGCTCAGAAATATTTCCTCAGATCTAGAAATCTCAGATCTAGAAATTCAGCATAGACCAATGGAATCATCACATTGTTGGGAAACCCTCATTCAAAGATTCTGATTAACATGCTGCCCTCAGCTTCCCTCAAACTTTCCTGTCAGAGCTGTTCTCTTCTACATAAACATTAAAAACGTGCTAGCCTAAGGCAGTTGGTGCAGAACTGTCAGGAAATTAACCCAGACTGAGGGAATGTTTGGCCAGAGGCTGCTGTCTGAGCTGTTGGGTCACTGTATGCTGTTGGCAAACAAGTTGACCTCAACCTCTGTCTCTCTGGTAAATGTTCCCGTCATATGGTTTTAAATAACTGATTCAAGTGTTTATCTTGGAGACTAATCTCTGTACGTCTCTGTACATCACACAAGAGAGAGACTGCTTTGGAGAATGGTTCCTACTTTTCATTATCCTCTAGTCAAATCTCTTTTTTAAGAAGATAAATGGAAAAACTAACTCACCACTCCCATTTTTTATTCCAGTCTCCATGGAAAAATCCTAGTCTGTTGTTGATTAGGAAAATTTATTTCCTTCCCCAAAATTTTCCTCAGCTCAAACCCATCTCCATTGACTAATCTTTGACTAGAGGCCTTTATTTATTTATTTTTAAATGGCAGCACAATTATTATCCTAGCAGGTGACCTATTAAATGGTAAAGTGAAAGTACTGTATCATGAACCAGCTTTAGCACTCTGCTTCACTGCAGGTCATCTGAACGTCACACTGAACAATCAGAAATATAATTTTGCACACTCCACCTCCGCATGGTCAAATGTGTGTTTGCTTAGCCTGAGAAACATATATATATGGAGAGAGAGACATCTGTTCTTGATCTGAACATTTTAATGTAATAGACCGTGGTGGCCTTTTTGCACATGCTGTATTTGATGTGTGATAATGAATGAAGACTACTTCTCTTTGTTCATGTGAAAAATACAAATTAGGACCTAGGAAAGGAACTACTGTGGAGGTAAGCCTAACACCAACTGAGGGCCTTTTGACTAACTGCTATTTTATGTTGAAGTTTATATTAACCATAGCTAATTATAGGAAGAGGAGTAATTTTGTTTTGTGCCATGTTGCAACACTTTATACTGGGTCCAGTTTACTTCTCTTAACAACTGCATAGATTTCTTTCCAGGTTGTTTGAATGTGTTTGTTAAAGGTAATTTTAACTGGACTATAGACTTGTCCATCTTTCAGGAACTATGCAATCACCTTCAGTGGAGATTAGAATAGATTCTCCCCTTTTCATTACACAAAACCCCCAGACCTCTCTACTCCTCTTTGTATATTTTTGATCAGACCTTGTCTATTGCATGTAACAGTAGTCAGTAATTGTTAGATACCTTAACTCAAGTTATACCACTACACTTTTTCTTTGTAAGCAACTTTGGTTTGATGCAACCAGTTAAAGTCTGGTCTAGAACCATCAACATATCTCATCTTCTAAGGCTTCACTGGGCAGCAGGCCTTGGAAAGAATGAATGTTAATACACTTCATATAATTCTGTAGTCATATGAGTATGTAGTCATATATATGTCATAATGCTGTAAAGCAGTTTATTTTGGTCTTTCCTGTTTTGTTGGTGGTGGTGGGTTTTTTTTGTTTTGTTTTGTTTGTGTTTTTTTTGTTTGTTTGTTTGTTTTGCATTTCATCTCTGCAAAGCTTCTGTTGGTTATATACATTTCTTAAGATGCACCTCCTGGCTAACTGTCTTCTACGTGATGTCTGGTTCAGTTCCCTGAAACACTGGGAACAATGGTAACATTCCATTATTTTAGGTTTACCTACTGTGAGTAAACTGAAAAGACCTTTTTTTTTTCTCTCTCTTTTTTTTTTTTCTTTTTTCCCCTCAGTTGCATCCTGCTTATTATTCCAGAATGGTTCCATTTGAGTGGAAGCTTGTAATAGATAGGAACTCTAAATCATTCCTATTACACCCTCTTCCCAGGTCTAGGAGCTCCATAGTTTAAAACCCCAGCAAGTGTGTGTTTCAGTATCTCTGCAGCACTCACTAACTCAGCAATTTATCCAATTTCGTAGGTTCCATAAACTCTCCAATATCATGAAGCAGACTTGCTCACAGAAGTAAGCTTTCTCTTTATTAGTGTTACCATACTCACCAGATGACTAGAGGTATGGTTCAGATAGGATATGAACGTTTAGCTTCAACAGAGTAGCAGCTAGATTTACATTAGTGTCAAGCCCCCAAAAAAGACAGAATTGTGCAAAAATCTGATGTTAATACTACTAAGTCATGTCTTCCAAGTATCTCTTGAGCATGAAGTAGAGGACTCTTACCTTGACATATAATCTCTAGGTCATACAACCCGTTTTACCTCTTTGTTTCTCATAAAATGTGTGCATCCATCAGAGAGCTAATTTTCTTTATAGGTCCATAGACTGACCGTACAAGTTCTCAGCTAGCTTATGTACTCAATTTGCTTTTACTTTATTGAAAGTGCAAGTTACTGCCTTCATTTCTAAAGAAAGTTCATATCAATCATCAGCTCCTCTTGCCACTTACTGTGTTAATCTTCTGCGTTCAGGCTGCTGAGGTGCCACTGCTTTGTGATAGATCGCGAAGGCTCCTCATTCTGCACTTCCAGCTTCTCAGGGAAGAGACTAATTAAATGCGAGCAGCTCTGGACTGTGTGTGTGCAGTTTCCCTAGCTCCCCACAACTGACTTCTGAACACCAATGACAGTTTCCTCCTCTCCCATCTCAACAGAGAAGTTACAATAATTAAAGCTATTTAAGCCTTTGTGTTTCCTTTGTTTGTTTTTGTTTTTTAAAGCCTTCCACACATGTCCAAGTCACCTTCCCAGCAAACAGGGATTTCCTTTCCTCCATCCCTCCCTTTCTATTTTCCTCTTCCCTCTCTTTTCTCTCTGTCTATACAGAAGGAGTTTCTTGAACTATGGCAGAACACAGGACGAAGTGTCTGTTTTCTTCTCTGCTATGCTTTTCCTTTCAAGCAAAGTTAAAACATCAAAGATATTTCTTATTGATTAGTGCCTTTTGATATTAGCTAACTATGAAGGAAGATGCTTTTCTGGTCAAGAAACCAATAGAGAGTAATCTGCAGAATGAGAAAATATGCTAGCAGTTTTTCAAGCTCTCTTCAGCTTCTAACCTACAGTCATAAGATACATATAAATGTTTAACAATGATATATAGATATATATATATATCAATGATTAACATAGATGTTAAGAGATATATATCAATGATTAACAATGTTGAAAGTGTGATCATATCTATTGGAGGCCTGGGAGATCTAGTGGCATGGAACAGACCCATGAGCTGTGGGTGACTGGTTTCTCTCAGGGACACCTCAGTTCCCAAGGGGGACTGATCTATTTTTCTTCCCATGTGGAGGCTCAGGGAGTTGTTTTGGATGTTACATGTTCTGTTTCAGAATGTCACACAGACTCATGCTTTAATGTGATCTCAGCAGCCGTATAAACTGGACACGGAAAAATATCAGATCAATATTTCTCAGCTCAGATCAAAATTTCTGCCTTAATTTCTAATTTTAAATTTAAACCGCTTTACTTTTGGTCTCAGGGTTCTGTTCTTTGGAGTGGGCCGGATATGAAAAGCATCCCTCATGCCTTTGTGTGCATTTGTAATGTGTAGTTTTAAAGGAATGGGAGTCTTTCAGTGTCTTGCTTATGCAAATGGTGACTAGTTGTGATTGGAACGCCAGCAGATGTCCACCACATAATTATTCTGAAATAGTAAGAGAGTTGATGTACTGTTCCTTATAAGGTATAATGACAAGTATCTTTAATCAGTGTGCTGAGGGCACCATTTGTGATAATTACTGGTGAAGTCTTTAATCTTTAGTTGCCTGAAGATAAATGGCTGATCTTTAGAAAGAACTGTAAATGATTTCCTAGCCCTAGCAGAAAACACGCTAACTAATAGTGTGACACTAACTGGTTTCTTTAATCACTGGCATGTTTCTTTTCTGCGGTTCTTAGTGTTTGACCTGGTATGTGCAGAGTACAACAAAGCAATGATCTACATTATGGCAGAGTTCAAAACTGGGATTAAATTGGGATTAGGCATAAAATGTGGTGCTGAAAAAAATCAGCAGTCTTTTCACTTAAGCTCTCACTGTCATGAAATCATCCAAAGATTCCTGTGAGACTTCAGCCATTATAGCAATGGAGTTTTCTTCTGGAGAAAATCCTTTCTGAAAATTGATGGAATTTGCAGTGGAAGTTCCATTTTTCATGCCTGTATTTTGCTGTTTTTCTATGACATGTATGTATTAGACAGAACTAAACTGCTGCATCCTATTTACAAATTTACCTGTTTCTCTGCATATTGCTGTGAAAGAGTCGATCACACCTAGAGTTGTGCAACTGAAATAAAGTTTTATGTAGCTAATATAGAGTAGCTGTAAGTAAAGTGATAAAAGGCATACTCAGTATGGAGAATATATTTTTCTTTCATAGCTACCATTAAAGGTATATACTAAAGAATTTATTAGGCTTATTATTTATTATCAACTATAATGTTCTACATCAGGGCTGAAATCCACTGAAGTGGCTTGTACTGTCACTCATTTGACTGACATCCTTCCAATTAAAACTCTCCCTTTCTACAGATTATAGCACTGATTTTTCAAGGTAGTTTATAGGAGAGGGATCGAGACAGTTGTTTCTTTCTTTCTGCCCTGAAACAGAGTGCACAAGCAGCAGGAAGAGCCTTTCTACTCTTCAGTTTGGGAAATGGACTTGGCTGCTCCCTTCCTTCGGTAGAGTGCTCTATGATTCAGTTTTCCCATCTTCTCAGTACTTTTCCCAGTGGTAATTTGTTGAAAAATTATCTTCATATGCCCTAAAGAACACTACAATAATTCCCACTGACTGATGGTGAGAGTTCTTGAAAGGAGACCTAATCAAGTCTCCTAGCTTCTGAGCTGACGGCCTTTCCAACAGGAGCACAAATGCCAACAACAGCAGAGTCGAGATCCATCATCTGGAAACTAACTCTGCTATTGGCAAGTGTCCCAGACAGCAGCTCAGGGACTGGGGAATAAGAAAAGAGATCCCCTCCTTTTCCAACCACTTTGTCATGTTTTGTGGAAACAAATCCTCAAGTGACAGCAAAAGCTTGTACCTCTATTCAAAGCCACCATGCCAGTTGTAATGACCCAAGAATCAGTTTCACAGCTAATATGAATTATAAGTTCTAGTGCAGTGCTTGAGAGGAAGACTTAGAAGTGCAGTCCCTTTGGCATCAGCCTGTGTACAAGCAACTGTATCTGCTCCAATGGTCTTACAAGTTCTCTGAGGATCTGACAAGCTTCAACAGTGTGACAAACAGAAAACAATGGGATGAGTGAACAGAGAGGTGTCAATATATGGTTCTCAAAAACCTTTCCAATGAATACCAATTGTCAAAGCTTTAGCCAGTATAGACAAAACATTTTTTGGAGCTTCATGGATAAGATAAGGAAAAAAATTAGAAGTCCTTTAATACAAGAACAAACCCCCCTGAAGTTGTCTGGACATAAACATAAGTTTAGAGTTTACACTGCAGTGTTTTGATGGGTAGCAAAAAATAAATAGTTGCAGGGTAGAATTGGGTAATGCTTGAAGGAAGGAAGGGCAAAAAGTTGGAGTAAAACCCTGAAATCAGAACTACTGTATTTGCAATCTGTCACACTTAGCTTAGTGTTCAGTTTAATTTGTTTTTCTAAATCTAAGGAGTCCTGAGCATTGGAGTGTTTGCATGCACAGAAGTTAAATAGCCTATCTGAATCAAGCCGGCTTTAGAGAGAGCCTTTATCACTTACTTACACTAAATGATCAGACAGCAATAGCTAAGAGAGTTGAATTCAGCCATTAGGTACTTTGGAAAATGTGACTTGGGCTTTTATGTTCTTCCTACTTAATGTTCCTGATAACTCTAAAGAAATTCTTCAGCCAGTAAATCGGTTACTACCTTAGTAATAATTACCACTTTGACTGCAATGTTTGCATTCCAAGTGTATGCTTTTGACCATAATGACACCTTGGTATGCTAGGCTCAAGACTGCTTATATATTTTGTAAATGTTAATTCCTTAATTTGTAAGGAGGGTTTGTGAGAGGGAGCAGAACTACAGAATCATCTAGGTTGGAAGAGACCTCCAAGATCACTGAGTCCAACCACTGACCTAACACTTACAAGTCCTCCACTAAACCATATCACTGAGCTCTACATCTAAACGTCTTTTAAAGACCTCCAGGGATGGGGACTGAACCACTTCCCTGGGCAGCCCATTCCAATGCCTAACAACCCTTTCAGTAAAGAAGTTCTTCCTAATATCCAACCTAAACCTAATATCAAACCTAAATCCTGACAGCACAGCATGATGTTTGAATGGGGCTGGGTGCATTGATGGTGTCTGTTCACTGAGACACTACCATCTCCAGGTAGCTGGGTGTGTCATGGAGTGTGTTAAAGAGCTGCAATATCTTTCACTCTGCAGCCCCTGACTTCCAGTAGGACGGGGAGGTTGGAATCAGATGATCTTTAAGGTCCCTTCCAACCCAAACCATTCTATGATTCTATGATTCAACATGAAAGAAAAGTCCATAAGGTGAGCAGAGGCATTATATGTCTGCTCATTGATGAACCCCCCCAAGAAAATCATTATCATCTCACAGGTTTTTGTTAGTTCTTGGAGCAATCTGTAACTCCTGTTGGAAACAGCTTTACCCATCATTGGAGGAAAGCGTTGATTGAAGCAAGGGTAAAGGCCTTATAAATAGGACAGAGGGGTTCCTCCAAAGCAGTGTTGAGTCTTGTTCCTGGAGGTGGTAAAGCAGTGTTTCTACTCTATATATTATGCTTTATTGTAAACAAATACAGGTTGAGTCTCCAGAGCTACCAGTCAACCTCCCCTTTCTCATCTACTAAACTGACTAGAAATATTTTATTTAAAACCATAAAATGATGGCCTGCAGAATAAATGGTAAACTACTCATGGCTCATGAAATTTGATTGTCTTTAAGTGTAAATGACTTGAGGGCTGGAATATGTACTATGCATAATACAGGAGGTATCTACTCAGCTAGGAAAATGAACCTGTGAAGATATAATACTTATGCAAATTTATACAGCTCCAGCTATTCAAAAGTTCCCTGTTTTGTTGCAGTAAATTATAGCAAATTAATATAATTGCCTTAAAGTAACATACCCAGGAAAGTTTCTGATTAGCCATTACTTCTGTTTCAGTGTTAAAATAGAAATTGTGGATTTCTGAAGTGATAAAAAGGCCTGTATATTGTTTTATAATTGGCTTTGCAATTTGAGGTATGTTTGCATGCATGTCAAAGAGGTATAAATGATTCATTGCCTGAGTATGTCATAAGTGAAGACTTCAGCAATGCAGCATAATGACAGCATTAGGCATTGAGTTGGTTTTTGGCAGCAATAAGCATAGAAACCACATCCCCCTATGTCAAAGAAAACAGAGACCAGCCATATAGCACGCAGGCTCAAGCAGAGCAATTCTTGTGAAGACTAATTATTTGCAAGAAGGAAGGGGTCTGTAGCCAGGGCTGTAAATAATTCTTGTGGGGTGTAGTTGGCTGAAATAAAGTAATACTCCAGAAAGAACAGGTTTTGAAACGTTGCTATGAGAAAAATCCAATAGATCTCATTTGGTCACTTTGAAAACTTGAATTATGTGAGTGATGGAATTCTCGGAGCCACAGAATTATCTTCAGCAAAATAGCTGGGAAAGGAATGGAAATTGATTTACAGCAAACCTTGGAGTAGGATCTTGAAAAGTTCATTGTTTTTCACAATACAAAAACAGACAAAATTCCATGAAGTTGAAAAGTAGCATATTTAGAACTAATAACAGGATTTTTACCTCCAGTTTTATAGACCCTAGGATAGCCAGTATAACACATAGCTGGAAGGTGCTTGTGTGAGCTTAGTACAGTTTGCCGCGATTGTGAAAAATGACTGCATGTTCTTGAAAAACTATGGGCACTGCGAGGAGTGCTGCGTAAACCAGTATTTGGGCATTTTGAGATTTTGCCTAAAGGCATGCAATTTCTGAAATTGTCAGAACTTAAATTTGGGTTTTCTTTTGGTTACATCCGTCTCTCCTGTGAGTATTTGGCAGTTAACTACAGCTGGGTCTAAAACACAAGACTTGTTGGGCTTCAGTTCTGATCCAGTTTGACAGAGCATATACAGAACAGCATATCTTGCCCACACCGTTGAGGGAAAATGAGAAGTTGACTGTGGACCAAGTAGAAAGAAGGGGATATGCAAGAACATTTGCAAATAATAATAAAAAATAATAATGCTATCAATAGAGACTTGATTGCTTCCCACCTGCTCATGACTCATAGGAACCTACTTGGTAATGGTGTGACTGTGTAACAGACTGGAAGAAATAATAAAACAAAGAAATTTGCCTTAGTAACAAAATGTTAGACTGCTATGTTAGACTGCTAAAAAAAAAAAAAAAAAAGAAGAAACCCATAAAGGTTGAAGTAATTTGTCACTGCCAAATGGCAAGTAGATATTTCCTCTTTAGCCATTGTTTGACAGTGTTTCTAATGTTAAAAGCTGCCAAGTTTAAGAAGAGATCTGTAGTGTTGTGATTGTTCTCATTTGCATCTGCATTTGTGAAGAAGCTAATTAGCCTCCATGCAGCAATAGCCCTGATTATGGAGATTTCCACACTGAACTCTGGGCAAGGCTCTCAAGTAATAGCTTTGGGTGGGCATGATTGGCTCTATCTTCCTTTTCTCCTTTAAGACTCTGTGTAATTAAATACTGAAACAACCTACTGAGAAGCTATTTTCAAATATCCATTATAAAGTCATTTCAGAGGCCAAGCTAGTGGAATTAGGAAGAGAGGATCCAATGTAATTTCCAACCATAGAAGTGGACTGAAAAGCACATGGTACAGTTCATAAAAGTCCTGTGCATAGGCAGGAATGACAACATATCACAGATCCCAAGAGGATCATGTCCCTCGTCCCATTCTATTAAAATAGTTCACAGGCTTTGTTGGTTGCTTATTGTCACCATGTGGTGTTGCAAGACAGTAGATATATATTCCTCACAGCTCATACCAATGGGTCTCTGGGTCTCGATTAAAGTATGGCTCAGACCTGTAGCTTCATAGGGAATGTAGACAAATGCTGTAAGGCTCAGAGATCCTGTTCCTCCTACCAGTTTCTTCGTCCATTTTTTTTTTCCTGTTCAGTCTCTCTGAATTCTAGGTTTCCCAAGAAAGGGAAATATCTCGTTTTATAGTGTGTGATATTTGAATAGTGGTCCTCAGCTTTTCCTTCTGGCAGCATTGAGTCAGTAAAGGTCTTTTCTGCAAAATGTTGAACTGCAATGAAGAAATTCATCATCTCATATAAGCAGGAACAGCTTTTTGATAATCTTTTTGGTATCCTTTCTGAACTTTTTTCCTACCTGGTTTTATTTTGCACAAATTTCAAACACAGTCATCTCAGTGGTATCTGAAAGACATAGGCTATTTCTTCTCTTAAATCATACCATTCATGAAAGAGGAGACATAGAAACAGCATACTACTGCTTGAAGTAACCAGCAATCCGTTTCCTCCCACTTCTTGTTACACATCTTCCAAATGTGAGATTCCAGTCTTATTCTCCTAATTTCTCCTTCCCCATAGGTCCGGATCCATGTCCACTTTATCACCAACGTCCCCACTCAATATCTGTGGGCTCTTTTTTCCTCTGCCCAGCTTGTAGGTAATGCTGATAGGAGTCCATAGGCTCCCTCTTTCAACTCAAATACATTTATCTAGAAAGTTAATGTTGTGTATCACTTGGGCGTGACTTATGTACCACCAGGGTCATAACTACCAGAACTTCCTGGCTGACAGCTTTTCATCACCCTCCGGAACTGGAATATCATTTTCAAAATAAACAATTTCTAAGGCTGCAATAACACTAAAAATCCATCCTTTATCTTATGGCAAGTTAGTGCTCTAGCACTGGAAGTAATTAACTTTTCCTCTCTCTATGAACGTACTTGTAGCTGAGTAAAGTTTTACTTTAAGGGAGTAGCAGGGTGCAAAGTGTCTGTCCTTTTTAGGTTTAAAATGCCAGCCTTGTGTGCTGCTGTCTCAAGGTCTTAATGCAACTCTAGCACAGTTTCTTGGGAAATTTCACAAGGCTCAAGCTAAGTTTTCATTGTTATGCTCTGCTGAATAAACAAAATCAAATCGGTTGCTAGAGGTGGACTTCTCTAATGGAACCACTAAGTTGATTTTATACCTCCTCTTTGATTTTATAGCCTCCTCTTCTCCAGACTAAACAACCCAGTTCCCTCAGCTGCTCCTCATAGGACTTGTGCCCCTGCTTCACATCGGTTCCCTCCCACGGGATGCCGTCCTTCCCGAACTGAGCCTGCGGGGACTGCCCACAGGCAGCAGCTCTCCAACAACTGCTCCCACACGGCTCCGTCCCACGGGGTCCATCCCCCAGGAGCAAACTGCTCCAGCACGGGTCCCCCACGGGCGGCAGCTCCCCCCAGACCCCCTGCTCCTGCGTGGGCTCCTCTCCACGGGCTGCAGCTCCGGCCCGGGGCCTGCTCCTGCGGGGGCTCTCCATGGGCCGCAGCCTCCTCCAGGCCACATCCACCTGCTCCACCGGGGGCTCCTCCACGGGCTGCAGCGTGGAGATCTGCTCCGTGTGGGACCCGTGGGCTGCAGGGGGACTAACATTAAACCATGTCCCAAAACACCACATCTACACGTCCACACAGATCATAGGATCACCAAGTTCATTCTACTACCTTTGTGGAAAACAGTGAAACAGGCATTTATTACAGTAGGTTGGTAAATATTTCCCATAGGAACATCCTTTCTGCATCTTATTATTTATTGATTCCCATATTGAACATCATTATGGCATGCTGTTTTATGTTAACTGATTTAGCACATGGTTCTTTATCTAGCTTCACAACACAAAGAAGTTTGAAGTATGTTTTAATTCATATCTGTAGTTTGTTAAGAGGGTATACAAGGTCTGTTGTGGTGCTTAACTGATAGATCTTGACTTGTTAAAACAGAATAATCTGATAACTCGCAGTCATTCTTAAAACTGCCTTGGAAAAAAAAAAAAAAAGTCTTTCATTTCACTATGAACAAGGAAATTCTTTCTGAGTTGACCTAACATGTTCCTTTTCCCCAGTTCTGGCATCGAACTGTAAAATCAATTATTCCCATAGCCCTAGTCACATGTGAACAGAGATTCAGGCCTGAAGTCACTCTTTCTCTGGCAGTGACTGGCACTATTTAATAGAGCCTGACATTCTTAGATAGGAAGCTGTGGTCCCCGCTATTGCTTTTATTCAATAAAGAGCATTTCAGCGACCATTTGCTCTGGCTCTGTGTATCAGAAAGCAACACTGAGCCAAGTTCTTTGGTGCATGCAGTATGATACAAGTTCTGTATGTTTAATAGCATATTGTGCCAAACTCCATGAGAGAAATGTCACGTGCAAGAGAACTGTTTTTCAATAATATGTTTGTCAGCTCCCAGCCGGTCTACATGCCAGTACACAAGCAGACTCAAGTAATTCTGCTACTTTGGCCTTGGCCACATATGGGGAATGATCATCTAGGTGTGGATATAAGGGCAGGAAATCTGTCCAATTCCACCTTTGCCATTCTCAGGCGTGCACATCAGGGCTACTACAACCCTGTGCTCATTTAAAACCTCTTACCCCTGAGAAAGCTGACACCAAGCTAAAGCAGAATGATGCCAGCTCACATCCTTTAAAAGTTGCTCAACAGATATTTTCCTCATGGCAGTTTTCTTCTGTAAAAGAAAACACAGAAAATTCTCTCTTACCTTTAGATAATTCCCTTCCCTTCCCTTCCCTTCCCTTCCCTTCCCTTCCCTTCCCTTCCCTTCCCTTCCCTTCCCTTCCCTTCCCTTCCCTTCCCTTCCCTTCCCTTCCCTTCCCTTCCCTTCCCTTCCCTTCCCTTCCCTTCCCTTCCCTTCCCTTCCCTTCCCTTCCCTTCCCTTCCCTTCCCTTCCCTTCCCTTCCCTTCCCTTCCCTTCCCTTCCCTTCCCTTCCCTTCCCTTCCCTTCCCTTCCCTTCCCTTCCCTTCCCTTCCCTTCCCTTCCCTTCCCTTCCCTTCCCTTCCCTTCCCTTCCCTTCCCTTCCCTTCCCTTCCCTTCCCTTCCCTTCCCTTCCCTTCCCTTCCCTTCCCTTCCCTTCCCTTCCCTTCCCTTCCCTTCCCATTAGTAACCTGCAGTATGTTGTTGACTCAACTTGATGATAACACCACAAGTATGGAATACACAATTTTACAATGTCATTGAAACAGCCTGGCAGCAGTGGGTATGGAAGAGGTGTATGGTAGAGAGGAAGGTGTAAAACCCCAGAGGTGTGAGTGCCAATTCTGCAATGAATACTTTACTTTTATTCTTCTGTAGGTGTAGGATCTGTTGATATTTTCCGGTGTCCAGTTCATATAGCTGCTGAGATCATTTTAAAGCATGAGTGTGTGTGATGTTCTGAAACAGAACATGTAACATCCAAAACAACTCCTTGAGCCTCCACATGGGAAGAAAGAATAGATCAGTCCCCCCTGGAAACTGAGATGCCCCTGAGAGAAACCAGTCACTCACAGCTCGTGGGTCTATTCCATGCCACTAGACCTCCCAAACCTCCAATAGATCTGACTGTATTTTGAACATCGTTGACCCACTCTAATATATATATATCTTAAGAGTGTAGTTTAGAAACTGAAGAGAGCTTGAGAAAGTGCTAACACATTTTCTTATTCAGCAGATTATTCTCTACTTGTTTATAATGCATTATACCATGAACGTTTACAGTAGGGAAGGTAAAAGTGCTTGTTTCCCTCCATGTGCTATGAAGGGAAACTAGGGTGATTTTCTGAGCTGGAGATGCTTACAGTCCAAATGTAAAACGGAGATATTAATCTCATTCTTCTTATGTGAGCAAAGTGGGAGATGTGTTAGAGCTACGACAATTGCCACCTAGGTAACTAATTGTGATCTTTTTGAAACAAAAGCACTCAGATAATATACAATATTTGGGTACACTTACTCATTCATTTAGTATCAAGTAGTAAATGGTAGTGGCGCAAAGGGCAAAATTCCTTCACCAGATGTTAATCTGCATGAGTACATAGCATAAGACCATCTCCACTGTAGCCAGAGCAGCAGCTGGATGTGTCCTTCCCTATTGCTATGTGTAAAAGTTGGGTCAAAACATTTTTTGTACATTCTGTTGTCCTTAATGCAATTTCTAATGGTACAATTTCATTATGTCATGGAATGGTCTGTCTTACACGTGTGAGTGTGTACATAATGTGTGGGAGAGACAAAAGTATGCTAACAAGTTTCCTTTTAAAACCTTACTGATTTTGTTTGCTGCCTGCAGTGATGTGTTAAAACAAGGCAGTTCTTCAGCTCAGGGGTCCTTGTCTGATCACAGCAACAGGAGTGGATTTGCTTTCCTTATCTGTTGGTAAGCAGCATGGACTCTATTTAATCAGAAAGGACACTAAGGTTCTTTTTGGTGTCTGCACTGTGTTATTTTGCTTAGGAGGTCTGCATTCACACTGTATATATGTGTGTTTGAGAATATTTATAAATATTAAATTTGGAATTACATATAGAAGTCAGCTTTATATATATATATACATGTATATGACTGTCTATCTATCTAAACTCTCTCTCTCTCTCTCTCTCGGCATTAGCATTTATGTTCACATTGTTTGAAAAATCAACCACTGCTTTTTTCCCATAAAATAATTATTCAGTACTGCTGTACCATCTCTTAGCCAAAGATCCTGTCAGAAAGCTTTACTTCAGAAAGCTTTACTTCTTTATTTCTTTTACTTCAGAAAGCTTTGTGAGTGTTCCCTAAACCAGACTCTTAATACCTACAAGATGAAGATATGGATTAATATGTGTCATTTTCATACATATGTCTAATGGAGGGAAAGGAAGGCATATGACTTTTCTTGTGCCAGATGATTCAGTGCTCTTCTTGGAAGAAGTATGCCTCTTGTCAGACACCTGCTCTAGCTTTCATAAGACGTCTTCTCGGGTGCTTAAATACTGCTAGAAAAATTATTTTATGGCTTTCATTTTATCCAAAGTGATGTATAACCCTAGAGTTCAGGTGGAGGAAAGATTTTTTTTCCTTATTCATCATCAGCAGAATTTTTTAAGACTTCTTTGTATGTTTTTACATGAAGAGCCATTGTGACACTGCTGAAGATATGTTAGGATGTAACTCGACTTAGGCAGTCTGCCTAGGTTTAATTTTCAACGTGATACAGGAAATAGATTTGAGATAATCTGAGGAGACTTCAGAATTTGGTTTCATTTGTATTGAAATGAAAATCAAAAATTATAAAATGTACTGTAAAAGAAAAATCTGAAAAAAGAGACCCGTGCATAGAAGAAAAAATTTTGTTTGGCTTTGCACCTTTAAACTGTACAATTTCCTACAATTTTAATATGATTTTGACCAAATAAATAAATAAATAAATAAAAACTAGCCAGAGGCTTTATTTGAAATGAAAAAGTCAAAATGTTTTTCTTTGAGAGTGTCAAAA
The DNA here is from genome assembly GCF_964034855.1 of Anser brachyrhynchus. Taxonomy (NCBI): domain Eukaryota; kingdom Metazoa; phylum Chordata; class Aves; order Anseriformes; family Anatidae; genus Anser; species Anser brachyrhynchus. Next base: position 155,847,691 of record NC_137695.1, on the reverse strand, counting down.
TAAGACATTTGGAAATTTGTCAGATTTTTACTATTTTTTTTTTTCCTAGAAGAACTTTATTGGAAATCAATGTGATTTTTGTTGCTTTTTTTTTTTTTTTTAATAGGAATTTAAGAATTACATTTTTAGATGGAAATTTTCCTATCAAACACTTTCTTGGACACTTCATCTTTCTCAGCCATTCATTTTCTCAGCCATTCTTAACTGAGAAACTACAGCCTGTGTTTTTTAAGTGTCTTGTAGTATTGAAACCCAGAGACACAACCGTTAGAGCTGACCAGGATAATTCTCTTGTAACTGTTCAGATGATGGCTCTTTTTCAAGCCTGATGATTCCTATTTTTGAAGGGTCTCAAATTAAATACTTTCTTTGTGCTAGCTTTTGTACAAAGTGTAAATTGTCATTAAGTCGGACTCCAGTTTTAAATAATTTTTCTACTCTACTGTCACCCCAGTCGTTTTGGAAAGTAACCCTAACTTCTAGGAGTTAATAGAAATGTCAAATTATACCTTGTATTATGAAATACCAACCAACATTTTCTTTCATAACAGATTTCTCCCCCAGATAGGATCAAGCTTTGTGTATCATGCCCTTTATTTATTGCCTAAAGTCTTTCCGTTAGACCAGTATTTTAAGTCCCTTTTCTATTCTAGCTGCCCATTTTCCCTACGCTTTAGGCACTTAACATATTGGAAATGTCTTCCTATCTCTCAAAGAAGGCTAAATTCAGCCACCATGTAGAAAAATTTCTGGAAGCACTGTCATACTGACATACACAGACAACCTGATTGAATATGCTGTGTTTGCTAAGGAAAACAGGCAAAGAAAAAAACATGATCTCACTAGAGCATCTGCAAGCTGGTCACTATGGATATTCATGCCTATGACCTATGAAATGCTCTTGAATTTGCCAATATTTTTTTTTTCACTGTCTGGCACAGGAATCTATGCTATTTTTTATTGATAAGTGAATGAATGGGGAAGACTTGTTTCTTTTTGTTGTTGTTGTTGTTTTCCATAGCTGAATGGAAGTGTAAATATACATGTATGCATAAATTTGTATATATGTATAGTTTTTTATGTGTATATTATTTTGTTTGTTTGTTTGTTTTTTTCATGAAACATTTTCATTAAAACTACTTCTTTTTAATTGATTGAGGTTCTTTTTTTCCCTTTTGAATCTCATTCCTGCCATAAGAACCTCTTTGAGCCTCAGGAGGAGGCATTCCCCTGCATCTTTTGTCTTTTCTTGGAGTTCAGTTTAGCATATTTACACAATACTCAAGACAAAAGTAATTTTGACAAGCAACCAGTTTTGGTAAATGGGATTAGAACTTGCCCTCCTCCCACCACTGGTTCATTGATGAGGCACTCTGTTGAAGCTGTGGGAATTTTACATTTTTCATTCCCAACACTGATTTAATTAACAGTGATATAACTTCTCCCTCAGCATGCGTAGTCTTGTGTGTCAGTTCAAGTGAAAATGAAGTTCTTTCTCAGTGAGTGTAATATTGGTTTCCCAGAAAGAAGTAAAAAAAAAAAAAAAAAAAAAGAATATTGAAGGGGGAGAAAGGAAGGTCAGCAGAAATGAAAAACTAAAATAATTTTAGCCATTTGGTAAATCTGTGTTTGCTTACTGTCTTTTTGGACAGGTAGATATAGCAGACCTTCATTATTTTTTTTTTTCAGTTGGGACCTCTGTCTTAACTGAAATATAAGTAACATTTATTATTATTATTATTCTATATGTTTTTGGAAATTAAAATTATGCTTCTGAAAGCATTTCTAAGCTTCCGTAAAATAAAGCTTTTTTCACACTGGTGGCAAGAACTATGAATTATGTGTTAAGTGTGATACGAGGATGAAGTTCAAGTTCATCCTATAATATAGTATAGGGTAGTATGGTGTTAGGGCTGTGACTGTTTGGACGGCTGGAGCACTTAGGCTTTAATAGGCACTGGAGGTCCAAGAACTCCTCATCTTGTTATCTGCATGAATGAGACAACAGATCAATTTGAGAGAAAGTGGTACCACCTAGAAGCAGCATTTGTCTCAGTGGTGGAGGAGCAACCTAGGTGGGAATTTCAGGCTGTCCCAGAGATTCCCCTGGGCAGGTCTCAGACCTGTTGACTGGCACTACTTGCGTGCTTTGGTATGCTAACAAATATCCTCTGGGCAATCCAGCTGTCCCAGAGACTCTGCTGGGAGGTTCCTGCTGCAAAATTGACCAAAGGTAAGGTATTGTGGGTTGTCAATAGGTGCTATTCCTGCAGAGGCAGAGACGGTCAAATAAGATGGACTTTCATAAATAGTTGAGGTATTAATAAAATACTTTGTATATGTTTTAAGACAAAATAAAAATGGATCACGCATGTGCTGGAGTGGTCACACAGGATCATGGCCCAGTGAGATACAGGAATTCATCAGAACAGCAGTCTGGGGAGTCTCATCTGATCCAGCTGAGGATCACTGTAAGGAATCTTGCAATGGAAATTCAGGTCATCATCTGGATGGCAACCAACTGCTCTGTTCAGGAGACTGGGCTCCCATAGAAGTGTTAGCCGATGCAAAGTGTCTAATAAATTAGGCTTTTGTTTTTTAACAAACACTTTGCACATATAAATATTTGTGAAACAATTGACAGCAATAATATAACTGGCATACTATGTTGTGTAATATAACTCCTAGTTCCCTTCCTGTTGATTTTTGTGATCCTTTGTGATTTTTTTTATTGTTTAATTGTTGTTTTGTTTTAATTATAAAATACGAATATCCCTCTTTGTCATGTATTTTCTTGCATGTGAAAGTATGCTTCTGTCCATATATATCAGCCATGTCCCTAATGACCAGAAATCACCTTTTAATCCTTTTTTACAAATATAATAATGAGGTGTAAATATAATGTATTATTTCAAACTGTTGACTATCATTTCTCTTCAAACCACCAGCTGACAGGAGATCTCCTATCTTAAAAAACAGTCTCTAGAGTAGAAATGCAAAATCTCCTTTCTCAGTGGTTTCGAAGCTAGACCAAAAATAATATGCTATGTGACAAATACGGGTATGAAGATGCAGACACTGTGCTCTCAGAGACTGCATTCATCTTGGGGTGCTGACTTTTCTTTCCCTGTTCCAAGCAGATATCTCAATCTTTGCCAGAAATAGGCAAGGTGGGCTAATACTGTCTGCTAATGAAAAACTGCTGGAGACCGCCAAACTCATCTAATTAGTCTGCAATGGCTTTTTAGTATCTCAAAATTCTTGAAAAGCAATTTGAATTTGAATCTAAATTACAGAATGCTGTTTTGAATTAGATTAAATATAAAGGGTCTAATTTACCAGCTGCTAGTGCTATTGTTGAACTTTTCATACAGTTAACATATTTTGTGAAATTAATACAAAAGAAATACAGCTTAGTGTATATAACAGAGCATAAAATCCAATTGGTGTCTTTTGATATTAGGTGGATTTGGTACACTGGAAGTGGATATCCACAAATTGTTCTCTGCATTACAGTAATGAATTGGCATGAACCTTATTTAATTTGTGTTTGTTTTTCTCAAGTAATTTTCCTTTCTCTTGTTATAAAGGAAAAGTACATTTATAAAGTAATTCACTGTAATTATAGGAGAAATCTGTTGACTGAAAAGAACATTACACGGGACACAGTCATTTTAAAGGGTGATTTATTTGAATATATTTAGCAGGGAAGCTGTCAAGAATGTTTTGTTTGTTTGGGGGTTGTTGTTTTTTATAGGCTATTTTACTTGGCTGGATAAACCCTAGAAGAACCTCTTAGAGGACAGATGGACAAAGGACAGTGAGAGTCCAGTGTCAGGATCTAGCTTTGCAGAACATGGTCAAATTGAACAGAAACCTTTGCATTTGCAAAATACTTAGCAGGTTTTTGTTTGTTTGTTTGTTTGTTTTTTAACCTGGCATTTGACTAGGTTTTTCTTTATGTCACCACATTCATATTCTATGATTCTATGATCATGATCGGTTAACTGAGAAAAGGACAGATTAAGGCTGTATGTACATTGTTCTTCATTGCACCCTGCAAACATACATAAGTGATATATCCTTTCTGATATAATGTGTACCCGTAGGTGTTCACCTGATCTTTTAGGAAAATGTTTTTTTTCTATTTCACAACTAATAAGCAAGGAGCTAGGAAGTATTTTATATTTGCTGCCACTACAAACCACCAAAAAATCAAACCCTATGCATTGACCAAATGGTTCTTGAGCTCCAGCAGGCTCAGTGCCATGACCACTGCCCTGGGGAGCCTGTTACAGTGCCCAACTGTCTTCTTGGTGCAGAACCTTTTCCTAACATCCAGCCTGAACCTTCCCTGTCACAGCTCCATGCCGTTCCCTCGGGTCCTGTTGCTGGTCAGCGGAGAGGAGAGATCAGCGCCTCCTGCCATGATTTCCCTCTTGAGGAAACTGTAGTCTGTGATTAGGTCACCCCTCAGCCTTCTTTTCTGTAAGCTGAACAAAACAAGTGGCCTCAGCCATGTCTCACCCTCTAGACCCTACACCATCTTTGTTGCCCTCCTTTGGACACTCTCTAATAGTTTTATATTGTTCCTAAATTGTGATGCCCAAATCCGCACACAGGACTCAATGTGAGGGTTCATCAAAAAGATATTGGCAATCGATGGGACAATTTTTTTATTTTTTTTAAATTTTTTTCATTTGGGATCAATACAGCTGACGTCCTTTCACAGATCACAGGAAAAACAACTCTTAAAGCAAATCATTGTAGTCTGGAATTATAACCATTATTTGCAGTTCTTTGTATTGTCTTCCTGACTGCCTCTTTTTCTATCATCTCTTGGCTTTCTTGATCTATTTTGCCTCTGATGCTGTTGGCACAATAGAAGTCATACTTTTCTCTGCTGTCAGTACTAGTAGCTTCTGTATCATCATCCATCACTGCTAGCAAAGTACCTTTAGGTGGTAAGTCTTGAAGTGAAGATTTGTCAGGCATTCATTTGCTCCCAAAGTTTTCAGAAGTAGAAAAGGGCAAAAGCCAGAGATACAGTCTATTATTACAGACAGAAAGGGTCTTGGAAAAGGAAGACAGCACTGATGTATTTTGCAACCAGCAAAGAAAACTCTATCCTTAACTGCAAACTAATGAGATTAGAATAACAGTAGGCCAAAGGAATTAACTTAAAATGCATTTACCAAGGAAGCTAATGTGTAATTTCACAATGGATTTTACAAGCTCAGTGCAGTCATCATGCTTTGGGCAAGCTGGGATTGTTAGCTTCAATACCTGTTTTAATATGAATTGCATCTTAACCAGAAGTAGACCCTTTGGAGAAAAATATGTCTGTCCTCCCAATCCAAGAAGCCCAGAGTTCTGAGCACTTCGTAGTTATTTAATGGGTCAAAGATAGTGCTTTTCCTGACTTATTTTTACATCACTATTTTTCCTTAGAATAACATGTACCGTGTTTGCTACTAAACTTGATTTGTTAGTGTTGTAGTGTGGAGCCCTCTTCCAGGCTATAACCTAGTGGACCACCTAAATGACACAGAAGAAAAGTCGATTCAAATAGAGAATGTGGAAGGTATGCAGTCTTCAGACCATCCCAAAGGAGGGCATTTCCTGACATTTCTCAGCTTACTGAACAGTGACGGATAGACTGTTTAGCTGCAGCAGTTTATAATGGCCTCATCTGACAGATGCCTGCCATGCTTGGGTCCCCAGCAGATGAGGATGCACAGACCTTAGCTCATGTTAGCTAAACTGTCCCTGAGGTGGGTTTAATAATCCCTTTTATGTTCTGCTCTGCCTCCTCTGTGTGTGTGACAACTTTCTAAGCAGTTTTGTGAAGTTGTTGAAGGACCAGAGATTTGGAACTTGGTGTCTTTTTCTCCATCATGGTCACTTTCCACCTTGACACGATGATTTGTCAAATTGGGATGGATGTTCCCATTAAACAACAGGATTTTGAAGTCAGTTGCCACTTAACAGAGTTGCACCAGAATGCTTCAGCTTAGTGATATGGCTTCTTAATAATGCACGGTGTGGCCTAGGCTGTGCCTGTTTGGCATTGCCTTGAGTTGTAACTGTGCAGTGCTAGTTCTCCCATGCAAAGATATTCTGAGAGCACAGCACCTTTCTTCAGTACAGATATTCCTCCTGGAGAGAACTGTGACAGGAGGATGAAGGAGATGTGGGAGTAACCTCTTCAGGCCTCTATGCACTCATGTATATTATCAATATCTCACAGTAATTTTTGAAGAAATACACTTTGATGCACAGCAATGGTACAGGAAATTTGACTCATCTGTGGAGGTCTTATTCAGTGCTACTAATTATTATCATCTCTGCAGTGTAGAATATGTCACCAGTTGTCCAATGTTTCCTTTATTTAATGGGAAGAAATGGCCACAATTAAATTCCCTGATTTTAGATGTCATTTTAGTCATAAAAACAGTAATTCCACAGCAATGCATTTTTCTTCATCAGTTCTCTATCTCTCAAAAGAGGTTGTAGCTCAGAAATACATATCTGTGTTTGCTTGTGTGAGTCCTTCTCTCACAGCCCAGGACTTTCTTAATTTTGTCTGCTTTCAGTGAAGATATTTGACAATGTTTCTCCTTATATGTTTTCTCTTCAAATGGAAGATATAAAGCTGAAGCCTTATTTCTGTGAGAAATACTCCAGGTTAGTTTTTCCTTCACCGTACTGCTTCATATTAGAAGATGGTGCTCCATTAAGGAGGAAGCAGAAGCAACAGCTTGTGTATCGTCAGTATCATCCTGCATATGTAGAAAGCCAACATTTCATTGGAGGACTGCACCACTTGCTAGCCATATTTCTTCCATCTGAAAACAACTCTTTTACGGAAAGGAGGATCCAGACTGAATTGTATAGAGTATGGCTGAAATGGTGGCAAAGGTTCTGCTCTTTTGATTTCACAGGACCCTAGAGCTCGGAAATGATTAATATGGAGGTGGCTTTTCTCTATTAATATAGAAACAACCTGTTCCACCATACATACACTCTTGCTGTTCATACATACCCTCCCTCCCCCAAAATGACATAATTACTAGAGATGTCTTTAATAAATAAATTAATTTAGGTTGGCATTTATACTATTCATGTCACAGATTACTAGGGCAGTGACTCCAGATGCTTGCTGCTTTTGCAGTGTCTCTGAAACTAATTGGTCTGGGACTTAATGTTAGAGGATCTTCAGAAATATCTGACCTTTTAAATAGAATTTCGGATTCACACTAATCTAATTTATTTCCTGAAATCCTGAGTAAGTCCGTAGAATTAACTGACAGAAATGATCAAAAGTGGACATGGACAGGTAAGTTCTTCTCATACTTCTGTCTACAAAAGAGAAAGTACAATTTCTGTCCTTCAGTCCTTCAGTCCTACATTTCAAGCTCTCAGGTGTGTATAACAGTGCTGCCAAAAATGGCAAGTCTTGGCTGCATCTCTGAAAAGTGGTCACTGGAGGATGCAAATAACCTATGTCAGCAACACCAGTGAATGTATGGGACAAATGGTTATCACAGAGTCACACTTCAAGTCTGACGCATAAGAATTAGGTCTGGGACTTGCCTCTTCTCACGCCTATTAAGGGCAGCCTCGTCTGCCACAACTACATGACTATGGTGTTTAACATCCCGAGATTGCTGATCAAGTTAAACAGCAGGATTACAAACCTTCAGAAGACCAGATTTTGGCCTGTTTAGGGACTTTCTTGTCTGGATTCCTTGGGAAACCACCCTGGCGGGCAAATGAGGCCTGAGAGTGCTGTTTAATCTACAAGAGCAAACCACTGAGACCGTAAGAACAGCCCATTGCCAAGCTGGATAAAACCAAGTTGGAAGGAGCAGTCACTACAGTGGAGGGCAAAAAGGTCTCCTGCTCAGGGTGTCCTCAACAGGCTGGAGAAATGGAGCAGTAGGAACCTCATGAAGATAACCAAAATAAAATAAAAAATATAATATAAAATAAAAAATTCTTGCATCTAGGATGAACAAACCCAAGGCAGTAGTGCGTATCAGTGGCCAACTGTCCCCAAAACAGCTCTGTGAAGATGGTTAAACACTGGAACAAGTTGCTCAGAGAGGTGGTGAAATCTACCTCCCTGGAGATGTTCGAGACCCAGCAGGACACAACACCTGAGCAGCCTGATCTGTTCATAACTGTTTTAAGCAGGTAGTTAGACTAGATGCTCTCTACAGGTCCCTTCTGACCTAAATTATTTCATATTTCTACAATAATGACCAAGTTCTATTGCTAACATATAACATTGAAAACTATTTTTAATAACAGTTCTTTCCCCATTCTGTGTTTTAATACTGTGTAAATCTTTGCAAAGTATATCCTCCTAAACTCCCATGCTCTCCAAACTGGTCCATCTGATCTGTAAGAAGTTTTATTAATTCAGAAAATTTAAAAAGCACCATATGACTATTAGGCAAACACTAATGCATTTAAAACAGCTAATCAATAAGGATTTTTAGTGTCTTTAGTTCACACATTTTTGAGCCCACCTGCAGTTGTGCTTTCTTATTACTTTTTCATTTTAGTTTTAAACAACAATTTATGACAAGAAAGGCTGAAAACAGACCTATAAAAATTTAGACTTGCTTGACAATACTGTGTTATAGTACTGGTATGAACTATGAAATTATCTCCCATTGTTTCTTCTGCTTGTCAGTGTAGCATTTAAATTCCAGAGCAATTTCTGCTTAAAATTCGGCAATGGATTATAAAACAGGACTTTTGTTTCGTGACATTGTGTATCAATCCACATCAGATTTTCTCTTATTCCCAGCAGCATTTCTGTATGCTGTCTTTTTTGTGTTTTCCATGGTGAGAGTAAAATATAGATTCATGATGAGGCTGGAGTTTTTGAAACCTTCCAAGAACAACCAACTCAGTCAATTACCATTAGCCATTTCTCTAAGGGGCCAAGCTGAGCAGTCCCAATTGTGTCAGCCACAGAACACAAGTTAACATCTTGACATTTTACACAAGAAAGTTGAGGAACACATCCCAGCTCAAGCTAAAAGCCATGAAATACAGCCTTTATTGGGGGGACTCAAAGGGAGAAAAACAAAGGAGGTGCACTGACACATAGTTGGAGTCTTCGCTGTTCTTCCTGGAGGTGCATAGCTACTGGGGATGTTGGCTTAATAAGAACCCATTACTTAGTGTCCATAAAGACAATCAGTACCTAGCAGGGTATGTAGGAATTGTATTTTTTCCCCATAAATGATCAGCAGTGGAGTAACTTGCAAATTGTTCATGTTTCTCCATAGATAGAGGGGAAGTCGTGTCCTGGTGACTTTGTGCAGCTCATATGCTTTAAAATGCACATCTAGATGTATGCTCAATTTACCTAGTGTTTAATAAAGATCAAGGGAAAAGTACCTTGCTGTCTTTCTTTGTCTTCATGACCCTTGCTCTTCATGCAAAGCGGATAAATTAATCCTGTGTGGTTTTTGTGGATGAGTGATGCACTTCACTGGTAAGAGAGAAGCAGCAATATGTTTTATTGATATAAGATGGTGATTTAATGAAGTTAATGGTAAATTAAGAATGGTTTAAAAAAACTCAATGGCAAGGTATGCTCAGTTATTTACTGCATAGAGGACAGGGTCAGATGATATTGTCAAGGAGAGCCTCCCATTGAGTTATGAGGTTCAGAATGGACCCTTTTGCTTTTCAAAGGAGTTTGGGTATCACTGGATCCAATCTTAGTCCCAGACTTGGTCAACAGTTTATGTCTAAAGGACTATGTGCACAATAAATCTGAAATGTAAGTTTGCAGAGTTTCAGCAAGCTATTAGTCCCTTACTGAGGATCTCTAATAGGTGACGAATCTCTCATCCTCAAGGAGTAACCTTGAGAGGTGCCCCTACTCAAGCAGAGATCCTAGCAATCCTAGCATACAGCCCACTGATGTGTAAGGGAGCTCAACGGGCTCTGGGCTGCCCCCTGTTTATGGGGTAAGATAATGGACTCAGTCATATTTGCATACCAACCATATTTTGGTTGGCACATGCTCAATTAGCCTTTGGCTACCGTGTTGTTATCTGTCTTCTCAGAGTCCAATCTGAGCTGTCTGCAGACATCATGACCCCCACTGGTGGTTATCACTTGAGCAGGATCATGGGTGAAAGCTCAGGTGTGTGGGGGAATACACCATCACACCCCACCCCGTGACTAGAGTCAGTGGAGAATCAAGAACCAGCTACAGTCATTGACTGCAAGTGCTCACAGACCTTTCTGCTGCACCATTTCCAGAAATTGAAAGAGGATAGCAGTTCCATGATCTGATGAAAACCGCTAAAATGCATCATTCACAGAGACCTAGGAAACAGAGCTATTACTAACAGTTGTCATAATATTACTTGCAACTCTCCTTGAAATTCTGGCCACAAAAGCACAGTTTAAGAAACAGTTTTATTTTAAAGTCTGAACAGTGCAAATTGCAAATATAAATTATTTCTAGAAGTGGTGCTTTTGATGGAACTGAAAACTTTTGATCTAGAATGCCTTATTGTAAACTCAGCTTATGTTCTAAGTGTAAAGCAGTTTGGGACATTTTTGTATAAATGTGCTGTGGACTGTCCAATGACGTCTTTTCTCGCAAGACAACTAATAAACCTGATGTTGATCCTGGAGGACAGAAAAACTCATAGTAGTGAAAAAATGCAGATGGTATTGCCATCCTATCTACTAATAAGACTTATTCTGTCCTCATTTTAATTTCAGGATATATGTGACAGCATTCCTGGGACCGAATAGTTTTGGTATGGTTTGAGAAAAGCATGCGCAGAGAATGAGACAGTGTTAGGGTTATATGGTTAGGAAGTAGATCTGGTTGCCAGATGCTTGGTTAGAAGTGAAAGGCTGACCACAATCAAATTTTTGTGGAAATTTGTAGGACAAATGGAGAGCAATAATTGTAATCTCTGTATTTTTCTTTTCTTGATGCTTTTGTTATACAGGGCAGCTTTTATGTCCCATCTGAAAACTGCATGCAGCATGCGTACAAATGGCATAAGGACCTCTGTCTTCTGCTCTTGAATGCTCAAAGAGGACTTCACATGTACTACACCCTCATAATGAAGGAGATTCCTGATTTACCACAGCTGAAGTTGGGTAAGGGAACAGACATTTTAAATCACTGAATATAGACCATTGCTGTGTTTTCAATACATATTTTAGTACTAAAATTCTTGGGCTGTGTAGAGATTTTAGAGGATTTTTCTCCCTCTTTCCTGATTAGTGTTTATTCTGGCACACTATTAAACACTAATGCTTTCTCCGCTTATGAAAATCGTTTTATAGAAACTGAAGGTTGCCTGATATGTAGAAGGGTAAAGTGTTCTGATAAATTTCTCAGAATACTTGCCTCTAAATGATATTTGGACTCCATTACTTTTTGGAGATTTTAACTTTCAGTTCAAAATCACCATGAGATCTAGTGAAGACTAGTAATTTTTACTCTCAACCAAATGTGTATTTTTTTAAACTGAAAACAAAAATCTGAAAGGTGATATGAATGTTTTTGAAATGTACTCCCTCCCTTATGCTTTACAATGCACTTCTCTGCCCATATTATAATTACATCTTGCTCTTTAAAAACATTCTGCTCTTCTTCCTAGTTCATTTGTTTAAATAGATTTTCTAGATTTTTTGGCAGAAGCATTTTTAACTGGTCAGGCCTATTGGGTCCAACACAGAAGTGCTGTCTGGCTGGATTTGCAGGACGGAGCTCAGTAATTTGTGTTTAGTCATGTTTGTAATGACAGCATGAGCTCCTGTGAAAATGAGGAGCATCCCTGACTAATTCCTGCGCTCCCACCTGTTTCTTTGAATTTAAGGCATGTGTCTCATCTGTGGTTTTGTCTCATTGTACATCTGAATGCACATTTTTTCTAAGTTAGCAGTTTGTTGTATTTCAGGGATAATTATATTAAGAGAATTGATTGCATTGGGCAGCAGATTTAAAAAAGGGAGGATAAAATCATTCTCCTTTTTTACTGTGTAGGTACTACATGCACTTTCAAATATAATACATTATTCTGTACAGACTTATGAGCTTGATAGCTTCTATTTTCCACTTTATGTTTTGTTCCCTGATATATATTTCCACTCATGGGAAACCTGAAACTCATGGGATGGGAAGAGCACATACTGTGTTATTCAATTCAGCTATGAGGAAAAAAAAAAAAGAAAAAAAAAGTACAGCATTTTTATTTGCAATTTATGAGCTGTCAAACAGAATTCAACATGCAACAAAACCCTTGCTTCAGGCATCTTGGTTATCAGGCACATTTTTAGATGATTTGTATTTTACCTTGACAGGCTTATAGACTGGGAGATGGCAGAGTTACGTATGGTTGGTTGACCACAACTGAAGAACAGCCCCAGATACGCACATATTGGCTTTCTGAATACAGTTGACTTAGTTTTCAAATGACTACTAGTACTGAAGCAGGCACTTAATTTGCAAATGTACTTGTTGTAATACATGCAAATTTACTAAATGCAAATACCCTTTTTAGCTGCTTGAGCAGAGCACTCTTTGCATCATTTTATTCACAGCCTAAAAATCTACTGAAGATTGGATTTTAAGGCTAGCCTTCTGAGGCCTGTTGCAAAGCACAGAAAAAATCATGGGGTATAAGATTTACCCAGGATGATGAACATCAAGCCAGTTTTTATATGAGACAGTTGCCTGGACTGTCCTTACAGTCACTGGGGAGAAACAGGCCCATTTAGGACAATAAAACGTGTTATCTGACAAGTAGTGCTCTCTGCCTTAGGATGACATGAACTGCACCTTGTACTTGCTCATTTTTCTCCACTGGCCAGGAGAATAATATAAATGACTCATTCAGTTTTAGGCATCTATATTTGGTGAAATTAATCTCGTCATAGGTTTCTAAAGATAATTAAGATAAATACAAGACAATAAATCTCCTCTGTGGACTTTCTAAACTCCTTTTTCTAGCCCCCTGAATAATATAGTAAAAAATTAATAGTCTAGTTTAGACTTTAAAAGTGGAAATTGTTGTCTCCCAAATTTTACCAACTGAGGAGAGATATTTTTGAGGTGTTACACATCTCACTCTGTCCTCTTAAATTCCTCAGTATTATTTAAGAAGAATCACTTGGGGATTGGGGAGGGGATCGGTTGCTTGGTTTCTCTGCTTTGTTTCTTTCTGTATACTACTAGAAAGTTCCACATTGCAAAATCTGGCTGTCAAAGTTGGAGAGCTGATTTATGTCTTCCTCTGCTTTATAGTTTGTGGTGCATTTAATGTGGAGAGTCCCTATGCTGGATTCTCTCAGGGCTATATCAAAGCAATGCTGCGTGGTCTAGGGGTGGTGACGTACTTCACATTCCACAGGGTGATGCAGAGATGCTCAGTCTGTTAGCAGTCATACATGTAGGGCATTTAATACATGGCCTCATGTAGCATGATAAGGAGAACCACCTATTGTATGTCATTTGCTCACATTTTCCAATGGTGAGATAATATTGCATTTAGGTCAGGAATTGGCCATAAATCATAGAATGGTTAAGGCTGGGAGGGACCTCCGGAGTCCATCTGGTCCAACCCCCTACTCAAGCAGGGACACCCAGAGCAGGGTGCCCAGGACCATGTCCAAGTGGCTTTTGAAGATCTCCAAGTGGGGATATTCCACGACCTCTCTGGGCAACCTGTGCCAATGCTCAAGCACTACACAGTAAAGAAGTGCTTCCTGATGTTTAGACAGAACCTTCTGTGTTCCAGTTTGTGCCCATTTCCAGTGAGCACCACTGAAAAGAGCCTGGCTCTTTGCAGCCTCCATTCAGGTGTTTATATAGACTGATAAACACCAAAGCTTAATAAGCAAACTTCTACTAAGGGAGAGGGTAGACAACGAAAAGCCCTGAAATTCTGTCCTCTACATCCTAACAACCTTCCAGAACATGTGCAAGTTTAACGGTTTGGGTCTGCATAAGCAGAAATTGTAGCTGTACCTCTGCAAGTACAAGGTGTATCGTGGGGGGGCCCACATCCGAACAGAAACATGTCCATTGGCAAAGAACATCAAATGACTATTCATTGTGTGAATAAACAGTAGAGCTTTAACATTTCACGCCTAATGTTCTCAATCCTGATATGTTTCTTTCTCTGTGTTTCTTTTCCCTAGAAGAGCTTTCCACGGAAGATACGTTATCTCAGCTTTGTACAGAGCTGCAGGTATTTTCTTCAACAGAATTGGTCTGCTTTTCGCAAGTCCATTTTTCAAGTGCACTGAGACAGTACAATCATGTATCAGAGTGGGGAGAGAGGGAATTTGGTGCCAGCAGAAAGTTTGCTGAATGTTTCTTTTTCACCAACAATTTCACATAATTTTGATTATTCACTTACATAATGTTTCTGTCACTTTTAACGACTCACCAGCTGGATTGCTTTAGGATCCTTCAGTGATCCTAGCCCTGAGTGTCAAGAGTATGCACAAAAAAATGCTTTGGGGATAGGTTGCAATTACAGCTTTTGTGCTGACAGGAGAAAAGATTTTTTGGCAGGTTGTGCAGCCACATTTTTTTTTCAAATAAAAACACCTAAATGTGTAGGGAGGCTCATGGGAAGACACAAGTGATTTTGGCACTGTGCAACTGAATTACTGTCTTGAACTTCTGCTGCGTTGGCTTCAAGTGAGACACAGGCAAGTCATCAAGGTTGTCAGGAAGAAATGCAAACGGCAGTTGATCACTGGGGAAAATGTTTTATAGTCAGAGATCTAATAGTTTTGATTTGCTCAGGTTATTAGCAGGAAAACAGCATAGGGAAGAAAGACAAAATAACAATTAATGAAGGGAATTTGAAACCAAACCGAACTGCGAGTACATTTACACTACAGTTACAAATGGTAAGCTAATGTTTGTCAGCCGTGTGTAAAAAATGTTTGAAAAGGCAAATTTCTTAATTCTAAGTCATAAGTTGGATTCTTTGAAATAAATTTGATTTCATTTAAATTTGATGTAGAGAAACCTAAATTATGGGGCTCAACTCAACTAGATTGCAGAAATTTAGAAACCTTAAGTGTATGTGGGGGTCAGACAACACTCACTAGAGACTCCTTAGGACTTATTTTTTATGAGTCCAGCAAAGTCCAAATTGGCTTGGCATACAACAGAAAATGTCAGCCCTAATTTTTTTGTATTTTCTAATTCCTGTCCAATTCTTGTTCTCCTAAGAAGCTTCTTGACTTGTTTTGCATGGCCTTATTAGTAAAGCCAGATTGCCCTGACTGTTTTTTGAAAGCTGCCTGTAACAATGTAGCATCAGATAGGAGAACACAACAGCTAGAATGGCTTTGGGTTAACAAAAACAAACAAACAAACAAAAACCAACTATGATTTTCCTATATGCCATGAAAATATTTGGCATTAGCATCCTGGAATCATAACTTTCTATTGATAAGTTAATGATTAAGACAGTGAATTTGCAGAGACTCAGAAGACATAATTATTGAGACCTCGTACAATATTGTTAGGACCTAGAGGCAGCACTGACCATCTCTGCAATGTACGTGCAGAAGTTGTGTGGACCTCTGTATGGTGTTCAGATGAGTATTGGCAAAGCTCTCCCTGTATTTTTGCCTCTAGGAATACGTGAACTGAAACCATTTCTCTTCAGCAGAAAATACGAAGAGCAGTCATTTATAAAGGAAGAAAATGCTATTAAAACCATACAGAGAGAAGCCTGTGGGGTTAGTTTCCCATTACCACTGTGTTACCAGAGTCAGGTCCGTTTTTAAAATTAAATAAAAACAAAAGAAGGGAAGAAAGCGAGTTTTACCCTGTTTTGTATTCAACCCAAGGACACAGCAGATATTCAAAATGAGAAGATGGAAGGACAATGTTTTTTTAATTGTGTGATTAATTTGTAAGCAATCGAGCAAAAAATAATTCCTCCAAAAAGCCCTCTAAATGTGTTTTGCATAACAGTGTAGTTAAAACCAGAATACCCTGAGTGGGGTTTGAAAAGTGCAGTCATGATGAACTGCCCAGCAGCAAGTACTTGAGCAGAATAGCCAGAATCATATTTGGTGATCATTTTAATTGCTGGGCTTTGCTTTGAGGAACTGAGTCCTTGGGAATTAACCTGCATCGCAAGGGTTGCCAGGCTCTTGCTCTGTACGTGGCAGCAAAATTCTCACAATTAGGAGTAGGCATTGCCTGCCTTCCTTTCCTTCCTTCCTTCCTTCCTTCCTTCCTTCCTTCCTTCCTTCCTTCCTTCCTTCCTTCCTTCCTTCCTTCCTTCCTTCCTTCCTTCCTTCCTTCCTTCCTTCCTTCCTTCCTTCCTTCCTTCTCTTCCTCTCTCCCTCTCTCCCTCTCTCCCTCTCTTCCTCTCTTCCTCTCTTCCTTCTTCTTATTCCTTTCTTCTTTCCTTCCTTCTTTCCTTTCTGTTCAAAAGGTTAAGAATCAATAAACTAGAAAAATAGCCATCATGCTCCTTGTCCTAGTATGGCTTACATTAATAATTCATGTTCTTTGAAGACTCTGCTTTCAGTCTTTGATGTAAGAAGTAGCTTACTGGCTAAATTTCAAATAAAAATAAAATTGAGTACAGAAATAAAGAAGTGTCCTAACTCTGCAAAGAGTGATATATGGGGAGTATATTTTGTTTAACGGCATTTTTTCTCTGGTACCAGAATGGGTACTGGAGCTTGTGACATTTTGGACAAATCATTAAAACACAATAGCACCCAAACAAAGTAAACTCTGACAGTATCTGTGGTTATTATCCATACATGCATCTTCTCTGTTTCTGTCTCACACAATTTGCTTTTAATCATAACATTGCAGTGTCACCAGACTGAAAATTAACTGCATAATAAACGGTGCAAGAAATAAGCAGGCTTTCAACTAGACTGCAGTTCTAGCCAAAAGAAAAAAATAATAAAAAAATAAGACCTGGCCAAGAAAGAATGACTCCCTGTGGTATTATTTATGGCGTATTTTTGGAAGTATTACCTGTTTCATGGAGGCAGGTAGGGTCCCTAAGAACAGACGCAGTCTCAGTTGCCTCTGTGCCAACCCAGTGAAGGTAAAATGCAATGCCTGTTGTTGAAGAAATTGTCAAACTGGGAGGGGGGGGTGGGGGGGGGGTGGTCGGTATGCAGAGACTTTGCTGCTGACCTGCACTCCTTGGGCTGCCGTGGTTCAGTGCAGAATTGTAGCTGGGAACACCAAAGACCCCATCCCATCCCTGTGCGGGACAGAAGCACCAGCAGACTCTGTGATGTCTGTTTGCATCGTGTGTTGAGGACACAGTGCTTTTTTGCCTTTTTTTTTTTTTTTCCCTATAATCACCCATCTGGCATTCTAGTGTGACGTGGCTGAGAAAGATTTTTTTTTTTTATTTTGCAATCAGAAAGGAGACAACGGGCCATGCTTTATTATTTCAGAGCATCCAGCACCATCTGGTGGGTAGTTTGGAATCTGCGCTTTTTTTTTTTTTTTTTTTTTTTCCTTTCCATCTACTACATCTGCAGTAAAGTTTCTGGAAATATTGAAGCTGTTCCCACTTCACAGAATGACAGAATCGCAGAATGGTTGAGGTTGGAAGGGATCTCTGGCGGTCATCGGGTCCAACTCCCTGCTCAAGCAGGGGCACCTATAGCAGGGTGCCCAGGACCATGCCAAAATGGCTTTTAAATATCTCCAAGGAGGAGACTCCACAGCCTCTCTGGGCAACCTGTGCCAATGCTCTGTCATCTGCACAGCAAAGTAGAGCTTCCTGGTGTTCAGAGGGAACCTCTTTTGTTCCAGTTTGTGCCCATTGCCTCTTGTTCTGTCACTGGGCAGCACTGAAAAAAGCCTGGCTCCATCTTCTTTGCACCTTCCCTTCAGATATTTATACACATTGATAAAATCCACCCTGAGCCATCTTTTCTCCAGGCAGAACAGTCACAGCTTTCTCAGTCTCTCCTTGTAGGAGAGGTGCTGTAGTCCCTTGATCGTCTTGATCTTTCTCTCCAGATATGTAGCTGAGACTCTGCATTAAACCACATGGCTTTTAAAGAGAAAAAGTGGAATTCTCACCTGCATGATATGGGGTGAAATAATTCAAAATAGTGGCTTTAATAATAATTTTAAATCATGAGGATATGTTGTTGTTCTTTTTCCTATAAAGTCTTAATCTAACATGCTAACTGATTTTCTGTCATGCCACTGTCTTGATCTCAGAATGCCCTTTCTCCTCTCCAGCTGCTGAGCAACCCAGAGAAGATAGCAGAACAGATAAGCAAGGACCTCGCCTGGCTTTGCTCCCACCTCCTGGCCCTGTGGACCCAGTTCCTGGAGGTGGCAACACTCCATCCAGAAGTCACAGCTTATCTGACTCAGGAGCATCATATGCTAAGGGTAACGTTAAGAAGTTAAAAGCAAGTTCTGTAACGGCAACTTCTTGACAGACACTGGTGATATATCTGGATAGATATTTCTCTTACTGTTATGCCTTATGAACCATTATGGGAGATGTGGTGAGTAGGACAAGGAGTAAAGAAGAGAATTTAAAATTACGGATTTCAATTTTTGCAATGATGTTGCTTTTATGGTACCCAGAATCCTGTGTAAAATAAATGTACTCTGAATACCAAAATACAGCATGGAACATGAGGTGGCTGAAAAGAGGTGGATATGCCCCGTATTTGCTAGGTATCCATCCATCACAAACATAAGTTTTAAAAGGCATCACAATGACAAATAGCCAAAAGATGAGTTTGTCTCAATTTTTTTCAAAAAACTACCATGAGGAATATAGATTTGTTCTCTTCACTATGTCACATATATACAGCTAGTTCTTGCCTTTCTCCTAGTGAGTTTCACGAAATGAAATGTTAATACTGTGCATGTGGAAATTGGTTCTTGATAATAAAGAAGGCACAAAAGCAAATGCCTTTTGGGCTAACTTTATCAAAGCTGCTTACCTGATTAGTTCAGCAAGTGCTGTGCCTTCCATGAGGACATTTTGGTTATTGACCATACATCACTTTTATCACATTTGTTGAGCTGAACTCATAGCCTGATTTAATCATTAAAAAAGAGATATAAAGGCTGGGGTTCATCTTGTTTAGCTTTAGAAGGCTACAGTGTAGGTGCTAATATCCCAATTTACATACTGGTTCTTGTTAAAGTCAGTGGAGGTCCAGTCACTGGAGATAAGATAATGTTTATGCTTGCAAAAGGGAGACATAACATTCAGGAAGAGGTGGATGATGCTGAGGCTATTTTAACTATGTATCATTTAACTCAGAGGACCTGGATGACTTGATCAGCCAAAGGACCCAACTCTGTAGGCCCCCAGCTCCAGCAAGGTGAAACCTAGTCTCAACTGATGCCAACTGCTGGCATGACCTTTGGCAAAAGACATACCTTCATGTGCTTCAGTTCCTCCCTATATAAACTGTGCGTAATAAAACTTTCCTAGTTCTTGAAAACAGTTTGAGAGCTCCAAAAAAAACAATCCGCTTTTTTAAAAGAGGTGATAGTCATTCTTGTATTAGAAAAGCCATTTGTTGAAGTACGGCTGGGATTTAGGGAGATGCTGAGATGCTGTGCTTTTCACTGCCATTCTCTGACACCATAATACAGGTCGCTTTTACAAATATTATTAGCAATGTATGGGCTGCAGTTTAGCAGTTCAGTACAGTTGACTGCATATTATGATGGATTGATTGAAACTCAAAGCTTATTCCAGGGCAGATAGAAACACTGAATATTTTATAGCTTATTACACACTCTGTGCTCTGCCAGACATTTCAGATCTGTGGCTCTTTTGTAATTGATTATCCAACACTGAGCAGATCAAATGTCTATGAAGAGATTTGAAAAGCTCTCATTTGTAAGTATCGTGACATAGGCAGATGTGTTTCTACCGTGACAGGGCTTATTCTTCTCTAGGCTGAAGTGTAAAACTTCCTTTATCATCTTGGGAACCACTGTGAATGTTCCCACAGAAAAGATGATCAATTATGAATCGTTCTAATTTAGTAACTCACTCTGCTGCTATGATTTGTACAGTGGGAAAGGAAGAAATCTTCCTCATTTTAATATTACAAGGAAAAAATGGTAAATTTGACAGTTTTTAGAAAAGTAGTCAGAAGGTGCATATAAGAAAATCTTGATTTCCTCTCAAGGGACACTTCTTCCCTCCCAGAAAAATATGCAACAGCACCAGCTGCTTTGTGCTGGACTGGGAAAGTGAAGCAGAGTTGAGCTCTTTGTTTTCTTTCTGTCACCAGAGCGGTGCAAAACAGGCAGAGCATGCTAAAGAATCTGGTCCTGACATGCATTGCTCTGTTTTCAGCTTGATTGTGCTTGACACCTTTCAGTAGATCTTAGGTTTAATTTGTGTGTTTCTCCCTCAGGTAAGGAGATTCTCAGAAGCCTTCTTCTACACTGAGCACCAGAAACTCGCTGTGCTGACATTCCAGGAAGGCCTGTAAGTAACTCATTGACTCTCCCCTGTCACTGGGAAGGCTGAAAATGTAGTTGCTTAAAACATTTTTCTACCAAGACTGAAGTCTTTTCTGCTGGGTATGGAAGGCTTTGGTTTGAGAGAAATCACTAGGTCTACTCTAGCTCCATATTGTAAATGCATTGAAACTAATGTCAAAAGTAAGTAACTCCAATCAGGCCTTAGAGATGATTAATTGTAAGATTTCTGTAAGATATTTCTTTTTCTTTCTCTGCTCTCACAATACTTACAACATCAGGGAGTGACTAAAACACTGTAGCAAGAGCCTTCTAGGGATATGATGCCGGTGAATCCTCTTTCCCTACCTTTCTTCCCAACTGGGTACATGTCTCTGCAGAGCTTATCTCCAACAACATCAGCCTCAGGGCAGACAAATATTTTTGATGTCGTTCTTCAATTAACTTCCTAACCTCCCTATACCAGATCTAGTACTGGCAATTTTAATAGGAGGTAACAGCTGAAAAGCAACAGAAAAATAACATTTAAGAGTTTGTTTTTTACTCTCTCTTATAATACTTTTGGTTATAGGCAGTCATGGCTTTATTTTGGTCTTTAGTCCATCCCCACTTTCTATAGCAGAAAGGATCATCTGTACATGCAGACAGGAACCTTGATTCATTAAATAGACAACACAAAGATGTGAATGTTCACTAGAAGCAGCAGTGGAGGACCACAAGGGGACATCACCATATTAGATGGAGGAACCGTAGGAGGGATATGAGCTCAGGGCTGATAACTCATTGCTCAAGAATCAACAGTACAAAACAGTTTGGGAAAATAAACATTGCACTAGGCTGCATTCACAAAAATATGATATGAAACGTGAGCAAGGTAATTATTTCATAGAATCATAGAATGGTTTGGGTTGGAAGGGACCTTAAAGACCACCTAATTCCAACCCCCCTGCCATGGGCAGGGACACCTCCCACCAGGCCAGGTTGCCCAAAGCCCCATCCAGCCTGGCCTTGAGCACCTCCAGGGATGGGGCATCCACAGCTTCTCTGGGCAGCCTGTGCCAGTGCCTCACCACCCTCTGAGGAAAGAATTTCTTCCTTATATCTAATCTAAATCTATCCTCTTTTAGTTTAAAGCCGTTACCCCTTGTTCTATCACTCCCCTTCCTGACACAGAGTCCCTCCCCAGCTTTCCTGTAGGCCCCTTTAGGCACTGGAAGGTCGCTGTAAGGCCTCCCCAGAGACTTCTCCAGGCTGAACAACCCCAACTCCCTCAACCTGTCTTCATAGGCAAGGTGCTTCAGCCCCTTGATCATCTTTGTGGCCCTCCTCTGAACTCATTCCAATACTTCCATGTCCTTCTTGTGCTGGGGGCCCTAGAGCTGCATGCAGTACTCCAGATTTCCATCTGCTTGACACTGCTTGCTTTGACCAAAACTGCAGAGTATGAGGAGCCCCTTTTAAAACTGCAGTAGTGCAAATCCTGCCTTCAGTTTTAGCCATTGATTCCAAGTGGAGAGCATGGATGATACTCAGGACCTGACCCCTGACGGCAGAGTTAAAGGAAAGCTGCTCAGATATGAATTTCAAAGTAATGAGGGATGTCTGAACTTTTGCTGCACTGAAACAGCCTGTTATCACAGGAGGACAACAGCATTACCAGAACAGAAACACACTTTTCAGAAGTGGCTTAAAGGCCACGACATCACGTTCTGTCATGATGATAAGGCTTAAATGAGACATCTGTTTCCAACCAAGAGCAAAGAAGAAAATGAGTTTCTCAGAGCTGTCGCTAGGAACATTAAGGCTGATTCAGTGCTGGTGGAAAAGGCCATGACTTCATTAGTGGATGGGTTATACAAGGGTACCTTTTTCTGACAAACTAGAGCAGGGCCACGGCTGCAGGGGCCCAGATGTGCTCACTTAGTCCTCCCATGTCAGTTTTTAAGTAAGCTGTATACATGGAAAGACCCATGGCAGGACCCGAGGGTGAGGTCAAAGACACTCATGGCCCCATCTGGGCAAACACAGCCCTGCACAAGGAGAAGCCTAATTGCATGAAGTGCTTTTATTTCTCCAGACAGCCACAGAGCTAGCCCATTTCCTACAGATAAGCATAATTTTTCTTAGTGATTATCAAGGAGATAGAATACAAAAAATAAAATAGCTTGCAAATGCTAAAAATTGATCTGTGAGGTAAATTCGGTATATACAGGCCTCATGGCAGAGTCCTGTTTTCCTTTTGGTTGTGCTAGATAGTGCAGTTAGAAAAGCAGAATCTTGGCTCCCAGAGTATAGTGGTGAGGGTGCCAGCAGGGAGTATTAATTGTGTTCAGAGAGGCTTCAGATGAGTTCAGCTCTTGGTGTGCTGGGTGCTGTACAAACACCTTACACATGAGCAGGCTTTTCCCCAGTTATTTCTTCCTTGTTACTAGATGAGGGGGCTTTTTGCCTTCCATACTGTGGTTGTGAATTCTGTTAGGTCATGCACCTACATGCATAGCAGTATCTGACCGCTCAAATAGAACAGGAAATACAGTTTCCAATAGGTTGGATATCACACAGCAGGTGGCTGTAGCAGCTGACAAAGCCTCCCAACACTTTACAGAAAAAAGTATTTTTTCCTACACCTATCATTAATGATTCATTTTTCTTGTGCCAGGGACTGGTCTCAAAGCAAGTTTACTTATGATTTTTACACGTGGCCTTTAGTATAAACACCGATGCTGTTTATTAGTATGTCAGTGAGAACTTTGTTATAGTGCTAGGGCTTAACTCCAAATACCCAGGTGTTGCTGCAGGCAAGACTGAGCAGCTAGCTGTTTGTGACTGCTGTCTGATTCATGTTTTAGCAATCAATGACTCGCCTATCTTAGAGGAAAAAATAGCTGGTAAGAGCAAATGATAGACAACAACAATTATGTTCTGAAGTTGAAGCCAGTATGCTGGTTTGCACAAGTTCTTTTTTTTTTTTTTTTGTCTGGATGTAGGAATCTTCTGTGCTGGCATGAGGACAGACCAATTGAATTACAAATTTGTTGTTTGAGTTTTGCTTCATAATGTATAAAGTTAACTATCACAAGGTGATTACCTGCCTCCTGCCAATGATAATCTAAAATATTGTCACTGTGCCATCCTATGGTACCTGTCCAGAATTCCTTTCATCCAACTGTCTACAAAAAGCTTTCTTCCTCCCTCTTTATTCCTTAGGATATGCAGACTAATTCAGGAAAGACTCAACACAACTAAACAAACAATGCATTTGATTCCACATTTTTGAAGAAGTTGCTTATGTAGGAAAACTCATCAGAACAATGTATTAATGTATTTATTTTAGCCAAACCCACATCCCTGTGCCAGCTTAATGTAACATTCCTTGATGAAAGCCAGGTAGCATTTTACATGTGCCAAAGGATGGAACAGAACAGTTATTCTAGTTCTACCAACAAGCAGTAGCTGAGTCAATGTGCCTTAGCTCTTCCAGAAGTGTGTGAGATACCACAGTGCTCTGAGGATAGGTATAAGCAAGATAGAGGGCCTACCATGTGTCCTTCTTGGTCTTGTTCCTCACTGCACTGGTCAAAGAGATTTTTGATTATTGCTTCCTGCACCTGGGTTTTGAAACCCTTGGCACAGTCAGAGCAACAGACCTCTTCTCCTGATGGGAAAATCAGTTGAGGGATCCAGTCTCAGTCATCTGCAGTGACCCATGGGAGGACAGCAATGAGTCATGGAGCAGCAGGAGCGATTTCCAATAAAGAAAGAGGTTTTGCATTGAGGGACTGTGCAAAGAAATCTCTATCTGAAAGACAGGAATCAACTCATAGGACATGTTCTGCAAGCACTGAGTACTCCTTTCAAACACATTGCCTCTATCTTCTCCTACCATCCCCCAGTCAGTAATTGAGTATGCCTAAAGTTGTCCACAGTCCACAATACTCACAATATGTTCTGATATCCAAATAATTCATGTTATTTGTTTTAAACATCTGTTATGGACACAGATAATTGCTATTACACTAGAAGTACTACTGAGTGTGGTGCTTCTAACCTTAAGTTCTATTCCCTCAAATCTACTTTTTCCTTTGTCTGTTTACACGACTCATAGTTTTCAACCACCTGCAGTGCCCTTCTATCAAAACAGAAACCTTGGTGTCTTTGTCCTTAATCTTCTTATCAGCATGGTGCAGTGGAAAATACTATTGGACCACTCTATGCCAGACATTTTACATGCTCATAGAAAGAAGAAGTTCTTGGTATAAACAATTTGCCTGGTAGAGTTGTTGAGGGATTTTATGTCTTTATATCTACTCTGAATGCTGTGGAGCAAAGTCGTAGTTCATTCCTTCAACTGGGTTAGGTTAGCCAAAGACAAATTCAGATGATGAAAACTCCATCCTATTTCTAACAGCTTTGTGCAGATGTACTTTTTGTTCTGGTCATGTAATGACTGTTCTTTTGTCATTGTGTCTTCTGAGTGCAATGCTGCTGGTGTAATGAGCTCATCTCCTTTGTGTGACATCCTTCACCACACTGTGGTGGTCTTTATTCTACTCCATAAATTCAGCCAGATGTGGACTAATTTGCTAGCATTTTACCTGAACTTGCCCAGACAAACATTTTGTAATATGAAGAAGAAGGAGTATAAATACTGAGTTTTAGTCTCAGGGCTAGCTCTGCAACATGGCCTATGGTGTGGCAGACTGGGAGCTATTGCAGCTTGGAGGGAATCTCTGAGTGAATGAGCAGCAGAGGACACTACATTGCAGGTAGCGTGGCAGATGGGTTGTAGCTGTGACAAAGAGAGGGGACAAATCATATCTTCCCACTAGGAAGTTCCTGCAATGATTCCTTCTGCCTAGATGACTTCCAGCCTGCCCTGCTGCATGGGATTGTGACGTCGTCCATGCACACCTTGGCATTTGTCTTTATTGAACTTCATGAGACGTCTGCCTGCCCATCTCAGTATTATCTGCAAACCTACTGAGTGCACCCTGTCCTGTCACTGAGGGTGTTAAATACAGACATTAAATGGTATTGCCCCATATCAGCTGAAGGGCAGGCACATCTAGTAATTGTCTACGCATCTGCCCTTACTGCCTGGCTGCAGGAGTGACTGAGAAAAGCATGATAATCATTTGAATACTCAATTTCTTTTGCACTTTGCTGCCAGGATCCAAAGTCATGGACAGATTTCTACAGAAATTCGTAATTCAGAGTACTTCACCAGCATGCCCCCCCTGCCAGCGGAATGCCTCGACATAGATGGGGACTGGAACACGCTTCCGGTTATTTTTGAAGACAGGTACATGGATTTGCCTTGCAAAGGTGAGTGAAACACCCCAAGGTACATGAGACAGTTTGAGCTGAGGAGGTTCACTTCCCCAGCTGAAGGTGAATGATCCTATATTACTTGGGCTGGCTCTGCCTTGGATCAGAGCATAATCCACTGTAAAATATAAGTGAATCTTCTGTTTTTTTCTACTAGTGAACTTTAGAGTATTTCCTGTAACTTCATAGTTTTCATCTTCCAAGTAAGATGTTTAGTTGCAAGGACTGGAGGCAAAATCTAGAAAGAAAGCAAAACCATTTGGATTTTTGTTACGGCAACTAACTAACATCATACTCAGAGTGACATCTAGTGTTAAGAAAAGTCAGAACAAAAAACCTTAAAATTTGTGTGAAGCCCAATACTGTTTCCAAAAGGGAGTATTGCTTTTCAAAAAAACAAAAAAAAAAAACCAAAAAAACAAACAACAACAAAAAAAATGATTTCCCCTGGAGTACCCAAACCACATTTTTCATTAAGAAAAAATACTTAGTTCTTCAAGTGTATAGTAAAACCTCATAGCCCTTGCTTCCCTTTTCAACAACTGTTAAGTGTAGCAGAGAGATAGTATCATAAGTGAGCATGGTCCAGTAAAGAAGACCTGTGGCCATATCCAGAGCTATCAAATTGGCTAAATTTTGACAATAATAACTACAGATATTTAAATCATGACTCCATATTAAACTGATTCATAAGCAATATCTACACTACATACAATGTGGTACAACAGCAGGAGTGCAAAGAAGTGCCAGCTCTGATTGATTTACCAATTCTATAAACTAGCAGTATAAATACAGTTGTACTGAGGAAAGTCTTTTTTTGGACTAACTGTAACTGTTTAGTGAGTATAATTCCAATTAAATGCCCTGTGTCATTTATATTTGTAATATCACTCTAATGTAGAGATAATTTTTAACATAATAAATAATGTAGAGATAATTTACAACATAAATATACATACTTCTCTAGGCCTTACAATCACTTTTCCAAGTCCCACATCACATTGGGGTAATATGTTGTGTTCTTGCAGATGCCACTTCTTTTTTTCTTCCTTTCAGATCAGAATTTGGATGTTTTCCCAGATTTTGAGGTTCCTGAAAATACGCAAATGGATGTAATAGACGACAAGGAGGATTTTTCGTCAAATGATGCCACTGCAGTAGCAAAAGCAGACTTTGGGAAAGGTACTCTGCTAATACACACAGACAGGATAAATGGGAATCTGTCCTGCTTGTACAGTGGTACTGAAGGTGCTGCTCACGCAGCAAAGGGTTTAAACCCACACTCCACATCTCAGGTATGTACATTGAACAAAGAAGGCCAAAGGAAACCTGAAAATATTTTTGTTTCAAGTAAGGAAACTACTGACTCAGAGCCAGGCAATACAGAATGCACATCAGAGGAATTTAGAACACGCAAAGAAGTTTTATTAAAAGACAATAGACTTGCAGCGGGTGTTACCTCTGGAGACATGAAACCTAGCAATAAGGATGCCCACAAAAGTGAGCCCGTGTTAATTGTCAGTGCTCAGTATGAGTGCGGAGCATGTGGAACTGATGGCTTGGAAGACAGGTCAGAAATAGAAAAAACAGCTGAATCTGGTCATCCTGAGAATAATTTCACTTCTGAGCTTGCACTGAGTGAGTCAACCAGTCTTGAAAAAACAGCAGATCCAGACAACAAGACTCTGCTGCCTGTTTTGAAAGCTTTGCCTGCCCACAGCTTGGAAGTGAAACTTTTCGCAAAGGAGCAACGAACTGAGGAGTGTGAAGAATTTACCCTGATGTCAGGGGTTATAAAGAGATCCTCCTCCATAATATCTGATTCGGGCATTGAAAGTGAACCAAGTTCAGTGGCATGGTCTGATGCTCGTAGCCGGGCTCTGGAGCTGCCCAGCGATCGAGAGATCCTGCACCATTTGGTACGGAGACATGCCATCCACCGAAATTCCCTGGAGGGTGGCCACACAGAAAGCAATACCAGCTTGCCCAGTGGAATCCAAGCATCGCTCACATCCATTAGCTCTTTGCCCTTTGAAGAAGAGGAGAGAGAAGTGGAGCTTACCAAACTGACCAAGTCTGTCTCAGCTCCTCAGATCAGTAGCCCAGAAGAGCCTGTGGAGGAGGTGGATATATCCAAACACAGCGAAGCAACCTCAGGAGACTCAGGAGGATATTTAAAAAGTAGCATGGAAACAGAGGATGGAGATAAGCAATTAATCATGGACTTCTCTGGGTGTCATATCACCACTGAAAGTGGACAGCTAGAACCAAAAGAACATCCCAAACCCACTGCCAAACACAGTAGTAGTCACATGGAATTACACAGGGAGGAGGCAAAAGAAAGTCTTTCAGAGACTTACTGTAGTTTGGAGTGTGCAAAACCACCTGTATGTCCAAAGTCACTCGGAGATAACATCTCTGAATTCCAGTCACTGGAGAGCAATGGTGAGTGCAGCTTAAAAACACCAAGGGCTAATAATTACTTGGACAAAAGTACAGAAAAGTTTGATGCATGCATCAAGGATCCAAAGGGTAAACCTAAGCCGGACAGTTTTGAAATAGAACAAGGCTTTTACACCGATATCAGAGTAACAGGAGAGGAGAGCTTCTCACAAAGCATAAAGGTGTTACCTGATACTTGTAATCCTGTTTCAGCTGCTTCAGAGACTTCAACAGAATTTGGCTCAATGCAAGGAGAATGTGGTAGGTCTCTTGCTGATGAGAGCCAGGTGGTGTACACAGAAATGCAGGGGTTACAAGAAATTGAACTCAATGACTCACCTGCCTCAGCAGACCCTGCTTCAGGATCCTACCAGGATGAATATCCTCAGGAACCCGAGAGCCAAGAGCATAAACTTGTAGCTAATGGCACTGGGTTTCATTCAGTGACGACAGAGGGGGTAGCACTGGAAAGCAGAAAGGCTGTTGATGTGGTTAACCTCTCTGTCTCTTGCACGGCCACATGTCTTCCCTTTTCTTCTGTGCTCAAAGAGACCCCTGCGATGGTCGGCTTCTCTGCAAAGCAGGCTGTGTTCCCCATCACACGACAGCCTCTAGGCTCCTTTGGAGTTGTTTCTTCTAACTCAAATGAGGTGGATGAAGAGGCCAATGAAAGGATGCTGAGGTAAGAATGTCTAATTACTTTTAATTAATGTTGCAGTAATGCCAAGAGACCCTGACAAAGTTCAGGGCCCTAGTACAGTAAGCATAGTGAAAGTTTGGATTCAGAGGCAGTTGTTGGAATTACACTGTAAGTTATCCAAATAGACATATGGTTTATACACAATAAATAATCTAAGTAGACAGGAAGAACAAAAACACAGAGAAACCAAGATCTTTAAAGACATTAGGTCCTTAATCCTCATGGAAATGAGTGGGATTTAGGTTTCTAAATAGTCTTTAAAATTTGGCCCTCCACCAAGAAGTCATATTACCAAGATGTGGATATTGATCCCAGATATTTGCTTCACTATAGCAGCACATAGCTCGTTTTTCTTTTCTGCTTAATTTTACTCATTAGCAAAACTATGAAAGGGGAACACAGGTTGGTTGGCAGGGCATTGGCTTCAATGAAACTGGAAAACGGGAGAATGAGCATACTGGGTACCTGGAGAGAAGGTGTTTTTGTTTGTTTGTTTGTTTTTCTCTTGTTTCTTAGCCCATGAAAAAAATGCCACATCATGGTCTTGATTTTACAGTGGCCTATTTCACAGACTGACATGCTAGTACATATATAGTTTTGTTATATTTTTTGTGTCTCAGCTGTGCTGAGGGAAAATGGTAGCATGGGAATTTCTCAACCCATTCACCCATGTTGGTTCTCTGCATGTGCATTCATTTGGGACCTAAGGCTTATTTCTAATTTTAATTTTAATTTTAATTTTAATTTTAATTTTAATTTTAGTTTTTGTTTTTGTTTTTGTTTTTGTTTTTGTTTTTGTTTTTGTTTTTATTTATTTTTTTAACATCTCGAGGTTCAATTTATGACCCCTGCTGTAAATCCTGTTTGAGCTAAGCACAAAATTTATTCCTTCTCTGTGAAGCAGAATACTTAACCGTGTATTCATGCACTGATGAATTCAGGGCCTCTAGGTCCATGGCCAGAATATTAGATTTTTTTGTTATTGAGTCCCTTTAATATCAGTAAGGTTGATGTAATTAATTGTTCACCATCATTCCAATTGGCCTTAGGCTACCTCCAAGGTTTAAAGGTCTATATCTCCTACCCTGGTCCATCCCAATTTTCTAATTCTACACTTATATTGCAATTATTAATTCCTAAAAGCTCTGGATAAGTTTTGCTAAGTCAAAAAGCCACTGAAGTGTTTAGCACCTTTGTGTAGCTTCTAGGTGAGTTCATGTGTCAAACTTTAGGCCTTCATCAGACAAGCTGTTATCTTAGTTCTTTCAGCTCTGAGCTGCTCTTCCCCTTAGCCACTAAGTGTTTTCAAGAGAACCCCAAACCAAACCAAACCAAACCAAACCAAAATGTGTCATCTCTGTAATGAGGTGTACCCTTAAACTCCGCTGTCTGAGGAATGGGGAGAGCAACTTCTACCTGCCTATAAATGCATCTGATGCTATAATTTTGCTTTTCAGTGTCAGTATGTCTGAGGACATTTATAAGATGTAGATTTTGCAATTCTGTACTTTATTCTCATTGGTTTTGGCCACCAGAAGGTTCTTTTTGTTCCTCTAGTAGGTTTGAGATGCTGAAGGTTTTTACCCATTCCCTGTATGACATAAAATCATTTGGGAACAGATTTTCTTCCCTGCATCTTGATTTCTCTCAATCAGAATAGAACCTTCTTATTTCTAGTTTGAGGGTTTGTTGTTGAACACCCAGTTCTACTGTGATTAATTAATCTATTCTCCAGTTTTTATCAGGCCAAAGAAAAATTTAAAAAAGAAATGAAGATTGAAGGATTTCTGTACAGTGACTTATCTGTACTAGCTTCTGATATCCCATATTTTCCACCAGAGGAAGAGGAAGAAAATTTGGAAGATGGAATTCACCTGGTTGTCTGTGTCCATGGGTTGGATGGTAAGACCAGGAAGAATAGTTGTGTGTAAGCGTCGCTTGAGTGTAAACAAAACAAAAGAAAGGCAGATCTACAGGAAGTGTGAAATAACAAAGTCTGTGGAAAACATTTATCTTAGCTAAGTGTTTGGTTTCCTTTATGATATTCAGTCCATTGTAATAAAGGATGTAGGAGGATATTAAGTATTTTCTTTACAAAATGGGTGCTGCTGTGTGTTTTTGTTGTTGTTATTGTTGGTGGTGGTGGTGGTTTATTTTGTTGAGACAGAATTCTACACCAAATTACATCATCCCTTCAGCATACAGTAAGAGTACACTACAGTAACACCTCTTGTCTTTCTGGAGATACCTGGTTGTTTAGCAGTATGTCACCAGGATGAAAACATTATTAAACAAAATAAACCGCTATTAAAGGATAGACAGTGGCTGGATTTAGAATGTGGGAAAATAGAAATCAATATTCACTACAAAGGAAGCCTGGCCTGAAATATTTTAAATACATGCTTTCTAAGCAGAAAACAGATATATTAAATTTGAAACTTCTCTTGATAAGCTGTTGGTTCAATGGGGAAGGTGAAAGCATTAACCTCGAGACTATGGAGAAGGAGGGGCAGAGCCTCAGAAAAGTGTGAAATTCTCCTTGGCTTGTGCAAGGACCATTGCCATCCAATATAGCAGTGACGGTGATATGTTTCTTATGAAGAGGAGGTACATCCTTTTCCAGATAAATAATTCAGAATACCTTGGAATTTACCTAATATGGAGTTGGGGCATTTTGTTCATCTCCCAGAATCATAGAATCATAGAATGGCTAGGGTTGGAAAGGACCTTGAAGATCATCTATTTCCAACCCCCCTGCAAGTCTTGTAAAATATTACAAGACTGACAGCATTTCAGCACCAGGTTTAATTTTGAATAAAGAGAGGCAGGCTGCTGTGCATATGAAGGCACATCCTTATCCCCCAGGCACATGTGCCAAAGTTCCCAGCAGGGCTGCAATGTCTCCTGGGGGTGTCACCAGCTGCAAAGGGAAAAGGACAGATGTCAATCTTTTGGTGACCCCTTGTCTTTGTTCTGACATTGTTCAGCAAATAAGGGACAGAGTAATTCTGGGCCTGATCTTTGCCTTCTCCTCCCACTTTTTATAGAGCTCATGCAGTGCCCAGCAGCAGGATGTGAGGTCCAGCCCTCCTTGCACATGTTGTGGGTATTCTTGCTCTCCTGCTGTTTCAGTGAATTATCATATGGTGTGGTGAGCTGTCTTAGAAGCATTTAGCAAGAGCTCCCTGGTGCCAAGGTTTATAAGAGGACAAATTTATTAAATTGAATTTATATATATATATATATATATTTTGTTGAATTGTGTCTTATAAAGTGCCATCTGTTTCCAGGTAACAGTGCAGATCTACGGCTGGTAAAGACTTTTATAGAACTGGGACTCCCTGGTGGAAAACTGGACTTCCTAATGTCTGAACGAAATCAGGTAGTGTAGAGCTAATTTCTGTCTTCGTTTAGATCTCCTACAAGCTGTTGCCATTGCTAAAAAAGAACCTTCAGTAAGGCTCTTTCACAAGCTGGATGAAGCAAAAGCACTGGGGAATTTAGGGAATTTGATGTAGGATTTAGTTCAAAGGCCTGTTCCTGATCCTCTCTGAGGTGATGGGGTACTCAAACACACCAGGAAAGATTCCTTGCATTGAACTCGAAGACAATTATATTATTACTTACAGGGCTAAACCTTAGAGAAACCAAATTGATTTATCCTGTCAGTTTGCAAACTTAGCAGCCGGGTGCCTCTGCCTTTTGGATGCTGTACAACGCAACACCGACAGAAAGCGGCAGGTTTAGTAATGTTAAATTCTCTGGAGGATGTGAAATATCCAGAAGGTGTTGTCAGTTGCTTTTGATGCATCAGCCATTGTTTCTCCTGTTGCAATGCTTGTGAGATTTATTTTCTTGAATGATAAAGAAATGTCTTCCAGAACAATTCATTGCTAGCCTAGGCAGAACACCAGAAATGAATTCTATGCTCTGCTTCGCAATGAACCCATATTTATGACACCTTTATGCAAAAGATAAGGATTTCCAGTGCCCAGTCAAAAACATTATTCTGATTTACGAGCAGCTGAGAAACTAGAGTCAAAACTCTCTTCTTTGTTCAATAGCTTTTATATTTTGAAATGGCCAGTTGTTTTTAGTCTGTGAACTTGCCACCTTCCAGTGTACATCTCTGCCAGAAGTGGACCTTCATGGTTAATGTGGGCAAGATGGAAATAATGAGGAGACCAGACTTGCATCAAAGTATCTCCTGATGTTTTCCAAGGCTGAAAGGATCAGCTCTTACAACATCTCTATTTGCTATTATATTGAACCCATAATGGAAACTTTCAGTCCTCCTATAGTATGGAAATGTGTGCAAGTTCACATAGCACTGGTACAGGACCGATGTCTTTTGATGAATGTTTGGATGCTTTAAAACATCCTGTCACCCTTTTTTCCCTGCTCTGGGAACCACATTGAAAACGATCCATGAAATCAGTCATTTAGCTGAAGTTTGCTTTAAAGAAGAAAATTCAAGCCACATTTTTATGCACTCGTCTGTAATATATTTGACAAGCTCAGTCAGAAGACTTCATGCTGAAGAATGGAGGTATAACCAGGTGAAATATGACATTTGATGTGTTTTGTTTGTGGTTAATGCTCAGGCTGGTATTGTTCCACTTTTAAACAACCTGAAAGATTTGGGATAATGAGCCTAAGAGGAAATTGTTAATTATCAATGCAGGCTAAACAAGCAGGCAAGAGGTTATTGGACTGTTTGTAGTATATGAGAACATTTATTTTAAGGCAGTGTTGCAAAGTGAATATGCTCGTTTTCCTTTGCAAGAGCTGCAATTAGCAAGATGGGTTGTGTCACAAAAGCATTAATTACTAGATATGTTTGCTCTGAATAGCTGTTCCAACATTTGATGATTGTTTTTGTGGCATCTGATTAGTTACAAATTTGATTTAGAGTTCTTGTTGGAGTGCCAAATGACACGGTTCTGAATAAGATCTGCCTACAATTGTACAGAATGGACAATATATTATTAGTTTTATTGTATCAAAACTGCCATTACTGTTGCAAACAACGAATTGTTTAAGTCCCTCTCTGACAGTCATTCTCTTACTGATATTCCTGAATAACAAACACACGGCATTTAATTAAGATGGCCTAATAATTTTGTGATTGTGTCTGTAGTGTCAACATCACCTATATGTAGTGTATAAAGCTGTAAACTATTTTATTATACTAATCCATTAAATCCTTAATATCAAAAGCTTTTCTTCCATGTGCAGAGTATGGTGCCTAGAGAGGCTAAGCAGTTACCACCACTGTCAAGTCAGGCTGCTTTAAGATCTTACTTTTGACTCTGAACTCACTCAGTCTGACACTGTTAATCTTACTATTAATAAACCTTAGGCCCAAATTTATCCAATTATGCCTAAGTTAGAGGCACAGTCACTAGAGAAACAGAAGCAACCACAGAAGGTAATTTAATCCCATTAAAATACTGTCATCTAGAGGGCCCTATTTCCATGCCCTACAAAGGAAGCACAAGGTAACTCTTGTCCTATATTGAATGCCTGGGTTATATTCCTGAAGCTAAAAGGCACAATATAGAGTCAGAGAAGCTCCGTGACAAAAGATTTTGCTTTATCTTATGTGGGAGCTCAGCAAAGACAATGAATTTCCACATGGTCTATACTGAGAGCCGTAAGACTGATACTGACGAGTGTTGTTACTGTTAAAGCTGTATGAGAAAGAAAATACTTGGCTTGAATAAATTTGCAAAGTTAGTTGAAATAATTTTGATAATCTGAAAATGAAACTTTATGGCTGTTTTCAAAGAGCTTCGATTTTGAGAGGACTAAGCAACTGAGAAAAATCCTCCCCCATTGAGCAAGTATAAAGAAAATTTGGACTAGTTATCACTTTTGTGCTTGCAGTTTACTTTGAAAATAACATTAGTCTATGATATATGCATACTTCAATAAAAGCAATATATTTTAATTCACCTACTCAATCCTTTTTACACCAGACTGATACTTTTGCTGATTTTGATACAATGACTGACCGATTGTTGGATGAAATTATTCAGCATATTCAATTGTATAACCTCTCCATATCTCGAATAAGGTAAGCATTCTGATAGTTAATTGTCTGTAACTATTTGTGGCCATCATCATCATTCTGTGAAATTAGCTTTTTCAAAGTGTCCTGAGTCAAAGTCAGTGAGCTGAATTTTTACGTGTTATAGCTGGAAGAGTGTCCAGTAGGCTGAACAAAATGTAAAATGATAACTAAAGGATGATACTGAAAGCTCTGATGGAGTCCTCTCAAGAGCAATTTTTGCTGCTTTTACATTTAATTTAAATAACATACAGATGGCTTTTGTGTTAATATAATTCTGTTTTTCCTAACAGTTTTATTGGACATTCCCTTGGTAATGTCATCATCCGATCTGTACTAACTCGCCCCAGGTTTCGCTATTACCTCAACAAGTTACATACCTTCCTGTCCCTCTCTGGACCTCACCTGGGAACACTTTACAACAATAGTACTTTGGTTAGTACAGGTAAGAGTTAAATGGGAAAGCTATGACTTACTGCAGCCCATGGCAGAGTATATGAGAGCGCAACATGTAGAGGTAGCAGTAAATTGTGACAACGTGACACATACACTATAGCTGTGGCAAATATTTGTTGAAGACTTCAGGCTCAGAGAAAATAGCAATGAGAGAGGCTTTCAGGGCCTACTACATGATCCAGCATTGTGGAAAATCCAGGGGCGTGGAGCAGCAAGAGATGACCTTGCTTCCACTGTGTTCTTTCATTTCTCTTTATACTGCCAATAAAGAGAGGCATCTCCAAGGCTGAAGAAAACACTTACAGTACTATCGGAAATGAATGGCCTAATGTTCACCCTTCCTGACTGTTTATGTTACCATGACACTGGATAATCCAGAGAGACCCTTAGACTCTTCTCTTTGTTTATTAACAATACAAGAAGAAACAGACTTACACTGAGTTACAGTGCTAACCTTACTGTAATCTCTTCAAGTTTATTATTATAGGCACATAACTTCAATCCCCTAGTTTGATAATCAGCAAAAAGGCTAAAAATATACACCAATTTTATTCCAGGTCTGTGGCTCATGCAGAAGTTGAAAAAATCAGGGTCACTTTTGCAATTGACCTTCAGGGACAACGCAGATTTACGCAAGTGTTTCCTCTACCAGCTCAGCCAAAAAACAGGTGAGTAGGGCTTAATGTTGTAAATGTTGGGGGATATTCCAAAGGATTGTACTAGATTACTTTGTCCTCCAGGTAGTAAAGAAAATCTGCATTTCATTATTGATCTTTCTTTAAATGTTCTTGCTTTCAAGAAGGTCTGCCCTGTCTAATAACTGTTTTATCTGCCTTTTATCTGCACCATTTACCAGTGGATGTAGTTGCCAAACAGTTAATACCCAATAAGACCTACATGCTGTAATAAATATGCACCTAATTTTGTATTCTTCAAGTAAGAAATACTATTCTTGACAGGCCAACATAACTTAATTTATGTTACTAGATGCAAACCGTTTTTCCTTTTTTAATATTTTTTTAAGTTTAACATCTCTTGTCTCTAGGAAATATGGTGCTGTGAGATGAAGAGCAAATTTTATTCATGTCTATGGTGGCACCTCTGTACTACAGAGAGAGATGTATGGCCTTACGCTGTAAAAATGATGCCTACATCATTTTACCACTTCCTTGGTCTGTTATGAATAAATGAAATAAATCAGACTTTCCCTAAGAAAAGAAAGCAAGCATAATCCTTCTGTTCAGACAAATGTTTTCTTCTAAGAGTTATTTTTAATATTGTGCGTAAGCAAACTAGTGCTAAGTATGCACTCACAGAGTCACTACTTGATATTTATTATTTTTTTCTCTCACTCTGCTATGTTGCTGATAGGAAACAAAGACTATCTTAATACAGGTACAACTTAATACTTGGTCTGACAGACATAGAGCTGTTCCATAATTTTCTGACCACAATACATGACCTAATCAATAACAGGAAGATGCTATATCTTGACATTATTTAAATTTCCTTATCTGAATTTTCCTTTGGTTCTCTAGCTCCCATTTTTATGGAGCACAGTGAGATGTTTGCTTTAAGACTGTCATGTTCAAATAAAATTGGTTCTACACAGGAAGCTTGCATTGTTCCTTCCCAAGCCAAGAATTCCTAAGTGTATGCTGTGAGCTAAAGTGACTTGTTGCCTGTTAGCTTGATAGACTGGAGATCTAGCAGACTGTAAATGAAGGTGATGTCTCTGTAAAAGCAGAAAGTTAAGTATCAAAAAGGTTGCCTGTAAATTAAAATGATCCAGGTAGATGCTTAGGAGAAAAATCTGGAATTGTAAAGTTCTATATTAAAATGTATGAGCTAGCACAATGAGTCAGAATTGAGGTGCCCTTACTTTAGCACTCTGCTCCCAAAAGTGGTGAGAGCACCTACAAAGGGACACATTTGGTTGAGAGCACCTACAAAGGTGCAGTGTTTTGCCTGCTCTCCTAGATATCTCTTTGAGCCTCCAGCAATTTCTGACTTTCTTAAAGTAGAAATCACTTCCACTATTCAATTTCATTAAATGCTGTTTGTGCTTGTCTCGGAAGAAAAAAATGACTCCCTACTAAGTCTCTTCACATAAGATTTTAGTTATGTTAAAACTCATTGATGCCTCTTCTACCTTGTACCTCAGAGAAGTCACAAACACAATTGGTTTGATTACACAGGAAGAAAATGATGGCTTCAGCCAGGCTTAGTAGAGGCAGCTATCAGGGCTCTTACTTGTGGTGGTGATGGTCGACTTTTCTGTTAAGATCTAGAAAGCAAAGGACTTTGTTCTGGGTCTCTTTTCTGCAAGAGGGAGGGAAGGATAAAGGTCAAACCTACAGCATTCCCATGTGCAGAATAATCTCTGAGCTGGTAGTGTAGATTATCTGTATCCATTCTCCTACTCTTCTGCTGAATGTGGGTGATCTAGAGTTCAAGAGATCTCAGACAGAGTAAGTAGCAGGAGTCTTTTCATAGCGAATGGTGGCCCCATTACTTCCAGGGAAGAGGGAGAATTCCTGGTTTCCAGTCCATGTACCATCAGTGTGTATTTATCCAAGGACTGCTGGATGCAGGGACTGGATCCCAAGGCTCCTTGCACACTGATGTAATAGTATGACATCATAGCGGTGAAGCTGATTTCTCTTCTCCTTCTCTCTATATATTTTATTTGCTATTTTACTTATTACCTGTATTATTTTTTTTGAATGTGATCCCCAATTCTGTGAACATTTACTCATGCAAGTACACCCATGGACTGCAGTGAGCCTGTACATGTGTTTGCAATGTTTACAGGCATAAATATTTGCAAGATTAAGTTTTTAATCATTTACTCTTTGAAATGGAGTCAGTTCTCTCTTTTTCTTTGTTGTTATTGTTGTTGATACACGATTAACTTGTACGAGCATTGATAAGTAACAAATAGTTCATAGAAGCAGCAGCAATGTTTTTATGCTATTCTTGTGAATATTTCTAAGTTTGTGCTGTATGTTTTAATAATTCTTCATTTGTTTTTCACTATAGATTTTAAAGTGCATTTCACCATGAATATGATTGTGCTGTTCATCATTGTGATAAATGCATTTAATGAATTTGTTTGCCGCAGGCCTTCAGTACTTTAAAAATGTTGTGTTAGTGGCCTCACCCCAAGACAGATATGTACCCTTCCATTCAGCAAGAATAGAAATGTGCAAAAATGCTCTTAAGGACAGACACACAGGTATGTTTAAGATCCATTCTGTATTTACAAAGCTATTGAGAAACTGTGTTTTTATGTAACTGAGGCCATTGCATCAGAAGGGTTTTTCATCAGTATGATGAAAACTCAAACGCTTATTTGATAAGGAAGAAAGTGTTCTATTCCCACAGGAAATGACTGAAATCAAGAAAAGATTTCAAAGATGCTCTTTGATGAAAATAAATTTCAATCAGGTTGTAATCAAAGATTTCTTACTGCTCTTCCCTCCCTAATTAATTTTTTAAAATGTGGAGATAATAGAACTAGTTCCTAACAATGTTTCTCTTTAGTGTACTGAATTATTAGTATTGTCTCACATAACAAAATCTCCTTCAGCACATCCAAAGTCGACGGGTTTTCCCATTGTTTTCAGTAGTATTTGGATGATTGCCAGGTAATTTGAGAGATGTAAAATCATACTGGTTTGTAATAAAATCTGCAAAGCACATCAGGACTCATGCCATCAGAGGCCTAGTTTTCCTGTGAATTCAGTCTGTGCATTGTTCCAAATATTGCCTTTGTTATTTGCAGTCTCCCTCACTTATAAAATGTTTCATGGTTTCAGTTTGATATCACTTCCAGAAAAAATGTTCAGTGTAATTTTATACCTGTTTCAGATACATAGTTAAGTAGAAATGGAGGTTGTCCTTGGAAGCTGGCAGCCAGTCCCTAGTAGGGTTCCCCAAAGCTCCATTTTAGGGCCAGTTCTCTTCAATATTTTTGTAAATGACTTGGATGTAGGACATAAAGGTGTTTTGAGTAAGTTTGCAGATACCAAACTGGGAGAAGTTGTTGACTCCCTTGAGGGTAGAGAGGCCTTTCAGAGAGACCTCAACAAATTAGAGCTAGACAATCACCAAACATATGAAGTTTAACAAGAGCAAGGGCCCCATTCTGCATATGAGCCAGCAGTGTGCCCTGGCAGCCAAAAGGGCCAACTGTACCCTAGGGTGCATCAAGCACAACATTGGTAGCTAGTCGAGGGAAGTCCCACTCTACTCTGTGTTGGTGTGGCCTTACCCTGAGTACCGTGTGCAGTTTTGGGAGCCGCAATTTAGAAAGGATATAAAATTATTGGGAAGTGTCCAAAGGAGGGCAGCAAAGATGGGGTAGGGCCTACAGGGCAAGACGTGGCTGAGGTCTCTTGTTTTGTTCAGCTTAGAGACGAGAAGGCTGAGGGGTGACTTCATTGAAGATTACAATTTCCTCAAGAGGGGAAGCAAAAGCAGGAGGTGTTGATCTCTTCTCTCGGCTGACCAAGGGTCAACACGGTTGCCTTCACACAGCTCTTTCTTTCTTACCTAAGACATGAATTGAAAGGCAGTTTTCCTCTTTCTTCAGGTGTTTTTTTCTCAGGGACGTCTTTAGCCTAGTAGAAGCCAGATCTACATTCATGAGTACAAGTTTCCTGGGCTGCTGCTGTTGCCCTATAAACTTCTGAACTATCTGCAGAAAGGCATGATGTTCTTCCTGCATTAGAATACCCAGGAAAAAACAAACAAACAAACAAAAAACTTATATCTTGCCTGACCCTTTTGCATTCAGCTTCACAGGCAGTATGAATCCAGCCCTCTTCCCCTGGAGGAAATGAAATGTTTCTTTCCACCTCAGGAGAAATGGGACTAAATGCTGAGGCATGTCCCACTCTTCATGTTAGCAGCTTCACTAGATTTCTCTGTGTCGCCAATGGCTCCATTACATTAATAACATGCTGGTACATGGCAAACCATTGAAACAAACTGCTTTCACTTGCATTTTGTTATTTTTTTTCCATTTTCCTTCTCTTTGTGTCTGTAATTAAATGATACTGGAAGGAAAGAGGGGATCTGGCAGCTTTGGCATGTAGTTGTGACATTTAAAATCTTTTGCAGGTCCTGTTTATGCAGAAATGATTAACAACCTGCTCCAGCCTTTGATTGGGGCGAAGGACTGCACTTTGATCAGACACAACGTGTTCCATGCTCTGCCAAACACCGCCAACACATTGATTGGCCGGGCAGCCCACATTGCCGTGCTGGACTCTGAACTTTTCCTGGAGAAGTTTTTCCTTGTGGCAGGACTCAACTACTTCAAATAGTGCCTGAAGTATGGGGTAGCAGAGGCAAACCATTTCACTGAGTGGAGGAGAATCCCTTAGCCAAAAGCGTGCAGTGTTAGAAATGAGATCAGGTGGGACTTTCAATCTCTCTCCATTTCCATTTCTGTTTCAGAGAATAAAGTGCTATGGCTTTAAGGCATTCAAGCTTCCAAATATTGGTGCTTTTGGAAGAAATAAATATTCCTCTTCTGTTTATGTGTTGTTTGTCCACATAAAGACATGAGCTACTTCTGAAGTAGAGAATCAAAATAAAGATGGTTAATATTATCTAAATGTGATGGGACCAATATGATCACCATTTCTCTCGAATATTAACCCAGGAACTTGTCTGTTCTTGATTTAATGCTTATTTACATATTAACAAAGCTATACATCTGTAGCACTTTGGGGTGGTTAATACAAGAGGAAACAAGTGTATATGAACTCAGGTTAAAACTTCCTTTGCAATGAAATGAAAAGTCTAAAAAACATTTATGAAAATTTTAACATTTCTGTTTCTCAAAATAAAATGGTTCCATCATTGGTAATCATTTGTAACATGCACATATTCAAATCATGGAAAGGGTGAAAATATTTAACATAGAATGAAAAAAAAATCTTGATATTTGATTTTTTTTTAGAAAAAAACTTTTAGTTGGGAAGACTTTTCTTCAAGTTGGAAGCTGCCAGACTGATAGGAATCTATTGGATTTCTTGTGAAATATCAATGGCATCTGTCAACATTTCTCCTGTTTACATTTCTAGGATACCATTACTGTGCTTGTCATTATAACCTTAGAGGTACAATTTTCACTTTTAAATTTGTATCTAAATACATTTACCGCAGGGTATTATATATATATATATGTATATATATGTATATATATATTAGTCTGAAATTCAAAATCTAGCCAGTAATACCCCTAAAAAACACCAATCAGATGAAACTAGGTTGGTGACCTAGAGCAGTAAAGATTGTGGAAATGTTAAAAACCATACATATGTCTTCTTAGATTTCTCTGTAATGCTATAATAGGGTTTTACTAATTCCCATTTGCAGTGCTATGTGCAGTCCTAATTATTATATGGTTACAGCTGGTCAAAACATTTAAAACTTTATTCGTACAAAGTTATCAGAATTCTTTTCAAGGGTTTGGAAAAGAACCCATTTTTTCACTGTTTGTATTTTTTTGCATTTTTAATTTGTTTTTAATCAAAAAGTTGTCTGCATTTTAAATGACAAATTTCAATAAATGTCTATAAGTTTTCATACCACTTTGACAAATTTTCAATGTCACAGCAGTTTTTCAAAAAGGAGGAGGTGAATAACTCTTCACAAATATTTGTGTTTGGAAGATAATTTTTTAAAGCAAGTGTAATTTGTTTAAAAACATAGGTGACCAGCCCTCTATATCTTGTGAAAAAATAAAACAAATGAACATAAAAAGTTGGTTCTAGGACTCAAGACTATCATCAGTGAACTAGGATCAAGACAGTGGAAATTTCTGAACTAAAAGAATTAAAAAATGAAAGCAAACAATTTTGCAACCCCAGGGGAATATTTGTACATGCAAAAGGTAAAACTAGCTGTGTTCAAAAGAAGAAAAGTGGAAAACTTTGAAGAATTAGTTCAAGAAAAGGGTTGCTGACAAATTGGAACTAGGGTGGTCTGATAATGCAGGCATGTTTTGAAATAGAAAGTAATAAGAAGGAATATCCAAAAAGGTAAGACTAAGACATAAAAACAGAAAGGTATATTGCACCTAAAATCATCTTCTGCCCTTCAAAGGTGATACTGAAATTAAATAGAAATGATCACATGGTGCATTTCAATAGAGATTAGTTTTGTAAAAATTAAATATTACTGCCATACTTGAAGTAAATAGGTAGATACTATTCTCTTTTTTCCTTTTATTAATTGACATTTTAAAGCTAAAAGATGAATTTTACCAGTTAAAAATAGATGCTGTGTCAGGAATCAAGAATTTCTGGGTCCCATGTCTTGTTTTAGAAATCTTTATCACTGTTCCACCTCAACATTTTAATGCCAACTGAACTTACATATCACAGCTTACTTCTTCCTTGGTAAATTGTTTACACAATGTTAAACATAATGGGGCATGGAGGTGAAGCTTTGGTACAGTGGTTTTGATCCACAGACATGGACTTCTAAGGAGTATGTGAAAAGCAAGAAAGAAAAGCAATCCTCAAACATCAGCAGTCTTTAGTTATATGACGATCTGTTTTAGAAATTTATGGGAGTCTGCACATGGAAAATTTTTTAAATTGTTGAGAGGCTAGTTTACACATATATACATACCTAATGTGTGTGTGTATTTGCAATGCATACAAAGAAGTATGCTTATTTCAAGGTCAAACACTCCATGTTTTTAAACATGAATATACTGGATATGACAACATACTGGTGTAGTGCTTCTTAAAATCATACAGGTGGTTTCTTG
Source organism: Anser brachyrhynchus (assembly GCF_964034855.1). Taxonomy (NCBI): domain Eukaryota; kingdom Metazoa; phylum Chordata; class Aves; order Anseriformes; family Anatidae; genus Anser; species Anser brachyrhynchus. Next base: position 155,804,394 of record NC_137695.1, on the reverse strand, counting down.
CCTTGCCTTGTACATTAGACAGCATTCCTAGCCTTCTATTTGCATACGTGTGGGAGAGGGGAAATGTGAAAAAGTCTCTTTTGTATTACTGCAGAAATTGGTGGCCTGTTCAGTACGTTCACTTTCACACTGTACACTGCTACCAGTGCTGTGACTTATGGACAAACATACCTAGAGATTTCCACGTTCCCGTCCATATCATGTTCTTCCACAGCTCAGAGTCTGATTTCAGTGGAGTTGGATTAGGTTCATTCAACTTGCTCCTTGGAGGGTGTGATAGAGAGCTTCTATAGAGCCTCAGAAAAATCTGGGAGATGTCATTCCTATGAAATGATATGACACAGATTTTATCTTCCTTTTGCTGCCAGAACGTTGTGGGAAATATTGGCAATAACTGTCTAGCTTAGCATTCATTTTGGGGTTCTCAGAGTAGTCTCCCTTTCTTTTATGCTTTTTAATGGGATATTGCCTTGATAATGACACAGAATATTGTAAATCTTCTCTAACGGTATAGACTATATTGCAAAGAAATCCTCATTGTCATTATAATGTAAATAACATTTGAGTGGTTGCACTTCATCAAAATATAGCAATCATCATGGAATCATTTTTAGAAGGTTTTTATATATTGATTTATATAGAGAGAAATATATATTAAGAATTATCTACATAGGAGATATCAAAATATCTGCACAGTAAGCTTTTGTGTTTCTGTGTTTTGTAATTTTAATGCATTGCCCTTTCACATATGTATCATGTATTGATACAAGGATTTCCCTTCAAACTTCACAATCTCCACTTGTTTTGGTATATCCACGGAGGCTGTGCTTAATTTCTTAAGTGAAGCTCATACATTCACAAGAACACATTTTTTCAAGAGGTTGGACAGAGTGGAGAACGTGGTTGTATTTGAAGTGAAACTCCATCCACTTCTTTGTGTCTTTTCTCTAGATAAGATAAAACATAGACGACGATGCAGGGTTGTTTCTTGAGCACCTGGGTGTGATGTCTTAAAACCAGCATGGTAGACCTCCTGGCTCCGAATGGTAAAATGAACTTGTCTAGTAAGGTTTGACAGTGTTAAATATGAGGTATGGGCTATATGAGAAAATTTTCGCAAGGAAGATGCACGGACAATGGTAAATTACCTTACAAGTAATTGAAAACCTCCATACACAGTAGTATCATCACACCTAACCTTAGATAATTATGGTATAGAAGTCATTTTGTGACCTGGTAGGAGAGACTTTAGGTCCTTTTAGGGTCAGCGGAAGGAAAGATACACTTTTAGGGTGTGCTTTATTGGATCTGTTTTATTTGTCTGTTCTATTTTTCTCTATGCCTGTTCTTCTCCACTGACTATGCAAGACATCAGATATTGTCATCTACTTTCTAGATACCTAAGCTTGATCAGATGAGGCCCACACCAAAATTTCAAAATATCGGTGGGAGTCCCCCACCGATTTCCCACTGAAAATCTTATGGGAATCCATCTCCACTCCAAAGGCCTTAATAAAGCCTACTGTACACTGAAATAACGCTTGCCTTTGAAGCTATCTCCTTTTCAGTTTCAGTTATATAGATTGGAATGGCACAGTAATTCTGGGAGAAAGAATATTTAAAATCTCACCAATTTTATTGACAAAGTTCTTAGAATGAGACCACTGAACTCTGTTTTTGTAAGGATTTATTCTCTTTTGAAATAGAATTATTTCTTGAATACAAATGGAAAGACATTGCAGTATTGACTAAATGTGAGTAGGTGAAGGACAAAAAGGGTCTAGCTCCTCCTGCAGCAGTCTTAAGGATCTTCAAGGGTCTGTTTCTTAATCTCTTAGTAATTGCTGACTGCCTTTCACAAAACCTGGAGAAACCTCCATCCAGAGATGTTTCTGCTTGTAGAGTAGAATTTAGCTTGTTTAATTTTATTACCTAATTTGTGCTTAAAAACTAGTTGCAAAATGAATTTGTTCAACTAAAGGAAGTGTCTAAGTTCTTACTGTAGTCAACGAAGAGAGGTAAGTACTCTGCAGGAGTGCTCCTGTTTTCTCCTTTGGTGGCCTTCAGAGTTACTTACATCTCTTCACTGACCAGGGAACTTATTGTAAGGTTCATTTTTTGGGTCCCTAAGGTGTTGGCATAAAGTAGAGGACCAACATTGGTGGACTGGTTAGAAAACTGATCTGTTTTTCATAATTAGGTGTGAATTTTGACTAGTACAGTTGGATCATAAGCAAGCACTAAATAGACAAAGAGGATCCTTTAAAATTGGACTGCAAATGTGTCCTTTCCCAGCCTCCAATGATGCCAATTTCTCTTTAACAAAACTGTTAATCTGCTTTTAAAATCAGGTCTTTCCACCGACAAAAGTGGAAGCTGAAATTGCTTAGCTTTAAAGGATTGTATTCTCAAGGCTTGAAACCTTAGCACAGAGTCTTGGAAATTACTAGTACGAATGCTGAGTGCTATTTTACTTCAAAGCACTTCATAAATATCCACTGACCAATCCTCTTCAGCATTTCCTTGCTAGAGAAGTGCCAAGCTTGAAAGAGAAAACTATCACAAGATTATGTGAAAACTGGGAATTCAGGCCAAAGCTTTCATTAGAATTTGTAGGTTCCTCTGGTGCTTTCTGCAAGTTAAGGAAAGAAGATCTCTTCCTTTCTACTGCTGCATTTGAAGTAGCTAAGTGGTGATGCAGGAAGAAGGTGAGAACTTCTAACAGAGTTAGACCCATGTGAAAGTTTATGTAAATATCCCATGAAACATTATATACATTGAATAGTCATGGGGCACTTCTATAGTGGTCTCAGCATGCCAATATGTGCCAGCCTAGCTGAGTGCTTATTTTCTTATGGACTCAAATTTCCATTTGAAAATGATCATCAGAACAGACCATCATATTTCACTCCTGCTGGTCATTTGGATGCTAAATGTCATGTTCATAAAGAGCTCTCGAAGAGTGTTTTATTTCAGTGCATATACTTAGCAATTTTGATGTTGAATGCTGTTAAGTAACTGTCAGTTCCTAGCTCAATCTTTAATATTTATTTAGCACTCTCTTTCGGATCAAATGTGACCACAGCAAGATTGTCCCTCTTGCTCTGTTCTTTGATTATGGTTCCCCAAACTTGCTGTTTCTTGAGTAGCCTAAATGGCCCCAAGCTACTGTTCTGTCTTTCCAATCATTTCTAAGTTTGTACAGTCACTTTTCAATTATCTGATTACATCTCCTGTTTTTCTTTTTCCTACAGCTTCCATGAATTCCTTTTCTCTTCATCCTTCAGTCCTTGCCTTCATATAAAGCTACAGCACTGTCCAAGTGCCCAAACACCTTTAGTATTCTCAAGATTAACCCTGGTCTTGTCCACATAGTTGAGCAGTTAGGGGAAATAGTCAGAAGGGTCTTATGCAGTCTTTCTGCACTGTCATGGATCTGGCCTCCAGGTACCAGCAAAGTCCCTTGGATAGCAGCTCTGGTGCTGACTGGTGCCTTTTCCCTGGGCAGGAGGGAGTCACTGGCTATCGACTCTCATCAGATCCTCTTCCTATCTCAGGTCCTAATCTGGACAGCTGGAGCTGGAGCTGTCCTCCTGTTGCCAGAATTTGTAAACTTGCAGATTGCATCCCCCCTGTGAGTTCATCTTTACTTCTTGATCCTTTGTTATCTTGGTCGAAGTGGTTGCACCAGCAAGGGCAAAGAGTTGTGACCTGTGCCATATCACCACCATTGGTGGGTCTCTCTTTCAGCACACAATATATCTGGGACTACATTACACCCCTGGCACACCCACAATGATGCTAATGGCTTCCCTACTGGTTTTCCATATTTTATTTTACAGTCATTGGTAATCTTCAGGCACAGATAGCAATGCATAAAACCTGATGTGAGTCCTGTTCACCCTGGCATGAGCGACGGATATGTTCTCTTACCTTTTGATCATCAGGTCCATGGCATGCTGCTTACCAACAGGTTGTGGTCTGAAATAGATGCTGCTGCTGTTTCTTTTCTGTTTTAATAAGACTGTATAATACATGTGCACTTCCATAACAGAAGTCAATGCACTGAATTGAAATGCTTATGAAAACAGTTTAATCATTGTATAGCTACTTTAAATGCAGATGAGTCAGGCCTTCCCTTCATAGGTTAAGAGGCATAAAGAATAAATATGTATAAACTCCCCTTATGCAAAAGGTCAAACTGAATTAACTTCTATTACAACCTTGAAACTTGATTTATCTGCTTTTGTAAATTCAACTCTACTTCCACCCAAAGCACTGGAAGATCCCATTATCTGTGCAGGAAACTAATCACATCTGTGCAAAACTGATTCCCACAGGTAGATAAACATGCCAGAAGTCCATTAGTTATATGCACGGAGCTGTACATCTTTAAGTAGCTTCCGCTTACGAAAATATGAAACTGTGACGTAGTAAATAGGACTACTCTTACTCTGGCATGCAGTTCAGACTTTGAGAGCTATCAAATGAAAACACAAATGGCTTTTCCAAAGTAGCAAACAAACCTCCCCAGAGTCTATGAAGAAGTCCAGCCTCAAGCAATTTTTTATTTTTTATTTATTTATTTTTTGAGTGGGTGGTTCAAATACTGTGATGGTCTTACTTATTCTCCATTACCTATACACGTGGTTAGTCTAATAAATAGAATAGCCAAGAGGCCCAATATTTCAATTTTCGTCGTAGTTTCTCCCAATTAATTTAAGAAGCTTTTAATTCCTTCCTGAATGCTAAAGTACTAGTAGAAATCTACTTGTCCCAATTCAGGAGAAATGCTCATTTACTCTTTTTTTTTTTTTTCTTTTTTCTTTTTAATGTGTATAACTTTACCTGCATTACTCCTAATGGTGGAAAGATGTCAAGGCATTTCTGATACACTACTGTATATGCAGCTACATGCACTACAAAGGTTGAAAAAGAGATCAGGGGAATCTTTTTGATCTAAGATGTATCATCACTTTCAGTAAAAATGATAAAATAATTAGTTCTTGTATGCCCCACATACCATTTGTTTGGTATGCCTAACATCTGTATGCATACAGAAAGTGTCTTTTCCCTGTTGTAACCATGTTATAATCCTATACATAATGCATGTATGTTCCCATATGTAGAGTATGTATATCATACCTTACTTTGAAGCTGGTGGTGACTGCTGAATCTAATAGGTTTCTCTTCCTTTTTGGAGGAACATTTTGTTTATCTTCCAGAGCTCCTGTGAAAGAGCAGTTTGCTGGCTTCCTCCACCTCATTGGAGGAGAGAGATTGGTTTGGACAATGTCAGCCTCTTGGCAGACCATTCATCGACTAATCTTATCTAAGCAGTCTCGAATTTGATGTGTGTTATCTACCAACTCCATGGCTTCCATGTGGTCAATGTAACGTCAAACCCAGCTGCCCTATCTTCTGAGACAGGAAGCTTGTCACCATTTTTAAATTTTTCTTGACATCCATCCTCTTCAACCAAGCATTCATTCTTAAGCTGATGGACCAGTAATTTATCAGCTTTGCAATTCTGCTTACTAATTTTAGTCTTGTGTGTATTTGGTTATACATCCAGTTTGGGGAATTAGCTATTTCCTTCTTCTGCTGTTAAACTTTCTTATGAAGTACGAAGGAGATCAGTCTAAATAAAGCAGGGTACTCCTTTGCAAATGTCTGGGAAAAAAAATATAATCACATCACTGGTAGTGTTTTCAAGGTTTATTTTTCACTGTTTGTTTTACCAAGAAAGAAGCAATACTGGTAATTTGTCCATGCCTTTTAGGATTATCCAGTTAAGTAAGAATCTGGATGTAGCTCTGATAAAAAACAAAGATGCAGGATAAATCATCCTAGAATATTTTTGTATGTTTGGGAGAAATATTGATGCAAAATCAAAACATAGATGAGCATATTCCTAAACACAAAGTTCAGAGATAAACTGAAATTCATATCTATGTTTTGTTACTTGTATTCAACTTTTAATAGCAAGCTTTCTTAAATGATGAGCAGTTTAATGGTTCAGATTAACCCAGGACTGGCCTTCATTGACTTCAGTAATGAATCCTTTTAGTACTTAAGTTTTTTTAACCCCAGTCTTAAGAGTAAGGCCTCTATCATCTGCTTAAATCTGTTAACGTGTACTCAAGCATTATTATTTTTTTTAGATCTGACATTAAATCTCCATCTTCCCATTTATGTTCGGACAATTAGTGACAACATCTAAGATATCAGAAAATGCAATTTTCTCTATAATCAGAATTACCTTTATCAAACCCTTAGTTGGGAGGACTTGCTTGCTGGAGGACTTTCTGTTTTGCTTAGAGGGAACTTGTAACAAATTTTTAGGCAATTCACAGGAGTAAGTGAATCTCTGCCCCGTCCTATCTCTCTATTACTTGCTGCAAATTTCACACTCAGGTGCTTAAAATCAGAAAAATAAAGTTCATATTCCAAACAAAGCACATCCATGAGACAGGTCTTACTTGCCATATCTTTCCCTGTAAGTGATGTACATAGGCAATTGCTATTTTTGATGCTGGAACCATTATATTGGTTTGAGAATCTTGGAAAACTTGATGAAACTCCTTTTTCAAGTTTATTAAAATTGTAACCTTCAAAATCAGCCTGTTACTTTTTAATAGTTAAGGTTAGCAAGGTCACCAGATATAACTTCTCAACTGTACAGTATCTATTCAAGTGGAACACTTTACATTGCTGGATTAATTCTCAGCTCAATGGTAACACCTAAAATTGGATTTTACTGTTCCTCAACAGACATGTGGAATAGAATTTGCTGGACAGGATCACAGTTCTGTGAAGATCCCTATTCTATGTTACAAAACATTATGTTTTATTTACTATATTAATTAACAAGAAAATAACCCTTAGAATTAACCCCCTGCATTTTCCTCTAAGTAATTAGCTCTGAAAGTAGTTTTCTTTAAGCGTACTTATACATTTCTTTGTTAACAAGGACAAGGTTAGAATGTTTTAAAAATAAATACATATTTTAAAATAAACAACTGACATAAATAATACTGAGCTGAATTTCAAGTGATAAATTCATCTTCAAGCAGTTCAATTTCAAAACAAACAAACAAACAAACAAACAAACAAAAACCCAACAAATAAATGAAGAGTCTGACCCCTGGACTTAATAACCATTTCTACCCTTGCATAGTGGATGTGTTATACTATCATTGGACAACGTGCCCATGTTTGTACACACAGGCTGCAAAGCAATGCATCAGAAATATATTGTTCTCCAAGTATTTCCTTTAAGGCTGATTGTTCAGGGTGAGCAATATGCATGATATAAGTGGTGCATGTACAATCTTCTGCAAATTCGGGTTTAAAGCCAGTAACTTTATACTGAGGTTGAACTTTGCAGATGACTAATCTATGGTATTTTAAAGTATAACCATTTCTGTGCTCTGAATATGAGTACAACTGATTCTGTCATGTGACATTAGAGGTTGTATTTTTAAATGATATATTATTACATTTGACTGAGGCAGTTATGCATCTCACAAATTGTATTTCAAATCAGAAGAGGCAATAATTAGAGACTGTGAGCTTGGAAAATCTGTACTGTTTCTCTGTTTATTTTTAAGAAGACTCTTTTTAAGAAGATCTACAACGTGTTCTGTTCTGCCTCACTCTAATTTACTTTCCTTTCCCTAATGAACATTTGTCAACTGCCATACGCTTCAATTTTCTTTAACTGTGTCTGTCAAGATTTAAGTGAGACATATCAAAAACCCAAACCGATCTCACCAAGTGGGAACAAATAAAGTTGAGTCACTTCCGTGACATTTTAGGGAAAATGCAGACACAAATCAATTTTCTTGAAATGTATGTTCTGACTCAACAGCTTCCACAAAGTCTTGACTAAAGGTCTGATCCTGAGAAATGCTGCTCAAATGCACTTTTGTTATAATGGGCCAGATCCCCAAGTGGGTTAACCTGATAAAGCAGTTTATACCTCCTAAGGATCTTGCTGAATGGCAGCCGGTAGCATTCATTGCATCTCACAGCTGGATCACCAGAAGATAACAAATATCCTGGGTTCTTTCTAAGGCCAATTTTCAGATTGGTCAATTATGTTTTAGAAGTAATGTCTTTTTAGACAAATGCAGACCTCTTCAAGGGATCAAGGCAATGGATTAATGTGGACAGATCCTTATAGGTTAAGGGAAAGGGCTTTTAATTTTTAAATCTACTACTTAGAATCATGATCATACAAAAAAATAAAAAAAAAGAAAAAAAAAGTGAAGAAACCTGACATGGTCCCTTGTATAAACAAGATCATGAATGTAAAGCTTATAATGCCACTGTGAAATTTTAATGCTTATTTATTATGGTTATGATGAAACCTGTATAATAAGATGATGATAATAATAATGAATAGTCATCAGTGCCAATATGATTCTACTATTTTTCTACATATGCTTTATTGTGGCATTTTGTGTAGCTCGTGTTCTGTGTAAAGAAATGTCAATAAAATCTTTGCTTCCTTTTGTCTGTAATTTGTGTGGTTCCTGGTATTTACACAGGAAGTCCCACATTTTTTTTGTCTATATAGTGTGAGGGAATATGATGCCAGTGCTAAAGAGAAGTCGAACAAAAACTTCTGAGTGTGAAGCAAGAGAATGCAGGAGCTTATGAGCAACCTTGGCCAATTCACATTATGACTTTCTGCTTGAAGAATATAAAATGACTCTGAGACACCGAATAAATAATACATGGAAATTATTAAATGAACTGATCATGACCTAAAGGGCTTTTAACATGGAACTTATGTTGACTGATTAAATGAATAAGACCTCGAAGCAGCAAAACATTGAAGGCAGCAATGTATTAAGTGCTTGAACACTTCTTTTACAGGCTTTTGTATGTATATTTAAGAATTAATTTCAGGAATATAATCCATAACTAAACCTGAGCTCCACTGGTCCCATATATTGAGGCCATGAACCTCCTTATAGCCAGCTGCCTACCACCATCAGGAGTTGGTGTTGGGGTGGGGGTGTTGCTGCTTCTTCATGTCCCTTTGGCAATTTCTATACCAGTTAACTGTACAGGGAAAGGACATTTCTGCTTTTTGTCAAGTGAGCAGGGACTTCAACTGTAAGTTCTGGTCTTACCCCCACAAATTTCCAGAAAAATACATCTGCACTTAAAATTAGTCACAGGTATATGTCAACAATGCAGGTCTCTGTTTTATCCTTTCCTACAAAGATAAGGATATATCTCTGTCTGTCTATTTATTTTATTTTACCCCAGAGATAGTTATGATTGCTGATGCTATCTGTGATTTAGTGTGGTAGGATGGGATACATCACTGGGTATCTCTACCTTGAGACATAGAAAGGAGGGAACTGAGGAGGAAGCTGTGTGTGTACAGTCCCAGAAGAAATTTCCTGGCCCTTTTTTATTTTTATGCTATTTCAGACAATTCTACAGGAAAAAGAAGTGTTTAATGGCATCTCCCACAGAAACTCCAAAAGACAGCAAATACATGGAGCAGCTGATGGATGCAGGGTCGTTAACGTGGAGGGAGTGCAAAATTTAGGGGGTTGCTGCCTTCCTATTGCAAACTGATTAGTAGCCAAGAATGGGCTCTGTTGATGTGCCTGTGTCTGTAGAGATAGGTTTTCTTTTTTTCTGACTCACTCCTCAATCATATCAAATGGCAAAGGAACCAGCTACAGGGAGGGGATAATGAGTGCATTGGTTATATGCATTTCCCTTTTACTTTTGATGATAATTACATTGCACTCTTACAGACAGAAAATGAATTGGACTCACCTTAATCCCAACAAGTCATTTGTCCATCCTCAAAATGTTACAGGATTTGGCATATTTTCTGGGATTTGGTAGAACGCACTTCTAAACAGTCCAGATAAGCAGATACTCTGGTCAATGCCAGGAGATAATAATTGGCACAACTGTGCTGCAAAGCAAACCAATGCCAGTTTCACTCTGCCTGTTCCAAACTGGTATTTTTAGTCTGTTGTTTTAATAAAGGCTAAATTTACCTTATTATTCTTGTAAGTCATATTGTGGTGTTATGCAGTAAACTGTATCCTTATCAGACTGTAGTGTTCTTCTGGGGACTCCTAGTGAAGAAACACCATGATTTGTTACCATGACTGTCCAAGATGAAGTAGATGCTTTCAAAATAGAGTTATGGTACGTTCCTTATCCCAGTTAGATTATGGTTGGAAAGCAAGTAGGCAGGCTAATAAAATGTTACTGTACATAGCCCTTGGTGAATCTGGGGTAAAGACTCTTAAACACCTGGAAGCACAGGACATTCTGCATGGCACCAACCTGCCTATGGTTGGGTTCTCATCCCTCCTTCCCAGGCCTAAGACATCTGTAGTTGCAGCCTGTGTCCCTTCCCATAATGTTTATAGGCCAATTTCTCTCTCCTTCTCCTCTAACCCGAACCTCCCTGCTCCTCCAACACAAACACATCCTTCTCCCATTACCCAAAGACAGCCCAGGTTGGTGTGTGATGGACAATTGGCTGAAAAAATTCAGGAGACAAATTAAAGGAGACTGAATTATTGCAGACCCAAACACCTATTGACATAATTAAGACTTTAATTAGCAAACCAATAAGTCAAAATTGGTTTGTTGGACTTTGAATTCATTACTGTGCTGGAACTGAGGCCAAATTACTCAATAAAGGAATGAGTGTGGGCTTTTGCGTTTCATCCTTTCAGACGTCATTGATCAGAAACTGATATGTACAAGCTGGTGGCATTAACAACCTGATCTTCAGCTTGGATGGGTCCTGAGAGCTTACACTTGCCTAATCAGTCTTTCATTATCCTGCCCCAAAGAGTTTTCATCTCTAATTTGAGTCATACAAGGAGTGAGAGTATACATTCACATGCGCACACAACACCGGCATCTATTCTACAGTTAATTCTGCTGTAGGCCTATGTCCAAATAGGCCAGATAATAGCTTCATATTCATACAAAACTGCACACATTTGGAGAGGGAGATGAAACGTGGGATGCACTTTTCTTCCTTGAGCCATGAATGTGTGAATAAAATCAACATCCAACCTGGAACATCTCTCCAATCATTGCTTACTTTTTCTCCCCATCATTACATGTCTACTGTATTTTACAGTCAAATTCAAACACTCATTGGCCATTAAAAGCAGTTATTGTTCCTGCATACAGAACAAGCTCATCCCACAAGCAGCATGAGGTGAGGTTTCAAAATAATGTTCATTACAGGGACTGCGGAGAGTGATGGTGTTATTCTACTGCAATACAGAATGCCTGCCTTGCACTGTGAGGTAGGGATAGATTAGTTCAGGCAACACTGACCATGCTCCACCAACTTCTCAGACAGATCTGGTGACTTCTCTACACAATTTCAAATGATTTTGGTGGAACTTGGACATCAAAATCATAGGATTAAATTGTATAGCCTCTTGCCACAAGCATGTCTCTTGTCTGCATGTATAATCCAAAACTGCCACAAGCTTTTTAGCTACAGAGGTATTTATGGATTACCTTGTTTGATCTTTAAGACAGAACATATACACCAATATCTCTCTAGTGCTGCACACTACTGTGCTAACTGAAAAAAAAAAAAAAAAACCAAAAAAAAAACAGCAGGCAGCTCAGAAAGAACATCCTTAAGAAGCTTTGATAAACCATAAAAGCAATCCCTACATGGCAGAGAGACACAGCTAGTCAAAATGAAAGCTATTTTAAATCACCACTAATAGTAACCGGAGACTCTCTGTGTCTGGTTCAGTCTGGGTTAGATGGGAACTTTCCCAAGAGCATGTAGTACTTCACACAGATGTGATGGTGAAACTTGCACGCTGCCCTGGCTCCTTATGAAAGTCTTTGGCATGCAACGTCTTTGGAAGGGCTAAACAGGCAGCAAATCTCTTTTTCTACTCATGGCAGTAAGCTTTCAATCCAGCATAGTGCCAATATGGCCACGTCATCTCCATGTCTGGAATGCCACTGACTACAGAAGTGAATCAGTAGGGTGGTATTACCAACCATGAATTTCCTGAAAAATCAGTTTGCACGTAACAAGAGTGATGGCTTTTGTCACTGGAAGTTTTCAGAAGGAAAAAAAGTGAAGGCAGTTTTTGTTAGTTTTATGCTGTCTTCCCAAGCTCCAAATCACTAACATGCTTTTAGAAGTCATGGGGACTGATAGTCCCACAGTCAGCAGAAAGTTACAAATGAAGCCTGCGGAGGTCGACCCTTTCCAGGCAGCCACACGATGTCAGTGTTGGATCATACAAATACAACGAGCTGTGCATTTCCTTGGCTGCCACTGTGCACCTGTGCAGGACTGTGACGGGCCAAAGGATGCGGTATTAGAAGTGACCCCAGGTAGGTGACACACTGTGTAGCAGCCCAGGACCAGGTGCACCACGACATGACCATAAAGACAAAGCTGTATGTTCTTCTGATGTGAAATTTTGCCTCTGATATATCATTTCTCTTTTCTAGACTCCCAGCATATATCCTGAGGCGATATGAATTGTTTTTTCCTGATGTTTTTCCATCTGAAACTGGAGATTTAGACCCAGCACATGGCAGATTTAAGCTTAGTGCTCATAGGCTTGCTCAGTATGTTTTATCTCATCAATTTCTTCGAAGTTGTCCTCTGAGTTCCTAGAAATCTAATCTCTTTTACAGTCTGTTAAAGACTAGCTACTTTTTATTAACAAAACTATGAGCTCAGATTAGGCTATTGTACTATTAAAAAGCATGAGAACACAGAGCCTGTTGGAATTTAACAGGAAGACTCCAGTGCATCAGACTCTGAACACAGGAATTGCCATGAGGCATTAATCAAATGCCACCCCTGTGCTACTGCACTCTTTCATTAAAATGAATGGTGAATCTTTGATATGGACATGTCCTCCAGCAGAAGGATACATAAGTCCAACACAAAACTTAGATGAAAGCTTGGATGTATTTTTTCCACTTGCAAACGTACAAATACTGAGCAGGAAATGGAACAGATTTGCTACTTTCACTTGGTTACTGAACTCCTGTGTTTCTTTTTCAGGGCTGAACATCCTTAACCTTTTAATGAACAGCACTGGAGAGCCTGTGTTGAAAAGCTTAATCCATTCTACTGGTAACATGTCAAATCTCAGCTGAAAGCATATGCTAGATATGTTTGGTAAACCTTCTTATGTTCATAGGGTTTCTGCTTTTCTACATTCCTTTTCTACAAGATGATTAATACACAGAGAAGGATTAGCACTGCATTAGAACAACTCTGTTGTTAATGCTTACATAACTTAATGTTCTCTCTGTTGCCATATTTTTTACAGTATAAACACACACACACACAAAAAAAAGTCAAATCATGATTAAATACTGAAATCCTCTTAAACCCCTCTAGTAAGCAGCCAGCTGTTGGAGTTGTTATGGTTAAGCCACAAGTTTGTTTTTTAGATTAATATTAGATATTATTATTATTATTATTATTATTATTATTATTATTATTATTATTATTTAGCATGAAATTTGTTTAAAAGCCTTCCAGTATGATTCTCTCCAGAAATTTCAGATGCAGCAATTGAGGCAAGTTTTCATTGTTCTTCTGCCACTATCAGCCATTGTTGTTATCCTTGGCTGTTCTCCAAGGGTATCACAACAGCTATCTAGGTGTTTAATGTCTTTTCTTCTTCTCTTTTTGTTGTGATGGTTCCAAAAGGATGGCCGTTTGAAACAGGTAGGTCTTTCCAAACTAGGCGTGTCTTGAAGCATTCTAGAAATGTCTTGATATTGCTGACTCTTCTGCTTAAGTTCAAGCAGTGAAAAATACTCCCAAGCACACAAATCACAGTTCTTCTACCTTTCTTTGAGCGATACTGCAATGCCCTCGGATAGCTTTGGATATGTAGAGACTATACTTGACTTGACTTTTCACATACTTACGCTTATAGTGTCTACACTAAAGAGACAGTGATAAAAGCAGTGCGTGGAAGCAAGATGCATGGTGCATAATATCGATGTGTCAGTTTGCCAGTCTGTTGTATGTACCATGGGTAGACTTATAAAACTTCTATCTCTGTCTAGATAGTGCTTGAATAATTAGAAATGTACTCAGAATTGGTCTAGACTAGGACAAATAAATAAATAAATAAAGCTTTAGGGTAGTCTTGGCTCCCTAATTTAGTGCAAATGAAATTAAAAAAAAAATTAAAAAATTTAGGCAATGCTCTCAGACATATGGTTGGATTTTTGAATGGTCCTGTGTGGATCCAGGAGTTGGACTTGATGATCTTTGTGGGTACCTTCCAAGTAGGGATATTCTATGATTCTATGATTCTTGTCTTGGAAGAAAGTCTCCACCACAGAGTAAAGGTCCGAATACAAACTCAAAGCCCCAAACATACCTTTAAGTCTCTCTCCCTCTTCAGAATTACCCTTACCAGCAATATGTGCTGAATGCTCTCCTTTCTAGAGCATTTTCCATAGGAGTGTAAATTGCTCGTCTGTATTAATTCCTCAAGGGGAAACTGAGCATATTGGGTATTTTTTATTTTTTATTATCTGAGGGCTTAGCAGTTTCATTCCTATCCTCTACAACTTCTGTCAAAAGAAGCAGACCCTATGAATGTAATTTCTACATGGTGGTCATTGGCTGTTAGAAGAGTTTGTGATACAACTTAAATCTGTGCTGAGAAAGCTTTTATTTGGTATGTTATTCTCGTAGGATGTCCCAACTAAGTGTAGTGTCCTCAACAGTCAGATGTACCATCCTCCTTTTTCCAACCCAGACAGCAAATGGCTGAATAAGACATCAAAGGACAGACCACCATCTTAAAGTTTTAGTGTAGAAATACATGGAGTAGTGGATATTAAAATGGAATACTGTAGTAGCAGGAAAAGCTCAAATAATAATAATATATATATTAGTCTTTCTATAGAGAGTGTTCAGTCAAGTTCCTGTCAGAGGTTTTAAGAGTTTCAGACACATTAATCAAAGCTATTTCAAATACCTCTGCAGTGCTTACTCTTCACAGAGGAATAAAACACATTGTCAGGCTGAAGAGCTAAAAGAAACAAGTATAGTAAAAAAAAAAAAAAAAAAGTAATTGAGAGACCCTTAAAACACTCATATCAGTCTCTGTGCTTTAACCATTTGATTTATCATCAGTGGGGCGATTTTGAAGCAACATTCCTATTAGACAAGAGTGCTTATAGCTTTTGTAGTTTAAAGGCTTTTAACAGAAATTCTTAGATGGTTCCCCAATCAGTGTAAATATTGACTTGTACCCCTTCTTTGAACAAGGGAAGAAGGAAAAGTGAAATCAATTAAACACATCCTCTGATTGCCAATGTATACAGGAGAGGTTTGCAATCGATCCCAAAGGAGTAGAGTGGTAAAGTATCAATGTTTCACTTGTTCTCTCAGGGTAAAAGTGTTTCAAAATGCCCTCAGATATTTTGTATTATTTTCCTGAGGAAATGAGGCTCATGCTGTCCTGCTATGCAATTCAGCTGGAGTCCAGTTTCATCTAAATTTGATGGAGTGGATAGAGTTGACTAAGACGTTAAGTTTTCACTCTTCCTGTAAAAGAGATCTCATCAGAAAATAAATAAATAAATGAATAAATAAATAAAAATAAAAATACTGTTGTGAGTTTCATTTTGTTGATCTCATTTTTTTTTCCATAGTACCGGAGTTACTCAATGTTAGTACAGACTTAAGCTGATACCTTTCTGAATTCACTTGATAATTTATTGCTTTGGAAATTAATACATTAATATTATGATGTCTAAATTTATTAAGGAGTTCCTGAATTTCTTAAGTAAAAAAGGGGAATCCTTTTCCTCTCATTTTCCCCCTTAACATATATAAATACATCTAACCTCTTTTGCTAGCATCCAGGCATTTTTTTTTCCTTCTGAAAGAAGACAACATTAGTAACTGAGTCATCTGTGCTCATCTAAACATTAAAAAAGTTTTCCTCTATGCTGAAAGGGGGGATTTAAATCTTGTGATGCTGCCAGTTAAAATTTACATGCCATGAGGAAAACTGGAAGAGGTAGAAAATCTAGGGAAAAGCTGAACTCCAGAATTTGTCTCAGACTGATGTCCTATATTGCTGCATTGAGTTTAAGTTCAACGGTGGCTCGCTCTTACTCCTGGGTAAAGAAGGTGGCTACCAAATTCAAAGATCTAGCTCATCTGCTGTGTTTTCACCAGTGGCAGAGGTGGATAATGCCCTCCCTGAGCAGTGGGCTACTCGCAGGTGGTAGTGGTGCAAACAACACCAAATGCAACGTGGAAAAAAAAAAAAAAAAGATTCTAAAAGTACCCATCACTTCAGGTAACAAAAAAAAAGCAAAAAAACAAAAAAAAAACAAAAAAAAAACAAACAACAACAACAAAAATGTTTACTATATGTTGGAAAAGCTGATGGAAACCAAAAACTAACCTCTCCTGCCACCACCACGGAAAGGTCAGTACTGTCAGCCATTTACTAAAGTTTCTTAGCGTGACCTACTGCCCCTTCCGACCAGGCTGAGAAGGTTTTATTTTGGAGCCAAAGTGGAAATAGGTGACAAACCACTCACACTTTGGTTGGTTGCCATCAAGCTGGAACTAATGGCTTTTGACAAAGTGCCTGTGCCTGTTAAAGCTCTCAGATGCAGAAGACTCCTGATAATCTCATAGCATGGGCTCCGTGGTGTTTGTTTCATGTTCAGCTTTCCTGTCTGTTACTTGCTATGATACTATGGCATGATGAATAGCAAACTGTCCGTGTTATCTTTTCTCTTCTGAGGCTTTTTTATTCTTAGCCATAACTACACTTCTGACAGAGTTGGCTGAGACTCCTCACAAATGAAATGTTATTTGGGGAAGGATTATAAGTCTTCCAGCACTAGATCTACATTATACAGCGTGCGTGCTTCAGCAGAGCAGAATATGACTCTTCATAGTCTGTGGCTGTTCCTTTGGCCAGAAAGCAGTTATTTTGTCCCATCCCTGCTGTTAAAAGGGCTATGTAATAATTATAGCATTTAGTCTGTTCAACAGTCCTGGCTGGCACTGGTCCTGATACTGTTGGGCTGCCTGCAGGCCTCTATTTGAATACAACAGGAAGCTTTTAAGCTGGCATCTGAGGGCATATAAGATGTGACTGGGAAGCCAACCAGACCCCAAACACCTGGCTCCCTTCTGCAGTTCCTTTCCTTGTGAGGATTCATGCATCACAGGCAGATGATTGGAACCTAATGATTTTTCATTTAAACCCTTGGTTCATGCTTGTCTACAAAGAACCATTGATGTGACTCTGTCAGGTTTAAAAAGGAACACAGAGGGAAGGAAGAAGAAAGCGAACGAAGAAGGAAGGAAGAAGGCAGGGAGATAAAGTGAGCAGATAATAAAGGATGACAACAGATAACCAAGGAAGTTGGCATCTAATCTATGGAGATTACAATACAAAAATTCAAGGAAGGTGGATGTATAAAATATTTTCTTTTGAATACTCAGGCTTGAGGAAGAAAAACAGGTTTGGCAGCAGCATTATGCTCTCTCTTTCTTGTGGGAATAGCAAGGGCGGATAGAACCTGGATCTTCTCTATAGCACTTGCTGGCATGCACCAGAGGAGCAGATATGAGCTGCTGCTTTGCCTAACAGAGCGCTGCACTGTATGACCTCAGTGCATGTCTTCACAGGACAGAACTGAGTCCTCCAGGCAAAGAAATGACTGTGAATAGATACAGATCAATTTGTTACATCTGATTAGCATGCAATGTTTGAAGGATTAAGAATAAAGATATGGGAACATGCAAAACTGATATAAATTCCACAGAAGTCAACAATAGCTAAGGTAAAATAATACAACAATTAATTTGAAAGACAGAGAAAAAGCCGTAGGCCTTATCTGTCATACCAGGTACTAGGGAGGTTGGAACTGGATGGTGCCTTCCAACCCACGCCTATGATTCTATGTACTAGTGAATCTCATTTGAAACTGTATGTACAGCTTTGCCCACTTTTTTCCAATCCATGTTAAAACAATATTAATTGAAACAGGGAGATGAAGGAATGCATAAACGGAGTAATATGAAAACTGAGCAGAAGACCACTTCAAGACCTATGGAGCTTGGATTCACTTTAAAAATAAATAAATAAATAAATAAAAATCAAGGTACAAGGGGCAAGAATGCTGCCTATAATGTTAATTTTCAGCAATTGTACAACTGAAGTTTCAGGATACTGTTTTCTGCAATAACAGTGAGCTGAGCTCTGTGAGTTAAGAAATATCTTCCAGTCAAATATCCTACTCCTAAACAGATCTGGGTATCCAAATCATAATTTGATTCTCAACGAGTCTCTGAACAGTTAGCTTTTCTCCATTCAGCAAATCATTTTCAGATGTCTGATGAATGGTAAAAAAAAAAGAGGGGAAAAGTGTGAAAATGCAAGCTAATATTGACTTTTTTTTTTTTTTTTTTTTAGAAAAACTGTTATGGTCAGTTATGAGTGAGGAAGAAAGAATAGAAAGATTCAAATTTGGCAAACATATGAATTTCACAGGTAAATTGAAATGTGAGATTTGCTTTAAGAGAAAAGTAGGATTATTTTTTAAAAGACATTCAGAGCTGAATTTTGCAAAGAAGCTGAATGATTTAGCTTAAGCCCTGCCTTCAGATAATTACTTGAAAATTGAAGGCTCAGAAAGATGCAGGAACTTAAGACAATCAAATACCTTAAAAATAAATAGTTTCTTGTTCATTCTGCTGTCTTTCAGGGCCCCTTGTATCAGGGCAGAGAAGCTGTGAATATGAGATGCTGACTTGAAATATTCTTAATCCATCACCACTAAGAATAAGGAGTATTTACATTCATTTCAACCCATATTAGTGCAGTACAGTATACAAAAATATAATTACTATGCCTGTTAAAAACAACAATATGCTTGCATGCTGCCATGGTTATTGGGCTGTGACTTAACATGGATACCCTGGACTTTCAAGTTTCAAAGTCTAACTTCCCTTTGGAATCAGACTTCAGTGAGGATATGCAATTAACCACCCCATAATGCATACAATACCATTAAAATCAGTCTCAAAGAGCTGAGTTTTGGACCTGTTAACAAACATTAAGCCCCAAAAGAACCACTGAGAGTACACTGAATATTCTAACTGTAGTGGAATTTCACCTGTTGGTGAAACGCAGTACATCCTGATTTCATCCACCCTTGGACCACATCATGTTAAGCACTGCAACTTAACAAAGTTACAAAGAACAGCTGGCACTTTCTGCCCTCAAGTCCCTACAATTTCAAAGTATGACCAAGAGGTGACTGGGAACTTTCAGAAATGGAAGAAGCTACGCAAGATAAAACTGTTAGCTTTCATGTGCTAGACATGCAATTGAATTACCTTGTTGGGTTTGATTTCACTTCACTGGGACCAAAACAGGATGCAGTCTGTAGTCTGAGAAAAAAGCCTCATCAGCACAATGAAATGGGAAAATAACCCTGAAAATAGTGCTGAGGTAAAAGCCCTTCCACTTCTGCTTATCCATCCAAATGGCTGGAGGTGAGAACATGTTGCTAACTGTGTAATGAGGCACAGATTGAAAATTGCTTAAAAGCCTGTGCACAGTAATGTGGAGGATTTTACCCAGTGGCACTCTGAGAAAATTATTGTAATTGCACTTTTTAGTTATTATCAACTTGGTCTCCAGGACCTCAGTAAGTGCCATTAGACATCTGCTGTGGGACTGTTCTCAGCAAGCAAAGATGCCACCAAGTCCTTTAAAAGATATGAATAAGTGGGGAGTACACAAAGTATTTTTTCCTGTAGATATGCCTTACAAATAACATTATGGAGAACTTTCTTTTTAGAACTTTAAATGTTATTATTGGGGTAGGTTTGCATATGTTATTTACTGTAATAAGAGCTTTTCAGGTGAGATTGATAGCATTTATTTTAGTCATTTTAATACTTATAATAGCTGAACATCTGATTAAGGTGAATTATCTAAACAATCAAAGAAGGGTATATTGTATATTGATAGAAGTTGAATATCTAGACCACTCACTTTTTAAATTGCTTAACTGCTATTTGCTTTAATTCTGCTACAGTTCTGTATAAAGTGGGGGATACCGAGAGAAAATGAATAAAGGAAGTCAACCCAGAAAAGAATGAATGTATTTAAAGAAAAAGTAATCTTCTCTTCCAACAGTTCAGAATTAAGTGCCCGTCTCCAGGTGTGGAGTTCACAGTGCTGAGCCTGCGGTAGGGTTTCAGGTGCTGTTTTCTCCTGTTTTGTAAAATTGTGGGTTAATCCCAGTAGGCTGCTAGACATTGCACAGCCTCTCAGTCACTTCCCCCCCACAGATCTCAGTGGGGTGGGGGATAAGGAAAGGAAGAGTTGAAGTAAGAAAACCTGTGGCTTCACATTAAAAAAAAAAAAAGAAAAAAAAAAAGTGTTTAGTAAGTGAAGTGGAAGAAGAGAGAACCAAACCAAAACAAATGATGCAAAGGCAATCATTCATCACACTCCACAGATAGACCAATCCACAGCCAGTTCATGATTAAATACATTGGGCTTACATGGCAAGGTTTTGGAACTGTGGAGGCTGCAGGGGTGGCCTCTGTGAGAAGGCATCAGGAGCACTCTAGTGCCAGGTTAGAGGACCCTGGTAGAACAGGCTGTCCTCCTGTGTTTTTTTTGTTTGTTTGTTTGTTTGCTTGTTTAAGTTCTCACTTCTCTACTCTGTTATTAATCAGCAATAAATTAAATTAATGATCCTCAAGCAGAGGCTGTTTTGCCTGTGATGGCAGTTAGAGGGTGATCTCCTTGACCTCAACTGATGAGTTTTTTCATTATATTTTCTCCCCCCATCCTCCTGAGGAGCTGAGGAGGGGGAATGAAAGAGCAGCTGGGTGGGCACTTGTCAGCCAGCCAAGGTTAACCACCACAACAAAAGATGGTTAAACCCAACCCCCTTGCTCTACCTGTTTATTGCTGAGCATGATATTATGTGGCATGGAATATCTTTTTGGTTAGATGGTGTCATTTGCCTGGTTGTGTCACCTCCAAAACTTTAGTGCACCCCGAATATATACAGTGGGGAGCAGGGTGAGAAAAAGAGAAGGCCTTGATGCTGTGCAAACACTGTTCAGCAATAGCTTGAACAATAACATGCTACCAGATTTTTTTTGGCCATAATTATAAAACAAAGCAATGTATAAGCTGCTATGAAGAAAATTAACTCCGTCTCAGCCAGACCCAATCCAAACATTTGTGGAATGGAGAGTTAGATGGACGAGATCTGTGTCTTAGGCCCTCTTACACTAACGATCTGCCATATCCCAAGGGAGAATCCCAAAGCTACTCCAAAAGCTTGGGATGCTCTCCATCCTTCATGTGAAAGGATCTGGGCTACTGCAGTTACTGAAGTACAAAGTGCAGGGCTGCAGGAGGAAGGAAGAGCACAAACCCATAGCTGAGGATGAGAGTATGATGGGAGCATTCAGTTTTCATCCCTGCTCTTGGATTATTTCTAGAAATATGTAAAGGCTATATACACACTATTAAATTAAATGTTCTGGTTCTGAGGCTACTGGCCTCAATATCTATACCATAAAACTCTTGCTTTCAAAACAAGGTGTCTGCATCTGTTTCTTGGAAATGATCTGCAGCCCATGTTGAGTTGCCACTTGCCTGGCAATTTTCTGTAGAGTCCTAGCTGGTCCTGACCAAAACTATTTGACAATTTAACAACATAACACAGTAAGTTATTACGGACCTAACTTTGACTACAAAAGTTTTTTGTTTTTTTTTTTTTTCAGAGCACTGTTAAGCAAAAGACGGGAATTTTCCTTTGCAGATGGAATCCTCTCCTTGCAGCAGTCACAGAGCGTAAAATGCAGAGCAGGGATGGCAGGAGAACAGGGAGGAATTCACCCTTCAAAAGAGACTTCCCACTAACCCTTCCACTGTTTGTCCAGGCAAGGCAACAAGGTAGGACTACAACAAAATGTTGCACAGTGATTCTTGCAGAAAACCTTGATTTGCTCTCCTCTTTTCTATTTTGTCTGTTTCCATGTGTTCTTAAAGCCCTGGCCAAAAAGTTAGGACACTAAGTATAAGCAAAGCTATCTACACCCTCTCACAGAAGTATGGCCTTAGCTTCCTGCATATTCCTACATTTTTTTTTTTTTTTTTCCCCCTCCAAGCTGCTCTCCTCCATCCTTTGAAACTTGGTAAGACAAAACGGAGAGCCTTGAAAGCAAAGGTAACTGCAGAAGAGCAGGCAGCTATTCACTCGCAAAGCAACCCTCTTGGGCTGTTTCCTGTGCTTTTTCTTCTCAGTTTCCCCCTGATCAAAGAGCAGTCTCCACAGTCTGCATAATACATGAAGCTGAGATAGCTAACAGCATGCTCTGGCTCAGAGAGCTTGCCAGTGTGCAGGCAGACTTTGATGTCTGCATGCTCTGAGTGGCCCTAATGGCTGTCCTTGCCCTGTTTGCCGCTGCATCCCACAAACTTCTGCTCAGGAGCGCAACTGCAGAATTAGAGAATTTCCTTACTTTGTTCACTAGGAAGGCCTTCTTTTCTCTAAAGGAAGCTATCCCAGCTGGGGCTATCTGATGCCTAATGAAGCAAGTGAAGGACAAGAATCCTATCAACACAGTGAGGGATGAGAGGAGGAACAAAACTTGTTTAGGGACACCGGCAGAGATGGGTAAATACAGTGCAGTATCTCAGAGTGGAGCAAAACTCATCCCTACCAGTGCACAAAGGAAAGGGATTAGCTCTCAGAGCTGAAGCCACGCTTTATGGCAGGCTTCTACCCTGCTTTGAGGCACAAGCCTGAGAAATTGAAAAGGAAACAATCCTTAATCCTGCTTTTTTATGATTTGGTGATAAAGTCAAATCCACTTTGCTGTAAGTAGCTCAGCAGATTTTTAGAAGCCAGGCTATTTCCTGAGATACAAGGCTTTACTTATATAAAGAGATCGACATTGTTTATTGGGGCGACAGGAGGGGAAGAGTAGGCAGTGGTGTGTGGGAGAAGTTTGGATCATTTTTGCAGAGGGCTGCCTCTTGATTTCATTATTGGTATTATTACTGTTTATTTGCTGTATGATTCAGGGGGTAGGGGATATGAAAGAAAACATACGAGAAAAGAAGGGATACAAATGGCTTGAGCAATGTACTACCTCCTATATGCTTTCCTGTGTAAAAAAAAAAAAAAAAAAAAAAAAAAAAATTTGGTTATTTTTACCAAGAATTATATAGTTTTAATTACATATATCCCACCCTGGGAAAACAAAACCAAACCCAAAACTCAAACACATAGACACACACCACAACCAATAACAAAAACAGCCAGCCAAACAGAAAAAAAAAAACGACCACTATTCTCAGTATGGCTGCTGGGCACACGGAGGATCTTAAAAGACTCAAACCAGTGCATTTCAAGGGCTAACTCAATGACAAAAGCTAACTGCAAAAGAATAAACAGCTATAAAACCATTAAAATTGTGTATAAACACCATTAACAATAATTGATCTTTTAAATCAGGAAGCTTTTACTGATCCGCCTTGACACTGGGAGTTTAGATACAGTAGAAAATAGCTTGCAATAAACGTGAAAGAAAAAACCCACAAGATTAGATGCAGCCTATGGCCAGCCCAGTTATAAATTTGCAGTACTACTGTTGGCAATAGGTTTTATATTATTCATTGAAGAGAGAGGGATATCCAAGATGGCTAATTAAAAATAAGTTTATATTGCTTAAATAATACCACCCTTGTTAGCAAAATCTATCAAAAGCTTTAAGCACAGGTTGAAAAGGGAGGTATTAAATACTTTGCATTTAAGCTGACTGAGAGCAGTGTACATTCAGAGATAAAAAAAAAATAAGTTGAGATACAAATGACAAATATGCAATCCTGCATGTTCCAATTTTGGCAAATGATTTTTGTTTCAAAAAGAAAACACAGTTATTGAGAACAAAATTTCTTGTTTTCATTTTATAGTTTGCAAGATTCTTGGATCAAGATTTATTCCATTAGCAGAAAATGAAACGTTTTAAGTTTTCAAAGTACTGAGAGTTCAATATCCCATTTTAGTGGGATTTGCAATTTCTGGAGTCAACAGATGGCCCAAAATTAAGTGAAGCACTACCTTTTTACTGTTCTCCATAACCATTATCAATTCCATCTTTGAAGCCACCTTATAAATACATTCCTATTTTTTATTTTATTTTTATTTAGTTTGTCCAGGGGCTTTACTAGCCTTTTTGTTAAACCAGCAGTGTCATTATATTCTTGCCAGGACTGCCTTTACCATACCCAAGCTCTCCCATGACACCTTTCTAACTTAGTCATGACAAGTTATCCATAACGGCTACAACAGAGAACAGAGCTCCACCTCGGTTGGATATTCTGTCTCCCTGTAGCTACTTAGAGGCTGTTCCAAGACAACATTGGTCTTAGGTCAAGAAACTGTCTCCTACATTAATTTAGAGTTAACTATGTATTAATTTCATCAGTCATTAATCATGTCATTTCTCATCCCATATTTTGCAGGAAAAAACACAAAGCTGGTTTCAATCTCCTTTGAGAAACCAGAATAGACCAAATCTGGATGTATGCTTCATAATGGCCTGAACTGCAACCTACATGACATTGCATAACAGTCCACTGACAATGCATAATGTTGCATCTTCTGAAATGTCACTACAAGCAGATAATATGTCATAAATACAGATGCAGAAATGTTTTATATTGGGAAATTGTTTATTTGTGAGCCAAAGTGAAATTTAGGGAAGAAATTCAATGGCTGCCTATAAAAACAACACAAATAATTTATCTTCTATATGCATCATTAGATGACATCACCAGGTCTGTTTCTTCTCCATTTCATACATGGAAAATATGTTGAAAAGGACAATAAAGAAATTTGTTTATAGATATACAAGAAAATAGAACCATATGTTTGAGAAGCAACACAGAATAAGACCATGTCTTAATCCCTGGTATAATGATTCGGGTCATGGCATCTTCTTTCCACAGGGAAAAAATAAAGATTAAAAAATCTGTAATTCAAGTGGAAAGAACTGCATACTGCATCAAAAATGAATTTTCACTGTAAAATATTCTACTTTCAGGTAGATGTTAATTATATATATATATTTTCTTTCTTTCTTTTACAAGGCCTTTAAATATTATCACAGCAAAATTGGTGTTTAATTGACATTCCTTTTACTGTCACTCAGGCAAATAGAAGGATTAAAACATCAATTAAATGGTGATTATGACACTGTACTACTTTGCAGAATCTGAAATTAAATGTTTAAGAATAAACTTTTATGAAAGAAGCTGTTGAAAAACTATATGAGGAAGCTAGTCCTGAGTTTATTGTCTCAAAATCTTATTTTTTAAACAATATTCTACATATATTTTGTTAGGAAAATGAGTATCTTTGTTGGTACATACATGTTTTCAAAAATAGAATCAAAATATGGTGTATTAATAAAACAAAGACAAGACTTAGGCAAACATAGATTTTCCTCTAAACCATCTATGCAAATCTAGGCTCCAGTTCATCAGTTTCTGCCTCCAGAACAGAGATGAAAACAGACGATCGTTTCTGCAGTTCAGGTAAAGCCTTGAGAGCTTAACACAGCTACTGGAGACAGTGAAGATGCTGAATTTTCATTACAGATTACAGATTAAAGTGTGATTGTTTTGCTCAGTAGACATAAGGGCATGCTTTCATATTCAATGTCATTCCTAAATAGGTGTGGTCATTCCAGTACTGGGATGTAGAAGTCTGATAGAAAATATGAATATAACAGAAGACTGATATAAAATGAACTTCTTAGTTTCTTCCTGAGTTGTGTATGAGTACATTTGTGACTATGTAGACACAACTTCAAAACAGAAGATTTTCCTAAGAGGTAGCTAACTGCAAGTGCTTGAAACATAGCTGGGCTGAAGAGGGTATATAAATGCAAGCAGGTTCTTCAGAAAACCAGGACACTCAGAATCACTGGCAACTTCCAAAGTTTACCACTGATAGTCTTATGAGTGAAATAGGGAAGGCGGGGAAAAGATTTCATCTTTGAGTGAGCTACATGTGTCAAAAATTCTGAGTATTCACTGCTTGGTCTGGGGAAAGACCTAACCATATACTAAACTTTATTTCATCACAGTCACCTCATACATTTTGATGAAGGTAATTATAAATTTTCTAAATGAGAGTGTTTCAACATTTTGATGCAGGAAACTTTGGCTAAATCAGCTTTTTCCCAAGTTGTCAACCCCTTAAGGCAATAACCCCTAATCCCGGGGAGGGATTGTCCTTGTTTGGCTGCTCCTGATGGGTTTCACGTCAGGACAGTGGTCTAATCCTTCCACTCTGATTAAGTTTTAACTGATTATGTTATTAGTGTTCCTACACCTATCATTGTTCCTTTGACCCTAGCCAGGTCCTTATGTTTAAGGACCTTTAATTAGATAACAGTATAAATGCAAAATCTTTGATGAAAACATGTCTCAAGTTTTTACTCAGCTCTTAGCCCAGGCTTGAGCCTCTGATAGCATGATATTATTATCAAATTGCACTCCTGGCTATGCCACCAGCTTGCTGCGTATTCTTAAACAACTTAGACAAGTCACTTTGGTGTCTGCTACTCAACTGATAAAGCATGAATACAAATGCTTACAGATGTCATAATGGAGAAGTTCAGTTTCTCTTCCATTACTAATGTGTAAACATAAGTATTAAGGTAAATTTCTTAGGTTTTGAAGGCTTCAACACAGTTCTTTCATTGTCATAGTCTCTACATTAACATCTCAGCAGCCTTCTGTATTCCAGGCTCACATCTGTACTATTTCTGTGCCATGCTAAAACAAGTCAGTCGCTGTTTCTCCAGAATTTTACATCAACTTCTGTTCATATTTGATAAGCACTCTCCCATAATGCATCCTTTGTGTACTGCATGGGTGACGGGAGGTACGGTAATGTTTTTCTTGCTGGAACAAAACAGGAATGTGCTCTGAGATGTGGATATGTTAATGAAGGGGTGGTGCCTGCACATTCTGTGCTTTCACCTCATCCTCTCTTTGTTTGATAATTGTGACAAAACAAATAATTTGGAAATATCTGACTCATTTTTTTTTTTTTTGAAAAGAAGCACTGCCACAGACTAATTACATTTTTTTTTTCTTATAAAGAAATGTGCGTAAGGGTAAAGTAGCTGTAGTCAATAACTTTCACATCCCAAAAAGTTTAGCAAGAAGATCCAATTCTCAGAAACAAGTGTAAGACTAAAATGAGGGAAGGATAGATAGTGTGTGGAGGGGAAGAAGGGCTCGGGAGCAGAGCACACAGACCTGTGAATCCTCTGGAGATTTCAATGCTATAAATAAAGGAGTCAGAGATGTTGTTACTGCAAAATCTCCCTAAGGGAATGATCATCCCTGAGGAACTTGGAACTTTAAAGTGTTGCAAATGTATTTATTTTTCCTTGCCAACATAACTCATGTGCTAGGTATTACATTTCCATAGCAACAAATATGTACTTAATGAAAGTTTGCAAGAAAGGAGGTTAAGGGCTCCAACTCTCTGAGTCCACTCATGTAACTGCATGAGCCATCCAACACCTACTTCATGAGGGTCAACATGTCAGGTGAGTATGGATGGAAGAGATGAAGTTTGTTCTTGTGAAGCTTCAGGTAAATTAAGCTATGATTTCCCAGGTATTTAGTGTTTAACATATAGACCACACAAGGACCCTAAGATGCCAATCCTGCTGGCATAAGGTTATGCACTGTGCAAAGTAGTAAAGGGGAACAAACCCTGCTGAAGGGTTTCGAGGAGCTGCAAGTGGAAGTGGAAGTACTGCTACCACTCTGCTACTGGAGCCCAAGTTTAGCCAAACCATTCATGTTCCTGTTGCACTTGTGAGTGCAACAGGAAACACAAGGTTGTGAAAGAAAGGAAAGGATTAGGAGGAAAGTGGTCTGCTTGTGATGAAGCCTGTCGTACTGCATGGAGCCTCTGGCAATTTTTAGAAGGGTGCATGACCATAGTCGCAGACAACCAGGTTCCCACATAGTTGAGTTCATTCTCTTTCTGGAGCATTTTCAGTTATTTTTCAGATGACAGCAGCTGCTCTCGAGCAAATAGGATCCCACAGCACATGAAAGGCTGGAAGTAAACAAAAACTTCAGTTACTATCTGAAAATGCATAGGCTGAGGAATTTAAAGAAAGTAATTTTCTTACCCAAATTAGCATTTACCTGTGAAAAGAGAAATAATTATCATGCTCACCTGAGCATAAATGATTTAAACCTGCTAAATTCTAATCCTTTCTGGTGATTACATCACAAACCATGTCCCACTATGCTATACAAAGAATTTATGGTAACAAGATTTCTGCCTGCCTTCTGCTCATGTTGGTCAAGCCTTTTGATCAACGCAGAACAGAGGTGTCTGAGACTGAAACCATCCCTGAATCCTGAAACATGTTTTCTTTATTTCTCTTGTCTGTTTTCTCTCTCTCTCTCTTTTTTTTTTTTTCTCAAAAAAAAAAAAATATATATATATATTTCACCATGTTTTCAAAGGCTGTGAGTGACTGAGAAGGATATGCTCAAATATTATCAAGAAAGTTATTTCAGTTATTTGGTGGGAGAGAAAATGGAATCTGGCTGTATGGTGGCCTGAAATAAAATATCACCTGACAGACTGCTATTTGTTATGTTTGCTTCTATTGACATTTGTCTAAAGAGTTAAAATTATATGCGGAGAAATGCATATTCTATCTGATTTCAGTGTGGTAGCATGAGTGAGTAGGAAATATGTGGATAACACAAATGATTAAAAAGAAAATCATGCTTTAGACAAACAAAAATCAACATATTTTTTTTTTTCCTAAAATATCTTCCCAATCTTTCCTTTTAATGTCCCCTTTGCTATTCTTTCAATTTATTAATAAACAAGCACAGGCCAAAAGACAGTAGTAGACGTTTGTTATTTCATATCCTGAGCTACACATGACTAGTTTTATCCAGTTCCTTCTGAACGGATGCCCTTGACTTTAAAACCATCATTATGTCTGCCATGAAGAGAACTGTTCGAGCATATCCTTGCATGACTCTGGTGAAATAGGCGGAGGCGGCAGTCTTAGTGCTAATACAGAGTATTTCCTTATCATGGACATCTTCACTTCTTTTCCTTTGAACTGACAGCGCTTATGACTGTTTACTCTTCTCTCTCCTAGTGGCGACCCATTTTTTACCTAAGGGTACAAGATGGGAACATGGGCACTAACCAGAGCAGGTCTCCCTTCCTGGAGATCTGAATCTGGGAATATGCTGAAGGAAAGAACAGAGACATGCAGCTCCCCCAGGTCTCTGATTACCTTTCTTTTCCTATATATATATATATATTTTTTTTCACTGGGTCCTATTTCCTTTCCACTGGCTTGCTGAGTTTTCAGCAGCTTGATTTCCCTTTCTAAATGAATTATAATGAATGCCGGGTTTTCTGGTAACAACTGGCCCAGTTCTGTCTACAACATGACTCTAAAGCTGTAATTGCATTAATGGTGTCCTTTCCTTTGTTCACAATATGCTCTTTGCTTAACTTTAAATCAAAAATGCACTCTGGAAATTCTTCTTAAACTTTATGTATTCCTTTTTCTCTGTCTCTCTCTTTCACACTTGGACAAATAATCATAATTCATCCCTTCTCTGTAATTGCTAATTCTGAGAAGCTTCTAGTCCACCTACAGAATTGTGGCTCAGCAAGAGATGTGTTGAAGAATATTACCATCTTCTCATTACTGCTTACACCTTCTTGTAGATGCAGGTCTCTACACTGCTATCTCTGTTTTCTACCCTCTGTTTCTCCCTTCTAAAAGACACTTGCAAGTCCATCTTTACAAAGTCATCTAATACAGTCCTAGTTAACTGGTGATGCCTTACTTTGTTTAATTATATTCCCATTAGCTTTGAAATTTCTTGGTGATTACAGTGTCAGCAGACTGAATGCTCTGAAATGCCAATTCAACTGAAATAAATGGAAAAGAAAATCCCCCTGGGATTTAATACCAGCATAACATTCTAGAGAGACATGTAGGTTTGAATTTTACGGTGTCACTAAATACATGCATGTGCATGAACTGCACTGTACACAACACACTGTTCTTAAAGGAAAGACTGGAAAAATGATAGAAAAATAAAATGATAATAATAAAAAAATGGCTCATTTGGTTTTACGTGGATATTTTAAAGATATTTTGGTCCAAAAAGATCACCAATCTGTAACAGGGTTAAAAATAACCAAACACCTTCTCATCACTGAGACTAAAAACCAAGCTCCTTTGTTGCATTACTGATCCATGTTAGTTCATGCTGCTCTCTTCCATTATGTTTTGTGCAACTGCTTCCAAGCTGCTGGGAACAGGTTGAATTAAGGATAGTTGCACCCCTGTGCAGCTGTAATTCAGTCTGGCCCCACAGCTGAAGACGAGAATAAGAGCCTTATGAAAAAAGACAAGGTTATGTTATTAAGCACAAGCTCTCAAAGTGTAAATAAATTATAGTATTTCTAATATTTGTTAGTTCTGGGATGAAGGTGTTTGCTATAAATGTAGGTAGAGTAGAACAAATGAGATAAGTCATTGGTGTGAAAACATAAAATAATGTATTTATGTAGCTGAATGCAGTCTGAATGAGTCAGAGATTCTTTCAAGTTGATTTTTTTTTTCCCCCGAAGAACAAGCAAAATTATAAGTTTTGTAACTATAATGGCACATACAATCTTAATGAACTCAAATGAAGGCAACAACCTTTTAGAATGTATTTTCCTGTGAATACATTGGGAATGTGACAAACCCATTCAACAAACCCAACAACATTCATCTGCAATGGCTCCAAAGAGGTTTTCTTTTCAAAAAGTGGATTTGGTGGTCCAAAGATACTACATTATTAAAAGGACCATTATTGTTCTAGTCATAGAAACAGATTCAGTGTTTAGTCAGGTTTTTACTTATTTACAGTTTCACTTTCTATTCCTTTTTTTTTTTTTTCTTCCTTTGGGTAATTCTTGCTCCCACTGAAATCAATGGGAATGGATATGACACGTAGCACCCTGATATACCTGTACATGCACTATATATACCTTACGCTTTCCATAAAGCATATGAGACTAGCAGATATGTGAACTAAAGATCATTGTCCTCTCTGGAGTCTTCTGCTTTAAATTTTGGCTTGCTGAATGATCACAGAAAGTGAGTTTCTTCTCACCTTACATTTTCTTTTTAAAGCCATGTGGTTTCGTATAAACCAGCGCAGGATTCGTTGCATTCTGTGTGGCATGTTTAGAGTGCAAGTGACTTCATCTGCATGAGGAATCTTTGTTGTTAACAAAGTGAACAAAGATCATTTAGTACAAAGAGTGAAGTTTAGGATGTCCCTAAAATCTACCGATTGCTGTGATGATACAGGGTGCATGATGTGACTTGATTACATGGCCATACTGATATGAGAGACATACATGCTCATTAAGTCATTTAATCAGCCTGTCAAATTACTAGCTAAGATGGATGTCTAACTCTTGGAGTGATGTTACCAGAAGCAGTAAGTAAAATGTCACCCCTCCAGACACAACAGACCTTCTGAGAAAAAGTTGTTCTCTTTTTTTTCTTCTTTAATCAGAGCATGAGATGGAGTGGTAATGCCTGGGTTTGAGTTTTGGTCTTCGGGCTGCTCCAACACCTTCTTTCTCTGGCTGCATGGTTTTAGTCTCCCTCACCTGGAGCCTATGGGGGAATGTTAAAGGTACAGGAGTACGCAGAAACACCATGTACAGCCCCTTTTTATTTCATGGGCATCAAAAGAATGAGCACAGTGTAATCAGTCTGGATGAGTACAGGTGGGGCAGAAGTGAGAAAGTGCTGAATTCTTCATTGAAGTATATGAAGACAAAATGTATTATGTCTATAAGGCCAAAACCATAGGAAACTGAAGCTCCTTGATTAATACAAAAAACAACAAGCCAGAGCACAGGCATAGAGGAATGAAGTGCTTGGTATTTTAGAGAAGTGACCAGCTCTGTAGATATGTTTCACACTCACTGCTCCAAACATAAGTTTGCTCCATGACAGTGCATTCCTCCTGACATGAGTACTCTGAGAAAAGCAGAGCATAACCATCACTGA
Source organism: Anser brachyrhynchus (assembly GCF_964034855.1). Lineage (NCBI taxonomy): Eukaryota > Metazoa > Chordata > Aves > Anseriformes > Anatidae > Anser > Anser brachyrhynchus. The sequence goes on along the minus strand of NC_137695.1, from coordinate 155,772,158 downwards.
GCACATAATATACTCAGGGCTCAGAACAATTTGTGTCACAGTCACAGGGCTGATATACTTACAGGCATTTGCCTATTAGCTTGCCTTTCTATCTGAAGAGCAAACAGAAGGTGGCACCCCATCAAAATAAATAAATAAGTAAAAATAAACACAACAAAAAACAAGTCCACAGACCTTATAACCTAGATAACCCCCTCAAAATCCTCAGATAATGGATCTGCCACTGATGTTGACAACATAGAAGGGAATATGGGAATGGAGGTAGCCGGGGATGGGGTGGGGAGGTGGATTTTGGTTCTCAGTTTAGACTTCAGTTATTAAATGAACTGTAAAAATCTGCAGGAAATACAGCCTATGCACTGGGGTCAGATGCAGTGCTGATCCATACTGGGAGGGGAAAGAAGGAAATCTACATGTTGCTGCATGGCTTTGGCCACAACACAAAGCACTCCACTGCCTGGTGCAGACACAATCTTCTCCAAGATCCCACACTTGCAACTTTTCACCTGGCCCAAATAAGGGTCCTGGAGCAACAAAGTCAGGCAACCTATATCCAAAGGCTCTGGAAAATCCAGATATTCAAAAACTTCCAAGGTACCTCAATGAAAGCGTGGTTTCTACCTTCTCCTTTCTGCAAACTAAATCCTGCCCGCTGTTTCCATGTCACAGCAGGTCAGTCAATTTATAATTGGTTCTAATTGGAATGGTGATGTTCTTTACCTGCAGGCAAATGGCACTCAGAAAGGCGTGACATTCCTACTTCGGAAATAAAATAAAATAAAATAAAATAAAATAAAATAAAATAAAATAAAATAAAATAAAATAAAATAAAATAAAATAAAATAAATCAGAGCTTTCCAACTGATCTTTACATCCAACAGACCCACAGATCAGGATAATTTAGATTTATTATTTATTTATTTATTTATTTATTCTTTGGATACACATAAACATTAAAACTCAATCTCACTGCATAATAAATTACTTGCATCAAGGTGCGTGAAGGTTCTTCCATGGAATCTTTAGAGGCCGTGGGAGTGTGCCTAGCCTTTGTGTGTCACATGTATGCATACTTTCGCTGCCTGACTCATGCAAAGAACAGATAGCCCCTGCAGCTTCTCGCTGTAGCCATGTGCTATTTCTTAGACAAGCCTTTCAGACAGGGTCTCCCAGGAGTGCATTTACTTTCCTCAGCCTTGGCCAACAAATGGTGATGGGAGAGACAGAAAGCAAGTCCCTGGATATGTTTCTCCAGGCTTTCTTTGATCGTATCCTAGTTTTTCAACTTGATTTCAAGCTAGAAGTTGTAGCTATTTTAAGATTTAAAGAAAACAACCTTGAAAAAAAAAATAGGGAAGGAAAACAATATTAGGAGCACAAGGTGATTCTGGGGGTCATAAAGTCCAGTCCTCAAACTTACAGCCAGCAATGCAATTAACATTTGGTCCACAGAACATACACTTCAAACCCTGGAGGCAGAAAATACTTTCAAACAGCCTAGATGGAACTTAAATTTTATAGTGAAAGACCAAAATCTCCAAGTATGATGTGTCAGAGGAAGAAAAATGTGAGAAATGTTGGGCACTGCCAGTATACTTACCTCCTGCAAAAGCCAATGATGATTTAGGAAAAAATCAGGTGTGATTTTAGAAGCAGACCATATTTTGCAGGACTGCAGAGCATTGTCCCATGAATTCCCTTCTGCGTGCAGACTGAATATAATTTCAGCTTTGAGTGTGTGTTGAAGAGATGCCATCCAAATAATTGAGTGATTTCCATACTGTTCCAGTCATCAACACATCCCAGCCTGCACCCCTGGGCAAACTCTGAAGTGTCAGAAGAAAAACAAGCAAACAAAAAACAGCCAGCAATTAAAACCAGAAAGAAGTGATGAGCAGAGAAAGGAAAAGAGGCAGATTTCTTCCCCAGCTGTTGGAAGTCATTAGAGGGAATTCCAAAACATGAGATACAGAATAAATACAAGCCAAGCATCCAGCAGCCAGGTATACTTTTATATCTTTGACAGCAGTATATTGGTGCAAATTCCTAAGGACTCACCTTTTTCTTTTTTTTTTTTTTTTTTCCAGTCACTTTTCCAATCTTTTGTCCAAGAAAATGATAACACCTTCGTACTCCATTTCATTTCCTCAGCTATAAGAAGGTACAGAAATGTGTCAGGCAGCGCACTCCTTCAGCATCTGGAAGGAATGATTTGCTGGGAGTCTGGCTTCATAACAGTGCTTTGCCTTCTCATTAAAATAAATCACAGCAAGTGTTGTCTTTGCGTGCTTCAGGCTTAAAAAGAAGTCCTCAGGTAGTCATTCGCATCTTAAAGGACAGACACAAAGGCAAACTCTGAATGGCACAAAGAAAGAATAGAGAGAAAAAGCTTCACAGTGGGAATATCAGTGAACTTTCACTGCACCTACCCTTGAAAATTCAGATTCTGGAGAGTATGAAAATGTACCTGAGATTTTACATTTTTTTGGTTATGTCACTCTAGTGAAATATTTCAAATAATCATGAATGAATATATGTGGCCATCACTGGGGATTGGTGCCTCTGTGTCTTTTTGTGTATTTTCCATTATATGGAAATAAATGAGAGAACTACAGCCTCTGGCAATTAGGTTGCTAAATTTTGAAGATTCAACAGATATTAACACATGGGGAAATAGATGTATATATTCACAAATATCCATATGTGTATGAGGAATACAGGTGTATATATGTACCAGGAATATTCAAAGGCATTACCGGGCCAGATTTGATCCTTTCTGCCTCTCCTTTAAGTGCTAAGCAGAATCCCAAAACCTCACATACATATCCCTGTGTTTTGGGGGTTTGTTTGTTTGTTTTTCCAAGCTCTGGGTACTGTCTCCTCACCTCTTCTCCCACCCCAGGGATGTGTCAGGAGCGTGTGCGGACAGGTAACGAACAGCCCAGAGAAATGAAATGTTGCACAAGGTGGTTGATTCCCCGGGAAAACCCCGAGTACGGCAGCTCAGCCAGGTGACGAGGAGGCCCGTGTGTCCCTTACAGCACTAGATGGCACTGTTAACTCAAAATCACGGCACGCTTTCCCAGGATCCTCTCTCCAAGCTTTAGACACAGAAAAAAAAAAAAAAAAATAGCAGAGGATCTCTTTAGGGATGTGAAGGGGAGGCAGAGTGGAGACTATTGGCAAAATAATCTACGCTGTTAATATCGCCAGGTTCTTAAACAGGTACAGGTCTAGAAAAGGCCCAGGACTGTTAAAACCACAACAGCAAAAGCCTCGGGCTGATTTGGTTCCTATTTGGACGCCGCTCACAGAAAAGGTCTGAGTGGCATCTCCAGTCCTAGGTGGGCTGGCTCCGCTCTCCGCTCCTGCCCGTGGAGTGTTTGTGCCTGCGGCAGGAGGATAAACACGACATAAGTTGTCTCATTAAATCGTTATTGTCCCTGAAGCCTGGAAGCCTGTGGGATCGGCCCTAGGTCCTCTCCTTTGAAGTAATAGGAGGAAAAAAAAAAAAAAAAAAGGGAAAAAAAAAAAAAAGGGGCTTGTTAGGAAAATCACAGTTAATTAAATTATGATCAAAAAAAAAAAAAAAAAACAATTTTCTGTCTTTAGCGAGCTGATATTATCTGCCTTTTATGGTCAGTTAACAGGAGAAATTATGTGCTGGTCATTGCAGGATTCCTGCCAGTTTGGGTCAGGGGTTTGCATTGATTTGTACATGCAATTACGTGTGCTGGTGCTCTCCCTCTGGTTAGGCTGTGCTCTCTCTGCCTTTGCAAGCCAAGTCCCTGTGCATGTTTAGTCTCTCCATGCCTTATTTCTGCTGCTGGTCTGGTGCTGGGGCCAGTGTAGGTGCAAAACGGGTGTGAGAGCCCTCTCCTACCCCCTGGGGTGGCAGTTTCTTGGCTCTGAGGGGTTCAGAGCGAGGAGGACCTGATTCGGGTGCATATACAGTCAAGCAGCGGTGTGCTGGGAGCAGTGGAAAGCATTGCTTTCCCATGGGAGCCCAGGAAAGGCAGGCTGGAGGCTGGCGCCTGGTGTCTGCAGTGATGGGAACAGAGGTTTGACCTATTTTTTAGAAGTTTGGATTGAATCTTATGCTCACTCTCCTCTTCTAGACAGACACCAATATCAGGCATGTCTTCTTTTTTCCTGTCACTGCCACAAACTAGTAAAATCATGTCAGAAATTACAGCTGACCTAATACCTGGCACTGCTCTCAATACTTCTTACGTCCTCTAACGTCTTAGAGATGATTAACTCAGAGCAAAGGTGAAATCACTCCTCCAGGATTCAGCAAAAGGAAATGAATATTGGGCACTTAAGAGAATCAGGTTCGCCATCTCCTAAATTAATTTGTGACCTTGAATGAGGTGCTTGGACTCCCTGCATGGTGAAGATGAAGAGGTAAGAACATAACATGGAACCTGAATATGCAGTAGCAAAAACCCCATGCTGAGAAGGCATCTGAAAATACCATTTCTTCATAGATTAGGGAGTTGTGGCTTCATGGACACATCCACCTCTTCTCAGGAATCACTGGCTTTGGCAATTCAATGTGTATAACAAACTGCAAGGAGGGCTCAAAATTTGCAGTTGCAGGGAGACAGGGAGAAATCTCAACCGGTCTCTCAGTTCCTTCTCACAGAAAAAGTCCTTCTCCATGTGATTAAGGCTCACCTTTGAAAACAGGGAATGGAGATTTGTTTATTATGTAAATATTTTAATACAAAATACAACAGTTTCAATGAAACAGCTAAGTTTTACCTGTACTCCTACCACAACCTTGCTTTCCTCCAGGATACTTCACTGCCTGATGATTAAAGCTTAATCTTAGGAGATTAAAGATGGGATATTGAAGTACACTTGGTCCTCCTCCATCCAAATTGCAATAGTGCCTGAGTGAAGAGCACCGTGTGACAGTGAATTTCTTATAGGGGAAATAGAAATAGTATTATATGAAGGGAGCTTTTTTTGTCTCTCTCTCTTGTTTAAAAAAAAAAAAAACAACAACAAACAAACAAAACAAAAGCTCTTTGATTTTGATGTGCTGGAGATTTTGTGCTATTTCTGCTGAATGCTGTGAACCACAACCAGAGCAAGCTGTGGGGAAGTGTGTTTGTGAGGGAAGGAATAATAAAAAAAAATCAAGACACTTTACTAAAATGTGAAAATATTGGCGTGATAAAGGCACGAGTTCAATAAGGAATGGACAATGCATGATTGATGGTGAGTGCTGTGTTGGTAAGCACTAATTCTGAGATCTCACTGTGAGGGAAAAAATGCTTTTCTTACAAGATACTAGGTGTGTGGGGGGAGTGGGTTTTCAAGAGGTTATTTTAGAAATGATGTAAGCAGCAGAATAAAGCATCCTTTTTTTTTTTTTTTCTCTTTCTCTGCCTCCCTTAAATACACACACACATATACACAAAGCTGTGGTGATAGCACAAAATATTTGTTATCCTCTTATTTCTAATTCTTTGACACATTTTCCCCACTTCTGTTTTTGCCATTGTTGCAGTCAAAGTCTTCTGACACTGTAGTACTGCTGTGACACCTGCCAGGAGAGGGGACATGGGGTACAAATCCTGTTCATCCCTTCCAAGCACCTAACGCCAGTTGTTGCTTTAGGAGCGCGCAGCTGCTGCTCATGTGGCAGGACAAATCAGCCTGTTTTACCTTCCTCAACGAGAAGTCATCACCCTCATCAGAGCTGCAATGACTGCTTTCAAGATTAGGCTGACTTTTGGGTGTGTTTTTCATCAAATTGGGTCAGGTCAGGGGTGGAGACTTTCAGGAAGAACAAGCACAGTGCAGGAGGTGGAATGCATTAACACCCTGCGACGGTCATCACTGTCATCAGCCCTGAACATTTTCTTGAACTGTCATTTCTGTCTTAGGAGAGTGAAATACATTTCACTTCTGTGGTTGATTGAAGATTGATTTAATAAAGCAGCTGCATCTGTGAAGGGACCGGTTTATTTTCTCACTGTCTTCACAGAAATACTTGGGGGGGGGGGGGGGGGGAAGGAAAAAAAGAGGCAAAAACAGTTGCATGTCCAGATACCTCCCCCAACCCCAGTCCTGCAGCGTCTTTTGACACAACTCTAGCTAGGCATCTCTTGTGTTTAGGGTTACGTGTGGTTACTTTGCCACAGATGTCACTAAACACACAATAAACAATGTGGTTGTTTCTTTCTATAGCACTTTAGCTGGTAGCTTACAACAGGTTTTGCAGGTAGAATAGGCAATGCAATTCAAACCTGTACATCTGGGATGGAGGGAGCTGAGGAAGGGGAGTGGAGAGAGGAGAATAAGGGAAGGGAAGGGAAGGGAAGGGAAGGGAAGGGAAGGGAAGGGAAGGGAAGGGAAGGGAAGGGAAGGGAAGGGAAGGGAAGGGAAGGGAAGGGAAGGGAAGGGAAGGGAAGGGAAGGGAAGGGAAGGGAAGGGAAGGGAAGGGAAGGGAAGGGAAGGGAATGATACAGAGAGACTGCATAAAAACAATTAACTTAGTAGAGTATATTTTTCTTTGCACAATTTAAATACAAGAATAGTGATCTTGATTCTGGGAAATAACATTTTAAGTCAGCTCTGGTACTTGTGCAAGGGTGACAGCCTGGTTTTCCTCGGGCTTTAGAACAAGACAGAAAGCAGCAATGTGACTGCTGTTAATTCCCTACTGGAAAGCATCCAGGTGCCGTGGTGAGAAGGCTGGCATAGGCCTTGTGGAGAAGAGAAGAAAATAGTCCTAGAACAAGTGTGCCCAGAGGATGCAGTGGAACAACAGTGGAGGTTTCTTACCATGCTTAAGCTAGTAGCAAAGCTCTTATTTCTACCCACATCACTAAAATCTGCTGGAGCAATGTGTAAGAGTTTAATGTGCTCTGGTTTTTATGTAAAAAGAAGGCATCAGAGCCACCTTTTCAGAATCAGTAAACCTAATGTTCTGGGAGTGAAGTTCAGTGAGCCATGTAAATGCTTAAATTTTATGTTTCTTGCCATGTAGGAGGATGCATGAACTAGGTATCAGAAGCCTAAAATTGCTCTACAGTGAGGGAAGAATTGTATATAGTACTATTAGTATATATGTAGTGCTAATAGTGTAGTGGTGGACTATATTACTAAGTTAAAGGTTGGACTAGATGATTTTAGAGGCGTTTTCCAATCTGAGTAACTCTATGATTCTATGGACTAAATCAGCTAATAGGAAGCACTGAAGAGAGAGTGCATGAAAGCCATTCCTTGCCTATATAAAATAACGTTGACTGGAAAATTAACTGGAAAATCCTTGCAGGGGAATCTGGCTGTGGATTCTTAATTTACTAATCCAAAGAATTCCCAGAGCTGAGAACAGCCCAGAGCTGCTCAGCCAAGGCAGTGGCAGTTCTGGGATAAGTGTAAGGGTCAGGCACAAAGTGGTTGGGATGGGATCAGCCTTGGACTGTGGCCCTGACCTTCCAGTCTATGTGGACATCTGGTATCTAACGCTCTTGGAGAAGGCATACTACAGGGATGATGTGAAGTCTTCTGAGTATGTTATGGCTGTCTGCTAGGACAGTTTTATCTGCGTGAAATGTTGAAGTATGACATACAAGTCATACATATATAAAACTGCCACCACAAGGCACCGTTACCTCTGAGAGAACCATGGGACAGGCTGAAACTTAGGAAAGGTTTTGGAAACCTCCTACTTAAACCTAGAAAGAGAGAAGACCCAAAGCCAAGCTAACCTGCCTTTAGACCTACTTTTACAGTGTCTCATTATTTTATTATCAGCTAACAGGAGCAGAAGGCCCAGAGTTGTGCTCCCGTTCCAGTGGCCCTTCTGACTAGATAAATCAGAGCTAGCTTCAAAAGTGTGGTGGAGAGAGGATGAGGAAGGGGAAAGGAAGGGTGGAGAGAGTGGAAGAAGGTGGAATGAAGCTGCAATACAAGGTGTAATTTCTACCTTCAGAATAGGCAACAACCAGAATTACCCTGAAAAACCTTTGCATGCAAGTGATTTGAATTGTATCAGATGGGTTTTTTTTTTTTGGCTGGCTGGGGGTATTTAAGAAGAGAAATGATTAAATAGATTTCTTTCTATTTCTAAATGAAATGGCTGTTTATACTTTGGGATATACATACAGTTTTTCTTTAAAGCATAAAACATCTAATGTGAGATTAGGGGATTATTATTGCAGGGAACAGATGTACCGGTTTTATTCACCAGCCAGGAGTGTCCCAGATTGTCTTGTCAATGACCTCAATCCTGGATTGCCGTGATTCATCTGCAGAAGAGCAATTCCACCTCAGGGCTTGCCAGAACTGTCCTGAATTCCACCAGTCCACTGGGACCAATACAAAATCCTTCTTGTAACATTTTATCAGTCTATTGGACAACCCATACATTACAGATTTTTCTAAACCCTAAGATGCAATTTTCAAATTTCATCATTTCTTCCTCATTTCACTGACTAAAATACTTGTAGATCCTGTCCAACTTGATTCTCAGCTATTTTTTTTTCTTATCTCTGCTTCATCACTTTATTAAGACTATAACAGTGTTGGAGGAGGGAGCTGGTTTCCACACACTTTGCCTTTATGCATACTGGGACAAACAGTGGGCTCCTTCTAGGTTTATGAACATCTCTTCGAATAGTTTAAGACAAGCTGAGAGTCACAAAACCATGCAGCTATGACTCAGATATCCTGTAATGGCTCTCCAATAATGCTTCCAACAAAACCAGTCATCGGGGATTATCTTTCAGCTGTCCACCAGAACAACGAATGTGGTGTTCAGGATTTTGGGAAGGGAGCTGCAGAATGTCAGAGAATATGCAAAAAGTTCCTCTGTTTTGTAGACATCTCTGAGCCACCGTCTGGATCCCCAGGACTGACAGAAGCTGACATGTATCCTGTGGGCTAACTCACTGTCCAGGGAAATATAATACCTGGACAAAGATGACAAAATGAACATCTCCAAATAGCAGAATGAAAGCAATGGCAGCTTGAATAAGAGAGAATGTGATCAGATCACTGAGTGCAGGTGCCGGCAGCCCTTAGAGCAACACATCCAAATCATACATTCAAATAAGCAGTACCAATAACAGTGTGAAAGGCAAAGAGACCTGAAAGGCCAGAACAGGTAAGCGATCAGTCCCATTGGGTTAAAGATGGGGTTAAAAACTGGAGAACACCTCTGTTAAAGAATCCCCTAGTATAAGGGATGGTGTCCACCTTGGATGCATGGAAGACATCCACATGGCCAGTGGACGGCTTGAAATTCAGTATGCGTTCAAGCACCTAGATGAAATGAGGCAAGGACATTAACAAAGGACTTGACCTTCAGAGTCATGTAAGCACCGAAAGAGGCTGTGAATTGCTCAGTGGATCATTGCCCTAAATGTAAGGCTCACAGTGGATTTTAAGGTCAGGCTTCAATCCCTGGGACTCTAACTGTAACCTACCCTCCTTGTCCAGAATTGCTGAGAGGGTTTTGGAGGCAGAGCAAGACCCTGGCTTGACTTCAGTCCTCCTCTTTGTCTTTCTCTCCATTTCCTTGTTCCAGGTTCAAGTCTGCAAAATGATTGATGCTGGAGCTGGGAAAGGGAAGACCCATAAGAATAAATGCTCTCTTCTTGTTTTTCATTCCTGGCCTGTGCTGCTGGCAGATGTGGCTAAGGACAGTTTTCCTCTGCACTGCACTCACTTCCCCTTCTACTGCCATAACAGAAGGTAAGTCATCTATGCCCTAGCTTCACGGTCTCATTGAGTCTTCAAGGTCACAAGGGAGGCTCAGCTTTGGCTGTGTTAGGACTTGTTCACTGGAACTCTAGATCTGGTTGAGAGACCAATTCCCCCTCAAAATCCAGAAATTATGGTACTTCTATACCATGATATTGTTCCTGCTACAGGGTTTCTTGATGAGTGCTTCACTCAGGGTGCCATTTCGGCTTCGAGGACTACTGTTTGAGGCTATTAGAATTGTTTCACCCTTTCCAGTGGCCAGAAATAGTTTTAGGTAGGATCAAGGCCACAGCTAAAGATCTGAATTGTCCTTCTGTCTTTACACTCTTGCCTGATATCCCGTACTGGATTCATGAACAGATTGATAGCAGTATTTAACAAATACCAGAATTAATATGTATCATGGGAGGATTGTGCAATGTTATGTGTCAGTAACCTGCACAAATCCTTCATGCTTCCCTTCTGGACTCCCCAGGATGGGAAGTTCTTTGCTTAAAGCTTTGTGAATGAGAATATTTATCGAAGGGATTTTTAAAGCTTTTCTAAAGTAAAAGCTTAATTATATGTTGTCACTGACTTTTTTTTTTTTTAATAGTTATTAATGAAAGCTCCTTGGCTTGTGTGTGGTGACAGATTCTGCTGTAGACAACTACTCCAAGTGATTTTGGTAAACCATTTGTTAGCTATATCAGAGCAAGATGCCATGCAGGTACAGATAGCGAAGACATCATCCAACAAAAATGCACAAAGCTCTCCTGGACTGCTAACGGAAGGAATAATGTTCACCATGGCCACCTGGGAAACCCTTTAAATCAGGCATCAGTTTGTATAAAATCCTGAAATAAGCAATCGTTAACATGGAACAGATTCTTTCTTGTAAAGGATGAATTGCTACTTGTGATTTTTTGTTTGTTTGTTTGTTTGTTTCAACAAAACCCATCTGATACTATTTAAACCACCAAAATATCAATTTGTCCTGTGAAGGAAGCTGAATCTGGGAGAAAGACTGAGGACTGTATAGTGAAAATTACATCACCCTCTCCAAGGGGTGTTAATATAATTTCCTGCCTTGAAATACAGGAAAGAGGAAAGTTAAATAAGTTAAGGAAAATGAGAATAGCTTCCATGGAAACACCAAAACAAAAACAAAACAGGAAAAACAAGCATGATGCTACATAAATGACCCCCTTCCCTATGACTCTGATACCCCATCCTGCTGTTAATTTGGAAGTCACTGATGTTCCAAGATATGATCAACTGAGCCTAGGCTCTGTGCCCCAGCTCAAGAGCCCCATATTCAGTGTCCTCTACCCTTGCCCCAGGCTCTGGTCCTGTGCAGCTGGAAAAGTCATCAGATGGACCTGAAGGGGATCAGTTTATAATGCTTCAACACCCACACCATGGAGGGCCGCATCCGCTGAGTGGGTGTGCAATGGTGAAGTGTAAGACCCCAGTAAATTATAATGCAGTTCACTGTAATTATGACAGCTGTCTGGTTTTGAATCAAGAAAGAGGAAGGCAATCTTATTAATCTTTAAGGCATAAGATCTTTTGGGCAGAAACCAGGGGTTTTGGGGTGTTCTTACAGAGAACCTACTTGAAGGAGGCCAGGATGAGAGATGCTTTGGTATTTAGCTAAGGACTTAACAGCTGATTGTTTTCAGTTTAGAGGTAAGAAGAGCTAAATGAGCCAGTATAAAATATAAGTTTCCAGAAGCCTGAACAAAAACAAACCAATCTGCGTCCTCACTCGCTTTGTCAGAAAACTGGTGGTTTTCTATGTGTTCAGTAACTGCCTCATCTCCTCCAGAGGAAACTCTTCTCTGCTGGTGGAGCATCATCACTTCCTCGGATCTCATTTTTCTGCTCGGGTGTTTTGCCTGTAGTCAAAAGCAGATGTGAGTTTAATTTGGGTTGTGCAATTTCATGTTATGCACACTATGTTTCTTTTTGCTATTTTCTACAGCTACACCACTATATCTCAAGTATCATAATACCATTAACATTTAGAAATGGTTTTAAAAAATATATATTTTTTTTCATCTCGTGTTGGTGGGGATGCAATCATAGCAAATTGCTGCCATGGTGAGTTTGGTGGTTATGATGGGGAGAACAATGCCTTTCACTGAAATCATTTGAGATGGCACAAGTGAGTCTATATTTCCAGGTCTGCCTCTCAGATGGCACTAACAGAGAGCAAAATGCTTGGTGGTTTATTTTCATGATGACAGGCTTTTACAACACAAATTGACTGCTGCAAAAAAGCCTGGTGTAGCGACAACATTTACACACATGAAACAGCACTGAGAAAAATATTCTGATATCCCCCACACCCTTTGTATTGAGGTTCACAAAATGGCATTTTTGAGACAGCCAACTCACTGGTAATAAGTATGTAAAAACTACCAGTAATCCTTCTTCACTGATTCAACTTATGCCTATTCATGGCCCTAAAATATTCAGAAGACAAGCCTTTCTTGAAAATAGATGTCCATGCTCACCCTTCAAGAACCCTTCCAAGTTCATGTTGGACACCCATGTATAAGGTGCATGGTGCCCAGTGCTAACAAAAGCTTTTTGTCAGTGTAAATAGCTTTATTTTTTTTTTCTCAGCTTCCTCATTTTTTTAATGACTAGAGCAAAACCATACAGTAGAAACAACTTCTGATTGGTTTTGATTTTTTTTTAATGTTTGTTTGTTTGCTTTGTTTTTGAAGCAACCTGGTTTGAAAGCGAAGCTTTAAATGAACCTGACCCAGCTGTTCATTTCCCATTTTCGAAAGCCATTTTGGTCTATATTACTAGCCCCAGCAAGAAAAACTGTCCAAAGTACAACAACGGTGAGGACTCCAGGCTGTGCACAGAGAAATAACGGAGATAAAGTTTCTTGCTTTTGTATTTCAAATTCCCTTGAAAAAAATCCCAGCCTTTAAAAAAAAAAAAAAAAAAAAAAAAGGCTTTGAACACCCTATACCCCTGAGGATACGTTGTTTTTGTTTGTTTTCTCTATTCATTAATGCCCCAAATTAACTTTATTAGACAATAGTATCCTATCCCCAGTAGATGGTGCTGTTAGTTTCAGCTTTTCACTCCATCACACCTGCTGAGCTTTTAGAAAGAAGTGGGTCAGAAAAAGCCAGAGCTAAATTGCAGCAGATCTGGGCAAGTTCTTTGGAGTCAGGGACAAAGGGACTAGTTTGTGCACAGACGACTTGCATGGATGCTTCGGGTTCCCTTCGCTGGTGCTGGGAGCATTCAATGCATCCAATAATAACCCACCTGTGATCATCACTTCTGCCTCTGAGCTGTTTAGTTGAACAAACATGTAATTCCAATGGCAATTTCTGCACTCCTGTATAGACATCTGGCATTTCCCAAGTACAGAACCTGTTATTCAGCTGGCTCTTGGCTGGACTTTAGTGGGATTAATTCTGCACTTTCTATTACTTCCCTCTACTTCCCCACTCTATCCTTGAAAATAAATAAATAAATAAATAAGAAAAATCCAATCTCAAACGACCCCCCCTTTTTTTTCTTTCTTCAGGACTTTTTGCACAATGTTGCCAATGCATATCTCTTTGAAGGAAACTTGGTAGGTTATAGCAAACATCCACAATATGCAAAAGCAGATCAAATAAGAATATATTTGGCAACTGCGTGGAGGTAGAGTGGGTTTCATGACAGCTGATGAAAAAAGCACTATATTTAAGAACAAATGAACAACAAAAATGGCCAGAAATAAATCATCATCAGTTCTCAGCTTTTCTCACAGGAGAAGAGAAATACATTTTAAGTTTTTTTTTTTTTTTTAACCACATTCACCAGGAAAAAAAGAAAAAAAAAAGAACAAAAAAAGAAACATCATGCTCTAGTAGTGTGGCTTAAAAAAAAAAAATAAAGCAAACTAAATTCCAGTAGTTTGTGAGATGTAGAGTTAATGAAGCCTGGTTTCTACGGATTTGTATTTCTCAGCGGATCAGCCATTTAACTGTAGAGAATTTCTTCTCATATATCCCAATATCTTAATGTACAGTGTGGCTGTAAAATGTAGGCTGCCATGTTTAATTACATGAGTTAGCACATGAAAGTTTTTAGAAACAAAGTTATGAGCATTTGAACTGTCTTCTCTAGTCAGATTGCAGTTTTTCTTAAACTTCTGGGAAAATAATTATCTTTGTGATCTCTGTTCTCTGTTAAATTCATCTGACTGTTGACAAGTTCCACCCTTGATCTACAGTCCGCAGTGAGGTGAGAATGCCCGAACACGTGCCAACTTTCCTCCAGAGAAGGGACTTCCCAAATCTACTGACAGAGAAGAGTAGGAGTGAGACACTTGCATGCTATTCAGGAAAAACTCTGAAGATCAGAGCAGAAGCATGAATTACTTGAGTGACTGAGCCCTGCTAGTATTTCCTAACCTAAGCAAATCCTTATCAGGATACTGCTGGGGTGAAATTGCTTTTAGACATTTCTCAACCTCTCACATGCCCTAGAAAGTCCCCTTCTAGGAAGCTTTGTAAATGTGGATGAGGTACATGTTAGGAAAGGTCACATCCCTCACTCAGCAGCCTTACCCGTGCAGAAGCAATGTTGCCTCATGCAACACAACCCAAATCAACGTTTCTCCTGCACTCTTGACTAGGATTTTCTAGTGGCCAAGAAGGTATGAACTCTGATCAAACCTTTTCTTTGCATCATAATAGTTAGATTTTTTATTCAATTATTTATTTATTTTTCACCCAGCTGCCTATAAGATCTGTAGGAACACAGTCATTTATGAATTCTCTGTCAATTTATATGACATCATCCATTACTTACAAAGTCATTAAGGAGATGAGAGTGAAGCCACACATACCCTTACGTTTGGACCATAAAAGTCTGTGTGCTTTGACAGTACACCTAAAAACCTGTGTTTGAAGCACACAGATTTAAAGTGAAATGTTCAAGTAGCTTGAGGAAATTTTTGATACCTTCACTCTAATTTAATGTTTATAAGTGAAATCTTTACTTTCCTAATGCCACATCTTGCTTTCTGATGAGAGACAGAATTTAAGCACTTATGCATAATTCTCCCACCCCATTCAGTTTCAGTCAAGATGCTTTTGGTAAGCCCTTAGAGGACTGAGTTAAATTTAAATTAACTCAATCCACATCTGCGGTGTAAAATCTCTTCCTTCAGCAGCTGCTGCTGCAGTGTACCTTCTTCCCGGACACCCTGGGACAGCAACGTCCTGAGAAATGTGAGGATGGGTTACATGATGTTTTGATCTCCTGAGTAGCCTTGTGATGGTCAAGATGGAAATGTCAGCATTCCCAGCCTAGTTCCACATACAACAGTCACTTCAGCCTCAGAGATAAGACTGGACATCTTTACAACTGTTTTTCAATTGCTGTCAGCAGCAATCATCTGGATAGTCAAATCTGCCCTGTCTGGGGAATTTTCAGGCTTACACACACATACTTATCCGTATGCAAGCATATATACAAGAATATATGTGAAAAAACTCTATATATTAAGTAATATAACTTCGTTGAATTAATATAGGCACATTTAGAGGCACTGGGAATAGAGAAATATTCACTATAATTGCTCTTCACTACAGATTCATTTTATGAAGATGAGGAGATTGAAATAAACTACTTTTGTAAAGAGGCTATTCACTGGGAGCAAAAGAGCTAATTTTGTAGCTGTCTCATCACTAGACTTTCTGTCTTTTGTGTATAGATTTATTCTTTTTTTTTTTTTTTTCCCCCCTATGTATATGGCAAATACAGTGAAAACTAGTTATCTATGGCATTTACTGAAGTACAGACATTCAAATACAGTGAAAACTAGTTATCTATGGCATTTACTGAAGTACAGACATTCAAGAACTAGTATAGACAATTGAGAAGAAACAGAAAAGTGAGCTGATAGTATAAAACAGTTCAAAGAAAGAGGAAATGAACAGCATTAGGGCCACAGGGTCTGGAGCAATGCCATGTCCCATGTGCAGTGCACTCTGGGGAGATCAGACAGTTGCAGCTCCATGACTGGTGAACAAGCCCCCCTCTTAGATTTGTACTGTACCTTCCCCTGTTCCCAATGTGAGCACAGATTAAGACAGTTCCCAGAAACTGAATCATGGCTTGGCCATCCCCACCGCAGGGAGTACAACTTCCTCAGATGTATGTAACATCTTTAGGCGCTTTTCTCCTACTTCCATGAAGACAGCTGGATTTTCAATGTTTACACCCTGCTCATCAACTGGATTTGATCATTTATTTATTTGATATCCCCTAACGTTCCCAAATGGGTAAATGTAGAATCCTGAATGAATCAGTCCAAGGGCTACATCACTCTTCACTGGCCCTGGGCTGTTGTGTAGGAGGTCATTAACTCCAGGCTCCTTCCAAGCCCAGACTACATTTCAGTCATGAACTGATGTAGGGTTTAATCTAGAAAATCATTTAACAGTTGAATCTTGAAGTGTGCTGAGCTCTCAGTTGGATTCAGCAGTTAAAATGTGTTTTAACTGGAGGCTGTGGAGTCCTCAATGCAACAGCATCTTACTGACATTAAACGTGTGTTTTAGTTGTTCACTTGACTGAGGGAGATCCAGGCCTGAATTAATCTCCGTACTTTGGGTTCTCACTAGTGTTTGAAGTCCAGATTTTAGAATTGCTTGCATATCTTATCAATCAGGTGAAAAATAGTTACATAAGGAGCTTTCAGTGATTTAATCAGCCTGGCTGATTTAAGGTTTTGAACTGAGGAGGAAGATGAGGGTTGGAATAGTCACTCTGATCAGCTTCAGGGATTTAACAAAGTTGTCTTAGTCTCAGTGTTCTCTGAGACTCAGGAGCCTTGTGTGTTAGTGTACACATGCGTGCATGTGAGTGTGTGTGTGTACGTGGCTTTTCCTAAAAGCCACAGAGGAGGTGTCCAGTTCACTCTGCCAATTTTATAAGGAATCTCATGCCTTAAATTTCTACAGATTGAATTTAAACTACAAAACAGACTGAATTTTATTTCCTTGAGAAATTAGGCAGCTGCTGTAGACAGAGGAATGACACAACCCTTGTGCCTCCAAACTAATAAGTAACATACAATCCTTCCAAACGAGCAGAAATATACTGCCCTCAAAGCTCTACCTTCATTTCTTTTCTTCTCTAGAACAGGAAAAGTAGATGCTTTACTATTAGCTACTCTTATTTCTGTAGTATCCATGCATGCAACTCTCATTGAGGAGGAATGGAGACCTGAGGCATCTAGAGAAAGAATATGACCTAAAGAACTGGGGACTACTTGGTGCCAATGTTAGTTTACTGCTGAGACTGTGGAGTTAATAAAATTAAAGAAAATTGTGTATTCAGTCGTCACAGTGAGACTACATTTTGCTGATGCTTTCTGGAGAGATTTTGTACTGTTTGGAGATATTTAAACATTTACTCGGTATGAGGCACCACACAACTTGTTACCATACTGCCATACCGCATCAGTAATTATTTGGTCTGATTATGCTTGAGTGGAGATGGAGGGACTGCTATACTATACATTAACAGGCAATATTTACTCCCCTATTGGTGCTGAAAAATTGCATGAAGGGAGGCTGAAAAAGCAAATAACCACCTCTTGTGCTTGCTATTGAGAACATGGTTACAGTTAGAGACGGCTCAGCAGTTAGGCTCCTAAACGAAAAACACTTTTCTTGATTTTGCTTAGGAAAGGTCATCTGGTTCTGGCTTTGTCTTTGGACAAATCTAAAAAACAAAACAAAACAAAAACAAACAAATGAACAAACAAACCACAAACAAACAAACAAACAAAAACACAAAGCAGAAGTCGACAAAAGCCAGGCCATGTTGCTTCTTACTGTTTTTGAATTGTATCCATTGCCAAGGTGTCTAGAAATAACATATCATTGGTGTGGATCTTATGGGTTATGTTTGAACATGGAAGTTGTGCGTGTTTTTAGATTTTTGCTCAAAGATGCATCCTCTTGAGTTGGATGATGCTATGCTGTGATAATACAAGGTTATCCTCCTCAAGGAATCAGTAGATCTTTAGAATTCTATATGCTGGAATTTAATCATATCTTGAGAATGTCACTGTATCATATTTATGGAAGATTACTTACAAAGTAAAAGTGCTTAAGGGGCAATGTAAAAAGGAGAGAGGCTGAAGATGTGACCCTGCCCTAAGTGATAGTTCTTGGATGACTAAATAGAGGAATACACTTGTGGTCACAAAGACCAAGCAATATATACATACTCCTTTGCTTAGTCCTAATGCACGATGTGAAAGCTGTTTTATACAGGGACCTTTTTCATGCAAGCTCTTGGTAAAATGGTGTTATTTTGGGGTGAGTAGTTTCATAATTTTGATATGGGTTGGTAGCCTCTCTTTTCATTGTCAGGCAGCATTATTTTCTTGTGTATAAAATGCTTGCCATTCAGCTGCAACAAAATCAATTTGTAAATTTTATTTTCTGTTAAGATAAATAAATCTGTAGGACTTACTAGAAAAACCAAGAGCTTGGCATATTTCTAAACTCTTAGGCCCAAGAACAGAATTCTGCTTACTTACACCATCACACTCCTAAATAACCAAATCAGAATTCAGTTTGCTGTCACCAAAGCCATAGCAATCAGACAGTGCAATTATGGGCTATTATTATGTGCTCAGTTGTAATGATTATGTATGGGACTGATTCCAGGTTAACAGCCAAGGCTAGATTTTGTTTATTTGCTTGTAAAGCTTCTATCGCATTTCAGACATGGTATAAATATGAACTATGACCAAGCCTTACAGTAAAAGAGCCCTGTGTAAATTGAAAGTGATATGACTGCTACAGTATTTGGTTGTTCACCAGTGGAGTCCACCAATATGTCTACAGAAAAATAGAAGAAAAAAAAAAAAAGGAAAAAAAAAAAGAAGCAAACAGTGAAATGGACTTTGAGCACTTAGAGTACTTGCTTATAAAGCTGTGGTATCCACAGGACTATTAATTCACAGGAGGATGCCAAAAACACAAAATTATGATGTGTCAGTTTATCTGCCTGGCAAACAGCTGTGTGCTCTGTTCAGAGTCCTTGCTACACACAGATTTCTGTGACTGAACCAAGAGCAAACAAAGACCATCAGGAGCAAAAGCATGTGAATCTATTAACAAGTGAAGGGAGGTGCTTGGAGCAACAACAAGAGAGCATTTGTGTATGCAAACTGGTGAATGCAATTTCCTGAAAAATGAAGAGGAAGGAAGAACGGAAAGTGATCTGAAATGCTAGGAGATATATAGATTAAAGGGAAGAAATATGCAAGCAACCTCATACTAATTTTAGCAGATTTAATATGATATATAGGATCTATTTCTAGCTTCCCAGGAGAGTGTCTTGAATTTCAAATGTGCTTCACTGATGTCTCTGGCCAAACCAGACTCTGGAATATTAAACTGCTGAGTTATTATTTGCATAACTGTACATATTCTAAATGCCTCTCAAAACAAACAAACAAACAAGCGAAGGAAAACCAAAACCAACCAGCCAACCAACCAACCAACCAACAACAAAACAAAACAAAGCAAAAAAACACCAGAACACCAAATTCGTCTGAATTGTTTATTCTCCAGTTCTCCCTTCTTTCATGGAAGCCCAACCACAGAAGCCTTTTAGTTCATCTGACGCTATGATTACTTAATTATCAATCCCCAACTCTACCTCTGAATTATTTTCTCCTTTCTCAGAATGTTCTACACATTTTCATCTGATTATTCTCAACCCATGCCTACCTACTTCTTCACATATTTTATGTTTCTGTATCTGAACTCTCTTTCTATGTAGTTACTTTCTCTACTGAGGAAAGCTTTATATTTTTGAATTTAGTGGTTCTTCCCTCCCTGTATTTCCTGAGCAATGGTTGGACTTATACTAGTCTTAACTCTTTGACTTTGAATAGAATGTTGCTAGTGTGCTCTATGAACCACAGTTCATCCATTCTTCCATTGTATTTAGATCCAGCTGGGAAGCAGTTATTAAGTTACTTTAAATGGAACATACTCTGTAGGCAGAGTCAGAGAGCAGGTCCTGAGCTCTCCCCACGCTCTTTCAAACAAGGAAAAATACAGTGAGACAGAATTCTAATATGAAATCTGTATAATTTTTTTTGTGTGTAAGGTGTTAGCATTGCCCATCCTTTCTTATTCTAATCTTAATAGCATTCCTCAGAAAAATCTGTCAGAGGTGATGGGATATGACTTCACTGCAAAGGTAAGCTTCAACTCATACAAAAAAGTCAAGCACCAGCCTGACAATAGTGAGAAATTCCAGATAAACTAGGAATTCTTTGGGGGATCTGCTGACTGAAACCTGAACACTATTTTGCTGTGCACAGCTAGGATGGCAATCTATCTAATTCACAGTACAGAAAGACAGTAATCAGCTAAAACGTCTGAAATTTCTCCAAAAGCTTTCTGTTATTTCCCTAGAGCCAAATTTTCTTAGCATATCCTCAGAAATCACCTATTATTCTGTATATATAAATTCAAAATTTAAATTCCTTTTCATTTCTGCCTTGCTGTAACTTTGCTGCAGTTTCAGACGTGTCTGAAGTGTGTACAGTGCTACCAGAGGCAAAAAAAGTATGCCACACTTGTGCCACACAAGATGTCCTGAATAAACAGGCTGCCCTCCAGTTGCTTCAGAAAATGACAGGTCTCCTGCAGATACAACAAATAATCCTACAGGAAACATGGGACCTCTGGAATAGCAGCTTGAGGGCATCTCAGATGTCAGTAACACCTATGATTGGGCAATTAAATCAAAACCCAAAGCCCTGTTCCTGCAGGAAACATTGTATAAAATTCAGATGTCTAAGAGTAGGTGTTGTCAAATGGTAATTTATGACTATGGCAGGTATCTCAGTTGTCTGCATGAGAGTAGCAAATCTGGTATATGTCCTAGAGGAGAGCTGTTCCCTTCTGAAAGAGCAAATGGAAGGCAGCTGAGATTCATAGGTGGTCCTACACAAGCTTTGGTAAAGGTGTATCTTAAATATCTGTTAACTATTCAGTTCCCTTGCAAATACTGACAGGCAGCAAATTTAAATACAGATTTCTTTCTCTTGATCAGATTTTTACACAATTTCAATTGAAATCTACCTATCCATGAAGCCATGCTTGAAGACCTCAAATAAAGGGAAAAATCATGTCCTTCAGGTTCCTCCCAGCTCACATTCTACCCCAATCCAGCCTGCCCTCATAGATATATTCCAAGATTTAAATTAGGCAATTAACTGAATTAATTTAATTAATGCAGTCATCTTGAACTTCCAGGGGTCCATAGAGCTAAGCGATTCTTACAAACGTAGATAACCTATCAATACAAAGCATCTCTCCTTCTCTGTCCATCTATATTAAATGCTTACATAAGTACAGACATATATATATATATCAGTGTCCTTCTTTGCAGATTAGTTATTACCAGTTCTGGAGGCATTCTGGATTTTAACATTAAATGAATACTGTACTTTTCAGAAAAATAGCCCTTAGCTGGGATACGTAGATAGGGACTGCAGTGACAGACGATGTTGGCACACACATATAACACCCTTAGTCTTTCTGTATCAGCTTGCTATTTACCAGGAACTCTAAGCAAACTGTCGTATTTTCAGGCAGATCATGCTCTGCACATACTCCTTCTAACCTGTCTCTCTGTGGTCCTCCTGCAATCATTACTGTACCCATCAATCACATTCATGGTCAAGATAAATGGCCTTCTCAGTGGCCTGGGAGTACTCTTATCTATGTCACTGAGAGATTGCAAAAAGCTCCCTCTTAGGAAGCACTTCTTAGGAAGCTTCCCTTCTGAGGAAGCTTTCTTAGGAAGCATTGCTTCCTACCTCCCGCACCAAGACAGAAGAGGTATCTATCCCCGAACCTTGTATGAAGATGCATAAACACCAAATTAGAACAAGGCAGTGCTTCAACCTGAGAAAACTCAGGGTGGAACAGACTAAATAAAAGAGTATGAAAATTATCTTATTTATCAAGTGTACCTGTAAAGTTGTTCCCTCCTGCTTTACAACCAACACTCTTCAGTGTTTTCTCATGATGCACAAATCCAGCACCCCTCACAAAGGAAGTCATCATCTTTATCAAACCCTTTGTTGCTGTGGGGTCTTTTCCTAGCACAGTCCCTTCTTCCCCTATATTTGTGCTACAGACATCCACAAGATCTCCTTCATTCCTCGTCTACCCAGCTCTTCTCCAGCTGCTCCTTGGCAAACACAATCCTTCCTTCCAGAGAGTTCTGCAGCAGGCAGAACAAAGACTCAAGCAGCTGTCTGTCCTCCTTCCAGGCACTCCCTTTATAATGAAATACACTGTGTGCTGTATTCAGCCTACCAAATCATTTGAAAGCAAAGTAAATAGCCCATTTGCATCCAGTGTCTACGTAGCTCTGTCGAGTTCTGAGTACTTTCAAGAAGAACAAGTTATTGGACTTCAAATGGGTTGGGAGGTGAAATTGTTTGTCATTAGACAAGGGGTTCCTGCTGGTCTTGGATTCACTGAGCAAGTAAGTTCAAAATCAATCAGATCAAGACAGAGACAAGTCTTCTACTGAGTGAATTTACAGGACTAACATTTTCTTTTTAAGGTCCTTTTCAATCCTGTATACTTCACTCGTCCCTTTTTGCTGAAAGATGAACGTTAATATTTTTGTTCTTGTTTGTCTGTCACCCGTACTGCAAGAATCAATGTTCTACTTAGGGAAATTATTCAGCAGGTATTAATGCTTCTATGCTTCTTCATAAACCTCCATATCTATTTTCTCTCTCTCTCTATCTCTTTTTTTTTTTTTCCAATTGCAGATTGAAATCCCATATGAAAGTGCTACTGCTGCAATCACAGTTAAGTTTACTGAGTTTATTAAAGGAGAGAGAGAAAAAAAATGAATTACAATAATATAAATACATGATATGCAGAATGTAAACTTGAGTAGGGTGTTGTGTGTTTGAGTGGGGAAACCAAACCAGCATCATATTAAGGCAGCTTGCTTCTGTTATGTAAATGTACAGTTTGATGGAGAAGCAAGAGAAATATATAAGTAGTTCTTCCAACATGAATAAGCTTCTTTCAGAGCTCACTGAAGCCACTGTTGGTCTTTGCACTTCTTCATGAGACACTTCTTCCACAAGTCACTTCAGCGTAACAACATGAGCAATACGATATAAACAAAATAAAATATTGCTTAAAACAAAAAGCATCCATTTCCATTTAGAGCAGGGGTCTGGAACACTTTCTCTGAGAGCAGACAGTGTCACACACTGAGAGAAGAAAAGAAAAATGATTCCATCAGTTGAGCCCTTCCCTGCTATAGAGATGTCAAATTTGAATACAAACACATGAGCTTTGTTGTTTTCTATTTTCTTTCAACCAAAAGGTGCTCCTTATTAAGCAAGGGAGTAGTAGTAGTAGTACTACAATTCTTTGCTTTCTGACTTTATTTTCTAGAGCAAAAAATATTTCTGGTATGCCTTCTTAGATAAAAGACCTGGTATTCAAATCACTCACACCTAAAATAGGTATCTTAGTTCTCCATATCCAGGACGTCCTGAACTGTTTGTTGCTTTATCCCCAAGAAGGCATTCTGTTTTGTAATCATCTTTTCAAGGAGACAAGGCACTTCTTTTTTTTTTTTGTAGAGATGTTAATTTTGAGGATGTTCTTTATAGAATCTTTTAATAGAAACACTGTACTGTAGATAGCACAAGTAAACTAATCCATGCAAAATAAGAATTATATAATGCAAATTTTCTCAGTATTTTTACTGAGATTTTGGTTAGAAAGGAGTTCAAGATAATTATTTTCTCCCTGTTGACACTTGAAATTCATTTTTGGTTCTTGCGTCTTCTCTGAAATGGCCACAACCATTATTTTTGTAGGTTTTTAGCACCTGTCTTCTATATAGCCTCCCTTCCCAGCCTGCAATTCATGGCCTGACATCCATTTGTATAATTCAGATTTAAACTAGCTTGCTGAGATCAATACTAGCACATAATTCAAAATGTGCTTGTAACTGCAAGGATGGACATCAATATTTAATACATCTATCAGTTTTAAGTATTCTGTTAGGTGTGATAATATGGCTGACTACTTGCTTAATTTTAGGCTCAATATGGAGGATACAGAACTAAATGAAAAGAACAAAAAATCATTCAAAATGCACACAACAAACAAACAAACAAGTGAACCAACATCGAGAAAACACACACACACAAAAAAAAAAAAAATAGGCCAGGAAGAAATAAATTCAGAATTGACAATTTCAGTTTAGAGATTTAAAATTTAGGAGCAGCTGAAAATAATCTTAGATTTAATTTATTGAATAGTCTTAACACAAATGCAATACTAACAGCTCTACCTATGAGAGCCAATAAAATTAGTGCTGGAATAATTTTGTGTTTGGAAACAGTTGATGTAAGGAATTAATGAAATGAAAGGGTTAAAATATAAATAATGTTTTATTTGACAAATCCAAGAGTGACAAACATACTGACACTGTGAATGAATCCTGATTAACACTGAATCGATACATTTCCAACTCAGGCTTCCCAACTCAGGAATCTTGGTCTTTATCTATATTTCCACAATAATAAATGTAAAGCTCTTAGGTCCCAGTGTGGTGTTGACCTGATTAACATCAGAAAGAACATGTATGTAACATATTTGCTTTTCTAAATCAGCCTTGTGCAATAATCTATTATTTCTATCCAGTAATAGAAATCTCTGAACATGTAAAACGTACAGATTTTGCAGACTTTTATAGATTTAGCTTTTTTTTTTTTTCCCCCCAAACAGAACTTCCATTAGGAATCTAAACACAGTTCCCAGCTGCTCATTAACCCGTTTAATTTCCTCAGTGAAAGTGAGACTGAAAAAAAAAAAAAAAAAAAAAAAAAAGCATTAGTCAAAGTGAATATTCCTGGGCATTCATCTAAATGTTTCTAATTTTAAAGCCTAGCTTGACCATTTAAGTGCTAGCAGACTGGAGTCAATTTGTTAGTATAAAAGGCACCTTTGGCTTTTGTGACTGAAAATGAATGATGAAACAATTACTCTCCTAGGCTACAAAACACTTACTTATAAACAACACCCGAAGTATAGAGTATAGTACATTAGTACTAACAACAAAATAATTAATTGCTACCAGAATGAAGTATCGGGAGAGGTCTACATTGAGATACATTATTATCAAATATTTCAAACATTTTCTTAGTTATAGAATTATTGTATCACCTGCTAATAGTAATAGCAGCTCTAATTTAGACCTGAAGCACTTATAACTCTGCATTAGATAGTTATAAGTGGGCAGATGCAACTTTGCCCCTTCTCCAGAGACCTGCTTATCTGTAGAGTTTGAGATACTATTGCCGTTATCTGTTAGCTAGTTCCTTAAGACAAGTGGCAGACACCTGCACATTACAGATAAAGCCTGTGGGATCAACTCTATGTTGCAAACCATGGTGAAAGCTGTATCTGAACTTTTCTGAATATCAAAAGCAGGAAAGAAACTTCTGAAGAAGAAAGATGCTGCTTACCAGAAAAACGTGGGTGATATTGTTTCTATATTTTACATTAGTGAAAATGACTTAGCATAGTTACAAGTTAGTGGAATGAGTTGTTTGTTGATGGAGAACTTCATTACAGCTGTGCTCCATATGTACACCTAATGAAGTGGCAATTACATAGCAAGTTAGAGAGGGTAATCTTGTTTTTTTTTTTTTTTTTTTTTAATATGTCTGTCCAACAACTTTTTCCTTTCAAAATTCTCTCTCCATGCCTTCTCTTCTTCTTGGTCCTGTCATCACCCTTAGAAGCATCGAGTTGCTAATGACATTTTGGAATTGCAACCTGCTCTCCTTTCCAACTAATTTGGCAATTTATGTCTACCACTCTCTTCAGCTACCTATGCTACTACCTACAACATTCTTTACAGAGGCAAACAGAATAGTTCCATCCTCCTTGATGGTGCAGTCTACTGAAAGGAAGCCGATGTTGCTGACCAATACAATCTCCAGTGCAGGAGCAATGAAATACAGAAATTCCCTGTTATACTTTGAACATTAACAACCTATGACAATATTGTGTTCCAGAAGGCAGCAAAAAGCCAGTCTGGGAATACCCAGGTGCTAGGACACATGTCCTATCTCAGACATAGATAAAGGTAGATATGTCCATAGACAAAAGGATGTTTGTGTGTCGAACATGGAACTGATGGAGAAGGGTTTGAAGAAGTATGGTGGTAAAAGGAGGAAGCCCAGAAGACCAGTTAATCAGACTGAAATGACAGAAGAGCAGGAGATCACAACAAGCTAGTTGGCATGTCTATGCCCAGGATAAATCTCTGGTAACACCTGTTTCTGATTCTGTAAATACTAGCAATGTGCTTACAGTTTACCCGTTATGTCATAAAAAAATTTAATTCTGGGATATTCTGAGGAAAATAAATTAAGGTCTTCATTGTCACTGCCTGCTTGTCTCAAGAAGTGATTGGCTGTGGCCCGCATGGTATTTTGGGAGCAGCAGAGGAATATTTTGCACAGCACTCAACAGAATCTTGTTATTCTTTATTAATAAAAACAAGAAGTGACTTTGCTGAACTCTGCTGCGTTTTTTTATTAATTACTATTATTTACTGTATGGCATAATACATAATAGGGAGAAAAGCACTTTGCTTAAATGAGATCAGAATTGTATTATCTTGTGTGGTAAGAAAGAAAGCAGCACAGTGAAAGTATGTAATTAACTTGTACCATGAATGATGTGGTGGAATACAAAGGCCAGTGTAGAGCTAACGCAGTGGATTCAAAATAATGTGTTCTCATGCACAGCATTCTGGAGGTGTACATTATTCCCACCATTTATTCTGTTTCCCAAATCATGGTGTTATTTGGAAAATAATTTGAACCAAAACAAAACAAAGCCTAAATCATATGCCTTTGTGCAGGAATGAAATCTCAGTAAAAAGGCATGTAGTGCTTCCTCCCCCCAATCCTCCTTTGTGCAGCAATGCAAAGAACATTATATGTCAAGGAGCACGGCACAGCAAATAACCCATTTGCAGCTTAACTGCTTGACAGTCCCAGGAGCAACTCTGGAGCCATCAACAGAACTGCGTTGGCTGCATCCCATTGGTTTGCTTTAGTCTAGTCACTTTGTATTAGCAATGTCACTCACTGTATTATAGCAGGACAGACAAAGCATGATGCTTTCTGTCACAGGAAGGAGCTGAAAGAAAATGTTGCCTGAAAAAAAAAAGTGTTGTTTTTCTCTTTTCTTTAAATATCTCAAACCAAGATTGTTCCCATGTACAGTATTTTCTTTTCTTCTGAGGATTCCTGTGGCAATTGTCAACTCCGTCTGTGCAGGAATCACTTCACTCATCCATTTAATGCAACCACTTCTGGGATGGAACATGACAGACAAGAGACAGCAACAGCTTTGGCATGGGAGAGGGAACTCTGGGACAAGGACATCAGGGCAGCTCTCTGCCAAGCACTTCCTACAGAACAATTCAAAACAGCATGGGAGAAATATATATATATATTTTTCCCTTTCCACACCCCTGTTTGAAAAGACTAGCTTACTTTCTAGAGCATCTTGGAATGAAAAGAGTACATCAGACACAGAGCCAAAATATTTCAAATCTTAGGCTTACAACATCCAGGCCTCAAGATATTATCTTTCAGAATACAAAGACCTCATATTGAGGTAGGAGTACTTGCAGAATACATTTATAAAGCCTATGCATTAAAATGTTGATACTTAGAATAAAACTAAGTTTAGCTTTCTAAAAATATTAGTACCGTCAGAGATACTCTGGGATATTCAAGACATCTGCATATGACTTACAAATATGACACAGGATCTAAGGGAGGTGTGAACCTTGTGAGGGGACAGCTAAGAGACAGCTGAGACACTCTAAGATATCTGAAATAGCACTGAACATCTGTTCAAGTTATTGAATTGAGCGACTATATTTACCACCAGAGGTCCAGAAGGATAACAGACTTTTCTTAATTTCAGATAATGTATTTAGTTGTCTCAGTGTGGTTTTCATTGTGTAACTTTAGATGTGACAAGTTTATTCTTTTCATTTTGTCACAGAAAGTGGAGATAGGAATTAAACAGGGTATGTCACCAATCAGGCAATCCATCACAAAATGACATCGTAGTTTTCTTTCCATAAGTTAATTTCCCATCCTAGATGTACATATGCCCTCTTAAACTCATTGTAGATGATCTCAGGCTGTTTTTATAAGCATCATCACATATTAAGGGCTGAATTGCCTTTTCTACAGCAGGAAGAAAGGGCCCTTCTTCAGAGATGCATGCAAGAATCAGTATTAATTCTCTTTTTCTCCCTTTTTCTGTTAGTTGATGTTTGAGGTAGCCTAGACAACTCTGTAGAAATCTATATTGCAGAGATTTTTCACTTGGTCAGATGAGTCCTGCCCTCTGTGCAGGAAGGTGAGCACTGCGGCAGAAGCAAGTATTTAATCCATGAATTTATTGAACAGAGAGCAACTTCTTTCTGTGTATACATAGTACATTCCGCAGACGATCTTTTCTTTTTCTTCCCCCACCTTTTTGGACTGTGACCTTTTTCACCATTCAAAAATAAAGTGGATCCAGCAAAATTAACTTCATAGATAAAGGAGGACTCTGAGTTCAATCAACAACTTCACTCTCCATATCCCATGTCTCCCATTGCCCATTTCTTCCTCTAACTAAGTGAGGTACCAGCTGAAGTGTCTGCTTTGCATGTGAATAGTGACCATGTATAAAATTAGCAATTTTGTAATATTTATTAAAGACCATGTGATTCAAAAAAGTCAGAAAATATTCTTCAGACACTGGCAGAAGTCTCCAGAGTTTATGTGACCCAGAAGATCCAACCCCAAAAGAAAGAAAGAGTACAACATGACTTTCTAATTACTGACATATTCCCTGGAGCTATCAACCTACCAAGTATAAACAACAGTGAGAACTGGATCAATTCAAAATGAGAAGCGGCTAACTTATGGAATGTGCAGAAAGGGAAAAAAGAGGAATAGTTCTTATTTTCTCCTTTGTTTCTTCTTATATAAAAATGAGAATAAGGCTGTAGCTTCCTCACCTGCTATGAAGACACTTGAACCATTATGTTGATTTGGAACAGAAATAATCCTGCCACTGGTTTCTTCTCCCCAGTTCTTACCCAACCTCTTTTCTTTTTTGTTTCTCAGACCAGAAGTTTTTGGCATAACACTGCTGTTACCGTGCTATTATAAATAAAATCCAAGACTAAAAGGGAAAGAGTGTTTCTGTCCTGTCATGTTAGATTTGTGCTGTGGAAGACACTACCTTGATAGATACAGGCAGTTCTGTGCTAGACTTCAGCAAACATTATGACTTTCACACTGAACCTTTATCAAAATATACCCTCAGAAAATAAATAAATAAATAAATAAATAAATACACAGAAGTGTTTTGTTTTTTTTTTTTTCCTTCTGGATTTTGTTTTCATTTTTCATTTGCAACAGAAAGTAGAGGAGAAGAAAAGGAGAGAAATTTTGATAAGGCCAATGCTAGCCATCCTCATTTAACAGTATGTGCCTATTTGCTGGGTGCAGAAGCTAGGTGTTTGTTCTCCCAGTCTCTCCCTCTGCACTAATCAATGTCTGACAGTCTTTGTAGGTAAGAGCCAACAGGTAGTCAGCAGTGGGGTCTGCTGACTTAAAAGAGGTCTTTTATTTGTGCTAGAAGTTACAGAATCAATCCCAGGCCCCTTCAGTTCAATGGCAAGGCCACAGATCACTCATCAGAGACCTCCTTGTGAAGTTTACTCACAGGAGCTGTCTCTGAAACTGTCATTTGAAACAGGTAACATTGGAAAGTCTCTTTTTTCATTACAATTTTTTGCTAGTTGTCTCTGCTATTAGTAGTATTTTTTCTCTTGCACCCGTCATAAAATGCAGATTCTATTGAACCGCCTTTTTTATTTATTTATTTTTTTGAGATATGAGAACAATAATAACTAAATCCAATGATCATTTCTTGTTTGTTTTTTACACTTTTGTGGTGAAAGATATAAATCCTGCCAGACTTCTATGGTATCAGAGAAGATGTAGGACAAACTGAGGGCCAATCTGTGCCTGGCATTTATGCAAGTTGGGGAGTGGGAAAAGCTGCTTTGAGAGGAAGGCTTCCCAACTGAGGACTAGAGAAAAAATATGGATCAACATGTAAATGCCCCTTTCACCCCTCCATCCCCCAAAACATCTTCTCAAATGAGATTGGTATTAGGGAAGTGACAGATGGAGAGCATTTGAGGAGTCTTTCATTGCCTGTTATGCAGTTGTTAGTTGTTGTACTCCTTTTTTGAGTGGGATTTAATGGGAATAATGATTTGTTACTCTCTGAGCCACACAACCTAGTCATTTTCATTTAACACCATTTTGTCCTGTTCAGATCCCTGCAGATTGCTATTGAAAATGTTAGTTTGATTATATGTATTTTTTAAAAACATTTTTATGTCTTTATTTTTTTAGAAGAGGCATGTAAGCCAATTGACAAAAGCCTTGCTTTTTTATCTTCTGTGTATCAGTTAGAAGTCTTCTGTGGTCACCAAGGCATACCAGCATGTTGTGGGTAAACATTGACGACAGGCCAAACTCCCAAGCCAGCTGCTTTCTCACTTCACCTCCTCAACAGGGCAGGGAGAAATGAGGATGAAAAAGCTCATGAGCTGAGGAAATGACAGGGAGCTGACCTGCTGATTACCATCAAGGGCAGAACAGAGTGGACTTGGGGAAAAATAATTTCATTTATTGACAATTAAAATAGAACCAGTGCTAAGAAACAGAAAGAACTAAAACATCTTTTCCCCAATACTT
The DNA here is from genome assembly GCF_964034855.1 of Anser brachyrhynchus. NCBI lineage: Eukaryota > Metazoa > Chordata > Aves > Anseriformes > Anatidae > Anser > Anser brachyrhynchus. The sequence continues at coordinate 155,741,509 of NC_137695.1, read as the reverse complement.
CTTTCCTAGTTCCAACATCCCCCCTTCATCATGACACCTATCCCCCAGAGGATCAGGGGATGGGATGGGATGGGATGGGATGGGATGGGATGGGATGGGATGGGATGGGATGGGATGGGATGGGATGGGATGAGATGGGGGCTGCGCTCAGTCCCCCCAGCCCCTCTCAGCCGCCCCTTCCTCCTCACACACGGCCCTGCTCCAGCAGGGGCCCTGCCCTGGGCTGCAGCCCTTCAGGAACACCCTGCTCCCGCGGGGGCTCCCCACGGCCGCAGCTCCCTCAGGAAATGTCCCCCTGCTGCGGCGTGGGCCCTCCCCGGGCTGCAGGGTGGAGATCTGCTCCAGCGGGGGCTCTGCAGGGCTGCCGGGGAATCCCTGCTGCCTGTGGGCCTGGAGCCCCTCCTGCCCTCCTCCTCCTGGGGCCTGGGCCCTCTGCTGCTTCTCCCTCGCCCTGGGCCTCCTCCTCGGCCTGTGCCCGCTCTGCCCTTTCGGAAATCTGTTTTCCCCGAGGTGCCGCCAGCTTGGTGCTGGGCTCAGCTGGGCCCTCTCCTGCCCACAGAGGTCCTACAGCTCCCAGCCACCACCTGGGCAGGGGCAGACTATAGTGTTGAAGACTGAAACTTCTCCTTGCTTTCAACAGGTCTAACAGCTGCGCACCTCTTCAGCTGGCTGCCCTTTTCTCTGTTGTTAAATACAAGTTATTTGCCTTTGCTTTCAAAACTCTCTGGAGTGTCTACACCTATCTGACACCCCTCAGTAATGCAAGGACTTTTGCTCTTTATACCATATAGCCTTTTTTATTTTCCACTTGGTTTTCCAGAGAAGCAACCTGATGCTTTCTTGCCATACTCCACCTCAGGCTGTGGATAAGCTGATAATGTAAACCTCAGTAAAATCAATCAAATTATTTATTTTGAGGTTAGTTGAAGTGAAAGAGGCGCTGTGCTCAGACAGCCCATTTCTTAAGAGCCCATACAGAAGGCAGCAAAAACCTTTAATGCATGGCAGAAAATACAGGGAAATGCTTCCAGATTTCTTTTGCTTGTTATGACCTTAACCACTTCCTTGGGGAAAATACAAAGGACTGAACTCAGGATTTAAGGGTCAGGCCTGAAAATATACACATAGCCATGTAGTCTCTCTCCATCCTTGGGATCACTTAGCAAATACTTAGCCCATACAGCCTAGGAAGAGGTTTGCAGCACCAGCCTTTCACAAAAGGATGAACTATGTTTAGACTGGATACTTGGGTTGTTTCTTTCCTTCTCATAAAAATATCTATATAAAGATCAGTGATCCAGAAAGTTCATCCCCCCCCCCCCCCCCCCTTTTCATTAATAAATACCTGGAATGAGACAGTCTCAAAACTTTGATCACACACAAAATGTATCATCAGTCACGTCCTGTACATTAGAACAGTCTTCAATCTGCACAAATATTCATCCCGTATTTGCAGAAATAAATATGGAGTGTGAGCTTCAGATGAATCAAGGTTTTGCCTTAGGGATCAGGTTTGGGCTGTTTGCTAATGCTACTTTGCATTTACTTTATTACCAGCAAAGGCTCAAATTGGGTCAGTGCACTGTACTGCTGGCACTGTGTTTTCTGTATTCCATCCTGTCAGATCTTTCCCTCTCCTCTCTGCAGATGAACAACAAAGTAGAACAGCTGAACAGAAGATGAGCAGGATGACAAAACGTGTCCTCTGCCCATTAGGACTGAGTCATTGCCCATGGTTCCCTTTAATCCTTATGCTGAATACTTGTCCAGACCAGCAGACTGGCATCACGTTTGGACAAAGCTTGAGTATCTAATAAAGGAATCTGAGTTAGAAGATGAGCTGAATTTGGCTTCTGTAATCAGTGAAGGACCAATTCTTTCAGAAAGATATTCTTTCTTTTGACTTTAAAAGGAGCCTGGAGTGACTGGACTCTGCACTGATGTTCTTAGTTAAGTAAAATTGTTAAAAACATTTAGGTTGAAAGGAACACCTGGAGGTTTCTAGCCCTCTCCTCCCTCAAAAGCATGGCCATCTCTAAAGTTAAGTCAAGTTGCAGAGAATCTCGTCCAGTCCAGTTCGGAAAAATTCCAAGGGTGGAGATATCACAGCCTCTCAGGGTAAACCCTTCCCATTATTCATCACCGTCCTGTGGGCAAATATTTTCCAAATTTCCTAATTACCTTTTTTGAATTTTTGACCACTGCCCCCAGTTCTTCCATTAAATACCTCTAAGAGTTTGGATCTGTCTTATTTGAAAGCCTCTTTTTTGTAATGGTGGGAGCTGTTTGATCTGACTTTACCCTCCTCTTCTCTTGGATGAATAATCTTAACTTCTTAACCACTTAAACTTCTCTTCATACGCTATGTACTGTAGATCTTCGATTGTCTTAGTGGCCCTCCACTGGCTTCTCACCGGTTTGTTCACAAAAGTACCTATGATTAGTACCTTGAAAGCAGTCCAAAGATATCAGCACTATTCATCAACTCCCACAAGTATAGTGGTACACAGTGGCACTAGGATTTGTCCCTGAACAGTTTCTTCCATTTCTAAGCCTAGTACTGATCAAATTCTGTGAAAATCACTTCTTTTTTTTCTTTCTTTCTTTTTTTTTTTTTTCCCAGATCACACTAGTCAGTATTGCCAAGACATTCTAGTTTATCCTTTAGCAAAATGATTCCTTCAGATTTCCAAAAAGATTCTTGCTAAAAACAAATAAACAAAAAACAACCTCCCCCAAAAACAGAGAATTTAAGATCTCATTCAAAATGAAATTGAGCTGGAGAACTCTAAACACTGACTTTTGCATAAATCCCTTATGTATATGTAATCTAATTTTTACCAGAGCCATGTACAGCTGGACAGCTACTATTAAGAATGCCAAGGAAAAATCTCTACACGTTAGAATCTGCTTTTCTAACTGCCTCTAAAGAAATGCATAGGAAGCCCTGTCACGACAGATGATGCAATATAGGCCAAGTATGACCTAGCTAACTAATTTCCATTCAGGGTCTAGTTTTGCAAATCATGGCCATCCAAACAAGCTCTACATATCCACACTGTTCCACTGCATTTAATAAACTTAAATGCATGATAATGAGTCAACACATGGATACAGGTTGTGATACCCAAGCTTTATTTGAGTGGAATTCATTCCTTTCCTCAATAAGATGAAATCATGTTATTTTATAATAGAAATATAATTCATGAATAAAAGTGCATTGCAAGAAAAGGAAGGCTGCCAGAATATTCAATTCTACATATTTTGATTTCTTGTATTATTTAAGGAGATTGTCTCATATATATATACATATATAAATGCATATACATACCTATATAAAATATACGTTAAAAAAAAGAAAAGTATATTGGCAACTTGATACGCTATTTTGGAAGGAATGTAATAGTAATTATTTTTATTTTTTTATATGACTCATGTGTAATGATTCTTAGCATTAATGTATTATTTACAAATGGGAATGTAGCTTTACATATGATTTTGAGCTACCTATGATTTTGAGCAGACATGCACAGACACAAATGTGCACACATAAAGACAGGCTCCACCAAAGAACTGAATAAATTGCATTCTCTCTCCCCCTCTTTTGGATTTCAATGTCAACAAATAGAAAGTCAATTATTAGTATGCAGACAAATTTCCCTAAATTACACCTTTAGCCATTTTTATGACAAAGCTGACAGTGTTATTACTGAGTAGAAAAGAACACCCTGCTGAACAGTATTTTCCTGCTTTTAGGATGAAACAAAGACAAAAGCTAGAAGAAAAAAATAGAGCTTTTTGTACATCTCTTTTGGTGATGTGCCTTTTATGCAAATATCTCAGTTTTCTACAGTAATGGTACCATTAAATGCCTTGAGATTATTTGTAAAAGAAAAGTGTTACCTTGAGATTAAGACATAAAGTACTAAGTGCATTTTTAGGAACAGAGAAGATTTCTCTGTAAAGAAGTTAATGTTCCAAAGAAAGCTTTGTTTATTCGAAAGGTTTTATGGCTGTGCTGTTTTCTTCACTTAGCACCTTAATTCTCACAAACCATACGGCTGTCCAGATGTTTAAAATAAAAAGCCCATTTGGGTATTATCAGAGATTACTGAGAAAAGATATACAGACATGATGTTTAGCTATGCAACATAAATTCTCAGAGCATATAGTACCCAATAAATGCTATATCCTAGATCTGATGAAACTGAACCCATGAATCATAAAAACTAGACAAAGGTCTCATAATACAATTTACTTCTAGCCAGATGCCATCTAAAAAGAATCTACTAGCCAGGGTGATATACCTTTTTTTTTTTTTTTTCCTCAACAAAGTATTATTGGGAAATGTGTTTACCAGGGGTGAATATGTTCCTGCTGAACCCAGATGCACTTTTCGGATGTTCTCATTGCTTGTAATGCCTAGAGAATAGGGTTGCCTAACATCTAAAATACATACATTCTCCTTATTGCCTGAATCTTTCATCTCCTCTCCTCCAGGGTTGCCTAATATGCTCACCAAGCTATTATTGTTTTGCTTCAGATAGCTTGGCCCACTTGCCGAGTTTCATTTGCTGTCACACAGTCACAAATTACAGCATTTACTGCGGACTACCTCTATTCCAAAGTATCAGTTTGCGCTTGCTGAACTGGAGAACATGATGATGAATCAAGGAACATTTGTGCTAATCCATTGCAAGTTGATTCTCCAAAGAATGCAGCACAGTAGTAGTCTGTGGCATTTCCTTTCCATTTTAATTTGCTTATGCTGTTTTCTAGTAATTGTTTTCTATCCCAGCCTTTGTTTCAATCACAGCGGTTTGCTCTCACTTTTCTTTCTTGGCTTTTGACAGATTATGGAAAAAAAAAAAGGAAAAAAAAAAAAAGGAAAATGGGGATAAAAGTGATTTCTGTTTGTTACTTGCTTTTTACCTTCATAAACAAATCTTTAAAGCTGGCCAGATTTTCTGCAGGTGTAAATCACGCTAGCTCCGCTGTGCATGCCATTTTATGCCAGCTGAGGCTGTAATACAATACTTCTAAAATGCCAGTGATGTAGCTCTTGTCTAGACTTTAGCTTTCAACCGTAGACTCACATCTCCTAAAGGAATCAGTTGTACCACGTTATCTGTATTCACTGACAAAATTGCATCTTCTGCTTCAAATCCTTTGAAAAATATTTGCTCCTAAGTGTATGAGATTACTACATTAGAGTGGGCAGTGAATGTACACTATGTGGGAATTGATTAGCATGTGTTCAGTGAACAGTTCAGTTGGCAAATCCCGATGGAATGGGTTAGAATTTATATTTTACTTTATATGCTTCATTAATGGTTTAGAGTCTGGATTATAGACCAGGTCGCTGCTACTGTAGCTGCTGTGTCTGTGAAGAACAAGAGGAGAGTCCTCCCTTTTGGAAGAATTCATATTTAATGCTATCTTAGTACTCTTCACATTTATCCGCATAAGTAAATTGGAAGGTCAAATTGTTTTCTTTTATTCCCACCCCACCTCCCAAAAAAACAAAATTGATACAATATGGGCAAAGTGATTTTAGTTTGTCAAAGCTACTACACTGTCAATTTTTGTGTTTTCAAAATGGGTAATGTAGCATAACTATTATTGCCGTGAATATTTTAGCTTAGATATGTTTAGTGTTGTCTGTTCAAATTACTGACACCGTGATGATGTATTTTTTTCCTCTGTTTGATTTGTATTGAAGGTCGATTCCTAGGAAGCAGTGCACAGCCTGTTTCTTTCTGATCCTCCAAAGAAATTCCACTGCCATTTTGTAGAAAGTGCCCAATTTTTTCTCTCAGTAATTCTCAGAAAATCTAAGCTGATATGTTCATTAGAGAATATGAATGGAGTAAAATTAACATCTCACAAGGAAGACTTGCATGATGAAGGCTTGTGGATTTAGACCATGAAGTAGCAAGGTCACCAGTTCATCATGCCAGCATAAAAAATTAGAAGAGTTTTCTGTACTGCCATATATAACTTAGGGCTTAATATTTGGCTTGCAGTCCCTGTGGTGTGCCTTAGAAATATGAAGGATGTGAGAAGGGACAAACTTTCTGCTGGAAGGAGAAGGTTAGCTGGGCTTTCTGTGCGGGTATACGGTAACTTATTTTCCTGAAACATTTATACTGGCTTCTAAAGAAATATCATAGAATCATTAAGGTCTCCAGGTCCCTCTGCAGGGCCTTCCTGCCCTTCAGCAGATTGACATTTCCCCCCAGCTTGGTGTTGTCTGCAAACTTACTTAGGGTGCATTCAATTCCCTCATCCAAATCAATAAAGATATTAAAGAGGATGGGCCCCAACACAAACCCCTGGGGAACATCAATGCTGACCTGTCACCAGCTGAATTTCACTCTGTTCACCACCACTCTCTGGGCCCAGTTGTCCAGCCAGTTTTTAACCCAGCAAAGAGTGTACTCGTCCAAGCCATGGGCTGCCAGTTCTCCAGGAGAATACTGTGGGAGACATGTCAAAGGCCTTGCTGAAGCCTAGGTAGACTACATCAAGAGGCTTTCCCTCATCCACCAGGTGGGTCATCTGGTCATAGAAGGAGATGAGATTGGTCAGGCAGGACTTGCCTTTCATGAATCCATGCTGGCTGGGCCTGATGTCCTGTTTGTTTTGTACATGCTGTGTGATTGTACTTAGAATGATTTGTTCCATAACCTTACCTGGCACTGAGGTCAGGCTAACAGGCCTGTAGTTCCTCGGGTCCTCCTTGTGACCCTTCTTATAGTTGGGTGTCACATTAGCAAGTCGCCAGTCATCTGGGACCTCTCCTGTTGACCATGAATGATGATAGATGATGGAAAGCGGCCCAGCAATCACATCCACCAGCTCCCTCAGCACCCTTGGGTGGACTCCATCTGGCCCCATGAACTTGTGACAGTCAAGATGGAGCAGAAGGTCTCTAACTGTTTCCACCTGAATCATGGGGGTTTCTTCTGCTCCCCATCCCAGACTTCCAGGCCAGGAGGCTGAGTACTCCGAGGATAACTGGTCTGGCTAGTAAAGACAGACGTAAAGAAGGCATTAAGAACTTTAGCCTCTTCTTTGTCTTCAGTAGTCATGTTCCCCCCTGCATCCAGTAAAGGATGGAGATTCTCCTCGGCCCTCGTATTACTGTTAATACATTTGTAAAAACATTTCTTGTCTTTCACCGCAGTGGCCAGATTGAGCTCATGCTGGACTTTAGTCTTTCTGATTTTTTTCCCTGAATTTACTAGCAACTTTCTTGTACTCTCCCCGAGTTGCCTATCCCTTCTTCCACTGGATATAAATTCTCTTTTTCTCCCAGAGACAGCAAATGTTCCCTGTTCAGCCACACTGTTCTTCTTCCCTGATGGCTCATCTTATGGCACACAGGGACAGCCTGCTCCTCAAAGCTTTCTTTCTGAGAAGCATCCAGCCTTCCTGGACCCTTCTGCCTTTCAGGACGGACTCCCAAGAGACCCTCCCTACCAGCATCCTGAACAGCTCAAAGTCTGCCCTTCAGAAGTCCAAGGTAGTAGTTTTACTGACCCCTCCTCCTGACTTCACCAAGAATAGAGAACTCTACAATTTCATGGTCACTCTGCCCAAGACAACTCTCAACCACTACATCTCCCACCAGTCCTCTGTTCGTGAACAGCAGGTCTATTGCAGCACCCCCCTGGTAGGCTCGTTCACCAGCTGAGTCAGGAAATACATGAAGGAATGTATTAGGGAATGTCAAGGAATATCTTGCCAAGATGAGGTGATCAAGGATTGTAATTAGTGTTCTTAATTAATAGCAACCATAAGAATATACAGTCTTGCCAGTTTTTTGTTTGATATTTTTTATTAGTTTTTGTTAAACTATAAAATCACCCCCTGTACCTAAAAAGGAGAATTACTTATTACAATCACTTTGGTGACAGGCAGTTAGGTTCTGAGGAGTATAGGAGGTCTGCAAACTCATGGGTGGTCTGTGGAAGTGGAATAGGGACTAGTTATCCTCTCTCTCTTCTCAGTACTAAACCTACACTTCACCAAACATAACAATTTCTAGTTTCAAAGCAAACAAGAGGAAGTGATTTTTCACACAATGTAGTCAAACTTTGCCTCAGGAGGTTTTACCCTAGATCTGAAGGCATCTAAATGCAACAGGAACTTTATTTACTCATTTACCCCAAATTTCCCTAGCTGCCTGAAGTTTTTCTTCAGTGCCAAGAAATATATCTGTCCTGGCAGAGCCGTGTTACTTGCCACCCAGCTCATTTTGTTTCATCAGGATCCTTCCTGGAAGAGTGTGATCTTTTAAGTATTTCCACAGAGAGCCTCACACAAGGCAGAACTTTGGGCCATCATCAATTTTTAGTTTCTGCCCTGACTTTTTTTTTTTTTTTCCTAATGATGAAGTTGTTGCATTGTCCCACGAGGTGGGAGACTGTGTATTGATACCCACTTCTACCTGTATACATTCAGTCCGACATCTCTCATTTTTCTGAGTAAGCTACTTCAACTGTCTAGATGTTGAACAGAATGGGGTAATGAGGGAATTTGTGCATATTGTTATTCTTTACTCCCTCCTGAGGAAAGTAATCTACTAGATAGCTAAATAATTTGAGATTCATGAAACCAGGCAGAGCACAAGTGGGAGCATAAGTCTGTAGCCTAGTGATTAGGACCCCCTGAAGACCTAATTTCCTCCTCCAACAATACTATTACATATGAAAACTGTTACAGGATAAAATACAGAATATTCACTGCTTTTTCACTCATATCCAAAGTGTCCAATTGTGAACTTTCTTAGAAGTGGTATTCTGAACAGACAGTGGCCAAGTATACAGATGATTTACAGGAATGGGCTATAACGTAATAGTTTGTAGCAATAGTCTCTGGTTGTTGTCTAAACTATTTTTGCTCACATAACTTCTTTGTTTCTTTAGTGCTGAAGGAACTGGTTCTGGACTTCTCAAATCACAAAGGTATTGCTGATCTCACCAAATAACTAAGTGTCCGAGCAGATTCCCCAACCTGCCAACGGTGCTGGGTTACCACAACTTCCCAATTAAAAAATAGCAGCAGCTACAAAAACTCAAAAATGCAAGTTAAATGCCATTTTTACATCCTGTAGAAGGCTTCATTAAAAAATAGATTCTCAAAATTAAAATTTACTGTGAAATTTTATATTTCCTGTTCCAAGCAGCTGACAGACATAACACAGCAGTTTCTGCACATTGCTTTGAGATCTCCCAGGAACTTCTGGGTTCTGTCAGGGGGCTCATGGGAACTCTTAGAAGTCCAGAGTGCTAGCTACAGCTGGGAAAGTATGAGGACAGGAAGCTCTGACTTACAGCAGGCTCTAGAAGCTTCTAATGAACTCTACCAGCTATTCCTCATCAGAGGAATGCACTGAGATATATTTTTTTTATTTTTTTATTTTTTCTCCCCAGCTGATTCTTCTTTAGGGAGGGCCAAACACCCTTTCAGCAAGTGCTAGCTAGAAGCCTGTATAGCTTCTGGCTTTAGACAACAGCTCCCAGATTTAGCAGTTGATGCAGCGGGGACAGAGATAGGGACTACAAAGTCTCACCCTTTGTGAGCTCAGCAGTGATGGTGGTCTATAATGGAGCATGGTCCCTGTCACCCACTGGAACAACTATCGCGGTATATCAGAGGACTTAACTGAAATCCCAAGGGAGGATGCGGATTTCTGTGAGAGAAATCAAATACTGACACAAGTTGCCCAGGGAGGTTGTGAAGTTTCAGTCCTTGGAGATATTCAAAACATCATGGGATGCAGACCTGAGCAACCTGTGGTAGATTACCCTGCCTTTGGCTGTGGGTTGGACTACATGATTTCCAGAAGCACCTCTCAACTTCAACTGTTCTCATTCAAGAAGTGTTGGGAATATTTCCAATTAATTGGGATTATTAAGCAAGGTGATTTCCATTGCCTCTCTTGATGGAGCTTGCTACTGATTCTAAGTTTCTTTTTTATTTGCATTAAAAATTAAAACTTTATAAATCTCTCTGGTATTGCATTTTCTATTCCAGTCATACCTGTGGCCTTTCTTAGGACCTTTGAACTAGTACTTCAAAAGTATATTAAATATGTGTAGTTAATCAATGGTGCCTTTCATTGGCCTCATGCTCATGTAGGTCCCTAAATTTTGCGTGAGTGATTAACTGTTCAAAGCTCCCGCTTCATAGAAGAGTTATTTATGGTATTAATTCTATACATAACTGTCTGCTGATCTCATGTTTCACTGTTAACCTTCCAGTTTATTTCACAGTTTTAGCTAACTAAAATACTGAGATATCTATTCCTTGGCTAAATGCAGTACTCACATCTTTCCAGTTTCTTTGTCCTCTAAAACTCTGTATTTAATATAGACTTCACACCTCCTCCAGAAAAGTTAGTAGTAGAAACAGCCCAGTACTGGGCAGGAGGATAGACTAAATGACCTCCACATATACTTTCAAATCTATATTTCTTTGACTCTGTGACACCTGTTCCTCTGATTCTTTAATTTTTGTTCTGAAATCTAATGTCATTTTTTTTTCCTTCTAGAATTTAGGTTGGTAGTTCTTATGATGCCCTCTGTGGACATTTATTTCTTGTTTTTAGGAGCTGAAGATTGTTGCCAGGAATGCTCCCAATCTTTTCCTTGGCTGAACAGTTACTTTTATTTATTTATTTATTTATTTTTTCAGTCTTTCCTAAAATATCATGGTATCAGGTATGTGATCACTCTCAGTTCTGTCCTCTGGCTTTGGTCCATATCTCTCTTGGATATGTTGTTGTACAAGAGACCTCCCAGTGCTGAATAAATTGGAAGAATAATAGCATATGATTTTGAAGGTTATACTACTGTTTTTATACTTAGGATGGAGGAAGGGGCTGGAAGAGGATGACAGTGTTGACAGTGTTCATTTGTGACCCAATATAACGTCTAAATCCTTTTCTGTATAATGGCTGCTGAAGCAGCTGGTCTCAATTCTGATTTTTTTACATCTGATTATGCCTGTGAAGTGTTATACTTTGCGTGAGTCCCTAATGAATTTCATCATATTTTTTCCAACCATCTCTCTTGTGTATCAGCATCATTTCGAATTCCAGTCTTGTTCTTGAGCTTCTTGGAGCTTGTTGTCACCTGCAGACTTAATAAGTGCACTTTCCATTCCATTGTCTGGGTCATTAACAAAATTATTGAGTAGTTCCAAAATGAAGGCAGACCCCCGTTGGATGATGCCCAGCACTCCCCCTGTTTTGACTATGAATGACTGATACCTAATTCCTGAGTACAGCATTCTAATTGTCTTTGCACCTACTGGTAGTTTACTCCAATCCAGATTTCTCGGGTTTATTCAAGAAAATAACCTCTAAGACTGTGTCAAAAGCTTTTCCAAAGTCAAAATGTGATCTTTACAGCTTCTGCTTAGTCCACAAACCATTTTACAAGAGGGAAAAAAAATAAAATAAAGGTTTGACACATTTTGTTGATGACAAAGCTTGACTAGCTGTTACTCCTTGTTATTTCCTAGGTGCTTACAAAGAATTCGGTAGATTTTGTAGCTCTTTATAGTGCAAAAAAAGCTATTTCTTATCATTTCATATATTCCCTAGCCAAAGCAATGTTAGCTTTTTAAAAAAGACGGGTAAGTAAAATCCATCTTAAAATTATGTTACAATAAACATTATATCTGTGCTAATGAAGCCTTAGTGTTTTATGCTGAGGGAGTGCTATTCAATGTAAATAACTAGATTTATTCACAGATGCAAATCATCTTTATTATCTATGCATATATAGTACCTTAAAGTAATCTGCTTTGCAAAAATGCAAATACCCTTAAGTCTGTAAGTCCATTGGTTGGAAGAAAAAAAATGGGTAGTGGTACCTTAGACATATATATGAAAGAAGAAAAAGTTTTATTGTTATTTCTATTGCTAGTTATTCTGATCATGGTGATGGAATCATATGAAGGAAATAGGTATTCTTATTTTATGAAGATAGTTTTCATGTCTAGGTTTGGATGCTAAGGTTTTAATACAGAGAACAATAAGAAAGAGAAAAGTAAGCTCTGGATCACCCCTGAGCAGTCTTTCACTTAGGACTCAAACTAGAAGTTTAAGTCAAGCCGTGTAATTAATCTCCATTGTTCCTTCCTCTTTTCTTCCATTGCCTACCAGTCTCACTCTGCCCTGTCTTCATCTGACTGTCCATCGAATTCATTTTTTTCATACCTCTCAGGTTACACGGCTTGGGTTTTGGCCTTAATTTTTACTAAAAATGATTACAGTTTAAATCCTTGTCTGCAATTCCATTTACTTTACTGTTGCCACCACAAGTAGGACGAGGGTTAATAGTCTGTTCAATTTATTATTGTTATTATTATTATTATTATATTTTTAAATATGAATTAAGGGGTCTTACTTCTGCATGGAAATCAGAAGCTGGCAGTCCTTACTGCACTGCAGTTATAGGTTAAACTGGAGGCAAGGAGTGATCAAGTTTATAAACATTTCCAAGCCTTACTTCCCACTGTTCTTTGCTGCTGTACATAAGATACTCAGCAGTCAAGCTCTTTAGGGTATCCTCATGGGATGCTCATTAGTGTTTTCTAATTGCTCCATACACAGGGAAATAACTGTACATGGCGGGACTCCACCATCGCTTTAGCCTGTTTAACTCATGAGGCCTGAAGTTGTGTCAAACCACAGAGAATGAACTAATGAGAGAAAGATTAGTGTAACAACCCTGTAATGTGTTATCAGGAAGGCCCATGCTATTGTGCTAGGCTGCTTTCTCCCATACTAATTTCAGTATGTCTCTGCTAAACATCTATTGTTTTCTGTCTTGATCTCCTTACTCTCCCATGCCAGGTTCAGCAACAGTCCAGCCTGCTCAGTATGGCCATGTATGTTATGCAACCTATTCCCCATCAGAGATTTGTCTCTGAACCAGCCAGATGTATGCTTTAGGAATGGAAAACAAAAACCTCCTCTTTAATATTCAATGCAGCAAACAGAAATAAATGTTGGAGAAGGAGAGTTGTATGATCTCAAAAGGCAAAAAAAATAAAAAATAAAAAAGAAAATGTGTAGTTCCTACCTCATACCTATAAAATGCTGAAGTAGAACTGGAAAAAAAAATAGATTAATTAGAATTATTATTTTTTAATTTCAGTATAACATTTTTAATTGAACTAAAAAATAAATAAGGTTATTTAAGGGGACATGAGTCTTACTTATTGATCAATTTTCCAGTCATCATGAATAATGATTATAATAATTATGATTACAGGTGGGAACAAATCCCTATATTGAAATTTGAGTCCCAAGAGAGGCAAACTACATTGACTTAACTATAAGACAAACAAACAGCAACAACCACAAAATTCCTGAACATTAAAAAAAGGTTGATATTTGAAACCAGAATATGCACACAGATTTTACATTTAAAAAAAATGCTGTTTCCTCAGTTGGTGCAGCAGTGTACTTGTCTGCAATTTCTGTTCTCCATGTAGTTATTACTGACGCTCAAGATATATAAAGTAAAAAGTTTCTTCAGTCCTTTGATTTGGATTTTCTGTTGCTCTTAGAAGCACAAATCATATGTTCTTCCTTTAATCCCTCTCTTGTAAAAGCAAGTTGCCTGCTTGTCATAGAGAAGATTCCTTTGCAAAAGATTATGGCATATTTGTTGGTATGTTGGGTCCATCTATACATAGAATAGAAAGCAGAAGGACCCATAAACACTTTCTGCTGGAGCAGGCTACTGGGATGGAGCATGGGAGAATTGGAGTGGATGCCATGAGATATGACAACCTAATCTATGCACCCATCAGGTGTTTTAAGCAATGCGATGGCACAAGGCTTCTGCCTGGGAGTGTGTGTCACGAGGCTCCTCTTTCCTGCTGCAGAAGCTGACATTAGCTGACAGAGCATCTGATGTTCATGAACTGAAGTCATGTGGAAGAAAATGTGATGGGAATCAAAGCTGTTGTCATGGTATAACAATTATCAGGCATAGATATAGATGTTTTAAAGTAGTTATTCTGTTCATAATAATGTTGTTATGCATGTTAGCACTGGTGTTTATTTTGTTCCTCTCTTTTATATATTTTTTAAAAACTGTTACTCAGAAGAAGATGTTACTGGGCATTCTCAACCAGGCTAACAACTTTATAACTGACTTCTAATAAATTCACAGAAGTAGGACTGGTCCCTTTCCCCATGAACTCCTTATCTGATTGCTTAGCAGTATTGAAACCCACTCAGTTGAATCAGAAAAGAGCTGATTCCTGATCCTATCATATTAAAAATAAGAAAGATCAATAAAAAAGCCATGCAAAAAAAATATAAAAAAATGAAATGCTAATTAGTTCTTTTTATATATTTAATATATTTCTGTAATTCTGTAGCAGACGCTGATGTGGAACAATGAAATCTAACAGCAGCTAGCATAGCTGAACAGCAGAAAAATGGTGCAATTTGCCAGAATGAACATTCTGCATATTTCTAAGTAGCTAAATCTGTTGGCTTTTTCTTCTTCTTTTTTTTTTTTTTTAATGGAATTTGAGTTTTTCATTATGAAAAAGAAGAAGAGGAGGAATAAAATGAAGAAGAGAAAGGCAAAGAAGAATGAAATGAAGGATATAAAATGAAATGTGTTGTCCTGTCCACCAAAAACATAACGAAAATAAAAAGTCAAAACTGTGAAAGCCTTTTTTTATTTATTTATTTTCCCCATTTTCAACTGTAATTCCTACACCTGATCTCTATTAATTTACTGTTCTGGGATGGCAAGCACAGTTGGAATGGCTTGGCAGATGCCTTGGAAGGTGACCTGTTCAGTTGCTGTAGATAAATCTGAACATAACCATAGACCAGAGATTTTAATTTGGTTTAAATCCCCTTATTTTACTTCAGTTTAAAAATAAGAAGACAAGATCCAAAATAATTAATATAGTTATTGTTCTTATTGAAAATATGTATCAGATTTCAAAGAAAAATAAATAAAATATTCATTTGTTTAATCAAATGGGGCAATGCTGGCCTTAAAGTTGTACTTGTTTACGAATAGTTACAATTTTCAGTAAAATTTGTAAATAAATTATCCTCCATCTTCCAGTAGTAGAGCCAAATTAATTTCTCAGACTAAGATTACCAGGTACTGTTAAACTAAATTTTGTTAAAAATGAATCCATTCTCTGCTAGCATCTTTCAGGAAAAAAGTATGAATAGCTAATGGATAGATTTTAAAATATGCCTGCTATTTCATAAAAATATGGACATCTACAAATCATTGTAGAGTTTTCTGATGGATGTGTCAGATTTCAAGTTGATCAGCATTTCTAACTTACTTTCAGAAGAAATTAATATTGCATCCACTGACATCCATTCTTGTAAAAGGGAGATACCATATTTTCGGCCTCTTGAAAGTATATAGAGGGGTTGTGGAAATAGCCTTGTGACCTATGAAAAATGTTTGGCTAAAAAATGAATAAAAGAATACTACACATTCTGAGGCAAAAAATATTTTGCAGTCTAAAATCTGAAAAAGAAGCTTTGGAATGAGGTATTTTATTGCATATTTACTATTTTGCACAGTTTCATTTCAAGTTTAACTTTTCTACTAACAAAACTTATTTGAAATTAAAAAAAAAAAAGACTGAAAAGCAGAACTTCCAATTAAAAAAAAAAGGCCATTTAAAAGTTGTTCTTAAAGTAAAAAATAGGTGGAATTCATTTTAAATGACATTTCATATGAACTGTTTTACTTATCACACTGGCAATTTATAATTAAAAATGTCTCATGAAAGATAAATGAGTATTTCTACTGATGGCTATGATTCAACTAGATGTGGTATTTAAACAATTAAACTTCTGAACAGTTTGGTTCAGACCATTTTCAAATGTTCAAAAACATTTTCTTATTCATTTTTAAAATTAAAAGTAACAATAATACTTATAAAATGGTAAGGTCTCTCCTAGTAGGACCTGATAAATACCTGGCCAAAAGATGGCTTTGAGGGTCCTTCTATTAGAAAGCCCAGTCCTAAATCCAATGAAAAATCAATGATATGCTGTGGTTCTGCTCATGGAAGAAAGGGAGGGTCTTTGTGGTAATTTGCAGGTTTTAAGGTGCCTCCTGTACCAGTTTATAGTGGATGATACTCTACTGTAACTGGAGCTAAATACCTCTTCCTAATAGTCACAGTTTTTTTCAAAGAGGTCTCACCGCTTATGTGTAGAAGGTTTCATCTTGAATACAGCATTATCACTAGACGAGGCAGTAAACATAGAGCTTTCCACTTAGCAACTTCTTTTGTACTGGGACTTAAGCCTTCAGCTGAAAACAGGTTTTTCTCTTTACCCAGTAAAAGATACTTACACTGGTTGCTGAGCAGCCTTCATCATATCCTAGATTGATATCCCAGTTCTGGAGCTGCAAATCAAAAGACAAAAGGAAGACTGGATCTTTTAGGATAGGTAGGGAAGCTAGTAAAATAGGAGAGAGTAGGAGTATATCCTTTTCCATTGGCAATATTGATAATGCCTCCATTATGGAGTTCACTAATTACAGAACAGATATAAATTGTTTTGTAAAACTCTATTGGTGTAGCATAAAAAGCAGTGAATGAGCCTTCAGCTTAATTTATCAGACATTACAGTGGCAACCCCTGGCATGTTAAAAAGTTAATGTGACTTTAATAGGTTATAATCATAGTAATAAAGGTTATAACCATTCACTTTAGTAGCCAAAGTCATTTAATAAAACTATAACTTTTGTTCCTGGGGTTGCATCAGACTAAAAGCACAATTCATCTTTAACAGGGGTTGAGCACTGTTTTAATGGAATTTAACAGCAAGAGACTCTGGGCCATCCTTTCTTAAACAACAGAAATAGAGAAGGTAGGGCTAAAAAACCCTGCTGCTCAATTTAGATGTGCATAGAAAACTTCCTCTCCAGGAAAAGGGAGAAGTTTGAATGTATCCAGGATGCATCTCTTAGTTTTGGTCATACTGTAACTCTTGGAGGTCAGTTCAAAGACCATCCCTGTCTGCAACAGCCAAGCCAATTATTGATGAAAATACCACTTTGCCTTGTTCTGTATGCTTTCTTGTTGGCTGAATAGCCTGGTGGAAAATGTTTCTATTGAAGGATAATTTTTATCCCTAACCAGCTCTAATCAATATATTCACCTTAATCTGAAAAGATCATTTAGGTGAGTCCTGTCAAATAGAAAACCTTTTGTGTGGCTACTTATTTGGCACTGTAAGAACAGAGAACAACCTTCCCTAGAAAGGACTGGAGGATGATATCTCTAAATAACCTTAAAACTTATTTTGATGGGTGGTTAGAAAAGAAGTCAATAACATTATACTTTCCTTTTAGTGATGCCATACTCCCCTTGACCACAGCAGAAATGTTTATCCTTCAGCAAAGTTAGAAAATCAAAGGTGGATCAGTCCCACATCACTGCAAAAAGAAAGTGACAGCAATCCCTGGTTTTCAGAAAGGGCTATATTGCATGAGAAAACGTCAGGGGACTGAAGGCCTTTGAAAGGCAAAAGAGTTCCACTCATTTGAACTTTAGTTTATCTGATAGAAATAGCTGTCAGATATATTCAGCTTTTCTTTCTTCCTTTCAGTAACTCTGAGACAGGCCTTATTGAGATAAGCCTAAGAAAGAGGAAGAAAGGGCAGATAGTCAGCATAAAGCAGTGGTATTGTGTAATGTGACAGAAAAGAAGAGCTGAAGAGCTCGGCTGGAAGTCTGTAGTTAATGTTTTAAATATTGTTCTATTGAGTTTAAGTGCTGGCCAAAGCAATTTCACGTTAATGACAATTCTGCTTCCAAGGCATTTCCTAAATGGAAAGCAATGCTGCTAATGCATTTAGCAGTTCTCTAGAGCAAGCTGTGCCTCTGGAGGACCATGGAGGACAGAGGGGACTGGGTCAGTGTTTATAGATGTTTTGAGATTTTCTGCCATTTACCTGCACACTTATTTCTGGACAATATTTTAATCTAGCAAATACACACTTACTCCTTCATGAGCTGTTAAGCAACTACTCACACGATAAAAAAACGAACACTTAACCAAAGTCCCTACTAGTTCTTAAATATTGGCCATTAGGAAAGTAGTAATAATTAGCTAATCCCAGACTATGTTTAAAAACATACTGATTTTTAGAAATATCTGTGTAAGGATTTTACTTTTTCTCTCCACTTCCTCTAGTGAAGGCTTCTTGTGGAAACAATGATATATTGAACTTTGTCAAAGTCATTGAACACTCAGTATTTAGTTGAAGAGGTGATAACCCAAGAACCCAAGAGCAAGGTCCTGCATCTGAGACAGGTCAATCCCAAGCAAAAGGGGACCCCAGCAAAAGGCTGCAGCATGTGGAGAGAAGCCCTGAAGAGAAGGACCTGGGGGTGTTGGTGGATGAGAAGCTCAACATGAGCTGGCAATGTGTGCTTGCAGCCCAGAAAGCCAACTGTATCCTGGGCTGCATCAAAAGAAGCATGTCCAGTAAGTCAAGGGAGGGGATTGTCCCCATCTATTTTGCTCTTGTGGGGCCCCACCTTGAATGCTGTGTTCAGCTCTGGGGCCCCCAGCACAAGTAGGGCATGGACATATTAGAACAAGTCCAGAGGAGGGCCACAAAGATGATCAAGGGCTATGAAGACAGGAGAAAGCTCCTGAGGGAGCTGGGGTTGTTCATCCTGGAGAAGAGAAGGCTCCAGGGAGACATTATAGAGGCCTTCCAGTACCTAAAGGGGGTCTCAGGAAAGCTGGGGAGGGACTCTGTCAGGCAGTGAGTGGAGTGATAGGACAATGAGTAACGGCTTTAAACTAAAAGAGGGTAGATTTAGATTAGATATGAGGAAGAAATTCTTTACTCAGAGGGTGGTGAGGCACTGGGGTGGGTTTCCCAGAGAAACTGTGGATGCCCCATCCCTGGAGGTGTTCAAGGCCAGGTTGGATGGGGCTTTGGACAACCTGGTCTGGTGGGAGGTGTCCCTGCTCATGGCAGGGGGTTTGGAATTAGATGATCTTTAAGGTCCCTCCCAGCCCAAACCATTCTGTGATTCTATGATAACAGACTCTAGCAAACAGCAGTTTATTCATAACAGTATGCTGTTGATCTTTCAGGTACTTGTAAACGATAAGTAGTAAAGAAAATAGCGTTATTACATGTAATCTCTAATTGAAAACATAAATCATCATCTATGAATACAACCTAAAGCATAAAGACTAAGAACTTTTTGACTAAATGTATGTGTCTGCAGTGTAGCTGTCTACATTTAAGAGGTTCATTTCCCCTAGTCATCCATGGAAGCCTAGTCAATATTGTAGATAGAGCTTATGATGTGATTCAACCTATATTTATTTAAGTGCCCACAGATCAGATGAAGCTGCATTCCTCTATCATCTGTCCATTAGATACAATAGGAACTCTGAATGCTGTCTCAGAGTAGATTTGATGTTGTGAGCCTGTAGTCCTGTGGGAGATGAATCTCCCACAAAACACTACTGTGATTTAGGGAATCAGATTTCCATGCTCTTTGCCAAGTATACATGCAACCATACCCACAGATAAATCATTGCAGGTCTGTGGCTGGGCTAAGCTGCATATTTGGGAAGCACATTGATTTAGGCAGATCACCAGCTTAGCACATACATATTAATGGTGCTAAAGACAGACATATTGTATCATGCATAAATTACCTATGTTTACAGACCCACTTGTCAAAGAAAGATGTCCCCATAAGGATTCTCTAAAAAATTGACCATGACACTAAGAATATGACCCTTGTTGCCACAGGTGATATTTTCTGAAAATATAGTGTCAGTGATAGCTGCCCAGTCGTTGTCAGCATTCTTGCCTTAGCCCTTAAGCCCCCATTCCACAGGGAATCAACAGGGAGAAAGAAAGGGGAGATTTATTTTTCCCAGTGTTTATTTTCAGTCCTGTCAAATTGATGCAAGGTTTTGGGGACAAAGGCTATTCCTTCCTATTTGTTCATTCATTACCTTGTACAAGGGGGGTACTGGGCTACTACAATGGTTTTCTGGTCTTAGTTGTGGCGGAAAGATGATGTTTAACAGTACTGCTTATTTAAAAATAAAGAAAAAAGAAAGAAAAAGAAAGAAAGAAAGAAAGAAAGAAAGAAAGAAAGAAAGAAAGAAAGAAAGAAAGAAAGAAAGAAAGAAAGAAAGAAAGAAGAAAGAAAGAAAGAAAGAAAAAGAAAGAAAAGGAGAAAGAAAAAGAATTTTAAAAATATGTATTTCTCCTCACTTAATTGAAGAAAGTAAGATAGGAAACAGTCTTAAATCACTCTGATGAGCTTTGCTTAGTGCACAAATGTGTTTGCAGTGAAATTGATAAATTTTATGTAGGAAGACTAAGATGCTTTACACTTGAGCTTGTCTCTGAAATCTAATGATGGCTTAAGAAACAGAGCTTTCGAAAAGCTGGGGAATAATAAAAAGCAATGTACAAGACCTGACTTTTTTCTCCTGCACTTTCATTTCCAAGGAAACAGATGCAAGATCGGTTGGCAATGTGGCATCAGTCTGCATGTCTTGTTTTAAGGGAGTGTATTGTTCATAAAATACTATGAATACAGTTTCTCCACAGATGTGTGGAACTAAATTTCAAGTGACATCAGTTTAATGATAACACATGAAAGAGTCGGAAGACTTCTGTTTGCGTTGCCTCATTATATGTGCGATTGCATGCAAAACTGCTAGCAAGACACACAACCTGTGCGAATGGCCCACTGATGTTGCCTGCTGATTAAATCCACAGTTCATGCAAATCCTAATAAAACTACAACAAATCCTAAAGGCAATTACCTAACATTCTCCCAACACCTGAGACTTTTTGATGGTCCCTTCATTTTTGTTTTGTTTTCTGTATGCTTCCAGATTATTTTGATAAATTTTAAAATTGATGGGAATCTAAATGCATGGTAAATGAAACCATTATTCTCTGAAAGCCCAAATCTGGTCAATACCATTAGGGACCAAAATATTTCTGCTAAAGTCACATGTGAAATGAATTGAGTTCCTTGACTTCATCAGAAATTCATTATCCTAACTGGTTGCTTGAAATCACTGGCTGAAAAGCCAAATATCTGCATGTCTGGAGGAAGTCTGTCAATTGCTTCCACATCCTCTACATATGTCTTTTTGACCTGCAGCTGTCTAACTGGTAGCTAGACTGTGAGTAATTCAGAACTACCCCTATACTTAGTGGCTATGTATGGGTAGCTGGCAGCTCTCATCTCTTGGACAGACTAAGAGAATGAATAAGGGCTGAATTATCACCATATTTCTGTAAGTAAGGACAACAATAGGATCTCTACTCTATTAAATCAAAAATTTTCAAATAAATAAATATGTCTTAGTATCCTTGTGGCTAAATATACTCCTCTCTTTAACGTTCTTGAAATTAACCAGTGAATTCCAAAGTCATTGGGTCAAACGGAATTGACAAGCAGAGAGATGACAAATTCACATCATAAACTTTGTATTTTCAGGAAATCAGGAGACGAATACTAAAAACCACAAACAAACAAACAAACAAACAAACAAAAACACAAACCAAAGAAGGAAAAAAAAAACAGAAGAACAAATAAACAAACAAAAAAAGGAAAAATCTACTCTTAAGGTAGAATAAATCATATAATTCAACATCTTTTAGATGTGCATTTCAAAGGTCTGAGGACAGCAGTTCTAGGAATATATTTGAGCCAACTGGAATGTCATTAGCAAATAATATCTTACACAGTAAGCTTTCACTGGGGACTTTAGAGTTCAGCCTGAAACCATATGCACTTGTCTATACTGTTGTGACTTCACTACTAGTTCTAAAAAGAAAAGCAATTATACAGGTGCCTATTACACAGATACAATACAAAGGTTAATTCATGTCTTCATATTCACAGGGAATAAGGTAATTCAAAATATACGCATACTTATTAATTAGGCCTTTCACATACTTAACAATTAAAATAACTTGTAGCATAAAGCTCTCTGAAGACTCATCTCTGTGCACCTACTATTTTTTCCTCTGGAAACCTATAAAATACCCCTGTCTTTTCTACTTAAAAATACCTTTTGCCCCAGTGGAAATTGACATTTGAAACCTTGTATGGATAACTAGGATGCCCCTGATGTAAGACACATGATTTCACCACAAGATGCATGTGTTTCTTGGCAGTAGTTGTGTCAGAGGAAAAGCACTGGAACTCACTGGTACTAAAGGTGGTTGCACCCTCGCATATGATACAGCACAATGTACTGATGGACATTTTACTTACTGTGAAGGTGCCTGCTCTCAGACTGTGGGGCTGGCCGTGAGCAGACTTCTGAGAGTGAACAAGGTAGCCAATGTGTCTGACCTTGAGTGTGGTTTCACAGACACTGTACAGAAAGTTTTAGGGGATAAGACAGGGGGCACGAGCTACATTTCACTAGAAATGAAGGCCAGAGGACCATCCATTGAGCTATGCTGACCTTCACAGATTTCATGCTGCATTTTTCCTCATTAGGCGTGCTATTGTCTGCCCCATTATGTCTTGCCCATGCTTCAGAAGTCCATACCTGGAGGGACTAAACCAATCCGAGAATTCAGGATATCTTCAATTAATCCAACCTACCCTTCCTAATACAGAGAATCTCCTTAGGGATTTAGCTTCTGTGAACACATAACTTAATAGCTGGATCATTTTCTCTTAGTTGTGAATCATCTATAACCTGTCTGTTAAGCAGATACCTTAAATAGGTATATGCAAATAATTACATGACTCAAATTTACACTAGCGTGAGATTGTTTCCAGCAAACCAACCCATATGCATTAATTAGCAAATCTTTGTTTTCATTATAATCTTTTGATTTTTTCCTCCTTTTCTTAAAATAAATAAATAAATAAATAATACTTCCCTCCCTCCACTGCTCAGGAGCAAAGCAAGCTACTCTGCCAGCCCAGGCTTTCTGTGATCGAGGCCTGTGGCATCAGACCTTACTAAGCCATCCTTACTAAAGTTCCCTTTGTTCAACTAAACTGCTGGGCTGACCTGGTGGTTCCTTGGAGGTTTTCTTTATCCCAGAGATGTAATAAATTAGTAAATCCTTATTTCAAATGTCCATTGCTTGACCCAGAGCTAAGCTACTGTTTACCCTAAATATGAAAAGTTAGAAATGAAAGAAAATGTAAGGTAGAACTGTACTGCACTCTCATTTGAAAAAGCAAAACACAACCAATAAGATTTTGTTTTCTCATATTGCATCGTATTCAGTTACTGTTATTGCTCCAAAGATGCGAGAGTCTGAGGTGGGAAACAAGGATTCAAATAGTACACTTTGAGCTCGTATTTCTTCCAACAAATTGAGACTAAATCAAGGGTGAAAACCCATGAGAAGACCCATATTCCTTTTACTCTTCTTTTCTACAGGCATTTTAATTTCAGTAAGTTCTGTAAATTAGCAAGCCTGTAGTAAGGCAAACGTGTCTTTTCCATTTCAATGTGCTTTTCACAACAATGTGATTCTCTAAATCAGCTCTTTTTTTTCTCAGGTGTGAATTCAACCTAGTGGAGACCGCTGTGAAACTGGCTGTCTTGACATTCACCTTTTCACAGCTAGATCCCTTTATTAATGTTCAAGTCCACAGATTGCCTCTGTGATGTATCTATGTTATTCTTACCTAAACCTGATAGTAGAAACCACCCATCAAGGTTTGCTGTGGCTTTGTTGGGGGCCTCTGGAGTCAAAGGGACAGATCATGAAGTGAGTAGCCCTGGCTAATAAGGGCTCTGTTTAATATTTAATGAAAAATAGAGCTGCTGTTAAATAAAAACCCTCACTAAACAACACTCCTGGTGTCTCTGCTGTGCATGCCTGTGTGCAGCCATGGCTCATTACTCATCATATAAAATTGTCTGAAGCTGTATAAAGTAATGTCACCATCCACTCTGGAACAGACTGTTACTTCATATCATAACCCTAGTTCTGTAGGTAGCACATGTTTTGTCTCACACTTCCATGGAATTTGTGTGATTCAGAAAGGCCCTTTCAGAGTTATGACACATTTTGCCCATTCTCTGGGAACTGTGGTTTGGTTTCCAGGGATCTGTGCAGGAATATTGTCTGACTAATGGAGTCTCTACAGTAGCCTAAAGGCAGCTTTACAACAGCCATTTGGGCTCTCTTTCTGCTGACATTAATAACTATGATGGTGTTACATGTAGTAAATAGGAGCCTTTCAAAATTCATATTCTTTATTTTGACACAAATTTACATTATTTCAATGCCTCTGATAGACACTGTTTGTCCTACCAACAAATTTGTATGCCTTCTCAAATCTATTCTACTTGCGTCTCCATCACAACAGAGTGGGTATCATCTCTACTAAAAGAAGAGAAATTCTTTGTTCATGCTAATGTTTTAGCCTCATTCTATTGTGCTTATGACTGATAATAACACTACCAAATCATATGAAACTTCTTGTGTCTCTTTGTATGGGGCTGGCACCCCCAGATTTACATCAGCATATGCCAGTACTAGCTCTTTCCAAATAAATTGTTTGACTGTCTGATTAAACCATTTTAATGCTGTGTTGTTTTGAATTATAGTTACCGATTGCAAATCTAAGTATTTCTCATCTGTTTTACACTCCATTGTCATGTATCTAAAGATAAACTAATATCTTCCATTTGTTTCAAAAATAAACAATTAAGACCCTGTGCCCCCAGACGAATATATATTGTTACACACTGAGGTATTTCTTCTTTACAGAACAGCATTTATTCTGTCATAAACTGACAGTAAACAGTGTGTTAAAAATGGGCTGCATTTATTTGTTGCTTGTGATGGAATGAAGGCATTTATTTATCTAAGGATTTGGTCTATAAAAGCTTAATCTCCTTTTAGGATGTCATTACATAATTTCCTCTGTTAGCCATTTTGCCTGTAAAATACTTCAGATTGTTCCTTTTTCCAACTTCTTTTGGTATTTAGAGCCATTCAGTTTAATTTCTAGCTTTTTTAAAATGTGTAACCAAAAAGCACTAACAACTGATTCGTACGTACAGATGTGAAAAAAATAGATAAATGATAGGTTAGATTAATTTAGTACTTAATAAATAATGTCATTTTAGAGGTTCCTGAATTTAAACTCACTGAATACTTCTGTTTAAATAAAAAATAAATAATAATAATAATAAAGTTATCTGGAATTGCTGAAAATGTTTAGGTTAGATTTTTTTTTTTTTTTGAATTATATTGACATTCCTGAAGTAGACATTTGGAAAATAAAAATAAAAATCTAGATTGCCGAAATGGAGGATGCAGAAATATCTTCATTTATGCCTAGTGGTTAGTGTTCTTAGCCAAGATACAAGATAGATAGGCAGAAAGTCAGTAAGAGAAAGAATGACTCTGTATCCTGGCCAACAGTACACCCAAAGGGCATATTTATGTTGCAGTACTTGATCTAGTGAATATTTAATAGAACTGAATATGGAATAAATTCAGAAGGAGATATTGAGAATACCACATAAGATTATAGCACACTGTGGGGAATTGGTTAATGTGGGTTCAAAGCCTTTCAGAAATAAGCACCATTTGAATGTGCATCTCTAAATTCCATATTTATTTTTAAAAATGCCTATTCTG
Source organism: Anser brachyrhynchus (assembly GCF_964034855.1). Taxonomy (NCBI): domain Eukaryota; kingdom Metazoa; phylum Chordata; class Aves; order Anseriformes; family Anatidae; genus Anser; species Anser brachyrhynchus. The sequence continues at coordinate 155,715,821 of NC_137695.1, read as the reverse complement.
GCAGTTCTATGAATTGTCTTTCAGTTTTTGTTTGACATGAAATATTTTGGAAATATCAGAAGAGCTTCAGAGAAATATTTTCAAAATATTTCTATTCTTGGGCTGAGAACATGTTACTAACCTTTTCTCTTATGAGAAGTGATATATAGGAGATAATATTGTGATTTGGAGCAATAATACTTTGGTGCATATTGAAAAGGATGGGAAGGACCTCAGCTGTTTTCACTTGGGAAAATTCCTCCAATTTTAATCCTGTATAAAAAAAAAAAAAAGGAGATTTTTGTCTCCCAGTAATGAAGAGTATCTCTTCTCATTAATATTTAGTTCCTGGCATCCTGTTACAGCTTAATTGTGTTATAAACAATCTGCTTTCTGATGAAAGAAAATATATGAAATGGTAAGGTTGCCAGAACCATTATTTATTTTGAAAAATAGAGAAGTAAATTATTAAGTAAAGGAAAGTAAAAACAATGCACAAAGTTACATATGAAAGGTAATGAAGAAGATCAGAATATCAGTTCTATTCCGTTTAGTGGCAAACTGGCCCAGATGGCAGGGGTAGAATTACAGGAAGGAACTTTTTTGTACATACTTTAGATTTTGCTCGTTAAATATCAGCCTTCTGCCCTGTAAGTTGGAAATCCATCTCCCAAAAGATGTGCCATTCCTTATTAGAGAAAGAGTCATTGTTTCCCAAGGTAAATGGATGTGGGAGTTCTCAGCTTTATGACTGACAAGTATATATCTTCTTCCATTTCTGGAGTACTGAAACTTTTGAAATAATGGATTGCATTGATCAGTTTTTCAAATCTGCTAGCTTTGAAACAAAGTGTAAATGAAATTAGATACAAGAAAACAAAATAAAGAATAACAAAACTAAACTAAACTAAACTAAACTAAACTAAACTAAAATAAAATAAAATAAAAAATGCCTGAAGTCAGACCGATTCAAAATGTGGTCTGACTCGTTGTAAGATGAAACATTTCTAAAACCATTTCTACTGAGAAATGTCAGCTGATGACTGAGACCACTCAGCACTAGAAGTAATACAAATGTCTTTGAACCTATTGGCCAGTAGTTAATACTGCTAGTTATCTGTCCTTTTTTTTTTTATTATTATTTTTATTTTATTTTTAATAGCTGGGCACTTCAGAAGTTACAAAATCATTACAGAATAAACAATTTCTGTCATATCCAACACTTGAAAAATACTGCAGATAGGGAAACAGCAGAGACATCTGGTATAACCATAATAAAGGATGAAATAGATGAGTGTCTATTTCAAATATTATCAATGAAAACCTTAGAAGAAGTGATATACATTCATCGAAGTTTGGCAGAGCTCTTGCATTTCAGAATAGCATCAGTCACTGGTTGATAGTGCATTGCTATTCTGATTTCCACATGGGACACTTGAAGAAACCAACCAGAATGAGTGATGACCTCAATAGTGTTTTGAAGTCAGTAATTTTTATGGATATTTTTAAAGTTAAGTCACTGATGAATTGGTTTCCAAAGCTGGGATCAGAGACTTGAACTGATCTTCTTTTACAGAAGCCAACAAAGTTATGTAATGAAGATATAATCAGGGGATTGGCCTTCTTTCCTCCCTTTAAGTGGTAGCCTGGGTATTATAAAGTTTCTTTGAGGTATGAAGTAAAAATATTAAAATATATGAAAAAGCATTATTATTTTTAGGTATTGGAGGCTGTTCTCTTGTTCTAGGTATATCAGACCTAGTGGAATAATAACGCTCAAGTCCAAGCTATATCAGGAAAATGCTACTGTATTCAACCTATTTAGGAAAAATATCAACAACAACAACAAAAAAAAAACAGCTATTTCACATTCAGTATAATCCTTCCCCGGAGGTCTGCAGTGAGCTTGCAATTATAATTGTAAATTTCTAAATGGAAAGTTTTACATGCTAAGATATACGTTACATTTAGGGAGAGAGATCCTGAAGTCAAGCTTTAATTGTTTTATACCTAAAAAGGCATGGGATGAAATAGCAAACAGCAACCAACACAACAAAATACCCTGTATTAGGAGAGCTTAAAACCAGAGAAAGCAGCAAACAGACCTACAGAAATGTAACCCACTCCTAAAAATATACTTTGTTTTAAAATGTAAATGAAATGTACTTCGTTTCACTGTTCAATGCTGCTGTGTAAATTTGCATATTATCTCCTTCTCCCTTTTCACTATCCTCGACCAACAGCTGTGACTTGTCAAAACTTGCCAGCACAAGGGAAAAAGAAAATGAAGGGGCATATTGGAAACTGTGTCAGCTTATCTTTTGCTTTCAGTAAAATGTAATTGCTGAAGATGCCATTAAGAGGTGTCTGAAAAAATGTGTTAAGGCTGCTTATTTTTTTTTTTTTTTTTTCCTTCTCTGCTTTTAATATTAGTGGTGTGATACCTAGGAAGGGCAGAGGGGAAAGAACAGAACATCTTGTGCGCTCTTCTCACAAGTTGCCTCCCTGTGATGAAGGGCTACTGAATCATAGAATCATAGAATATCCCGAGTTGGAAGGGACCCATAAGGATCATCAAGTCCAACTCCTGGCACCGCACAGGTCTGCCCAAAACTTTAGACCATGTGACTAAGTGCACAGTCCAAACTCTTCTTAATCTCTTCTTAAATTCAGACAGGCTTGGCGCAGTGACTACTTCACTGGGGAGCCTGTTCCAGTGTGCAACCACCCTTTCGGTGAAGAACCTCTTCCTGATGTCCAGCCTAAACTTCCCCTGCCTCAGCTTAACACCGTTCCCATGGGTCTTGTCACTGGTGATAACAGAGAATAGGTCACCTGCCTCTCCACTCCCCCTAGCGAGGAAGTTGTAGATTGTGATGAGGTCTCCCCTCAGCCTCCTCTTCTCCAGGCTGAACAGGCCCAGTGACCTCAGCCGCTCCTCATATGTCTTCCCCTCTAGGCCCTTCACCATCTTCATCGCCCTCCTCTGGACACTCTCCAACAGTTTAATGTCCTTTTTGTACTGTGGTGCCCAGAACTGCACACAGTACTCGAGGTGAGGCCGCACCAGCACAGAGTAGAGCGGGACAATCACCTCCCTTGACTGACTAGCGATGCCGTGCTTGATGCATCCCAGGATACGGTTGGCCCTCCTGGCCGCCAGGGCACACTGCTGGTTCATATTCAACTTGCTGTCAACCACAACCCCCAGATCCCTCTCTGCGGGGCTGCTCTCCAGCGTCTCGTCGCCTAGTCTGTACGTAAAGCTGATATCTTTGCAATGGTTTGACAGAGAGCTTCATCACAGGTATTTTGTGGTGGCCTTTGTATTCCTTCTTGTGCTCTGAATCTCTTCATCAGCCCCTCTGCTTTCTGATGCTTACTTTTGCCCTTGAGATGTCATACAACAAAGAGCTCAAGGATTCTTTCTTACTACATAGTGAGGTGATGGAAGTTTGTAAGTGCAAGAAAACGATTATAACGTGAATCTCCAGTCATTGTCCTTTGTACCAGTGAGAAGGATCAGGCCTGTGTCATTGCTACTGACAGTATGCTATAAAAAGAGGTCATGTCTTGGTGGAGAAATGACAGACTTGAGAAGATGGGTTGAATTCTGAGCCTCAGCTTGCTCATAAAGCTCCAGCACTTTGTCATTGGTCTGGTTGTTAGGAAAAAAAGGTGGCCATAAAGCAATGCAACAGCAGGTGCCTCTTGGTGCTTTTCCATATTTTGTGAGACTCATACTAAGATTCAGGAATTGCAGTATTTTTATTAACTGTGCAATATCTCAGTTTCTCGCAAAGCTCTTGTGGCCCAGAGGTTAGTCCTTACTTGTAATCATAACTGGTAATACTGAAATATTGGTGCATTACCATCATGCGGTGTTGGGGTGAGAGTATTAGAATAGACACTCTCAGCTCAGATTACTTACTGAGCAGAATATACAGAGATCAAAGTATGGGCTATTATCACTCTGGCCATGTGTTTCAAATGGAAAAGGTCCATAACATCTGGCAGGATTCAGATACAAGTGGGAATGCTCTGGTGGGAGGGCTGGAAAATCAAACTCCCTATAATAAAATTCTACAGTATAAGAAGAAATTTAACTCATTGTGATGGAAAGAGTGATGGAAAGAGTGAAGGAAAGAGTGATGGAAAGCTCCTTTACTCTGCAGATTACAGCTCTGTGTTGAAGTTAGGATGTCAGCAGTTAGAAACGAAGTCTCTGGGCTGCCATGGGGTGATTTATGGAACACAGGGTTATCAGACTGCAGACCAGAAATGGGTTGAGCTGCACTAAATAATCTGTGCTTTTCTGACTAGTGGATCAGGATTCTTTGTGTTTCCTGGCTGGCCTCATTAAGTTTCCATAATTATCATTTTATTGATAAAGTGCCTGCCCTTGGTGAGACTCGGGGGATGCTGCACAATTATAATAATAGATCATGAGAATGGACGATAATATACTAACAGAACAAAACTTGTTTTACAGAAAAAAAAAAAAAAAGAGGGGGGAGGGGGTGCTAGTATTTGGGATTCTTCCCTAATACTAGAAGGCAAGAGGGACTACCTTCATGGCAGTGAAAAATTCATCCATTCAGAAGGGATATTTTTGATATACTAGCCTTTCTCTCATTGGAACTGCTGAGGATCAGTTGTCAGCCAAGTACTAATGTATACCTTCCGTCTCTCTCAATGTTTTTTTTATGACAAATCCACACACACAGTTTTCTTGAGTTAGATTTCTAGAATTAGGAAAAAAAAAAAAAAAACAAGGAAAAAAAAAACTCTCTAGGGCACCCAGCTATGATGTTAAAAACAAACAAACAAACAAACAACAACAACAGTTTTCAGTTTAAACAAAATACGGAAATTCCAAGTTACATTGTCACTCAAACAGCAATGTAGGAATACAGATAGGGCCTATATCCACAGAGCAATTTTGGTACACAACTATTTTTCTGGCAAAAAGAATCAGAATGAAGAGGTATGATGAAATCTTCTTCACCAAGGAGACCAAGCATTGTAAGCATTGTGATATTCAGTGATGCAAAGTGTGAGATGGAAGTGCCAACTTCTACAGGAATTCATAGTGATGGATTAAGTGTGTATGCTCCCCATGCAGAGGGAAGAGTCAGTTCTGTTGTTCACACTATCCCAAGAAAGTATAAATTCAACAGCAGGAGAGATTCCAAAGACATCTGTCCTCAGTGTGAGCTCATCTCCCCTAGGAAATCACATTCACATATACCTTTCAGAGTGCAGACCTTTTTCCCATTTGTCTGTTGGCAATGGTTGCCATTCTCCAAATTCCTTCTCTAGAATTCATCCAGTTATCTAATTAAATAACATATAATTATTTTCTCTTCCATGCCAATGGCCTAACCAACATGCTGTAAGTTCAGGATTCATTTTATCTGCTTTCTTTTTTAGCCCCAAAGTCTTGCGGTTTTAGACAACAGGTAACAACTTGGTAAGAGCTTTTCCAAGACAGGAGGAAAGCACTTCAGGCCGAGTCACTAGCTAACAGGAAAAGGCGTCTGTGGGCTCAGGAAGGACCTACAGATGAGATTTTATAGATCTTTACCATATTATGCAAAGAAGAGAGATCTCTCCTACTGAGCAGGTTGAGCAAGTCAGTTTTGGTGATAGTATATCTACAAATGGAGTGCCTTTAGAGATGGGGGCCAGGGGGGATCCCTGTTTTCCTATTTCTAAGTAGTCTGAAGTGGAATACAAGTGCTAAACCAACACCTTGGCAAAATTAAGATGCTTAATAGCATTATTTATGTGCCCGAACTTGTTAAGCAAAGTTACCCTTGAAGGTGACCCAGACTCCTGAATGCTGTGTTTAGGATCCATGTTACCCTCCACAAAGACAGCATCGTTTCATTAAAGGGAGGGTTATGGCAGACTGAAAAAGGTCTTTAAATAGCCCAGCCATAAAGGTAGAGGGATAGTCTCATTCATTTTAATGTTGATTGAGCCCATGTAATTATGCAAAATCTTTTTGCTTCTGTGAGATTACTTGCACTGTGTAAAATACATATTTATTTGGCACTTTCACCTTGCGGGTAATGCTATCATTCTTCTTTTAATTACTATATATTTTTTAATAATGATGTGTAGCACTTGTCATGCTGCTTCCATATTCAAAACACTTTACAAATGTGAAATGTTGCTATCTGTCACTGATTTTGTATTACAAAATGATATTAGAGAAAGTACTAAGAACTGTTTGAAAATGTTTCGCTGTAATTTCTTAGGATAAAATAAGGTTTATATAAATTAAACAACAACAACAACAGCTTCCTAGATATGTATCTGAAAGCATGTAACTGCATCCTTAAGTTATACTGGAAGTCAGCAAAAAAAACAAAAAAACAAAACAAAACAAAACAAAACAAAAAAACAGAAAACGCAAAGAAACAAACTTAATTTAGAGTGTAAATATAGATGTTCAAAGATGCAATCAGAGCATAATTTGCAATTGCAGTCTGTCCAGATCTAGCCAACTCAGACAGCAGGATCTGGGGAGCAATTCAACCAGCCACATGCAAACGTCTGTTTTGAGCTAAGGTGCATTTCTGTCCAGTCACTTCAGCCCCCAGTTCCCAGCATTGTTATGCACTGTGCCAGCAGCAAAGATGACCAGGGATCAGAAGCTCAGAAAAGGATAGGCTATTAAAGACAGGTGCTGTGAAAGTGGCAAAAAAAGAAATCCCGATCGATCTGCCTTCCCTTTATAAAACCCTTCTGCGTTGCATGAAACATGGTAACCACTGGTAAACCATGCAAACAACTTCTTGTTTCAACAGAAGCAGTGCTTACATTTACCTTACTCAGACAAAAACCTCATGACAGACAGATGTGTTTAAATATAAAGGGTTTACTGCATAGACTGTATAGTTTTCTGTGGTAACTCTGATGGACATCAAATTTAAGTCATATGATTGCTGACTTCAGTCTACCTTCATATATCTTTACATCTATCTAAATATCTATATATATATATGCATACATCTGTATATGTCCACGTTTAGTGGTTAATATTGGTGGTTGGGGGACAGTTGGACCAGATGATCTTGAAGGTCTTTTCCAACCTTAATGTTTCTATGATTCTATGTGTGTATATTTATTAAATTATCAAATATGAATGAACTCTAAATAATGGCTCAGGAATTTAGAAATGAATTTACGATATGCCACTGCTTTTCAAAATGCCATTTGAACTGTAAAGGCAGTAGAGGGAAGACACAAGCTACAAGCATGAGCGAGATGACAAATACAATGTCTCTCCATTAAAAATAATAAGAGAAAAGGAAGGTATTCTAAATGTCTCATGAGCAATGGCTTTTTCAGCACTGGACTTGTCTTCCTGAAGAAACATTTCACAAAACTAATATTAAATAGCCAAAGCTACTATCTGCTGGAAAAAATCACAGAGTCTGTGTTTTTCCATCGTTAATATGCATGCAATAGAAAATCTGATATTACCTCAGGCTTTACTGTTTTTAAAACAACTGTTATTTTAAATATTTTTCTTTCTTATGAAGATCTGTGATCATCAGTGTTATAAGTCCTTAGTGTAAAAAAGGGTACACACATACATGAATACATATACACTTGCACAGACATAATCTCTTTACACATATGCATATATGCATTTGATATGTATGTGAACGGATGCATAAATTTTATTATATATATTAAAAACATTTATTTTTTTTCCTCCAAATAAAATTGTATAGGTTGGTATACAGTACTGGTAACTTAGTCTTTGTATTCGATTTGCCTAACAACATTTTTGGAAGCTTTTTTAGGCTACCATCATTCTTCTTGCTGCTCAATACCTGTGTCCAGAAAGGAAAGATAATACACAGTGAACACACCAGATGGAAAAGGCAGTTACAGTGGGAAGACACTTGGTGCTTTGCCATTGTGTGGACTGCACTAGACAGTGTAGTAAGCCAACAGGGTAATGATGTGGAACAAAATAAAAGGTTACAGAAAAAAAAAAAAAAGTCAGCAAAAAAATGATCTTTTTGCAGAGCAGAAGGCAAGGAAATATTCTAGAAAAAGGCAGAAATCACAAATAAAAACAGAATTCTTTTTCTTTATGATGTCAACTCCATATGGTAACTAGTCAGGCAAAATGTCTGAGATAACTCTGTGACTGAGTGGAGTACTGCTAAGTGGGACGGGCCCTCCAGAAAAAAAAAAAAAAAAAGATTTACGAACAAAGAAGAAAGAAGCTCCTAATGGAAGAGGAAGAAAATAAAGGTTGAAGAATTAGAACAACACCTAACAAAATGAAGATCAAGATTAGAATAAAAACCAAGTGCAGCTGTGGGCTCCTTGCATTTCATGGCATAAAATCTCATTGTGCGTGGTTTCAGGTGCCTTGCAAGTATTTTATTCAGTGATAGAAAACTCTCTCCATTAATTTAGGTAAAAAGGTTTTACAGTTTTCCCACCTCCCTGAGAACTGTGGAGGCCATAGGGATGGTGAATGAACATGATTTATGTTTGGGAGGAGAAAACAGATCTGTGTTCAGGAAAATTTTTACTTCACAAAATAAATCATAGAAAAGCTACAGTGAAAGGAGGGCAGTACATTTTTATTTATTTTTTTAGTTGTTCTTATTATAACATATATGATGCACACTTATGCAACATGTTTAAGTTAAGGCTCCATATAGAGAGTAAAAATGTGACCCCTTTATAAAGAGATTCATACAATTACATGCCAAGACAGCAGAGGGTAGTGGATCAAAAAATATACAAGTGCAACAAACAGGGATATAAATATTTTTCGATCAAGTCAGCATGATAGCAAATGACAACATATAGAAACGAGTCAAGCACTGTCAGGAATTTTACAAATTAAGTGTGGCTAGTTAAAGAAAAATAAAAACTTTAATTAGGTCACTTAGATAATTTGGAAAAAAATGCGAAAACCAGGGCATACCAATTTTTCATGGGCGGTGTGGGATAGAACAATTTTAAGATGTGGTTTGAAGGTGAGTATTGTCTGTAGATCCTGGAAAGGATACCTTATCTAACCCATTCATTACTAGTGTGTGCACATCATACACTAGTAATGAATGGGTTAGATAAGGTATAAAAGGTACAGGAAGTGTTAATCAACATAACCTACTTTCAGTGGAACAGTTGTGACCTGCAGAAGCTGAAGAACTGGCCCATAATCCATGGGTGATGTGGTTCTCAAAACTACACTTTCAGCCTTCCCTACCTACAGAGGAGCTGGCAATCAGCCTCCTGTTCTGTGAATTAGTCTCCAAATACTCCTTGAGAATCATGCACAGTGGTCCTTAACTGAGATTTTCCATTGTGTCAAAGCTGAATTTGAAACCTTTAGCATTGTTTGCATGGTACTGCTGCTATTTTCTCTGGGAATTACAAATTTCCTAGTTATGGGAATCGTCAAATGAGAACCATTTCTCTTGTGGGCAAACCTTAACACGCCAACAGAGTGGAAGAAAATGTTGCTGCTGGCACATTGGAGAAATGCCAGGGTAAACTACTAGCTGATAACTGGAAAATTTCACTCTATAAACATTTGGCCTGGGACTTCATCAGCCAAAAATCAGTGAATATTAAAATCAATAAATGCCCAACTATCAGAGTCTCTAAGCATGATTTATTTATCATCATATATAATGTTTTTTTAATGAAGAATATCATCAGAATTTTTTATTATAGAATAAGTGGATGTTCCCTGCTACCCCCCCTCCCCCGCGCTTATTGTTTCAAGTCATAAATACATGACCTGAATCTTTCTTTTTTTTTTTTTTTTCCCCCTCCCCTAGAGAGGGAAGACTAGGCTGATACCACTAGGTTGATAGTGATAAAAAGTAGGTCAGGTTCAAATGCAATTGCTCTGTCTGACACTTCTATTGATACAGAGCAGTTACCTGAAGCTTTCGCATTTCTGAGTCCCTTGTTGCCCTTGGTATCCACCTGCATCTACCAGATATGGTCTTTTTCTAAGAAGTCTCTTTTAAATGACTGGACACTTTTCATTTCATTCAACATTTTTTTTCAGGTGCCTATCACATATTACCTATGCATTATGGAATGGAAGTAATCGACAGAATAAGGTATCGCTAGGTTAAATTTACAATTATTTCTTATACACTTTCACAAAATGAAACATTTATCAATAATCTGATTTTTTTTTAAGGATTTTTTTTTTTCCTTAAGGGAAACCATAAGTTCTGTTAAAAAGTATTTCATTAAGAAATTGATTTGTTGCCAGGTGGGAACTCATGGGAGGAAGGAAAATACAGATGGAAATAACAAATAGAAGCAGGTCCCAAAAACAAGAAGGTGAATTTTCTTCAGAAAGGAGTCAGTGGTACTGTCATATTGCAGCCTGTGGAGGGTTTTAGAGAGTCTCCAAGGGGGGTTCTTTCAGCAGGAGCACTGTGGTTGAGCTGCACAGCTAAAGAAGACCTTCTACCACGTTTATTATAAATATCAGATGCACGCAAGGCAGTCTTTGACAGGCCATAGCTTCCACAGACTAAGCCCTGGGTAACAAGACAAATACCCTGAGCTAGTCTGGGAATGGGCAAACAGACAGACTGCAATTCATCATAGTAGGGCACAAGTCTTGCCATTGCTGGGTCAAAGATTCAGATGTTTGTCAAATAACACTGTAAACCATCTTACATAAGGGCTCTTTTAAACATAGGAGCTAAATGCTAAATAGAGCCTGGGAAATGTGAAAACACAAGTACTTCACAGCAGGATTTAGGCACCCAGCTGTCATAGGCTCTTTTGATAATCTTAGATAAAAATGGATACCTGACCATAAAATATTAATTTAACTCAGTTCTAGTTCTAGACAGGAGTATAAATAGCATCTTTGAAGATGCTGTGGCACGTGTGAAATAGTCTTTGAGTCACAGTCAGAACCAAACCCAAAAGCAATACTGCTACAAACAAAAGCATTACAGAATGATCTCTCTTGACCATGTGTATAGATCCACTAACAAAATTCAAAACCCTGAAATTGTATCAGTAGATGCAAACAAAGGCTACTGCTGTCTATGTATCTTGCTGCTTCTCTTGCTTTATTTTGTATTTGGGATGATTATAAGAAACATTTTCCCTTTAACATCTGCTGCCTGCCTGTAAATGATGAACTAGGTTCCAGATACAATTTCTGCAGGTAACCAGCTGTGATACCCTGCAGTGATTCATAACACCGAAGTGTTCATGGAGATTTTTGAATTTACATGTTTATGAAGTTTACGGTGTGACATTAGAAGAAATAATTTAATTGATATTGTTTATTTTGCTGCAGCCATGTCTCTGAGGTACTCAGTACAGTAGATTAAGTTGGCGTGTACATCTCACTGCACGATTGCAAACCTGTAGTCAAGAGGACAAATCTTTGAGAGAAAAAAGTGTGTGTTTCAAATCATAAATAGGAGTGAAAATTTTGTACTCTTGAAAGCCATCCACAATGGCTCTGTAACGTAATTTAGTCAAAGTATTTAAATTGTTCAAAAATGAAAAATAATCAAGCAGGGAATGGTTGTCTTCCTTTTTTTATGGAATTGAGTGTCTTTCTGGAAGTCAACCATTGACTGCAAAAATATCTCACTGCAGGAAACAGAACAAAAACAGATTCACTAGAAATGTTCCCAAAGTAAACTGTTGTGGTAGGATTTTGTGTAATTCAATAGCTACTCATTCTGCCTGTCATGAGAAATATGCAGAGAGGGGGCATCTGTTGCTACATGCTCAACAATAATTAATATAAAGGAGAGTGTTTTGGCACAGAGTGCATGGAACAGGTTCAATACAGTTGATACTGAAGTTGGGGCTAGCTCTAGGTTTTCCATCGGTTCATACAGCAATATTCAATGTGTGACAATAACAGAGCAGTTCTGGAAAACTTCACCCTGCTCCTATCTTTCAACGGAAACCGGGGGCTTGGAGGAATTTGTGAATTTTGAAGAGAATTGAATCATTGTATTTTATTTCTTCCACTTTCCTGATCCCTGTAACAACCTCAGAGGATGATCTTATTCTGCCAGGGGTGGGACTTGGTGGGTTTCTGGTTCCTCAGAAACTCCATTCTGTAAGATGGTCTTCAACACTGCAGATACAGACCTGGCTCATTAGCATGGCAGAGGTGGGATTGAATGGGGGCTTTGCTATGTGATGCTGATGAATGATGACTGTGGGAGATCCCCCAACAGTGTGAGTACCTGGCCTATACCCTTTTGTGACTCTGTCTCCTTTCCTCTCCTGGAATGTGGGATCCTTTATCCCAGGCTCCAGACCAGTGTAATTTGTGCACTGATCTTGTAAACGCAGTTAGTCTCCAAATTTTGCCTTAGCCCTTTGCTAGAGTGTTGGGAAACACAAATAATAGCCTTACTAGAAGTGAAGAGGATAAGCATGTTATGAAAAGGAGATGGCCTGATTCATTTTTTTTGTCATTTCTTTTGGCCTGCAGTGTTGCCTTTTTCTTAAAGCACACATGCTCTGTGTTTGTAGTTAGAGCCTGTCTGGCAACCTCTAGGCAACCACCTGTTTTATTTCTAACTAGCGTTTGGTGGCTTTATTATACAAATAACAATCAGGTTATATTTAAAAAAAAAAAGTTCCAAATCTTATCTGATTGCACAGGCACTATAGCATAGCTCGCATCCATATGCTGATCTCTCTTGCCTTCCAGAAGAGGATGGCTGCATCCAAACTGCTTTCATGAACAGTCCCTGTTCTGCACTAGCCACAATGACTGGGATTGTCTAGAAAAGTTTTGAGAGAATACTGTCTAATGCAGTACAAAATTGGGCTGGGAACTTGTAACAATTAATTTATTGATGTGGTTTATTGTGGATAGTGCCTTGTCACTCATCCAAATAGGTATCTTGATGCAGCTCTGAACAACAAATCTGTAGTAAGGCAGACTACAAACATGGCTCCAAATATTTTTGCTTGTAGAAGTGTAGAATCCAGTTTTCCCTAACCAGCCAACCAATTCAAAGGAAGATTTGTGCTAAGCAATCACATCCACATGCTGTTCTTATGCTTGGGCTGGTTACCATTCCTGTAGCTAGCCAATTTGCAAATAAAGACCGAAATGAAGCAGTAGAAAGAATTACAATGAAAAAGAAGAGTAGAGAAAATGAATACTGAAATAGCATTTAAAAAAGCAATTATAGGATTAGGATTATAGAACAAATGAAAACTCAGAGCTTGATATTTTGTAAAATAAATAAATAAATAAATAAATAAATCCCCAAAAGCACAAGGAAGGAAAAAAATGAACAGAAAAAAACCCACGACCTTTTAGACCTTCAATTTTGTTTAAATGGGAAAAAAATAGCAATTATATCTAGATTAGAAGATTTTTATTGAGGTGGGTATAAACTTAAATTTAAAGAATTAACATTTTTCAAAACAAAACTCTTTTCTACATTCTACATTCAGACTTAGAATAAGCTAGTTAAAGTATATTGTTAACACCTCATAGAATCATTTAAAATCATTTGCCATTTACTTAAATGAAAAATGTGTAGAATTTTGGGACATTTTAAGCATCCAATAGCTTGTTGTTTGCTCAAACCAATCATCTGGCATTTAATAAAGAATTTGATCCTAGCTATTGAATTCCATAGGATGACTCAGACAATCTACAAAGAATAACCTTTTTCTCTATTAAGTGTCTTAGATATTTAGAGTAATTTCCAGAGAATATAATTGATTAAGTCACAGTTAAAATCTAGAGTACTTTCCCACCAGGGTACAACCAATTAACACAAGCCAAATTCTTCACTCCCTGACATCTTGTGCAGAGAGAATGAAAAATGCTTATGATGTGATATCATTGTGCACACATTTTCTATTTATTATGCATTAGTGCAGAGACCACAAAGTGCTCTCTCCCCATTTTTCTCTCTCTTCTTAAAACTCTCACTTTACAGAGTCTGTAATGACTCCTCACATGTGATGTTCTATAATCCCTTTATCATTTTGGTTGTGTTTCTGTATGTTTTTTTTTTTTTTCCCCTAATAATTTATCAATGTTCTTTGTATTCTGTAGGGACTAAACTCTGCTCTCTACTTCATTGCTAGCTAAGGTAATGAAGGCAATGCTGGGCACAATCCTTCAGATCATATTCAAGTAGCTCCTATTAAGCCTTTTTGGCAGCATGCTCAAAGAATGCTGCTAGGAACTGGTGCTTTCACTATATTAGTCTGAATAAGAAAATCCATGGACATCAGTAATAAGAGAGAGACCTGCTGAAGTAGAATTATTCAGCTCTGAGCTGTAATTCTGGACAAAGAACAGCTTTTTATTAGATCATGTACTTAGAAAAAAAAAAGCTAGATTTTCAGGCACTCAAGCTCTTTTTCAATCTTTTCAAGTGTCTGTGCCTGTACATTTGTCTTATTAATGATACAGAATCACAAAATCAATATGTTTGGCAGGCACCTCTGTCCACTGCCTTGTCCAACTCTTTGCTCAAAGCAAGGTAAGCTAGAGCAGGTTGCTTAGGGTCATGCTCAGGGTTTTGAATATTTCTGAGGAAGGAGACTCCAACACCTATCTGAGCAAACCAATTTGACCACGCTCAAAGTAAGAATGTATTTTTCTTATTTTTATAGAGAAATGTAGATGGTCTATCTTCCTGGATCACTTGGCCTGGCTTCAACCTCTGATGCACTGCGTTTTAATGCTTGAGACTTGTCAACTAAATTTAGTTTGTTCTAAAATGAGGCAATAATTCTGCATACTGTGCCTGCCTCACTTGTGTCCTGAGTGTATCATGACTTACTGTAACCTCTTCAGCAATGCTAAATGTAATAAAATGTGAAGAGTGCTTAATACAAAAAGACTTAACTGAAGCAAAACATATTTAGCTAATCCCAAGTTTATGCTAAACACACATTTGGCACAGCCACTTAGGATAAAGATCTTGGCCTTGAAAGTAACATATAGCATTAATATAAGGAATTCTGGACTCTAAAAAAAATGTCTTTCTGACTTTTGCATATTAGTAATACAGACAAGAATGTTGATTAAAGATTTTCAATTAAAATGATTATTGAAGCCTAGAACACCTTGTAGAAATGTCATTGTGACAGCAAAGAAAACAACAACAACAACAACAAAGCAAACAAACAAAAAAAGAACTTTCTGAAAAATATCACAGGCTTGCAGTAACATTTTGTAAATAGGTATTGTTGCAAGAAAGCATACTTTCCCAAGAATTTTGGCTTCTCTTAACTGTTCTTAGAAATCATATCCTCAGATGCTTTTTGTAATCTTTTTGGAAAAAAAAATAAAAATCATAGAATCATAGAATGGTTTGGGTTGGAACCCCTTATCTCTGGAGTAATGCATACACTCTTTTAAAATAAGTTGTAATAATTGTCCTTCCACCTCAATCCTGATAAGCTAGTTAATAACATGCATCATGGTATTGGTAAAGCATATATTTTCTGAAGCAAAATGCCTCTTCCTAAAGCAAAATGCCATCTAGGATTAGGCTTCTCAAATCTGACTTTTCTGTCTGTTTTATAAGATTTCATATTTAGTATAATTTTAAAATAGAGATAAAAAGTCATGTGAAAACGACATGCATTAGTAAATTTCTGATGTTTTCGAATCTCTATAAACTTTGAACAACAACCCAAAAATACTTTTATGATTTCTCTGCAAATGTATGAAAGATCACTTTAGCGTTCCATTAAGCGATTTGCTATGTATATCCATGGAAAATTGTGTATCATGTTTGCCTTTTCATGCTAAGATAAAGTCCAAAATATTCACACATCAGTTTAAAATAGACAGCTCTGTCAGATTATCTGCAGACCTTGAGAGCTGTAAGCTCACCTAAGAGCAAAGACAGGGCTGAAATTTTTTGAAATGAGGGCAAGAAACTTTACAGCCAGGACTGCACATCAAACCTCCCTAGAGATGAAATACGGGATCAAGCACACATCGTGAGCAAATCAGGCATAAAAGTGACAAAAAATAGGGTATAACTGCACAATGGGCCACCATTCCTTCCAACCTCCAAAAGACTGTAGGCACTGCATATTTATGAGCATGCAAGCATTACCTAGCTTTGATTTCCTTTCCATCTTTAGATTATGAATATGTTCCTTGAAGTATTTTTAAACTTTTGCAAATCTTATTCCCGGATGACAAGAGGATCCTAGCCTCCAGTCTAGGGTTTTAGAGTTAGGGTTGATTGGTCTCAGATCTCTGAAATTTCTGACACAAGTTGGAGCATCACCTTTAGGCTTAAAGGACAGGGAAACACAGGGTTGGCAACAGCTGGACCTGGTGAGCCAGATGAACTTTGTTCCTCCTGCTTTGTGGGTGCAGTGTGACAGCCATTTTGCTTAACCAAAACTGATGTGTAACAAAAAGAAGTCAAACACCTGCACAAAGAATAAACAAAACAAACCACCACAACAAAATCTGTTGAAACTAAAGATCCTGATTAGGTTTCTGCATTACATAGTGCTCTGATAAAAGGCTGGTAAATATAAGATGGGAGAAGAATGCAGGAGGGAAAGGATGGTCTCAGTAGGTGTGTTCACAGTAAGACTGATAAAGGGATTAGAAACAGAGAAAATAGAATTCTGGTGCAATTGGGGATAGAAAAGCAATTCAGAAAGAGGGTCTTCCCAATTTCTTTTTTCCTTCCACCTTAGAAAAGCAGTTCAGCAGATACACACTGAATTACCACACTGTTTATTTCATTTTGTAAGATGTATCATGTCAATCTTAATGTTACTCTTTTTCTTTTGCTAAAAAAATAAAAAATAAAAAATACTATTTGTAGTAGAGAGCCTTGTAAACTGCAAGAAGTAATCTTGCTTAAGGAAAATATCCTTTTCTCACAGCAGTCTGCCTGCACGTTTGGAAGACTCAGTGAACTGTCCCCATATGTATTATATGGTGGAAAAAATGTTTAATTCACAACAGTGGTAATACCTTCACACATATATATGTATGTACACATATATATATGTACAGGTATGCATGCATAGATGGAAGAAAGCAGAAGGGAAAGAGTGAAAGAGCAGGAATACACAATTTTAGGAAGGGAATTTATATCAATTGGAAAGAAACAGAGACCTGACTGATATCACACTGGGGGAAATTCTCCATTACTTATTAGTATGATGTATGAGGAGCAGCTGAAGTCACTTGGATTTTTCAGCCTGGATAAGAGGATACTGAGGTGAGACCTAATGGTGGTCTACAACTTCACACATGGGGGAGCAGAGGGACAGGCACTGAGCTCTTCTCTCTGTTGACCAACAATAGGACCCAAGGGAATGGCTTGAAGCTGTGACAGGGGAGGTTCAGGCTGGATGTTAGAAAAAGGTTCTGCACCCAGAGGTGGTTGGGCACTGGGACAGGCTCCCCAGGGCAGTGGTCATGGCACTGAGCCTACCAGCATTAAAGAAATGGTTGGACAATGGTCTTAGACACACAGTTTTATTTTTGGGTGGTCCTGTGTGGAACCAGGAGTTGGACTCGGTGATCCTTGTGGGTCCCTTCCAACTTGGATATTCTATGATTATATGAATATTTCTGTTCAAACTCAGTATAAGGACAGCTAAATTAGTAGAAGTAGAGAAAGCCCTTATGTTCCTTTGCACCTTCAACTTGCATACCTATGCTTGCAAACAAATTTCGTAAAGAAATTTTTGTGCATGAGAAATAACTGTGTGTTTCAATGTCATGTGCTTTTGAACGTGGAAAAAAAGCAAGAAACATTTACCTGTGGTATTTCTAGTCAGGTCTAGATTAGTTCCATCTATTAAAAAAAAAAAAAAGAAAAGTTCAGTTTATGATATTTAGTAACCTCCAGAGGCTTGGGTGAGTCAGATAAGCTTCAGATAAACATCTGACCTTTGCAGAGTTTATTGAAAGTGAAGAGAAACTATTGAAGTGCATCTATCACTAATTCTGCACTTGTTCCAAGCGGGAAATTTTCACTGATGTTAATGGGATCTCTGTGCACTGAATGAGAGGAGATTATCCAACAGATATCCACACAAAAGAGAAGCTAACAACAGCGTATGAATCAGAAAGGAAAATAGTGCCAGAATATTTGCTCCTGTGGTGTATCAGGTAGTTTGCTTTATAAAATAACAATATTACCATATAAAACTAAATTAAATAAATTACCAACTGAAAACAACCTTTTGCTTTCAGCATATAGATCAGCTTCCAAATTGCTTCCTTGTATATATGTCCTTCGAGGATCTAAAAGACAGAAAGAATTTTTAATCACCAAAACCAATTTGCATAATTTATACAAAGTGATCCAGCAGATTTAACTGATTTGAAATGCAGAGGTGAAAACTGTTTTTGCTCTTAATTTCAGTTGACTCTTAGCAAGTCAGAATAACAATCTCAGCAGTGTATTCCTGCCATCATAACATTTAATTGGTCAATTTCTTGTTTATACAAAACCAATTAATCACCAACACCCAGTAAGGAAAAAAAAAAAATCAATAGTTCATCATGAAAATTGGTGTTTGAAACTTCCCTGCCTTGAAAACTCCCTTGCCTTACAGCCCTGAGAGACATCTAGCAAGAAGGGCAAACTCTTCTTAACTCCTTCAAAGATCTCATTACTTGCTCTGTCCTTTTACTTCTTGACTTGTGGAATAGCATTGGACATTGAGAGCAGTCCAAAATGGAAATTCTCGACTCAGAGGCTTTTATAATGTAGAAATGAAAACATAAAACATAAAACCAACAAAAACAGTTTATAGGCATGCATCTCATACTGGGAAGCATTTATGGTCTGTTGCAATGGTTAATTCATTCTCTGTTCTTTGTCTTAGAAATTCACTGGGGAGATCTACAGTGGCTTAAATAGTGTGGACTGGAGCAGTTCACTGGAAGCTAGCAAGCCAAGCTATACTCCCCCAAAGCCAGGCCACAGAAGCTTAACAATAGCTTTCAACAAAACTAATGGAGGGAGATAAGCTATGAAAAGAGAGATCTCTCTAGAATTAATATTGCAGCTGCACCAATTTATAGCAGCTGAAGATCCAGTCTTTTGCCTATCTTCTTCCCTGATACAGCTGCCTTTTTTTTTTTTTAAGAACACAGACTTTTCTTTTTATTGTCATTTCTATTTTTCTCTCAATGTGTTATTTGTTCATTGGAATGCAGAGCTTACCTAAGCTAAAAATTCATTAATTCATTGAATGTGGGTCCTGCATGGCAGTGCTTATCTCCAGAATCCCAGTTAAAAGCCCCTTACCTATGTATTTTCATCGTTCTCCCCAGAACTCTATTATGCTCATGATATTTTTGACATAACACAGAGAAAGAACAATGCTGGAGATGTGAATACATTTCCTTTCTCCCTTGAGCAGGAGGACAAAACCTAGCCTGCCTCAGGCCTCCCTTGAAAAAAGAAAAAAGAGTCAATGGATTAAACATAGGACATACCCCAGAATTTTAATAGGAACTTTAATCCACTGATTTTGGACATGTAATTGTTAACATTTTGTTTTTCATTATGGGATGTTTTGTGCTTAGGGTACTCCAAGAAATGAACATCTGGTATTAATAACTTCTCAGCATAAAAAGCTCAACAAAATTACAACCTATTGTAGTTGGCAGATGGGTTGAAAAAAAAATGCACAAAACACCAGCTAGATCCTGATTTAATTCAAACAATGCATAATGCATTGACTTCTAACAATAGGTGGCTATTGTGAGCAGTCTTTTCTTATTTAGGCATATTCAGTAATGATTATTCATGTAAACAGGCTTTTTATTTAAAATTAATCACTGAATTGTTTTGACTGGTGTGTTGGTTCCAGCTTTGATGGGAGATAGTGCATGCATACTGTGGAAGTGAGAGTCTCATAAAAGTACAAACAAACTCCCCACTCCAGAAAACTCTTGGCACTGGGTTGCTACCTTCCATTTTGGAAGCATTAGGTAAAAGACTGAACAATAACTAGTTTCCTCCCTCCACCCTTCCATCTGACACTGGCTGTGAAGAATTAGAGAGGGTTATTGTGTGGGATGACATTTGCCACCATTAAGAAAAGCATTTGCTATAAAGCTGGATAGAGTTGAAAACATTTGAATGAAGGAGAAATCACCGTTGACTATGCTGCCACATCTTTCATTTGAAAAAGAGAGCAGGCTGAATAGACATAGGTTGTCAGTTCTGCTATATCATTAACTTTTGCCTTCCTGTATTTCATGAAGACTTGAGGGCCATATTATGCAATTTCTTTCTTTCTTTCTTTTTCTTTTCTTTTTTTTTTTATCTTTCTCACAGAGAAGTTTAAGATGATCTGCCAAATTTCTTTTCTCACTTACCACCCCAGAGTGACTCCAAGAAATGAAATTGCTCTTCATGCTGATTCATATTATAGCAAATGACAAAATTCTAACTGTAAAGTTTTCACCCTGAATTAAACCTAAAACTGTTCTGACTTTATGTAATGGCCTTGGATGAAATGGAGCAGGTACCTGTCCCAGAAGGACTGAATTATTTATGAAAGAGTACTGTTTTCATTCCTAAGGGGAGAAGGTATGTGGACATGTCTTACATGTTCCTTTCCTTTGCAGTCAGCCAAACAAAAGGAGACAATGTCCTTTATCAAATCAAAAGAAATCCACTGTAAAAGAAATCCTTCATAAAATCTGAAGGGGAAGAAACTTTAATAAAAGGTAAGGTAAACAGATGTGAAATTGTACAGATTAAATGTTCTGCTACTACACTCTTTCTCTTACCATGCCTGCTTACATAAAAGGTTTTTTTGGTATCCAGAACCTTGTCGTCATATGATCACTAGTGAACACATATGGAATAATGCATTAAAAATGGAGCAAAAGGAATATGATCCTCGATACACCCTCCCAGTCATAATCAGATCAGATATCCCTAAGAAGATGTTTATGTCTAGATCATCTTATTTAATTTATTTAAATTATACTACTGGTCCATCCTACATGATTTGGCTAATTCTTTTACAACTTGTTTCAATGTTTGGCCTTGGTAACATTTTGCAGCAGTGAGCCGCCCAATGTAATTAAATCGTATGTGAAATATTATCTTCTCTGTCTTAATCCTGTTATCTAATAATTTCCCTCAGTGGCTCTTAATTCTTTAATTGTGACACTGAATATATATATATTTAATCTTATTTATGCTACTTGTCATTTTATATGCTCCAATCATATTCTACTATCTGTTACTATTCAAATTAAAAATTCCTAGGCCATGTATACAATGGCAACTAAAACGTGTTAGTGGATAATGTCCTGCCTCTGTGGCAAATGGCACAGTATGGATGTCAAAGGTAATTCATACTGGAAGGGTTATCAGGAGGTATCTAGCACAACTGTGGGTTGGGACCAGGTTTTGTCTAGTTGGTTCTTAAAAATTGCACTATATATCTGTGTCCTTTTAACTTTATTTCCCTCCAAAAGAAGGTGGCTGCATTCAGATTACCCTAATATCAAAGGATTTACCTTCCCTAAGGGAAAGGCCTACTGCAAGATCTTACCTCCCAAACCATACCCAGTACTGTTTGGGAAAGTGTTGCTGGCCCAAGTGCACACTTCACAATAGCCCATTTCAGCAGTACAAATTATTATTCCAGTGCCTGGTAATTGTTCCATTCTCTCAGTGTCTTTACACTTAGTAGATCCATAATATTAAAATAAACCCAAAGACAGGCTCAAGGTTTGAACTGTGATCTCCTAAACTGGTTATTATCAGTGTACTCCCAGGCATGGTTGTGCTTTAAGCCACTACACCATGTAGTACCCAGTCATGGTTTAAAGGTTAGAGCAGTTCCCACCAGGCCATATGGAGAAGATAAGATCATGTTTATCTCCCTCCATCCAAACTGTCTCAACAGGCTTTCCTCAGTGTGGTGTGCTGTCACATCATACCCTGGAGTATGCAACATCATCTTTCTGTTACAAAAACAACACTGTACTGGGTTTCAATGCAGCCAACACATTATTTCACACATTTTGATCTAGGGGTCAGAAAAAGGCATAGACACAACTAGCAATAAGAATTTCTCAAGGCCAGAAGATGCCTCACAGGAATGAGAGGTAGCTCAGGGCTAACTGTTATGTGTTACAGACACAGTTAGTTAATGAAAATTGGGTGCTGGGCCTTATTCTGGTTAGAAATAGAGATGTAGCCATAAAGATCACAACTGAGTTCCTGGCAGACATTGTCAGACCATATCTTTCCTGATATCTGAGCAGTGGAGAGGAAAAATCCATTCCCTGGGACTCGGTTTCTTCAGTTTTGTACCCAGTTATTTTGAATTATGTTAATCAAGATATCCCAATCTTTGAGTTTCTTGAAATACAAAGCAAGAAAAGCAGGATAGTTTACTAATCAAGCTCCTCACTTGGGTTTTCAAACTACCCTACTAAATTTGCATCTCTAGTTGACCAAGTCACTATACATCTCCCTTATCCCTCCTCCCCGTATATATATATTTATTTTACCATTTCAGACTCTTATATTGTAAAATCCTTTGTTAATGAGACCATTTCTTACTACATATCTCTACAGCTCTAATTCATAGTCCTAGTTAGAGCCTGGGTATTGTCATAATGAAAATAAAAATAAAGAGAAATAGATGACAACCTCCCAAAAGAAAACTGTAACAAAACACTGATTTGAAGCCAATAGCTTTCTCTGGAAGGTACTGATTTAATGTAGGGAATATGTAGGAAATATAGGTCTTACGAGTACTGAAACATAACAGATTGAAACAATAGGAAGCTACAGAAGCTACAGTAACTAAAGATAATAATAATTAATGTTTCTAAGGAATTTAGGTGTTTTTGTTTGTTTGTTTTGTTTTTAATTTCTTCTTTTCTCCTTTATATTTGAATGGAATGTTTTTGTGTGTGTGCAAAAATGAAAAAAAAATAATCTGTCATCGTCCCCTCCTCCCCCCCCTTTTTTTTTTTTTTTTTTTAAATGGGTAGATAGCTTTGCCAGTGTCCAATAAATCTAGATTACTTCTAGGGACTATTTTAAAAAAAAATATATTAGCTGTTTTGAATCAAGAAGCATCATCTTTTGACTATGGAAAGGTAGCTTTCCATGTAGCTGTCATACTTAAAGAATGGCACTTTAAAGCTCAGCTTATAATCACCAAACACAACCTATAAAATATGCAAATATGTAATTCTCATGTGACTAGCTCCCAAGGGAATTCCTATTACAAGCATGAACTATATTGAGGGTGACAGTCTTTTTAGTGCCATTAAGGTAAATGAGGTGGTAATGGGAAGTGCAGATTATACGAACTTCAATAATTTATTTCATGCTTCCCATCAGGGTAGCTTTTATAAACAGCTAGTGTTCTTAATTGAAATGTAAATGAATGATAAATTATGAAAAATGTATTATGAAAAGGAAAACAGGGTAAAATAAAGGGAGTGCAAACAAAATCCTTAAAGCAGAGGAAAGAGATGAGTTGGCATGCTAATTAGATAGCGCAAAATGATAGGAAAACAAGAAAACACACAGAGGAACTCCTGTGTGAACACAATGAAACCCACATATCCACAGCATTCATGCAGTCTTACTAGTTGTTACTGAGCGTACATGAACAGCAGTGTATTCTTCAGTCTGTTTCTCTCCTTTTGAGCACCTAGTATCTCAGGTGTACATTCCCTAATAGGTGGCTTGTATTTCATGACGTTGCTGTACAGCAGGGGAGCAGGTACTACATCCTGGCCTTTCTGAAGGACCCTGGGAAAGATTTTCAAGTATAGCCAGTGATTTTGGCTGCTTCAGAACTGCTTTGTCACCATGTTCAGGCTGAGGCTACTAGGGGTCAGGATTCATAGAATCATAGAATTGCTCGGGTTGGAAGGGACCTTAAAGATCATCTTGTTCCAACCCCCCTGCCATGGGCTGGGACGCCATCCAATAAATCAGGTTGGCCAGGGCCTCACCCAACCCAGCGCTGAACACCTCCAGGGATGGGGCATCCACAGCTTCTCTGGGCAACTTGTCCCAGTGCCTCACCACCCTCTGAGTAAAGATTATCCTCCTAACCTCTAATCTAAATCTCTTGTCTTTTAGTTTAAAATCATTCCCCCTTGTCCTGTCATTATCTGCCTGAGCAAATAGTCACTCTCCATCTTTTTTATAAGCCTCCCTTAAGTATTAAAAAGCTTTCAGGGAAAATATGTCAGGTTAGGCACCAAAATGAGGCTTCTAATTAGCAAATATGAAAAATCTTAACATGTTCCACTGAATATGGCCCTAAATAGCACGAGTCATAGTTTCATAGACCTTTTTTCTTTCCTTAGACACATGAAAACAAGAAAATTCACCAGGCTGAAAACATTTGATGGAAATATGGATCATGTTGACTTATACAGTTGCAGATTAGTTACACTATGTTATCATTTATTGAACTATTTATACATTGCACCAACAGAGCTTGGAGAGTATAATTAAATTGTTGGAAGGTTACTGATCCAGGCAAATACTGCATACTAGAATGAAATACATACACCTGTGCAATTTCTGGAAATACTTGCACAGGTCTTTATGAAAGTATCTCATATATTTGAAGTAGCAAGGGTCTTATTAAAGATTAAGAAACTATCAGGAATTTAAGAAAACATTTATTTGATTAAGTCTTTCTAAGAAATTGGCCTATCGTGCTTTCTACTTCTTCAAGAAGAAATAAGTTTACTGAAATCAGTTTTGAAAATTAAAAAAGTTGAAAAGTCAGTAACTCTCAAATTAAATTAGAAATACGTTTGTTCAGCAGGTATATAATGAAAAGAAAATCCATTAAGTATTAACCAATTTTTACTTATCAATGTCATAGGACATATCCACGATAAAACTTTGAAAATGCTTTAAAATATCTGTTACTGAGGAGATGTCACACCATCTTCACTACAAGGATAAATGGAAAATATTCAGCAACTTCCACTGTGCAGAAGTTGGTTCTCTTACAAAACCTTACATGACATCAACAGCAATGTGTGCAAATGAGATTTCTCTATCTCACAGATGGCACAAAGCAGCAAGAAAAAGTGCCCCCGTTACTAGTTGACATCTTTGTCTCCTTTAGAGACAAGCAGCCTACTGACCTAATGACAGAGGAAATCACCAAGATGACTCTCAAGGAAATATTCTTTACTGAAAATATTCAGGAGAATATTTTGTTAGAGCCATAGAAAACAAAACAAAACAAAACAAAAAATAGTGTAAAAACCACAGCATTAGCTACAAAAAAAAAATGCCTTTGGCAAATAGTTCAGACTCATTAATGATTAAGAGACAAGTGGAACATGGTATAGAGATTGAAACTGCTAGAGAAATAAATGAGAAACATTTCTCCATATACTGCAGGGCCAATTATTCTCTAAATCTGTCAGTCCAAGTCATTTCTGTCACATTTTCAAAATGCTGGGAGGACAGACAGATATATTCTAACAACACTAATTTTCCTATCTCGTGGGCCACAACAAGTTATAACGGTAACTGTCTCTATCTCCATTTTATGTCCACAAGTAAGGTCTAACAAGTGCCTCTCCTCTACTTTAAGGAAGACAGATAGTCTGTCAGAGAGGCTGTAAGATGCCTCAGGAATCAGTGTCACCAGGCTGCTCATGACAGCCGTAGTCATGGTCCTTGTAAACATCTGCCTTAAACTGCCTTCAAAGCTGTGACAGATGTCATTGTGCCTACGGGACAGAAGCAAATGGGTGAAGAGCAGCTGTTGAGGGGAAAATATGGGAACCCAGAGGCAAAAGCAGACTGTCAGACAAAAGCACTTAGGGGATACTACAGCTGAGATACCAAACCTACCAGCCAGTGAGGTGTTCCTGTCCCACTCCTAGAAAACTGAGCAATATTAAGATGAAATAGGCCCTCTTCTTTTTTTGGTTAAACACATAAAAGTGTTTTTGTGGTACTCCACATTTTTCACTAGACAGAAAGCCTTTCCTCTGCAAAGTGGAATGCTGAACTGAAGTTTAAGAAAGGAGTAACATTTTGTTATTGGACTGAAAAGCATATGATGATGCATCTGCAGATGAGTCCGGGGAAGTCCCTTGCTTTTTTCACAATATCACAGAATGATAGAATGGTTGAGGTTAGAAGGAACCTCTGGAGGTCAGCAGGTCTATTCACCCCTGCTAAAGCAGGGACACCTACAATAGGTTGCCCAGGAACATGTCCATATGGCTTTCAAATACGTCTAAGGAGGGAGTCTCCCCAACCTCTCTGGGGAACGTGTCACCCACACAGTACAGAAGTCCTTCCTGATGTTCAGAGAGAATCTGCTGTGATTCAGTTTTTGCCCAATGCTTCTTGTCCTGTTGCTGGGCACCACTGAAAAGAGCCTGGCTTCATATTCTTTGCAGCTTCCTTCAGGTACTTACATAGATTGATAAACTCCCTCCCTAAACATTCTGGTTTTACAACAGAATTCTCATCTATAACATTCTGGTCTTAAGTATTTTGATCAAGGAGAAATCCTGAATTTAGCATTCCAGAAGTAATTCAAAACTTCTCTTATTATTATCTGATCAGTTGAAGTTCACTTCCTTTTTATGCAAGCATATATCCTCATACAGCAGCTGCTGACCTTCAGAGGCTTACAGGTAAGTCTTTCATCAGACATGGCATAAGCAATATTATCATAAAATCATAGAATCGTTTCGGTTGGAAAAGACCTTTAAGATCATCAAATCCAACCATCCAGTGATGGATGCTTGGAATACATTGCCCAGAGAGGTTATGGAGTCTCCCTCTTTGGAGATCTTCAAAAGCCATCTGGACATGGTCCTGGGCAGCCTACTGTATGTGTCCTTGCTTGAGCCAGGGGGATGAACCAGCTGACCTCCAGAGGTCCGTTCCAACCTCAACCATTCTGTGATTCTGTGATCCACCTAGCACTACAAGTCCACTGCTAAACCACATTCCTAAGTGCTACATCCATGTATTTCTTAAATACCTCCAGGGATTCCACCACTTTCCTGTTACAATACCTAACCACCCTTTCTGTGACGAAATTATTCTTGACATCCAATTTAAACTGCCCCCGGCACAACTTGAGGCCACTGCCTTGAGTCCTGTCACTTGTGACCTCAGAAAAGAGACCAAGAGAGCAATGAGGTCTTCTCTCAGCTCCTTTTCTGCAGTCTAAACTAAGTCCCAGTTCCCTCAGCTGCTCCTCATATGTCATGTTTTCTAGTCCCTTCACCAGCTCCACTGATCTTCTCTGCACACGTTTGAGCAACTCAAGATCCTTCCTGTGTTGAGAGGCCCAGACTGACCACAGCACTAAAGGTGTGGTCTCACCAATGCTGAGTACAGATGGACAATCACTTCCTTAGTTCTTCTGGCCATACTAGTTCTGATATTAGTCAGGATGCCATTGGCTTTCTTGGCCACCTGGGCACACTGCTGGCTCATGTTCAGCTGGCTGTCAACCAACACTACCGGGTCCTCTTCTGCTATGCAGCTTCCTAGCTGCTCTTTCCCAAGCCTATACTGCTGCCTGGGGTTGTTATGACCCAAGTGCAATATTAAATATGATTATTTATTTATTTATTTATTTAAAGAATTCAGCTTGGAACAGCATTTTTAAGGAGCCATAATTAAATACTAAGTAGCTGGATCTGGGTTGCAATTATACAATTCAATAATTGACTTGATAGGAGGATAATATAGACAACCTTGTAGAAACAAATTAACAATAACAAAAATAAAGAAAATAATCGGAAATTTGCTCAAACTGAAACAAATATAAAAAGGCACAACTCCGATAACAGTGACTACTGATGATAGTAACGCTTTTATTTTGTTGTCGATTTGTATCATATGCAGCAAAGTGACCTACTTTCAAATAACATAAAATTCTTAAGATCATTGGAAAAAAGATACCCTCCAAGTAGAATACACTTCAGCTCACCTGAAATTCAGAAAGATAGATATCTACTTGTAGGCTGGATTGCATGGTGAAGGCCTCTGTAGGCCTTTGGGAAACTAAAAAGGAACAGCTACAAGACACATTTAAAAGTTTTAGAAAAAAAGTTATGAACTCTGGTGGTCTGCATGGATTCGTAAGGTCACTGTGACAATTGGAAGAGAACATCAATAAATCAATAACTACCTCTTCCCACTCTACTGTCAAATGTACTCTCCTGCAATGTCTTTCCTTCTATTTGAAACACATCATTCAATATTATACAAAATGATACATGATAAATGATTTGTTCTCTCTCCAGAGGCATCTTATGGTTTCAGTTTTTCCACTCACCACTTCTAAATCTTATATTGAACATAAAATCAACAATATATTAGGCTACACCTAGGAGAAATTCTTATGTCCATTCTCATGTCTTTAGAGTCACTTTGGATTATTTTTATCTGTGTAACCTTGATGCTGATCTTTTTTGTTCCAGTGGGTCTTTCTGCACTTTTCACTTGCAACTCTCCATTTCATGTCAAGAATTCTTCACTTTCCTTTGAACTTTGTCTTGTCTTCTACTTTAATAATGGTCTTCATCTTCCACCATGTGTTCATTTATCATTTCTTAGTGAAAAGAGAAAAAAATGAAAGGTCATTTACTAACGGAATCATAGTGGGTATGCATAGGAGTTTAATTTTCAGCAAACTAAATCATTTGGATGTATCCCTGTTCCCAAGACAAATAGAACAACAGTTCCCAGAATTCTCAGAATATTTTCCCAAAATGGTTTATAATTTTCAATACTTCCACCTTAAGTTCGCAGCTTTAGACATTTGTAAATACTGTTAAAAGGGAAGGAATAACATCTGAAACAAGGTAATTCTTTGAATATGACCACCTGGTCATTTGTTTAACTGTGATATTCACTAATTGACTTGATTGGAGGATAAGACAGAAAATATCAGGACCTCAGAAAATGATCACTTCAAATTCTGACATTAGATTATTCACTTGAGTGTTCACATCAAAATACAAATATGATTCTACACGTTTTGCTTATTTTAAAAAAATGACAGTATCTGAGAACTGAAGGCCAGTTTTGAAAATCTGTTTCTAAACAATGCATTTTTAAAATTTTCTTTATTTAACTGGTTAATTGTTCAGATTTGTCAATGACCCTCCACTGCAAAATGGAGTGAAAGTTTTAGAGAAAATGTCAGGAGGGAGACAAGATGTTTCTGTGGGTGGATTATCCCATTTGATGCAGTGTTCTCCATTAGTCTTCAGCTGTCCCCTTTCTTTCTTCTTAGATCTCTATTTCATGAGGCTATCTTTTTATATATTTGATGTTGATTACCCATAAAAATTCAGAAATGTCTCAGTATGTAACTTACAAATGACTTACACATATGATCAGGTTATATCTTCAAATTTGTGCAAAGCTACTTACTTTCCAAAACTTTTATGAGGCTTACAGATAAATTGAATCCTGAGGTAACTACCAATGAATTAAGTGCACTGAGAATGGCTTTTAAAGTTTAATTAATTAGAGTCCATAAAACATTTTGCAGTACTTAGAATAAAGGTTGATAAGTGCACAGAAGAAAATGCAGTTATTATTAATTCTGTATCATGCTGTGTGGAGGAGTATCAGCAGAGTTGGTTAGTACAGCTACTATAAATTATGGAACCCTAAACTTCCAAAGCTGCCTTCCCCTGCTGTATCTCCATTATCTTTGCTGCTGTTTTCCTGGGATGGATTTGCTTTTTGCAGGTTTGATGGAGAATGAAAATGAGGGACCACAAAATATATTTTTTTGCCAGCTGTGTGCTTTGATTCACAGGATATTCTTCAGCCCCTGCAATGACAGTGTGCCATTCTGATGAAATAATGCTGTAGACACTTAATAACATGGAAGGAGTTGATACAACCTAAACATGCAAATATGGTTATTACTAACCTCAAACACAATTATCTCATGTGCTAGTACCCGTAATGGGAACAATATTTCAGTACTGCTTTTTTTTTTTTTTTTTTTTTTTTTTTTTTTTTTTCCTAGAGTCATTTGCAAAGCACTCGCTCTGTCTATTTCTTTCCTTGTGGAAATTTGTCTCTCCCACAAAATTTCATTTTCCTTAGTGACACAGAAACACTGGTTCAGTGACCTTGGCAGCTCCTTCACAGGGTATATAACTTATGCTGTCTTTCCATGTTTATGTGAACTGCATATTTCAGCTTCCACGAGCTGATCAGGGAAATGTGCTTTAGCCCAACACATGCATGGCTGAGGATGCAATTTCTGTAACTGGCTTTCCTAGCTGTCCACTGGAAGAGCAAGAGCTCAGGTTGTCTGCAGGTTTAAAAACTGCTCCAAATTTATAATGACACCAGAATGATTTATGCTAGTAGAGAGTTTGTATGTCCATATCAAATTTGCTTGTATAACAATACTCCTCTGAGATTTTTTACTTTAAAATAGGTACAGCTGTTTGGTACCTCTTTTTCTTCAGCTATGGTAATGCACTGGTTTACTACTCAGAGGTACAGAGGTGAGGGACTGCTCTAATGTGCCTATGCACATTAGTCATCTGGTGAGCAAAAATAGACTTGTTTTATAGACTTGAATCTTTCCTTTGCTACAGATAGATGCAAAAGTTTACTTACTTCTAATTTTATAGATCCTCCTATTAAATTGGATTGGGTGGTTCTTGTTACTCAGATTATCCTTGATACTGAACTATTATTACAAACATTGCTGTAAAAATATTTAAGGGTTACTCAGACACAGAAGAGAACCATAAATATTACTGAAAGAGTTATTTTTTGAGATTTTGGCCTGTTTTTTGACAGATGCATGTGGCTCTGGATATTTCAGACCAGAGCTGGAGTCTTGCATCCTCATAGGCACCCAGCTTCTGCAGGTAGCAGCAGTTTAAAGACAGAGAATTTTTTATTTCTCATACCTTAGATGCTCCAGCTCAGCTTTCTTTGGTGATCTTATAGTAAGGTAGAGAAGCTGGAGTAAGCTTAAGAAAGGAGGTTTGAAAGTACTCTCTCAAGTATGTCAGAAAGGATCATACTTAGGTCTATAATTATTCCCTTGTTCCTATCTTATATTTCATTGTAGGCATGAAGATTAATCTGACTGTCTGGTGAGTTTTGTGTTTTGTGCATGGTGTCAAGATAGGATTAGCTTGGACACTGGATGAGTAATGTTACATAGTGCAGTGAACCAATGGGGACAGCAATAGTTTGTCCCTTGAAAGGTGGAGATCAACTACAAGAACAATGCGTATTGTTAAAGAGTCATTTGCAACCTCCTGCTTGTCTGATCTTTGCTGCCATTGTTGCAGGTGGGGATGTATGAGACATCAGCAGTTATTTCTGTGTACAGCAACTCTAGAAAACTGTTGATGCCCTCTTACTTCCAGGCCAGGAGCATCAAAATTGCATTCATTAAAGCTTTGTCTAGCTCTCTACTCAGGACCCCCTCATCAGTGACCAAGCTCAAATATTTTCCTACCTCCTTATTCCAGCAGATCTCAGAATAATTATCTTGCTGACTTGGCATTTTGATCAAATATTTATGTACATTGAACTATCACTCTGGGAATCACATACACATGGTGTTCTGGACTAGTGCTGATTTCAAAAGTCCTTGTTATATACATTTACATGCAACCAGAATCTGAACTCCATTTGTATTCCTTAATCCTTTTGTTTGTGGGACCAAAGATCCATGCAGTACACTGGTAAATAATGAAAATAGAAACAAGTACAGATCATTAATAATTATATAGACAACAAAACTCATGAATTAAACTCCCAGACAAGATTATCCACTTCACAAGTATCTGTTGAAACTTCGATATTCAGTTTTCAAGTCCATTCATGTAACCGCACTTTAAGAAACCCCAAAATTTTCATAGCGTTTACCCTATTAAACTGTCGATGTTCATGGTTCCATTCAATGAACAGGATAAGTGCAGGAGCTGCATACATAAAAAGAGAGATTTTCCATCATGAGAGCACAGTTTGACTCCATGTTTTTTTTATTATTATTATTTTTATTTTTTATTTTTATTAATAATATCTGGTTCATGACATTTTAGAGTAGTCAGGGCCATAGTGAGGTTGGTTAAAAGCAATGCTTTCCCCTACAATAGTGTGAGGGGCTGGAAAGACAGCTGGGATGTCAAAAGAGCAATTCCAGCAAGTCCTGTCATCAAGTGCACCCTGCTGCTTTAAAACTAGAGAAGGGGGAAAGACCAAAAGTTTGGAGTGCCTAAGCATTTCCATGCAGTGCAAAGGCAAGGCCATCAAGGAGAAGGAGGGATTTCTCAGATTTGATCCAGGATAGCATTTTATCCAACACCAATAATAGTGAAAGGGGATAATGCATGCAAAGACATGCTGTGAAGACTCACTATCACTTTTAATCCAAGTTTTGTTACGAATTCTCACTGAAGCCCTGCAGAACACAGAATCACAGATCACAGAATGGCTGAGGTTAAAAGGAACCTCTGAAAGTATCTGGCTCAAGCAGGGACACCTGTAACAAGGTGCCCTGGATGATGACGATGTGGCTTTTGAAGATCTCTAGGGAGGGAGATTCCACAAGCTCTCTGGGTGACCTGTGTCAGTGATCTGTCACCTGCACAGTAAAGTGTTTCCTAATGTTCAGATGCAACCTCTTGTTTTCCAGCTTTCCCATTGCCTCTTGTCCTGGCTCTGGGCACCACTGAAAAGCGTCTGACTCAGTCCTCTTTGCAACCTCCCTGCAAGTATTTCTAAACGTTGAGAAGATTTCTCCTGATCCTCCTCTTCTCCAGGCAGAAGAGTCTCATCTCTCTCTGTCTCTCTTCCTAGGAGAGGTACTCCAGTCCCTTACTCTTGGCAGCCCTTCCCTGGTCTCGTTAGAGTACATCCACATCTTTCTTTTAGTGGCAAAGGAAGAACTGAAACCTCAAGATCTTCCAGGAAAAACATTGCTGAAGCCCGGGATTGAACCAGGGACCTTTAGATCTTCAGTCTAACGCTCTCCCAGCTGAGCTACTTCAGCCCTGCCTGTATGTGACCACTCCCCCCTCTGACAGAACATAAAAGCCCTTTCAGCCCTTTCCTATTCAGGAAAATAATTCTGTGGAATTACTCTGTGGAATCTGCTTCTGTGGACAGTTCACTCTTGTCCTGTTATTGGGCAAAACACTACAGGTGGGAGAACACTCTGCTCCACTGAAATCAGTGACATCCAGCCCACAAGGAGGGTGTCTGCTACAAGTCTGCACACACCAGCCTGCAGCTGATTCTTCAAAGGCAACTACCAACCCTGACAAGATTTTCCAGAGACATCAGAAAAAAGACTTAAAGTTAGTATGTTTTAATTGCCAATGGAAAATATATGAAAACTGGTAAGATAGCATGAGGGCTTTCTGTGAGTAGAAAGAAAACATTTGAGAGATTCACTTTGGAAGAGGTTCAATTTGAATTTATAGTTTTTGTTTGGTTGGTTGGTTTTGGTTTTGTTTTCCCATGAAGATTTAACTCAAAATAAGATTAGGAAATTAAAGGAGTCATTAGCTAAAATTTGTTTAATCCTTCATCCTTTTAGAGCAATAGGATTCTAAGCTCTATAACTCGGGTATTTATTTATTTATTTATTTATTTCCCTGTGTTTTGAACTATTTCTTTTAGCTTCCTTTAGGCTTCCTTTAACAATATCTTTCTCCTACCCTGGTGTAACAACTTTTCCTTGGACCTGACAGTCATTAATTTTAGTTTATTTTCCGAGTAGGACCCTATAAAGGTCCTCACAGCGCATCACACAATACCTGTTTTCATGTTCCACTATATCACTTCAAGTCACCTACAGTGCAGTTCATCTGAATAAATTTTGACATTTCCATCTAGGACCTCATTCCATTCTATGAAAACATAAAAAGTGCTTGTAGGGTCTGAATTTAGACTTCTAAAATAGGTCATGGGAATTGTACTTATTCATTCACGGCTGTTCTCAGCTGACTACAAAGATGCCTACGGTGACTAGCACAGCTGGAGACACCTACATTGAAGATATATATCTGAAGCTGGATGACATAAATCCCACCCCTGTTTCCTAATAAAGGCAAATTTTCAACAACAATGGAAAGTCAGATTCTCACTTGTTTAGACCCTTGTTCTGTTACTTGAATCTTGCAGAATGATTGTAAATATATGACTACTGACTTTTATACCATTTGGGGCAAATTGAGTTATATAACAGCCCACAATGAAAAAGATTCTTTTCTGACTTGCTCAAGTAAAAGACTAAATTTCTCCCTTCATTAAAAAAAAAGTATGACTGTTTATCACAACAGTTCTGTGATCCTTTTGTTGCATCTGAGCAACATCAGACTGGGAGGCCCTGATGTGGAATTCACAGGAATCTCAAGTGCTGTTTAGAAGCTTGATTTTTATTTCACTTTCTTATTAATAAATAAATAAATAAATAAATAAATAAAAGTTTAAATAACTAGGGTAAAGGAAGAAGTAAAAGAAGAAAATGATGAATTATCTTGGAGAAGCTGGGATCCTAGCAGGACTTGGCCTACTTTCATTATTTAACAGTCAGAAGAAGATTTTCCTCCCTTATGACACTCTCCCTCTCTCTCTCTCTCTCCCTCTCTCTCTCTCTCTCTCTCTCTCTCTCAAATGAAAAAAATAAATGCAATCAAAAAAAAAAAAAAGCAACCTATTACGATTTTCTGTATAGAGAATGAGCTTGTTAGTTAAAATGACAATTTCAAAAACTGATGTATTACTGATTTTTTTATCTATGTAATTCATGAAGAGTGTATGATATTTAAGGAAAAGGCCGGGCAATTTAGGCTGGGTGACAGATCCTGCTCAGCTATTCATGGAGTATTACTATTGTTTATCTTTCATTAAGTGGGCTATATTAGTCTTGAATTCCCAGACTGTGTAGAGTAGTTCTACTGAGACCTTACGAATACTGGGTTAACAATGAGGATGGAAATATCACTCCTCAGCTTTCCTAGGAGATTATTTTGATGGCTTCTGTGATGCAGATATCTCTGTATTTAAAAGGGAAAGTGCTCTTCAAAACAATTTAGCCTGTAGATGGCTGAGCAGTGACCGTACTGCAAACAGGAGTTAGCTTCTAACTAGAGTCATCCTCTAAAAGAGAATTTCTAGACTGCATTGGTACTCCCCTAAGTCATCTAAGTCTCCTGTGTATAATTTGTACCTCCTGTTGCAATTCTACCTTTGTGTCTTTTGCTTTCCATGATCTGACTTATTCTTTTGTCCTTTCTCTCCATTAATAGAAGTATTAGTCATTTGAAGAAGCGGGAGAAGAAAGGAAAGGGCTCGTGAAGATATGTCATTACTGATTATACTTCCACACTGACAAAAAGTGCTACTCCCAAATTTAGTACCATGCACTAGATTGCAAGACAGCAACACACCATAAATTACTATATTTATGACATGCAATACAATATGTGGACCATTTTGCCAAACTTCTGTGACAAGTGCACAAGAATTATTGGAAAAATATAACACTATCAGGTGCCAAATTCAATGTCAATTTATAACCAACTCAGTTTCCACACCTGCAGGAATTACAGTCAGTAGCATACTTCCTTCTTCTCCAGTCCTGAACACTGCACGCATAATATGAAGTTAACTGCATTCATCCACTAGGTAAATAAGTGTGTGTATATATGTGAACATGTGTGTGTGCACCTGTGGTGAGGACAAATAAAATTTATTTATTTTTTTCCCAGCATTGCATGTTAGTGCACAGGTTTCCCAGGGGACCACGCAGATAAAGAATAATTTGTGAAAAGGCTTGAAGTAGGGAATAGAAAAGGGGAGCTTGCTGCAATTCATGTTAGGAAGCCTCCTATAATACATTTAATAGGAGCTCAGCATCTTTGTAAACATATGAAAGACCAATCACATTTGTATCACAGAAGGCTGATATTTCCTGTCTGCTTTTAGTAAAATCTGAAATAATTTGATAATAGTGTAACTTGCACAATAAGCATGTGTCATCTTTGTAAATCAAGCTTACATAAAGCAAACAGGAACTAAAAAGAGACAGCAGCTAATTGGGCAGCTAATTAGGCTGGACAAGCTTCCCAGGTAACATAAGTTGGTCCCGGTTAGGAGGCTGGGCTGAAGCACAGGAGACTTTTCCTTTGTTCCTCAAAGATAACACTACATTTTTAAAAGATGTCTGTAGGCTGCTATGTTCATCTGGATGGTCCTAAATCCAGTATATAGATCTTTAAAACCCCCTACATAATTACTTCTGAAAGACTTCTGACATTTGAGATTCCTCTGACATAGCCTAAAAGTCTATCACTGCCAGGCAGGCTCAGAATTTCCTGTAGTCCAGGCACTGCAGAGGGACAGGTAGGGTCTAGGTGCTGTGAGGACCAAGATATTATGTCAAGCAACTTATCAGCAGGGTCCATAGTTAGCCCTCACAGGATGCACCTGCTAGTTTAGGCGTTGTATCTCATATATCTAAGGAAATACAAAGTAATCCCTCACCATTCTTAGTAACTGACTTTATTAAATCTTACTTTAGCAACAGAGCAACTCTTTGCTCTTGTTGAAGCCATGCTGGCTGTCTCAGATCACCTCCCTCTATTGCATGTGCCTTTAGATTGCTTCCAGAAGGATCTGTTCCATGATCTTCTCATGTATAGAGGTGAGGCTCACTGATCTGTAGTTCCCTGGGTCCTCCTTTATAACTTTTCAGAAATGGAAGTGAGGTTTCATTTTTTTCAGCCACCAGGGACTTCACCTGACTTCCAGGACTTTTTGAATATGATGGAGAGAGGCTTGACAGCTACATCAGCCAGTTCCCTCAGGACCCTGGGATGCATGGCATCAGGCCCCATAGACCTGTACTTGTTCAGTTGCATCAGGTGGTCTTGAACATGCTCTTTGTTTACAGTGGGAGGGACAAATAGCAATCACATAAGTAAAGTCTGTTTCCTGTACTCTGTATAAATAAGCTAATAGCAATCCTTTGCTTGATAAAGTTACCAGGGTAAATGCACCGAGGTCTGTGAGAAGCTCAGAAACGCTTGTTGTTGGCCACTTGTGAGGAAAACAACAACAACAACAACAACCCCAACAATTCATCTAGAAAATGTACCTACAGACAGATCTGTTGTTCGAGCAGACTAACACTGATTTTTATGTATGTGCCTCTGCATGGTTCTACATTGAAAAATGTGTCTGATTAGGCATCATTTTCTTCTAAGTAAGCTCTGATTTTCAAGTGGGTCTTGGGGGGGAAGAGGAGATTAATGTCCATGTTCTCTCCAGGTCACCCAGTGACTTTGTATAGGTAAGTTTAACACCTGTTTTCCAGGCACAAATCTTTTTTCACATCACATTATTTCTTTCTAAATTCTGTAAATCTGGTTTATATAAAAATAATACTAGAAAAGGAATATTATTTTCCCCCAAATGTGTAACAAAAATGCAACATAACAACATTAATTGTTTCCTTGTTGTTAAATACTGCTACAGTGGTACCGTGCTTTGTTCTACAAAACGCTGGTGTGTTGGGTAATCTGACCTGGATCTTTACAGATGAGCATATCCAAAGATGCAGATGTTAGACCTGAGAGGAATAGATTGCAAGGAAAGAAAAATAAATGAATTAGTGAGAAAAAACAGTATAATTTCTTTCCTCCAGAGAGCACATTTTGAGTGCAGATTTTGTTTTAATAAACTTGTCGCATACAAGATTTCCCAGTACCCCTCTCAATCCAACTTCAAACAGAACAGCGTCAGAATATAAACTATAGTTTACCAAATGTAACTTGGAGATTCAGCTCAGACTCAAGACTACTGATTAGTGTACTCATTTGCAAAAGATGATGGGTCTGTGTCTGAAATTTTGAGACAGAATACTTATCTGCCTCTTGTGCCCTAGACTCAGGTTTATTTTTGTCTCTTCTTGTGCTCTCTTCCTGTGCTAGCTGAATCAACTTGCTGTAAACCACATGAGACCTAAATGAATCTTCAGAGCTAGGTTTTGTAACAAAAATAAATAAATAAAATGAGGAAGACAGTTTCTGGTAATGAAACATTGCTGCTGGAAGGTTGTAAATAACATCGGCCTACCTTCTGAATCTGATAAAGAGAGTTCCCTTAAATACAGACCTATTTCCCCTCTGCTTGGGACTGCCTTATATCCAGTATGGATTAGCCTGTCCCCTATCTTCATCTATGCTTCTGTACTCATAAAATATGGTTGAGATTATTTAAATGGCAAGAGGATATCCTCCTGTTAGCAATGCATCACAGATGTACTGTGTGAAACCAAAATCGGATCTAAGCCACATGAATTTAGAAAGTCAGCCTTTGCCATTATAAGCAACATAGGTGCCTTTTCTCCTTTTCTAATTTTTATTTTATTTTATTTGTACACTGCAATTAGTGTAAGCTCCTCCTGATGTTTTTAGCCTTGTTCTTTATGTAATATCTTCCATAACAAATAACCATCAAGGTATTGTCTGGATCCCTGAGAGAAAAATAATTTGAAATAAGAGCATAAAATACGTATCTGTCTGTTGTTGTTGTTGTTATTGTTTGTTTGTTCATTTGTTTGTTTTCAGGGGGTGTTTTTACCATATCACTGAAAAAATGCTAATAGAGGAGAGAAGAAAAAGTGGTAATGGAGGGAAAAGCAAAAGTAGTCTATAGATAAGTACAAATGTCACAACGTGAAAGAAAACAAACAAACAAACAACAGCAAAAAACACCATGAGCAAATCCAGAAAAGTAATAACTTGCTTTAAATGGGGGATTTTGACCTAGATATGTTTCATGAAGCAAAATATGTTCACTCAATATTCTGATCTCTGAAGACTAATATAAAGGATTCATTAAGATACCCACAGAGACCTTTATATATGAATAGAGAATGGTGCTGACTGTACTGCTGTATTGTAATCCTATCTGCTCTAATGATCATCCCTATTTTAGTGGGTCTCACAAGAATGTGGCATCAGAGAAAAAAAAAATTACAGAAAAATAAAGCAAGATGTTTTAATTTCAACCACAGAGCACTGCATCTTGATATTTCAACTTACAGAATCTCCTGTAAAATATTACGTGTTCTCTGGGGGAAATGTGAGTGATTGCAGGTTGTGAGAATGAGGAACTCCTGACGGAAGTTAGGAGATGCTAAATTAGGAAGATGCCAAATAATCATAGAATCATAGAATGGCTCAGGTTGTAAGGGACCTTAAAGATCATCCAGTTCCAAACCCCCTGCCATAGGCAGGGATACCACCCACTAGATCAGGTTGGCCAGGGCTTCATTCAATCTGGTCTTGAACACCTCCAGGGATGGGGTATCCACAGCTTCTCTGGGCAACCTGTGCCAGTGCCTCACCACCCTCTGAGTGAAGAGTTTCCTCCTAACCTTTAATCTAAATCTCTCCTCTTTTAGTTTCAAACCATTCCCCCTTTTTCTGTCATTATCTGATCGAGCAAAGAATTGCTCTTCACCTTTTTTAGTAATTTGTGTTATGAAAAGTGTTTCATACATGTTTAATATGTGTTGTCATGTTTGGTGGTGCCATTCCTCCAGTTACAATAAAAAAAAATAAAATTTAAAGACCTCCTACAGTCAGTCACATTCCTATAAGATTCAGTGTTAGAACTGACATTACAACATATATTCATAAGGGTTATCTTGCAGTTGCAATGTACTCAGTTGGCTTCATCAGGCAGTGAGACACATTGGTTTCATGGCTAACTGTGTTCTTCCACCAGATAACCTGATGGAGGAAGACTTACTTATGGCCAGGGAACAGTGTTGTTTCCATCAGAAGAAATTTATCATTGAGATATGGAAATTTGGTCCAAGTTGATCTCCGTTATCTGCAGCAGTAGAGCAGGTAGACGGTGAATTGATCAGTGATAAAATAACTGCTGCTTTTCCTACCTCAAAGCATGAATTTGCATCACTTGGTTCAGATTTGTTTTTCTAGCTCTAATTTACAGAAATTCAACCTTCTGTATAAATAACACTTGAGCCAGATAGAACTGAGCTGAAGGAGGATTTGAGACCTCTGAACCGGAATGGACATCATTCCTTAATACTTCCACATCCTCTGGGTCACTTTTCTTTTCAACCTCCTTTGAGTGTTCACCTCCACACACAATGGATTATGGCAGAGGTGATGGGGAAAATAGGCTACAACAGCACCCTATCTCCCTTACTTTGGATACTAGTTTTATCAACCTGTTAATTTGTTTTCTTCAAACTCTAAGATCTCAGTTGTTCAACTCACTCCTTTATGAAGCTGGTTTTTAAAATGGCAGTAGAATCACAGCAAAAAAAAAAAAAACAAAACAAAACAAAACAAAAAAAAACAGGCAAACAATCAAGCAAACTGAAAAATACAGCAGTAAATCCCATTCTCTTGCTCTGTCAGTCTCGCTAATTGCCACTTTATTTAATACCTTCCTCTTCTGCTAAAGGTTATTAAGAAGGATGTTGAAGCCAGACACTCTTTCAAGCTGGTATTTTATTAGACAGAGATTACACTGTGAGATTTCTATCTAGGCTCTCACACTAGGGACTCTCTCTGCTCACTGGTCCATAATGACTGACCTACATATCTCTGCCGACCAGGGTTTTGCTGGATGACTGCATTACCCAGCAGAATTTGACTGCCCTTACTGTATTCATTTGTCACAGCAATTAAACCCATGTGTTGATTTATTGAGTGCAGGCCTGGTGTGAGATGTAAGAATGCACATGACTCATTCCTTTCTTTCTGGCATAACATTACTTCTGTGCAAATTGTGTTTGGCCGTCTTTATGCTGCTTTTATCTTGCTTAGAATTACTTTTGGCTTCTGGGGACAAATAATGACCATACTTATTCATTTTGTAATATCTCTTTATTTTGTTCTTTCTCCTTGTTTTTAATTACCTTCATGTTGTTCATTGATGTTGTGTCCTCTCTTCACAGACTGATCTGAAATGTAATCCATTTTCTCACAACCATTCACTTACGAAAGTTTGAGCAAGTCTTAGAGATGCGTTGTATCCTTGGCTGGAGATCTGAGTTGGAAATAAGTATACAAAACCCCCAAAGATAATCTAGTGTTAATGCTTCTTCAATTAGTTTCTTCAATAAATGGATGACAGCTGTGTCCTTTGAAAATTAAGAATTGTAAAGAATTTCATCACAAAAGCTATGGGGTATACCTCTGGATACAGATGGGTAATTGCTAAATCTAGGATGGCTCCATAAGGAGACGGGGCCAAATTTTATCAGCTATTTATGTTGCAAATCATGCAATCTGTGAACGTGTTACAAAAATATAGTTAGAAAGATTTTGGAGAGCAGAACTGTACTGAAACCCTCACCAAAATATTCACCCTTCCTTACAGCACTTAAGACAAGACATGGGATTGGTCTGGTATCCTAAACCAGCTCATATCCAAGTCACTCAAGGAAATTCAAACCCTTTCAATTCCCTTTCTCAGAACTTGGATGTAAAAAAAGATCTAAAATGTCTGAGTTTGGTAGTTCTTTTCACCTTGCTTCAGCCTCCTTCATGGTGCCCAGGCTGTTCAAGCAATGGAGTATTTGACATTACAGTGTGACAGGTAGCAGAAGTTTTGCTTTGGACAGGGCTGGACAGGGCTGTGCTGAGCTCATATACTCTGGTTCCATGGTAGAGACCAACAGCATTTTCTGTTGCAGGGGCCACTTTTTCTTAAAGCTCAGCTCTGCAGGATGTGGAAAGGAATCCTGCTTCTTGCACTGATATCTTCTCTCTAGCAATCAATGACATAACATGTTGGAACAGCACACAACTGCTCAAGGGGAGGTTCAGGCAGGATATTAGGAAAAATTACTATGAGGGTGGTCAAACACTGGAACAGGCTTCCTAGTGAGGTGTTTGATGGTCAATGGTCAAGATGCATTTGGATAATACACTCAATAATATGTTTTAACCTTTGGTTTGCCCTGAAGCGGTCAGGCAGTTGGGCTTGATCTTTCTAAGCCACTTTCAATGAAATTATTTTTTCTTTTCTTTTTTCTTTTCTTTTCTTTTCTTTTCTTTTTTTCTTTTCTTTTCTTTTCTTTTCTTTTCTTTTCTTTTCTTTTCTTTTCTTTTCTTTTCTTTTCTTTTCTTTTCTTTTCTTTTCTTTTCTTTTCTTTTCTTTTCTTTTCTTTTCTTTTCTTTTCTTTTCTTTTCTTTTCTTTTCTTTTCTTTTCTTTTTTCTCTTTTCTTCTCTTTTCTTCTCTTTTCTTTTCTTCTCTTTTCTTCTCTTCTCTTCTCTTCTCTTCTCTTCTCTTCTCTTCTCTTCTCTTCTCTTCTCTTCTCTTCTCTTCTCTTCTCTTCTCTTCTCTTCTCTTCTCTTCTCTTCTCTTCTCTTCTCTTCTCTTCTCTTTTCTTTTCTCTTTTCTTTTCTTTTTTCTTTTCTTTTCTTTTCTTTTCTTTTCTTTTCTTTTCTTTTCTTTTCTTTTCTTTTCTTTTCTTTTCTTTTCTTTTCTTTTCTTTTCTTTTCTTTTCTTTTCTTTTCTTTTCTTTTCTTTTCTTTTCTTTTCTTTTCTTTTCTTTTCTTTTCTTTTCTTTTCTTTTCTTTCTTTTCTTTTCTTTTCTTTTCTTTTCTTTTCTTTTCTTTTCTTTTCTTTTCTTTTCTTTTCTTTTCTTTTCTTTTCTTTTCTTTTCTTTTCTTTTCTTTTCTTTTCTTTTCTTTTTTCTTTTCTTTTCTTTTCTTTTCTTTTCTTTTCTTTTCTTTTCTTTTCTTTTCTTTTCTTTTCTTTTCTTTTCTTTTTTCCTTGCCTTGCCTTGCCTTGCCTTTCCTTGCCTTTCCTTGCCTTTCCTTTTCCTTTCTTTTCCTTGCCTTCCCTTGCCTTCCCTTGCCTTTCCCTTGCCTTTCCCGTGCCTTCTTTTTTCTTTCTTTTTCTTTCTTTTTCTTTTCTTTTCTTTTTCTTTTCTTTTTCTTTTCTTTTTCTTTTATTTCCCCCCTTTTTTCCTTTTTCTTTTCCCTTTCCTTGCCTCCCCTCACCTCCCCTCCCTTTTCCTCTCCTCCCCTCTCTTCTCCTCTCCTGCCCTCCCCTCCTCTCAGCTCCTTGCCTCAACTCGCCTTGCCTTTACCTTCCCTTGCTTTCCCTA
The DNA here is from genome assembly GCF_964034855.1 of Anser brachyrhynchus. Taxonomy (NCBI): domain Eukaryota; kingdom Metazoa; phylum Chordata; class Aves; order Anseriformes; family Anatidae; genus Anser; species Anser brachyrhynchus. The sequence goes on along the minus strand of NC_137695.1, from coordinate 155,672,662 downwards.
TTGTTCTTCAAAGGTAAAACCTGCAGAAGCTACTTACCCACGAGCTAAAGCCTGCATCCACTAGTCCTGTGAAAGGAAGTTAAGACTTTTGTTTTTATGCCAGCAAATTAATTGTTCAGTTTTCACCTCTGTTTGTCACTGATCTGAACTTTAAAATGGGGAAATAACACTTTGCATTATAGTGCTCTTAATTCATTAATCTTTGCTATACTGTTACTGATCTGTAGGAAGGAACGAGATTCACTATGTTTAATACACAGACTAGGATTAAATAATATATTTTCCTGTTATTCCTCATATTACACGCTTACTATTTAGAGATGGCTACAACAGTATAAGATTAACAAAACTCTTATTAGCATGGAAATCTTTTGTTTTTATACACTGTAGCAAGGTTTAAGGTCATCACAGAGAGAGTAATTTATAGAAGAAATTGATGCCACTATTGACAAGTCTTACATCGATGGAGAGGAAAAAGGTGAATTTATTGTTTAAAAACACTTAGATCTTTTGGACTTGAAAGAAAAGTGACATTTAGAATTGAATATGTATATATATGTATAAACTGGTTCAAGTCATCCACTATAAAATAACAGATTCCCAGTGTCACTTCTTCCTAGAGACAGAAGCAGACAAGCAGAATGAAAGGGATAGCAAGTAGGGGTTTCCGTGGCAACATATGTTCAAAAGGGTTCAGGACTTCCATCTCCTTCCTAAGACTCAAAGTTTTTTGTTTCTTTTGTTTGTTTGTTTCTTTATTCATTCCCCTCCCCCTTCTCATGTGAAGGGGGAGAAGGAATGTGAATCAAGCCACTGAACCTGATCACTCCCAGCTGCAAGAATCAGGTGTGAACATCAGATGCATGATTTTGACTGTCTTCTGTCAGGGCTCTGAGTTATCTGCTTCTTATGATGGACTCATAAGAAATCCATCTTCTGGACTGGACTTGTGCAAAGCATTTGACACCGTCCCCCCTGATATCCTTGTCTCTAAAATAGAGAGACATGGATTTGATGGATGGCCACTCAATGGGTAAGGAATTGGCTGGATGGTCACACTCAAAGAATTACTGTCAATGGCTCAACGTCCAAGTGGAAATTAGTAACAAGTGTTGTTCCTCGGGGGTCACTATAGGGATCGGCACAGTTTAACATCTTTGTTGGTGACATGGACAATGGGATCAAATGAACCCTCAGCAAGTTTGCCAAAGACACCAGTCGGTGTGGAGTGGTCGACATGCTGGAGGGAAGGGATGCCATCCAGAGGGATCTTGACAGGCTTGAGAGGTGGCCCTATGCGAACCTCATGAAGTTCAAGAAGGCCAAGTGCAAGGTTCTGAACCTGGGTCAGGGCAATCCCAAGCAAAAATACAGGCTGGGTGGGGAATGGACTGAAAGCAGCTTTGATGAGAAGGACTTCGGGGTGCTGGTTGACTAGAAGGTCAACGTGAGCTGGCAATGTGTGCTTACAGCCCAGAAAACCAACCATATCCTGTGCTGCATCAAAAGTAGCATGGCCAGCATGTCGAGGGAGGTGATTGTCCCCCTCTGCTCTGCTCTTGTGAGACCTGGAGTACTGTGTTCATCTCTGGGGCCCCCAGAACAAGAAGGGCATGGATGTATATTCCAGAGAAGGGCCATGAAGATGATCAAAGGACTGGAGCATCTCTCCTAGGAAGACAGGCTGAGGGAGTTGGGATTGTTCAGCCCAGAGAAGAGAAGGCTCCAGAAAGACTTTATAGTAGCCTTCCAATACCTAAAGGGGACTACACAAAAGCTGGGGAGAGACTCTTTGTCAGGGAGTGTGGTGATAGGACAAGGAGTAATGGTTTTAAACTAAAAAAGAACCGATTCATATATACATACATAAAAGGAAGAAATTATATCCTCAGAGTGTGGTGAGGCACAGGAACAGGCTGCCCAGAGAAGCTGTGGATAACCCATCCCTGGCAGTGTTCAAGGCCAGGCTGGGTGGGGCTTTGGGCAACCTGATCTAGTGGGAGGTATCCCTGCCCACGGCAGGGGGGTTGGAATTAGGTGGTCTTTAAGGTCCCCTCCAATCCAAACCATTCTATGATTCTATGGTTCTATGACTCCAGCACCTCTAGAAAGAGAAGGAAACTTTCCTTGATGTGTGTATAATCAGAGCTGGTGGTTAGTCCTATTGGGATTCACTCACCCACAGACACTTTCACTTTCTTCTTTTATTTCCCCTGAGGGTAAGCCAATAAATTGGTACAAAAATTAGAACAAACAAGCAACTTACGGGATTAAAAGATTTTAAAACATAGGTTCATTTCACATAATTACAGGCTTCTAAATAGGAAGCAGCCATCAAAGATGAATCATTTTACATTTCCATTTAGCAGACAAAGAACCAGAATAATTCAGCTCTCTGGTGAACTTTTTTGTCTTCTGCAGACACCGTCTAGTGGTGATAATTCAGTGCTAGAATGGCTATGTTTCTGTATTATGTACCTTACTGTGCATCTAAGGTCACACAAGACAATGCCAGTTCTTAGAAACTATTTATTTCCAAGAACAGAGCTAAAAGAACATAACAGTGAGAGTTTACAACAGTTTATAATTGGTCCTGCAGCTACAGAACTTTGTTCTATTCATTCCTTTGATTTTTGAAATCAATCACGTATTATTTGGTGTTTTCAAGCTTATTTAACTCTGTCCAGTTCCCTGGAACTACTCTAGTTTTACCGCAGTGAGTTATGGTGACAGGACCAATTAGACCTCCAGACATGCTGGATAAAATTTTGGCCCCATTCAGGTCAATGGGAAGTCATCAGTCCATTCAGTAGAGCAGTTGTTGTTCGTAGTTTTAGTAGGCATGTCTTTAATAAGGCATCCACTCAAAATATCTGCACTGGAGTTAACCTGATTTGAGTAAGGAAGGCCACACTGATATTCTTGTAGCCTTGATAGTTCTCCGTTTACTCAAGTGTATTCTTAACTCTGCATCAGTTTTCAATACATGCCATTTTGTGAAAACTATTAAGAGAAATGTATCCTGTCTAGTCATCTGGAAGAAACTATAAGGAGGCAATTGAGGACTGATGTCTCTTTCCAGTATTTACTCTATAGAATATGCATGATAGGAGTTGTTAAATTGTGTTACCTGGCTTTCTGTCCCTTTGAACTAATTCAACAAACTTAATAGCATGACTATTCTTGTGTGAAGGAACATTGTGTGTGGATTCAAAGTGACAGTTAGAGGCAACAGCCAAGTAATAACCAGAATTGCTTCTACACTGGAGACAACTTCTTCTGGGTAAGGGCAGAGATAAGTTTGGGATAATGGTCTTTCATTTAAAAAAAAAAAAAAAAATAGAGCTCAGAGAAGGGTAGAGAAGGGTAGCAGGCTGAATTAAGTTCAATAGCAGAGTCATGGAGTGGAGTTCTGTGACCTTTAGTATGCAGAAAGTTAAGCAGATAGATCAGAGAGTCATAGAAAAGCCTGTGAAATGAAGATAAATAAGAACTTTCAATGAGGAGTAGATCAGGACATAAAGTGAGAGGCCCTATTTGTTTTCTTCAAGCTTTGATTTCTTTGAATTTAATATCTGGGGTATCATATAAGGCAATATGAAGCTTACACCCTCCTTTTGCTTATTTGGAAGAAGCTTACTTGGTCTTTGGAAGTAATTAGGGTATTTTGATGTGTTTTTTTTTTTTTTTTTTCTTAACAGCTATTCCACACGTTCATTTGTTTTCATAATAATTCATTTGAACAAGCTCCAAAAATATGTTTTAATACATCTGCAAATCTCAGTAGAATAGGGCAAATTGTGTTTTAACACCAGAGGACAAATCAGTGACTTTTCTGGATGCACTGGAATCATGCAAATAATAACCCACTGGGAACCTTGCAAAGTCTCAACTTCTTATTTGTTTAACCATAATTGCATATTTATAAATTACAGCAGACTTTTCTAATTAATTTTGTATCACATGAATAACATTGCTTTGTAGCAACCTGCTATATTACTAAAATCATTGCCAAGAAAACATAGCAGTCTGGAGTCACATTTAGTTTGAAGGGAAATTACAGGCAGCCAGAGCAGAGACTAGCTTTTTGTTTCACTCATGAGAGGTAATTACCAACTCCAAAATACAAAGATAAAAGCCTTTCAATAAACTGACACCTTCTGCACATTAAGTCCCCAGAATGTTTTTAATTCTGTCAAACATAAAGGAAATGTACAAATAAAAACATGATTTTGAATCAAGTCAACCAAAGTGATAGCATTTAGCAAAAAGGTGGTTATGGTGGATTTCATTCTGTGCCTAAGCTGTCAGAATATAGAAAAATGAAAGGCCCCATCCTAAAACGTGTAAAACTATTATCGGTCACACTAGATGCTTAGATCTTTCTGCAATTAAACCTGTGGTCTGGGTAGTCAGGGGATCATTTGAGTATCAGCTGGCAGATGTCACAGAATTTATGGGAAATCCATGAACCACAGCAGGTGAAAGTTGGAAAGTATGTCTCAAAGGGCATTAAATGTTTGTGTCTAGGTAACTGAATCCTTCCCTTGATCTCTACAAGTCCATAGTACATGGTCTTCATTCTAACTGATCTCAGGCAGCTTACAAATCCCATCTGTTGTTACATGCAAAATCTTGTTATGGGCAAAGAGGAACACATCTGACTGGAAGAACTGAGAATTTCTCATTAGGCTAATTAATGTATTATTTTTCTAAGCAAAAACACTACAATTCTTTTCTTTAGTCCAGACATACCATTATACTATTATTGTTACATAATGCACTTACAACTAATCGGGACAATCTCTAGTATTTGTCCACTTTCTTGTTGTTGCACTCAAAATTCCAGTGTCTGCGTCTTTCTGATTTAAAGGTTAATATTGTCTGTTTTTCCTAAGAAGGAGGAAGGAATTATGACGAGTTACCAATGATCCAGGTTGCTCACCCATCTTCACATTATGCTTATGCTGAGAAATTGCTTACTCCATGGTTTGGTGAGTTTCTTGGGCATATTTTGAGGTTTCCTTAACCCAGGAAGGTTTTTTAAATTTGTTACCAGCTAAAGTTTGAAGCTACACCATCACCTATTATAGATTGTGTTAACACAATTAGATGATGTTTTTTTACAAATGACCACTCAGATTTGTTAGACTTTTCCATACATGATAATAACAGAGCTAAGCTAAAACAATTTAGTTAGAACAATTTAGGCAATAGTCATCTGACAGCTATACAACTGTTATTACAGGTGAAACAGGCTAAAATCAGATTAGGCTGAGAGTAGCCTGGACAAATCTTGATGCCTGCCTTTATGAGTTAGTATAAAACTTGTGATATTTTACTGAGAAGAGCAAAAATCTTATTTTCTGCATGAAAATGGACATTTTAAAGTTGATATGTCATGGTTCCTCCTGGGAAATGTCCCTTAAAGGAAAGTTCTTCAGTTATTTTTCATGATACCGTCATCTAGGTGGCATAGCTAGAGCTGTCATCTGGCAGCTGAGAGTTCTTTTTAGGGGAGTCTAACCCAAGGGTTCATCAAAGGGATCCTCTTCTGGAAATGCCAACGACTGTCTTTCCAAAGATCTCTAAGAATCATGGAATATACAGAATGGCCATTTTGTCCTTGCTAAAATTTACAGTGAAGAGGTGGCCAGGGATTCTTTCCTTGGTTTTGCCACAAAGCTAAATGTTTGCCTTGGGTATGCGACCTCTTTGTACTTTGCACTCTTGAAATCATAGACTCATAGAATCTCCTGATTTGGAAGGGACCCACAAGGATTATTGAGCCCAACTCCTGGCTCAACACAGCACCACCCAAAAATCAGACCATGTGTCTGAGAGTGTTGTTTAAACACTTGAACTCTGACAGACTTGGTGCTGTGACCACTCTGTGGGGAGCCTGTCCTAGTGCCTGACCACCCTCTGGGTTCAGAACTTTTCCCTAACACCCAGCCTGACCCTCCCCTGTCCCAGCTCCATGCCGTTCCCTCGGGTCCTGTCGCTGTCCCCAGAGAGCAGAGCTCAGCGCCTGCCCCTCCGCTCCCCTCGTGAGGGAGCTGCAGGCCGCCATGAGGCCTCCCCTCGGCCTGCTCTGCTTTGGGCTGAACAAACCAAGGGACCTCAGCTGCTCCTCGTATGTCTTCCCCTCCAGACCCTTCACCATCTTTGTAGCCCTCCTTTGGACACTCTATAATAGTTTTATGTCCTTCTTATACTGTGGTGCCCCAAACTGCACGCAGTACTCAAGGTAAGGCCACAGCGCAGAGCAGAGCGGGACAATCACTTCCTTCAACCGACTAGCAATGCTGTGCTTGATGCACCCCAGGATATGGTTGGCCCTCCTGGCTGCCACAGCATACTGCTGACTCATATTCAACTTGCTGTTGACCAAAACCCCCAGATCATTTTCTGTGGGGCTGTTCTCCAGCCTCTCATCCCCAAGTCTGTACATACAACCAGGCTTGCCAGTTCCCAGGTGCAGAATGTGGCATTTGCTCTTGTTAAACTTCGTATTGTTGGTGGTTGCCCAGCTCTCTAATTCGTCAAGATCTTTCTGCAAGGCCTTTCTATCCTCAAGGGAGTCAACAGCCCCTCCCAATTTTGTATCATCTGCAAACTTACTCAAAATACCTTCTTGTCCTACATTCAAGTAATTTATGAAAAGAGAACTGGTCCTAAACTGGAGCCCTATGGAACCCCACTAGTGAGTGGAAAAGTATCAGTACAAAAATTAAAATGAGGCCTGTTCTTTGTTACCCAGACAATGCAGCACTAGTGCTGTCTGGACATTAAGATGACTAAAAACATTGGCCAGATTACTCTAGCTGACAATTTTTCTCCACGGAAATCTGTAATTCTTTAGCTCAAGTGTAAAATAAAATAAACAAATGAATAAATAGATTAATTAATTACTTACTAACCCTTAGGGTTTTCATTAGTCCCAGATCTGTAGAATAAAATCTCATAGGGCAAAGGAACATGACACACTTTAATAGCTGCCTCCTCAACTTCAATATGGACATTTAAATTATTTTTAAAACTTCTGTCTCTAGTAGTAGCACAAAGTTGTGTACACATGAAATACAGGAAAACAAATATAGTGTTATCCTTGGAGAAAAGATGAGGGAGAATGAATTGTACATGACCAATGTTAGTCACATTATTTGAGGTGCTGCTGGCAGACATCCAAATATTGTAGTGATGGTGGTGGAATAATAACCTACAAAGAGCAGAAAATGCAGATTATTAAAACTAATACCTCCCTTGCATATCTCACTTCCTTGATCATTAGCAGATCAGTATGAAGGCTATTTGCACTGCAAATCTTAATTGCAATGAGGGCTTTGGAGCTATTGTAGCTAACTTTACTAATAATTTAGAATTAAAATATTACTAATGCCATTTTATTATTTTATTTATTTATTTTTAATCTGGAAAAGATTCTCCCTTGGATTCTGATTGTATAAAATTTGATTCACAGTTAGTGTTAATCAACATAGTTTCATTGATGTGCACTGATTACCCCTCAGGAGACACATGTTGTTGGTGTAAACTGAGTAATCCTAATAAATTTGATGGTGTTGTGATGATTTAAACCAGTTGAGAATATGGCCCATATTTTTCTGTTCATATCCTATTGCTAACAAGCATTATGAGGAGTGCCTGCCAATTAAATGTGATTCTACAAAGCTATGTGAGTGAAACCATATGAAAAAAAAAAAAAAAAGTGGAAAAGGCATACCTTATGCTGCTTGGATTTGGAGCTTTTTTTCTGTTACTTATGGCAATTTTTTGGTGTGCAAAATTATCATTCTCAGTTTTAATATGTTTGCTTACATAAAATGCAGATTGTAATTAAATGTCAGGCTGCTTAATTGTGCCTTCATTTGTATAAATTAGAATGTTGCTATAGAAAAAGAAAAGAAATAAAACACCTTTCAGTTCCCTCACAATATTATATTTGAATTAATAGTTAAATAACAAGAGAGAAAATATTTTTTCGGGGAATCAGTGTTAATTAGTATTTCACAGTCTGAAAAGATATGTTGCCACAGAGCATGTATCACTTGCTTCACAAAGACAAAATGCTTCAATAAAATGTTTTTCTACCCAGGGACTGAAGAATAAGCACTGGCTAGGCAAACCAGAATTCAAAGGCTTTGCTTCATCCTGTTTCTTAATTGTTTGAAGCCAGCACTAAGAAGGAAAATGGATTTTTAAGGTGGGACTTGAGTAGTATTAAGGCACCTGAATCCAAAGTGACTAATCCAGTGAATTGTTCTGTTTGGGCTTAAGGCACCCAAACTGATGAAATTAAGTTCATGCTAAGCCTTATCGGGTTTCAGAAACAAGGCAGTTTATGTTCCAGTGAGTGCTTTGGCAGTGTTCAGAGCCCTGGCAATATATTGTAGATTGGATTGCCATTGTGTATAACAGCCTGGTGATCAAATCACCTTTCCAGAAGCAGGCGGCCTGCCTGTGGTCGTTGCTCTCCTCAAAGAAGTGCAAAACTCATGTCAAATTCTTTGCTAAGGTAGAGGGTTTCAGGGAGGGAATGGCTGCTCTGTATTTCCTTCCCTGAAATCTTTCTAGTGGAAAATGGTGACTGATGGTTCATGGGTAAGCGACAAGAAAAGAAAAATTAGGACAATAAATGCAGAGCTTTGTACGTAGGGGACTGGATTGGTCCTGGTTGATGCTTTTATTTATTTATTAATTATTTATTTTAATGGGAAAATAGTTGTTTAGTGTACATAAGCAGCCTTGGCAGCAGGTATCAGACTTTGATCCCCAGGACGTTAGACCATGGTAAAAATCTTGAATGGTTTTTTGTACAGTGGCAGATCTGCTAAGGGATGGGTGGGAATAACACCTCCAACCTGTTAGGGTTTTCACCCCAAAATGGGGTATATAACTACTTTCTTGATGGAGAAAAAGGAAAATAATTCTTTCACTTGCTAGGTAGGGTATAAATATTTAATCATTATTCACTCAACCCTAGCTGAGATCTCTTTTAATTATTTGTTACTGTCACTGTGACAATTCTGGATATTTTGGCTATCCACATAAATCACAAGTCACTTACTAAGTCAATCCACATGTTATCTGAGGACCAGCAAAAGAAAATTTTTGAGGTCTTCAGCAGATTTTTCTTTCCTTGCACTGGGGTTCTGAAATGAAACTAGTGCTTATATTAGCCACAAAAGAAGTAGTTACTGACAGGTGAGGATGTTTATAAAGAAAGCATCAAGCTAGCATGAAAGAAGGGCCTCACAGCAGTAAGGAATGCCTGGATCCTTGTCCCCACAAAAAGCAGCAAGCAGTTACCTCCCTGTGCTTCTGGGATTGTCCTGTGAATAAGATGTTGCCAGGACAGAGCTTTTGCTGCTAACAAAGGAGAACACGCAGAGGAGTGCAGGCACTCCTGGGTCTGGTTTCTGTAGGGGTTCCTTGCCTTAGCTCATTATACTGAAAACTAATGGGCACACCACAGCAAACAAGCGCCATGGAAAGAGATAGTTATTTATTTTAGATGCAAAGGAAACAAGGACTGCATCTTTGAATGTGCCTTTTGTATTAACACTGACTTGATTTATCTGTAACAGGGTAGGGCTTATTCTGCACTGTACAGAGCTAGCATTTCTCCAAGGCGACATACACAACAGTTTCAGTAAAGTATATGTGGCTAGGACTTTCACAGCAGTAATGGCTAATGCCTAATGGCAGACAGTAACCTACATCTTATTATGCTCCTTTCTCTGGAAAGGTGACCACATGCAAAAAACATGGGAAGGGTCCCATGATGTGCTACTGTTGTAGTTTAACCATGGCAGGCAGCTGAGCACCAAGCTCACTCTTCCCAGGTGGGATGAAGGAGAGAACTGGAAAGGTTGCAAGAACTCATGGGCTGAGATAAGGACAGTTTACTAGGTAAAGAAAAAGCCACACACGCAAGCAAAGCAAAACAAGGCATTTATTCTGTACTTCCCATTGGCAGGAAGATGTTCAGCCACTTCCAGGAAAGCAGGGCTCATCACGCATAACAATTTCTTGGGAAGACAAACGCCAACACTCTGAACATCAACCCCTTCCTCCTTCTTTACCCACAGCTTTTAGTGCTGAGTATGACATTATATGGTATGGAATGTCTGTTTGGTCAGTCTGGGCCAGCTATCCTGGTTCTGTCCCCTCCCAGCTCCTTGCCCATTCCCAGCCCCTTGATGTTAGGGCAGCATGAGAAGCTGAAAAGTCCATGGCTCTGTGTGAGCACTGCTCTGCAGCAACTAAAAAAATCTGTGTGTTATCATTAGTACTTTCATCCAAAATCCCAAACACAGAATTATATGAACATTTATGAAGAAAATTAACTCCATCCCAGCCTAAGCCATGACAGCTACACCCTGTACAATGCACGGGATTTGCATGGGAAAAAATTGGCTGGCCCGGGTACAAGCTAAACCAGGAATTAATAAGGAGCATCACCAAAGGACACCCTTTGGCATTATTTATTTCAACAGGAAAGATACAGCTCGAGAACTGAGTTGGACTCCTATGCTCAGTGGCAGAAAGCAGAGAAAGTTATTATTCATGCAATAATTATTCACAAGTGAAGCGAAGCAACTAATTAAGCTCAAGCCCCAAATTAAATTTACTTTTGAGGGGTTTAGGGTGGGGGATATTGTCAAAGGCATTTTAATTGCTTAGTTCCAGTTGGAACTGACTAAAGTTAACACCTACTTATGCATACCTTTAAAAATCAGGCCCTACATAAAAAACAGAAATGTCACCATTCTTTCTGTTTATGTATTTAGCATTAAAGTGTTGCAGCTTAATCAAATCTTTCCTGACATGTGCTTTACAGGAAGAGTTTAGGAGGGGAAAGATAAGGGTGGTGGGACATTGACATGCAGTCCTCTTTTCCCCCGTTAATTAACTGCTTCTTTAAAAATTCTCACATATTCACTGGTTAAATCTGGGACTCAAGAAGCAGCGGGTCCATCTCTGCTGTGCAACCAAAAATGTATTTTTTTGTTAGTAACCTCATATGGATGTCATGAATACAGAAGAGCTTGGTTTACGGTGTGTTCCAGCAGGGTTGTCTTTGACAGAGCAGTGCAGTGCTGCAACCAAGAAGCGAAGTAGATATTTCACCACTCTATACAGAATCACGGAATGGATAAAGTTGGTCGGAAGGGGCCTCTGGAGGTCTTTTGCACCAACTCCCCTGCTCAAACAGAGTCACCTACAGCAGGTGATCCAAGATCATATACAGATGTATTTTGAATATCTCTGTGGAGACAGACTCTGCAACCTCTCTGTGCAACCTGTGCTCCGTTGCTTGCACAGTAAAGAAGTGCTTCCTGATGTTCAGATGGAACCTCTTGTGTTCCCGTTTGTGTGTCCCCAGTTACTTTCTGGGCCAAACCAGACTTATCCTAAATTTGGAAGTGGTACTTAATTTCTCCAGATCTCTATTTTACCACTTTTTTTTTTTTTTTAATAGTTTTATTATTTTTATTCATGCTATCTTTTCTAAAATTGTTTGTGCTTTACTGATACAATCTGCTCTTTTGCTGTTGCAATTCCTATTATCAAGCAATCTAAAGCTATCAGAGAACTGATTAATTTTATTATATATTTAATAACCTATTGTGATTATTCATACTACGGTTGTACTCCAGTACTTCAATAAAGGGAATGATTGCATTGTGCAAGATGCTGTGCAAGCCGTGGATAGATTTTTCTTGCATAATCTTTAGGGAGATTAGCAAAATAAGGGTTTTAGGAGTAATAGCAGGTACATTGAAATTATTATTATTATAATTATTTTAATTTTCATTTTTGAAAAGTAAAAGCACTGTGACAATAGCAAGAGTTACAACTGAACAACAGTTTCCAGGCTGCAGTAGGCCTGAGAACAGCACTTTTGGCTACTGGTCAAATTTATCTTTGATCCATCAGTTGAAGCATTCCTAATCAAACTGTTCAGACTCTTTTTAAGGTTGTTTGCCTCATCATTATAGATGAAGGTGAAATCATTTCACGTGAAAAATTAGAATGACCTACTTGATAAGTCTGTGATAAAAATGTTGCTGACTACAGTACTGAGGCAGAATTTGCACCTGAGAGAGAAGTCAGATTGAATAAGGCACTTCCTTTCCACTAGCTTGGAAGGTCAAGGAGAATAGGCAGAATCTGGGTGTGATACACTTTTCTATAGCCATGGAAGTATGTTTTTTGTCTTGCCAAACACTAATACAGACTTGAAAACAAAATGACAGCATCAGTTCTGGGAAAATATATATCTTTTTAATATTCATATTAGAACTTTAATATTTAAGATCAGATTAAGTGTATTTTCACCAGTCTTTACTGATGAAACAACAGAATTTGACCTGGTTTTAAAAACAATGAACATTTACATTGAACAGTCACGTATAGATTTCCAAATTTATATACATTGTGTTTCAGAATAACAACAACAAAAAACTTCAGCTGGTCAGAATAACTTATTTAATAACCTTGCCGATTTGTTAGTTTCTTTTAAATTAAAATTAAAATTACTTCAGGGAACATTTCACTTCAGTGAGTCTTTTTTGTTTGTTTGTTTGTTTGTTTGTTTTCTTTTGAGGGAGTGTAATGTACTTTCAAGGAAAGTATTGTCAAAAATTAGAGGTATTTTTTCTCAATGAAATGTTCCAGGGAACAAATAATACTATTTTTTTCCTGCTCTGTAAATGCTCGTTTCTATTAACATATATTACACGAGGCATATTGTAATGCCTGTCTTGCCTTGTATATTTAATCTTACTCTAGAAATACTCCGAGCCAATCAAAAGCCATATAATCACAGAGGCTTGGCAAAAGAAAGGAAATAACCTCTGAGCGATGTCTTTTCTTGTGTTCCTAAGATTCTTTGAAGTTGTGTATGCACTAAAGTTTATTGTCTGAGGTTTAGCATGTTAGCAATACATGTTAACATGTTTAAATGATTCCTGCATCCACATTATTCCTTGTCATGCAGCACACGATACAGTTGTGTCCTAGTTTGTTCAGTCATATTTTGAATCTACTATGAATTTAAAACTTTATTCCTGATCTCCTAATTCCTACTCTAGAGCCTTAACTACAAGACAAACTTTACAAAAGTTGGCCTTCACAGAAAAAAAAATATATATATATATAGAGAGAGAGGAGAAAACAACAAATTTTTTTTTGACTATCACAGGTTGGAGGGACTCTTTCCAGTTTTTGCTAATATATCTCCCGCTTTTCTCTCTTGTCTCCTGAAAGTGGATATAACTTTTCTATCAAAGCAATTTTTAACTATGTTAAAATAAAAATAAAACTTTTTTTTTTTTTCCATTTGTTACCCACGATATGTTCTGAAAATAGAATGGTCCCGCTTCAGCTCAGTAAGAAACTTATTAGAGCTAAAAAAAAAAAAAGTGATCAAAAGTAGCCTTTAAAATTCATGTTTTTCAAATTTTACTGATAGAGATTTCAAAGATATAAAGCACACTGAAGTGCTGTTGTCTTTAATGGGAGTTGCATTTATTTGCATGAACTGGAAACTAGTTCTGCCTCTTTCAGTTGATCTTCACCTTTTCCATATCAGTCAAAAAAGGAAGACAGTTTCATCTGTGGACTCCATTTGAGTTTTAAAAACTTTTTAACTGCTGGATTATGTGTATTTCCCATAACCAATTATCTCTGATGTACAACCTTATCAAAAGCCTTTTGAAATTCAAAGTTGATGGCAACCCCTGTGGTTTGCACATCTCACCATAGCAGGAATAACTTCAATGTATTATCTGTTTCTTTGCTCTGCAAATTCCATCCTGATGTACCTGAAAATATGGTCACTATCTCTGATAGCTTTTTATCTTCCTCTCTTATAAATGAAACAAACAAACCCTCTGGGCTTAAAAAAATACCAATTTCTTAACCCCAGTCTCTGCCTCCCTGCTAGATTCTTTATTGGTATGAACTTGTGGTGGTTTGTTTCATCTTCTGTCCACTGCAAATATTCTGGGAGAAGCACCTGTGGTTATTTATCCAAATAAAAGTCAAAGCCTACAATGAGTGAGAAGCAGGTACAAAAATGCTAAATGCTTCACTGAACATAAAGTGAATAAAGAGGAATAAGAAAAAGAATAAAAGGAAATGATAAGTATTAGAGCAATAATGTATCCCACTGTACAATTTAATTTTTTACATAAATATCAGTTTATTTCTTAAATATCCATTCTACCAATTACAAAGGTCATATTTCTGTCTGAAAAATATTTCTATGTGACAGTGTTAATTCAGCATGGAACAAAACTTTCTTTCAGTTGCTAACACTATAGACTTCTGGCTTCACACCCACCTATCCATCTTAGTATCTTATTATTTCTCTTTTCTAATGTCACCTTTCTATAAATGTGTGGTGACCTTGACTGTCCATTTTATGTTTTATTGGAATAGTTTTAATTTTTAGTGTCCCTCAATCTGTCCCTTTTCTACTTTTGGGTATTTGATCTGTTACCATCTTCAAGAAAAGGTGAATGAACTGCTGGATCATTATTTTTGAGATATGGTATTGATATAATATCTATTCTATACTTCCTATACTTCTGACCTTTAAAAGGACAATAAAAGCATAAAAGCATTGGGCTTTTTTTTTTTCTTTCTTTTTTTTTTTTTTTTTTTTTTTTTTTGGCTAGCTGAGGGGTTTAGAGGGCACTACAATTTTAGTATATTTCTTTATTTCTTCTGAAATGTACTATCCAGCGATAAGGACAGATTTAGCCTGGATAAACTGTAGTTCCAAGTCATCCTGAAAATTCTTGAGCACGTAGCTTGCATGTCTTTCTCATACACTTAAGTTTTACACAGATTTCACAGAATCACAGAATGGTTGAAGTTGGAAGGGATGTCTGGAGGTCATGTGGTACACCTTCCCTGGCTCAAGCAGGGACAACTTGAGCAGGTTGCCCAGGACCACGTCTAGACAACTTTTGAAGATCTCTGGAGTGGGAGATTCCACAACCTCTCTGGGCAACCTGTGCCAGTGCTCCATCACTCACACAGTAAGGGTGTTCAGGATGTTTACTGACATTACATGGACCTCTTGTTACATGAAATTCTTGTGGTACAGCTTGTGCCCATTGCCTCTTTTCCTAGCACTGGGCACCACTGAAATGTGCCTGGCTCAATCCTCTTTGCAACCTCCCTCCAGGTATTACCCTCCAGGTATTTGTAAACATTGAAAAGATTCCTTCTGAGCCTTCTCTCCTCCAGGTAGAAGAGCCCCAGGCTCTCTCTCTGCCTCTCCTACTAGGAGAGGTGCTCCAGTCCCTTACTCCTCTTAGTGGCCCTTTGACTCTTTCCAATACATGCACATCTTTCTTCTAGTGGCACGGCCAGAACTGAAACCTCAAAATGTTCTGAGAAAAACATTGCTGAAGCCCGGGATTGAACCAGGGACCTTTAGATCTTCAGTCTAACGCTCTCCCAGCTGAGCTACTTCAGCCCTGTGTGGGTACTCTCACTTTCCCAGTCTGATGGAACATCAAGCCCTTTGAGACCTTTCCCATTCAGACTGCTTCTGTGGACAGTTCACTCTTGTCCTGCTGTCGGGCAGAACACTACAGGTGGAAGAATCATAAAATCATAGAATCATTAGTGTTGGAAAAGACCTCCAAGATCATCTGGTCCAACCATCCCCCTACCACCAGTATCACCCACTAAACCATGTCCCTAAGCACCACGTCCAACCTCTCCTTGAACACCCCCTGGGGTGGTGACACCACCACCTCCCTGGGCAACCCGTCCCAATGCCTGACTGCTCTTTCTGAGAAGAAATGTCTCCTCATTTCTAACCTGAATCTCCCCTGGCGCAACTTGAGGCCATGCCCTCTAGTCCTATCACTAGTTACCTGTGAGAAGAGGCCAACCCGCAGCTCCCCACACCTTCCCTTCAGATAGCTGTAGAGAGCAATGAGGTCTCCCCTGCGACTCCTCTTCTCCAGACTAAACAACCCCACTCTGTCCCATTGAAATCAGTGACACTCAGCCTACAAGGAGGGTGTCTGTTACAAGTCTGCACACACCAGCCTGCAGCTGATTCTTCAAAGGTGACTATCAACCTTGCCACAATTTCCCAGAGACACCAGAAAAAAAAAAAAAAAAGAAAAAAAAAAAAAAAAAAGACTTAAAGTTAGTATGTTTTAATTGCCAATGGAAAATATATGAAAACTGGTAGGGTAGCATGGGGGCATGCTGAAAGCAGAAAGAAAACATTTGAACTTTGGAAGAGATTCACGTTGGAAGAAGTTCACCTTGATGGTTTTGGAAAAGGATGAATTTGTCCCTGGATAGCCACAGCGTTGGAGTATATCAACTAAAATCCTGGAAAGAAAAAAGAGAGTGAGAATTTTGCTAGCAAATATGCTGGCACCTTCATTTCTCCTACTTACACTCACACTATGCTATGAGTTGCATGAAAATCTTAGCTTGAACTCTCTCATTACCCCTCCAATTTAAATGTTTTGAAAGATCCAGTTCATCAACCCAAAATGCAATCAGCTCAGCAAGATAAGTCAACACAACAGAGAAATCTATACCAGTTGCTATGCAAGGAAGAAACACTGAGATTGATTCATTAGTCTGTCATTCTTTTGCTAACCTGCTCAGTCAGAAGCCACATCCTGTTGAAAGTTTAAGGGACTTCCTGATAACTTAATAAAAATATGGAAGCAGTTCCTTCCTGTCAGCATGCTTAGCACTATAGTTTCCCATTTGTTTCAAGTTCCCCATGTACAAATCATCCCTTCAAATTCCTCTGATGTTGGAATCAGAGACATGAAATCATTTACAGCTGGCCAGAAATAGTTTTTAAGATTGCCTTCTTTTTGGTAAACAAACAAATAAAAAAGGAAATAAAAAAGGAATAGAAAAAAAAAAAAAGAAGAAGGAGAGAGAGAAAGAAAGAGAAAGAGAGAAAGAAAGAAAGAGAGAAAGAAAGAGAGAAAGAGAGAAAGAGAAAGAGGGAAAGAGAAAGCGAGAGAGAAAGCGAGAAAGCAAGAAAGAAGGAAAGAAAAAGAAAAAAAGAAAGAAAGAAAGAAAGAAAGAAAGAAAGAAAGAAAGAAAGAAAGAAAGAAAGAAAGAAAGAAAGAAAGAAAGAAAGAAAGAAAGAAAGAAGGAAAGAAAAAAAAAGAAAGAACGGAGAAAAACCAAACAAACAAGCTAAATTAATTCTACTGCAGCATGTTTTGCATTAATGGGCACCGAAGGTAGAGCCTGGGGGTACCATGCATCATAATCTATCATGACCAAGATAATTTATATCCAGATTTCCTGCGCTGCAGGAGACCAGACTGCAGAGAGAAATTTCAAGTTAACAAAGGACATTTGCTGTTTTGGATACCTTTAGTAAAAGTCCAAGCGCCTATTTACAAACCCCAGACTTCTTTTGGGAGCTGGGCATTTACTTAAGTGTGTAAACTCTGAGTATGCTGAGTTAATGAAGTGTGAACAAGCTTCACTGATGAGCACAAAGTTTTTCAGATTCAAGATTTCTGTGAATAAAACACTCTGGTCCTGATAAATGGGTATTTTAAATGAAAGATGCAGTTACTGTTTTGGATCATCAAGCCCATGTCTTTCCAGCTCAGAAAAGAAAATGAATATATTTTCAGGAAGTTTTTTTAAAGGATTAAAACTGTCTCTTTTAATGCATGAACTGGTTCTTGAGAGTACCACTGATTCCCTGAAGAGCCTGTTTCATAGTTTATCCTTCAGGGTTTGTCTGTGACTCAGTGGGAGGAGTAGCACTGTGAGTTACTTACACTTGTAGTACTATATACAAGTCCTCTTATTTGTTTCAGTCAGCAGTCCGGAACTGTGCAAATAGTACAGTTTTCTTAACTGCATCAATCAAGCTTCAAATGCCTGAGTTATGTCCTAAAACTGTACTAAAAATGTAATACTGACGGTACTTGATAATTTTATTTTCTTTAGAATCCCTATAAGCAGTGTACTGAATTTTCGTGATGACATGTATAATAGATTTTTTTTTTAATATTGTAATGTAATTGGTGTTCTTTGTATGATATTTCCTTTTGAGGTTCCATCCTATAGGCATTACCCATTAAATACAGTCAATATTTAACTCAAGATCAAGGTGCTTCCATATAGGGTTCTGTGCATTGGAGTCTAAATATGAATGAGATATCTGAGTTCTCATTAGCTTGTGTAAAGTCTGACTCGATTAACCAAGATGGAAATTTTATTACTATTTTATTTTATTTTATTTTATTTTATTTTATTTTATTTTATTTTATTTTATTTTATTTTATTTTATTCTGAAACACAGGCAGTGCTTCGTGATTTCCTAAAAGGAAACTGCTGTATTTGCTATTTTGCCAGTGTTATTTGAGATACCCTAGGATATCTAAGACATCCACATAGCAATCAGGTATGCATAGGTATGCTATGACATTTGAAAAAGACAGAAGCCAGGAGTGATATTGTATCCTTAGAAAACTTAATCAAGCCTTTCTTCTTAACGTAGAATGGGGTGAATTTCCAACTGCTATACACATAGTATATATATGAATATACAGGTAGACGTTTATTTTCGAAGGTCTTTAACAAGAACTGAATACCATACTTCCTCTACAGAAAAAAAAAAAAAAAAAAAAAAAAAACCTCCCCCAAAAAACCATACAAAACAAACAAACAAACAAACAAACAAAAACCACCAACAAAAAAGCTGCACCTGTAAGTAAAGTAGAATCAGATTCTATATTTTCTTGAAAGGAAGATGAGGTTTCTTAAGTATCCCTGTAGTGTTAATATGTAAGTAAGTGCTTCACTATATGTAGACATCTGTAAGAAGGCAGGAAGGATTTGTACATGCCTGTTATGGTAGAGCAGCAGAGTTGAAGGTGAATTCACTGATGGATTCTCTGAAAATAGCAGTATACTGAAGTCAGTAGGATTCACTTTATAGGTTTACAAGAGTTCACTTATATAGTTTCTAGAACCTACGTCCACCAAATTTTCTTGTACATATCTACAGCAGTGAAATTGAAAAAGGAATACGTGTTGTATCACTTTGGGCCAATACTTTCCAAAATGATCATCTGAAGTATGCACCTGTTTGCCAAACATTTGCTCCTTTCCTGAACTGCTTGAATCGACTTTATGTTAAAGGTGAATTTTGTCTCAGCTGCAGAAGTAAGACTATTGCTTTAAACATCATAAAGCATCTGGTTAAGCGTAAGCCACTCACGATTAAGATCTGGTATCATCTGACAAAAAAAAAAAAAAAAAAAAGGAACTGAACAAACAAAGCAAGCAAACAACAACAACAACAAATAGATGAAAAACTGAGGTGTAGGTTTCAGCAATTTAAGCCTCGTTCATCTTCAAGCAGACTTAATGTGCTGTATTACAATCCAGCTAAATTACATTCAGATCTGCCATGAAAACAAATTCAGGTGCACAATGGGCTTAATTATGCTTTCAAAAATAAGAGCATCACCAATAGCAGAAGGGGGCACTAGAAACTAGCTGGTATATTTTCTGAATCCCTTTATTCTTTTACAATTGCTTTTACTTTTATAAAATGTAATAAAAATAAACATGCACACACATAGTCTCACTAACTAGTTGTCCTTCTGCCTTTCTCAAGGTCTTAGTGGATGTACTGTGATATGCATCCTGTTTTCAGCCTTTACCTTTCGTGACCAATATACTCTAGCTGCTCTAATGTTGCATAAGAGATGTCCAATTCAGCAGGCCCAGCAGGGGTAATTGGACCCTACAGCAGTTTCCTTTTAGGAAATTGTGATAGCATGCTTTCAGTGATGCAGAAACAACGTATTACCTTCGAAAGAAACTATTATCTATTCATTCTTTAAAGGAACAAAACCATTTTTACTTTCTTATGGGGGTGGTGAGGCACTGGAAGAGGTTGCCCGGAGAAGTTGTGGATGCCTCATCCCTGAAAATGTTCAAGGTCAGGTTGGATGGGGCTTTGCGTAACGTTGTCTAGAAGAAGTTGGCCCTGCCCATGGCAGAGGGGTTGGAACTAGATGATCGTTAAGGTCCCTTCCAATCCAAACCATTCTATTATTCGATCATTCTATCTATCTTTTGGAACAAAATGCATGACTAACAAAGGATCTAAAAGTTAGGGCATGATTTACACCTTGCTGGGAGTTCAGAGCACATAAAAAGTTCTCAGGAAGAAAGAAGAAACACATTCTCCTCATTACATAAACATCTCTTTGTCTTTCCCATGGTATCTACATCCCCAACTTTTTTACCTGTTACATTCAACCACTTTAATGAAGAACCCTCACTTTTTTTCAGAAACTTGGAGATTTTAACTTTCCTTTCGCTGCAGGCATGATCTTAGGAAAAGAAAGCCATTGAAGACGGGAGGGATCGGGAGAGCAGTGGCTAGCCTGTTATCTTAGCTGATTTAAAAATAAAGATGTGGAGTATTTCTTTTGGTCGTTATTGCATTTTCTTTGGCCTCACTGATTTTTGGCCTTCTGTGATTCATCACCATCCAAACACAAGACTGGGTAACCATTCTTAGAACCATAGTAATCTGTCTAACCTGACAAGTATCTCAGTGAAATATATTTTCTAGATTTTCTCTTTTCCAGTTTTAACTGTCTCTTGATTTTGTCCCTTCCTTTGAGAAGCAATAGACTTTTCCATGGGCCAACATGATCATGTTTTCTTACATTTTTAAAAATCTATTGGCCAAGGTAAGGACCTCCATTTTTTGCACCCCACTTACACCTAAGAAGGTGTATTGGATTTATGTGACAAGGTGTTGGTTTCAGGGCTTGAGGGTTGCAAGGGTGGCCTCTGTGACATCAGAAGCTGTCCTGATATCTGATACAGACACTTCCAACTGGCTCCAAACCAGACCCACAGTTAGCCAAAGCTGAGCCTATCAGTGCTGCTGGTGACACCTCTGTGGTAGAATATTTAAGAAAGGGTTAAAAAAGGCTTTGCAGCAACTGTGAGAGAGAGAGGAGTGATAAAAATGTGACAGAAACAACCCTGCAGACACCAAGGTCAGTGAAGAAGGGTGATGAGGAGGTGCTCCATGTGCAGAAGTTCCCCTGCAGCCCATGGAGAGCCCATGCAGGGGCAGGGTAGTGATAGGAATTATGGCCCATAGAGAGGAGACCACACAGGAGCAGGTTGTCTGACAGGAACTGCATCCCATGGGGGACACATGTTGGATCAGTTCATGAAGGACTGTTCATGAGAGCAACCCCAAATTGGAGCAGGGGAACAGTGTGAGGATGAAGGAGCAGCAGAGATGAAGGTTGTTAGGAAGTGACTGCAACCCCCATTCCCCGTTTACCTGCACAAGTATGAAGAGGTAGAAGAGTCAGGAGTGAAAGAGTGAAATTGAGCCTGGGAAGGACAAGTGATAGTGGAAAGGTGCTTTTATTTATTTATTTATTTATTTATTTATTTATTTATTTGTTCTCGTCACTGTCTTATACTATTTTTAATTGGCAATAAATTCAATTAATCTCCCCCAAGTTGAATCTGTTTTGCCCATAATGGTAACTGGTGAACGATCTCACTGTCCCTGTCTTAACCCATTATCTTGTCCATCTTATTTTCTCCCCCCATCTTGCTGAGTGAAAGAGAAGTTTGGTGGGCGGCTGGCATTCAACCTAGACTCACACACCACAGTAGGCAACAGATAAGCTAAATTTCTTCATTTTGAATTTTATCCAGCTCAAATTTTCTATTATCCAATTTCAAGCTATTATGCTCTTCTATTGAAGAGGCCTACAAAAATCTTTCATCTCCCAAGTGTACTGAAATGTAATAAGAAAGGGAAGGAAATGTGCTTTAAAAATTTATATTGAGGGGTTATAGTGGATGACATTGCAATTAGAGGTTAAGGAAATGCTAAAGGCATGTTGTCCTTTTAATTGAGGTTCCAATTCAGATCTTTTTTTCTCCCCGGGTAGAAGCAGGTACACAGGGACTCTGAAATGGATGCATGCGGGATCTGCTAAATGTGTTTCTAATTGTCTGAATTTAATAATTTATAATATAGACATAGCTTGCGAATTTTTCCTTTCACATAAAAGATAATTGTGCCTGAGTATAGTATAGTCTGAAATTAAATGTGTTAAGTGCTCCAGGGACTAGTATGTACGTGCTAAGAAAGATCATTTCTCTTGATCAGTACAAGTTAGAGTCCGTAACAACTTTTATTTATTTGCATTGCAGTGGCACTCAAAGAACTAGGGCAGTGCTGATGAGCCATGGTGGCAGGTACTTTCTATTCTCTTCCCTTCCCCATAAGGAGTCAGTAAAGCTGTTGTTTGCCTTCACTCATCTATTCTTATTTTGCCATTTGAGAGCTCAAAACAGTACCTCTGGCCTGCTAGGCTGCTCCTTCTAGGGTGATCAGTCTTTCTCTTCTGCAGTCCTCACTTTCATGCCCTTTCTTTCAGTCTCCTGCACCTCAGGGAAGTGAAGATGAGGCAAAAACAACTGCTTCAGGTTTCCTCTATTTTCTACTATAATAATATTTGGAAGATGAGGAAGGAATTTTCCAGGTTTGAGAGAAGCAAAGGGCACAGGGCACATGAGGGATGTCTTAGAAGGATGTAAGATCCTAGAAGTTTGGGGAAAATGGAGGCTATAAAAACACTGCAAGGGAGGTGAGGTTAAAGGAGTTGGTTGGGGGAACCTTCCGGGAAGCAGAGAGAGATCAGAGTGCATCAGAAGGAAAAGAGAGAAATGTATCCTGAAATATGATGGATGAACAAGATAGGAAAGTGGGTAAGAAAGGGAGGGAAAGCAAGATGAAAAACAGCGAGAAAAGATTTTTAGTCTGTGTTGTTAACACTCTTATATGATCAAAGCAAGTGTCAGATTTTTTATGGGCCAGAAAGATAGGAGGAATCTGGAAAAGGGGTAGAAGAGGAAAAGGGCTATGGGACAGAGCAAAAACATGTTTTTTTGCTAGATTTTGAGAAGGCATAATTGTGCAATAGAAATGGTAAATGGGTAGTCAACATTTTAGCGACAAGGACACGTGTTCACAGAAATTAGTATTAGGACTGAACAAAAACCTATTAAAAATCTAGAGGAATGTTAGTTTCTAAGGAATTTGGTTTAGAGTTCTATAGACCCTTGCGCCTGTTCAGTTTATATGGGCCGATAGTGATAGGAGAAAGGGGAATAGATTAAAACTAAAAGAGGGGAGATTTAGATGAGACGTTAGGAGGAAATTCTTCACACAGGGTGAAGGGTGGTGAGGCACTGGAACAGGTTGCCCAGAGAAGCTGTGGATGCCCCATCCCTGGAGGTGTTCAAGGCCAGGTTGGACGGGGCCCTGGGCAACCTGATCTAGTGGGTGGCATCCCTACCTATGGTAGGGGAGTTGGAACTAGATGATCTTTAAGGTCCCTTCCAACCCAGTTCTATGATGACTCTATGCCTGGTGGTTATACAAGGTTTGGCACTGAATTAATAAGTAGACCTTTCTCTCCTGCTCTGTCATTGCTATATGGCAAAGGTTGATAATTTGCCTAAAGGTCTGGTGGGTATTTACATTAAGCATGCAGTAAGTTTGGTTTAGCAAATGAAGCATACCCCAATCTCATCAAGTTCTTGGTGTGACTGATACAGAGAAAAGCCACTTTTACAACACCTAGATGCAGAGAAGATCTCAGAGATCACTTGAGGTGTTTCTTATGTGCTCACTAGATTGGGCTTTGGTGCTAGGCTGAAAAGGGCAACTGCTGATGGAAATACTCCTGATTGTTTCCATGGTGCATGCTAACTGCAATGTCCATTTTGCAGGACCACTTTTGCCTGCATTGCTTAATTTTTCTGGAAGTTGAGCAACAATCCATCACCTTCCAGTAGGCAAAGCGCAGCTTTTTTCTCCCAGATCTCTTCTGTGTAGTTTTGTAAGATTATGCTCTTGAATCATCAAATAACCAGACAACAAAGGCTTGGGAGCTGGGTTGGGTTTTCCTGGGTTTATTTGCTTTGTAATGATGCTCTTATATACTAGCCTAAACAACATAAATAATACTCTGCTGACAAAACTTCTGTGGCTTTCTTCAGTGTGCCCATATCAAATGCCTTTATGTGTTTGAAATCGCAAGCCTTCATCTTTCATTCTAAGGCACAGCAGTCTCTAATGTGTGTGGTCAGGTGCCTGCAATTGCTTTCTTTCAATACAGAGAATCAGCACTCCAGAAAATTAGACATGAAGTCTATGTACAAGAATAACTCTGGATGAAAATGAGTCTTCTGTTACATTTCTGAAGTAAAACTGGCTTAATATAAAGCTTTCCCTCCCCACTCACACTCCCTTCCAGGCAAATCAAAGAAATTCTGTGAAGCAGAGCAGGCTGCCTGCCAATAAATAAATAATAATAGTAATAAAAATAATAAGAATAATTCCTAATTTTAAATCATAGGCAAAAGCTAGTCATGAAATTAAGAAATTAAAATGAAACACAAAATGATTAATTTAAAAGCAAAATTTACTCAAGTAAAGCACTTTTCTAGTAATAAGTAAATCCCTGTGCAATTACAGCAATGTAATAAAGGACACTGCTGAATGCATAGAGATTCTGATAGTGAAGATAAATGGCCGTGATGCACATGATGATTCTAAAAGCTGGATAAAAAATGACTGCCATATTGCAACAGAAATGATGACAAAGTAATGTAATTATTAAAGCAAATCTGGAAAAATGCAGTGCTAGAAATATGTTTTTCTTATGTTAAAGTTATGAACATAAATAGTTTGTGAAGACTTACTAAGTGGTTAATCAATTTTTGTCTGTAAGTTTGTGATAAACTTTATTTACAGTCATCTACATATTCCTTAATTAATGGATTAGGATCAGCACATACATTATTAACAGATATTAAAGGAATGACTATTATTAATCCTTTGTATATTAGCTATGTAAGTCTGCTTCATAGAGTAAGGAACATTGGTGTAAAGTAGAAGCACAAATACATTACAAATGCATTTGGTGATAAATGAAAACTTAAGATTAACAAGATGCTTGAGAACTGTGGGGAAGAAAAGCCATTTTGCAGTTGAGTATATACTAACTGTGATGAACATTAAAGTTAATAATGGCTAGTTTGCTCATGGCTGTCATCTTTCCTGTGTAACATGAGCACATCTATTTTGGAGAATGTGAAAAGACAGATTCTTTTGAGTTCCTTCTTTTCTCATGGGTGTTATGGCCTCAATAGACCATTATGATCTTTAGATCAAAAAGATCTTTAGATCATTTATGGCTAAGAAGTTATTCTGCTTTGGTTTTGAGATAGTAACTTTTTTTTTTCCTTTCTTGAATTAGTCTCAAAGGTTGACAGTCTCATAAAGTTCAGAACAGACAATTGTTGCTTTGATACAATGTCATAAACTGTTTACATAATTACCCAGTATCTTCAAATAAGAAGTCGGTGGGAAAAGGGAATTTCATACTTGCATTTTCAAAAACTGGTTATAAGCTATAATGAAAATACAGTAATCTTCTTCAAGTCATGTATAAATACAAAAGACAAAGATATCTCTTGTAAATTTATATTACTAAATGAAATTATATCTTAAGCGTGGATACTAGTAGTAACATTCTAGATATTTCATTAGCTGTATATGACTGAAATGGGGAAAAACATTACTGTTTTAGCTCATTGAAGATTAAATATGAACAGGTCAATGTGAAGTAACTGTGGAAAAATATATATATATGGTCCTTGCTTTTATCTGAGGATGAAATATCTGTAGAAATACAAAAGCATTTGTGCTTTTTCCAGGTAAGACCTCTATTAGAATATTGTGTTCAGTTGTGGCGAGAATTATGTGACTTAAATTATAAGTGAGTTGCAAGCATTAAAATCAGACTCACTCTTCAGTTATCACAGTGGAGTAGCTGTGTATCAGGGTTGTGCCTGTGTACATGCCCACTGCAATTACATCCATAGTCACTGTAGTGGCCCAGGAGCTTCCTGGCCAGATATCTGCATGGGTGGGATAATGGACTCATTTTAGACAATAGAAAAAGATTAGATTAGGTGATTGACCCAGCCTTCACAATTAAATATGTGGCTGACTGTTATGGGAGCTGTTCAAATGGGAATTTTGAACAGTTCTATGAATTCCATCTCAACTCCCACTACATCAAGTCCAGTCAACGCCCACTGCATCAGACCCAGCTTATATGCTTAGGTGTGCTGAGTGAACTCATGGGTGAAGAATCCTGAAGACTTGAAGAGGTCATCCCTGCTGCGGAAGTATTGTGCATAGATAATACAGTTGTAAACAGTCATTAGAAACTGTTCCTACAGAACATGGTTATGTTTTTTGTTGTTGTTGTTGTTTTGTTTTTTAATTAATATTTAAGGTGTATCAGCAGCAATGAGTACTATATGTGCTGGAGCAGTCATGAAAGAACCTGGCCGTATGGATTACAAGAACTGAGCAAAGCGGTGGTTTGGGACATCTCTCTTGATCCAGAAAAACATATTGATGCAAGGACCCTCACAATAAAGATTCTCATTACCAGCAGACAGCAACTGATCATTCTGTTTGGGTGATTTCATTCCTCACGCAGCATTATCCTCTGCTAGAATCCTAATAAATTGTGTTTATTATTATTATTATTAAAAGTCTGTGTGACTGTGTACCACAGTTCTGTTCATTCCTGTATAAGTGGAAAAAAAACAAAACAAAACCCTAGAGTAGGTGTTGAGACAAGTGATTTTACACAGGAAGTGAAAAATATTGCTCATGAGACTGTAATGAAAGGGCTTAGCTTATTTAGCATAGTAAAACAAAGACTGTCAAGGAGCATAATTGTGATCGATAAATATACCAGGAGAGTAAACGTTAGTAAGAGGCAAGGACTGGTAAAAGACAAGGTCCTTACATAGCTACTGCAGAACAGTTGTGTAGAAACAGATACTGAATGTTGGGTGTCACTTCCCATTAAAAAAAATGAGATTCAAAATAAGAGGAATAGTAATATGGGTAAAAAAGCTATAGAGTTTTATGCTGAAGCTATTAGATTTATAAAAGGGATCATAAGATTCATGCTTGGATGAGCAAAACTCTGGGCTTAGTGGCCCAGGATGTCTCTTCCTTTCCAAATGTCTCATGTTTCTCTTCAAAATATTTGAGAATGTGTCACTTTTAATTGCAGTATAGTCTGTTTCCCCTACTAGACTGAGGAACATAGTGAAGACTACCACCACTACTGTAGCTTGTGATTTCTATCATAAAACATAGGCCAAAGAGGTTTTCACAGTTTGAATAAATATCTGTTTTGAGGTACCTCCCTGTGCCAGCCATGGTTCTGCCTAGTACATCTATGTCTCCTGCTTTCATAACCTGAGCAAAATAGGATGTGTTCAGAATCATTTAAAAGCTGAAGAGGATCATATCTGGTGTTGAATCCGGCACTGGAACAACAGCCAGCATAGCCTTGACTGACAACATTTTATATTCTAAAGTGTCAATAAGAAAAGATATCACTGGTCTCTGGTGGAGGATGTTACCCTCACTTTGTGCTGGTGATCCTAATTAAAGATATATTCAGTGAATTTAACACCCCCAACAAATTCCTTATAAGATTCACCATGCTCCGGTTGCATCTAATAATCTGTCTTCTGGACAGAGCTACCAAAGCTCCATTAAGCTACCCTGCTCTGTGTCGTAAGACACTGAAGGGACTATTTGCATGAGTATAGGATTCCATCTGAATGGACAGAGAAAGACAGGGGTCTACAGGTCTTCTCTGGATGTTTTAATAACACCCTTCTTTGGTTAAACATATTCCGAATGCCATCTGTGGAGTGGGTTACACCTGCAAGATGGATTTATAGGAGGCTGCATTACTGACTGTCCTCTGACTGTTACAACACTCTTCAAAGTAATAAAATTTAATTTCTGCTATTTGGCACTAAGGCAAGACCCTCTGGCAGGAGGGAAAAAATATTTATAAATGAAATAAACCAATAGCTGAAGATAATCACAAGTCATGTGCAAACAGCTCTCTTTCTTTTTTCAGATATGATCTTTAATAATCATGTTTTTCTGGATTCACTCAGACTTCAGCAGGCACTCATGAGCCACATAGGAGTCTTATTAAAAGCAATAGCTAGCTTTTTGTTCATTTCACTGAACATTCTTCACTTCACCGTGTTTCAGTTCAGTCCAATTAGTCAGTGCAATTTAGTTTGTTCAATGCAAATCACTGGGTTTTAATTGAGTCCAATTAAGCACAAATCAATAAAAGTCAATTCAAACTAATTATCTTCTATACAAATCAATAGGATTCAATTAAAATCAATGAGGGTCCTATCTACTCTAACGACTGACCTGTTTCCCCTCTTCAGTTGTTATTAAAGGAGTATACACATTGCTCAATGTGTTGGCTTTTGGCAAGTTTCTCCCCTTTAGGAAGGGAATAATAATCATTAGAGAAAGTATGGAGAAAAAGATATTTAACTGGGTTATCCTTCTCCCATTTCTGACCCTTCTACAGTGAATTTTCTGCAATGAAATCTCTTCTTTCAAATTATGCAGGTGGTTGAATATGTGTGCAAATTTGAGATACTTGAAAACTGAGCTCTGCAGTCACAGAAGTTAAAATTTGATGAATATACTTATTCTCCTTTACTCTGTTTATTTCTACCCCATAACTTTCTCCTGATTTTTAAAATGTGATCCTCCTTTGAAAAATTGACCTGAAGTCTGTTAGTTATGCTTAGCTTAATTGACAGCAGCCTCTTGTTGGTGTTAGTCCATAGAGTAGAAAGTAATTCAGGAAAGATAGTATTGTTTTCTTTTATAATGCGTGCTACAAAGAAAGCTTCTCTATAAGTAGAGAGGAGAGGGTATACACTGTGGTAATCACCGAGTCACAGAATCAGTGGGATTGGTAGGGACCTCTTGAGATCATCAAGTTGCCCAAGAGTGGGTCTGGCTGAGTTTTGAAAATCTCCTAGGATGGAGACTCCACATGCTCTCTGGTCAATTTGTTTCAGTATTAGATCACCCTCACAGTAAAAAAGTCTTCAGATGGAATGTCATGTGTTTCCATCAGTGCCCATTGCTTTTTTTCTTGTCAGTGGACGCTGTTCGGAAGAGTCTGTCTCCTTCATTCCCTTCTATCAGGTATTTACACATGTGGGTGCCCTGATCCATCACTTCTCCAGGCTGAACAGTCCAAGTTCTTTCAGTCTCTTCTCATATGATAATACAGATAAATAACATCAATAACTTATGTAGCAAAATGTTATTTTTTCCACCTGTACTGCATGCAATTGTCATTTTTAGACCACATTCCTGACCTGTGGTTTTGAATCCAAAGATGACTTTTCATAATTAGCATCTAATACTCATTAAAGACCTACTTTCTTAGAAAAGTATAAAGAAGAAAGCATATAATAAAATCACTTCCTGCAGTTTTGCCTTCCAAATGTTTAATATCCTTGGTCTGTAAGATATGCTTACATCTGCAAGTCTTCTCAGAAAACAAGAATTGATTCTGGTAGACACCGTGGCCCTGAAAGTGATACTTAGTACAACCCAGAATCACTTTGCAGCACACATTGAAGGCAATGATCATTTGCTTAAGATCATGAAACATTCCTAGCCTTATGTGCAAATATGTTGTTAGGGTGTTGGTGCGTTGCAGATTCAGTGCTAAGCTTTGTTCTCTTCTGGGGTATAGACACAGTATTAGAGACTTGGGTAGATTATGATTCAAGGGGAAAGGTAGTACTTGAATAGCTCAAACAATATAAAAGTCTATTCCTACCCTCATAGTTTTCCCAGCTTTGCTTAGCAACTGGAATGTAAGGACTACTTTGAATTCAACAAACTTTTGGAAAGTTTTTAAGAAGGATGGACCTAATAGGAAGGCAGGGTGTGAAACAGGTGAGGCTGAAACCAGGAATGAGAGCAGAGAACCATACATGCCACTCACCAAAATAATAATAATAATAATAATAATAATAATAATAATAATAATAATAATAATAGACTGAAGAACGAGAAATGAAGAAAAGAAACTGATAGCCCAACATTGAGAATTTAGAAAACTGGACAGCAAGTAATAGTTTAAGTCTTATGGTGGAAATAAGTTCCCTCCAGCACAGCCATATCAATATTCTTTCAAAATGACAAAACAAACAAACAAACAAAAAAACACTGTTTTCTTCCAGTGAAAGACCTTCTATAAGAAAATTAAATGTCTAGTCTATTATTAAAACCAGTCTGGTAGTTGCCAAAATTCTATCGTGTTCAACAGAATGAGCACTATTTAGCAAATATTTGTTGAAAGTTTGTAGAGTAGCAAGGAAATAGTCCACCTCTTATAGAATCACTTACATGTTTTTGATAGCTGTTCAGAAACATAACAGGATAAATCATTTCTGGATTATAAAGCAGCTAATTATTAAGAAATTGTACCTTGCTTCTGCTAAGAAACCAATTTGTTCAACATTTTAAAATATAATATGTTAGTCCCATGTGGTAGAATAGACATGTTCTGGACAATTTTTCATGTAAAGATGAGGCTATTGTGTAATGTATGATTTTTCTAAAATCCTGGTAGGCACAGTTGTTTATAGCCAGCTGTTATTATGCTCTTCTCTAACAACTAGTTTTGTTGTTGTTTTAATCATATAAGTCATATATGTAGAGAGTCTGTGCATCAAACTCAGGCAGCCTTTGAACACAGAATAAAGGATCAGAGATCCTATCTTGATTTCAGATTTAAAAACAAACAAACAAACAAACAAAACCTGCGACATTTATTTTTAATATACTGTCTAAAACTGATTGTGAATGCCCACAACATTTGCAATTCTGAAGAAAAAAAAAAAAAGTTATATTTCTTTCATTTTATGAGTAGCAAAGGTGTATGTCCTGCATAGTTTTCAAAGGTTGGAAAGAGAGTCTGTATGTAAACTTCAGCATTTATAGATAGGATAGCAGATTGCTTTAGTTTGGTCAGCTTTACCAAAAGTCTACGTTATTATTTTTTTTCTCTACCTTAGGCATTACATGCAACCACCATTTAGCAGACACAAAAAATATCACAGGTGTCAGTTAGATGTTTGACATATATTAATTTTAATGGCCTTACTGATAAAGAGTAAAATTGTACTCACATAGCATAGAACTGAAACAAGGTCCAAATACAGAGGTCTGTCATAAGACTTCATACTGTCGTTGTTTCTTCTTTTTACTTTTTTAACAATTAAAGCACAAACCACCTTTCTAAGGCAAATGGCTGCAAGAGTGGGAAGATATAGTTCTCTGGCCTCTTAGACACCAGCAGAAGGGCAAGTATTTAAAAAATTT
This sequence comes from Anser brachyrhynchus, assembly GCF_964034855.1. Lineage (NCBI taxonomy): Eukaryota > Metazoa > Chordata > Aves > Anseriformes > Anatidae > Anser > Anser brachyrhynchus. The sequence continues at coordinate 155,641,251 of NC_137695.1, read as the reverse complement.
CAAATAAGCTTCCGTCTTCAGTTAAGCTTTCCAGTACAATTTGAAAAATGGAGTGTTAGGTTTGTGGAGTGGCTTTCATGTAGAGCTAGGGTGTAGCATGGGATCAAGCTACTTATGCTAATGCATTAGAGAAGAGATTATTAAAGGTCAAACTATGACCTCAATGGCTCCCAATGTTGAAATAAATTAGGAGTCCTTTTTGTTTTACTGGAAGTGGAGTTACAAGCAGAAGTGAGATGCAAATTTCTTGCTTGAAACCTTACCAAGAACAGTAAAGCTCTGTTTCGCAAATCCATGCCCACCTGGATCTCAAATACGATATTGTGTGTTCCATTGTATAAGTTACTATTTTTTAGCGGATTGTTCTCGTTCATGCTGAGTAGTAACTATTTCAATATTTGTGCTGATGTCAACAGCTCTATTTGAGATTTTAATACCACCCAACTTCCTGTAGTATCATGCTATGACCTAAGTACATGCATTTAAAAATAGCTTTCAAGCTATTATGATTCCAAGGCCTTTCAAGGTAAAAATAATAATAATAAAATAATAATAATAAAAAATAGAAGCTGTCTTGATTTTATTTATTTATTTATTTATTCATTCATTTCTATTGTGGATACATTTATTAAGAATGCAAAAACATTACAAGAAGTATTGCTAACATTAAATGTCATCAATGTTCTACCTTTTCAAGTGTAGGTATAGTTTATGAGAGTCTATTACCACTTTGCAATGTTTCTTTTAAAGTGGATGACCAAATGCACGGTCTGTTGGAGCTAAATTGATGGAAATGCAATGTTTTTCCTAAATATTGCTTGAACTGATAGATAGTCTGGGGAGGAAAAAAAAAAAAATTAATTATACATGTCCATATAATTCCAAGAAGACATATATATTTGCAAATCAGAGCTGAAGGAACAGCATAACAAAATTAGATTAATGCTTTATTGAAATGCCATTAACATTTATCAAATGTGTAATAATAATTTGTATACTATATACATCTGGTTGTAAAAAGGAGAAAGTGTCATTTACTAGATCTGTAATAAAATTCCACATAATAACATATAGGTTCAGATAGGCTGGACCAAAACCACACATAAGTTAGTACCTTTTATACAGAAAGATCACCCTATATGGTACTTTCTGTGAACACTTTCCTGGCCTTCAGTTCTTTGCTGGTGAGGGACATTCTGAGTAACAGTTGGTATCCTGTGGCTTCAATGCTCTGATGGATTTCTCCTCTGTGACTTTGACCACTAGTTTGTAGCCTAGAGTTAAACAGGTTCTTTCAGATTGAGCAAGAAATCATTAAGTTCTTGCTCTAATTAATCCAATTACTTCTGAGTTTCCCCAGTGCAGGCCTATCAAATATGTGTGAAATGATCTACTGCCTTCTACACAACCCTATAAAAAGCTTTTGCCACCCCTGTTTAGTTACCATCTTATGCCATTGCTCAATTTTTCCAATTCTTATTAAACTTTCAAAATATTCCTCTTCTTATATTCCCCAAACCATTTTCTTCTGATATTTTTCCTGTTTCTGATGAGTTTTCTATATCGTATAACACCTGTTGAGTCATTTTGTTTGCCCTTTTACCCCCTTTGTTGTTTGACATTCCTAATTGCTTCATTAGTGAATGAAGATAGTATTTTGGGAAAATAAATGTTATCATGACTGGAAATATTAAAGGGAACATATGTATAAAAGCTGTCCAAGACCTCTCAACCATTTGAATAACACACAAAGAGTGCATTTTGCTGTCTTCATCTGGAATAAGCTACAAGGATGACATGTATAAAGAAAATAACAACAAAACCTTATTTATGAGTGTGATTCTTTTGACTACTGTGTAACTTTTATCATTGTCATTTCTGTGGCCAAAAATTTGTCTGAAAGTTGAAAGGATGTGTGCAGGTAATCTTGGGAGGCTGGAAGGGACTATTCAAACAGAAGGAAGGGAGGGAGAAAGGATCATCTTCCAAAGCAGGATATTTCATGATACCACCAAGCACCTCCTAAAGATTTCTGTCATTTCTTTCCAAAATGTTTCAGTCACATTGTCTTCCAGTCTAACTTCTTTGGGGTCTGCTGAAAGTTTAGATGGAGGGTGGAAGGGTCCAAAGTATGTGAGAGTAGGTCTAAATTATTTGTTCAGAAGGTTAGTAGCTCAGAGGTGGAGGGAGCATTTGGAATTTATTCTTAGGAAGTGTTTTCCTTCTGTTGGCTTATGTTCCCCCATGAAGAAAGGGAAAGGTTCAGAGCAAAAGTTCCTAAAGAAAGAAATGAAAATAACTTACTGAAAATATTAACTATTTTAATACTTAAAATCTGTAGAGGGTTCAAAAAAAAAAAAAAAGGCTTGGGCTTATGACTGAAGGAGACAATCAGATTTCACCAATGACTAAGTCCAGGGACTAAGAAAAATTTGTCTGAGATGAGTAGACATGTTTTTTTCTGGACCTCAGGCATTAGATTCACTCACATATTACATTGGAAAGGTGGTGCCTTGCCCACTTTCTGAACACAGGTTACTGCTAGGTCATCGTCTGCTATAGATCTCATATATCCACTCCCAGTTTCTGTCTCATCCTCTTTTTGTGCTCAAGGGTACCAGGGATGAAGAGAATAGCACATAGCCTTAATCTCTTCAGTTTCCTCATTCGGCTTTTTCCCCAATCTTTTATGAAGTTTCAGTGGAACAAATGGGATGTTCTGGACTATGCAGCCCCTATAAGATTTCCAGACGTTTGTCTGAATTCTTATTTTGGCAAATATTGCTATGAATGTGGCTTGGGGATATAAATGGCGTCTGGTAAAACCAGCTGCATTTTACTAGGGTCACCTCCAATGGTGGCAATTGAGCCAGCTCCACTTAATCGCTGCTAATTCTCTTCTCCTTCAGTGTCACATTGAATCAGAAGTTCTCATTTTTATTTTCTTTATGCTTTATTTCAAAGCTAAATGGGCTGTACATATTACTGGTCTTAATCCTTCATGGAACTAGCACAAATTGACATTTTCCACATCCCAGGGTAAGACAAAGATTAATTAAAAGCCTCATGCTGCCCTATTATCCTCCCTCTTCATTTCATTTTTAATTCCCATGAATTTTGGACTAGCTTTAAACTGATTCCTTTTCCAAATATGAATAAATCCCATCATCAGACTATCAAGCAAAAAACTCAGGAGATACCCATACCCATAATATGCAAATCCAAGTGAAGATAGGAAATTTCCCAAGATGCCAGTTCTCTAGCAAATCCCAGGCCGGTTTTGCAGAGTTCAGATAAATAAAAATGAATGCCCAAACTTCTAATTGGTCATCTAATTAAGGACTGTGAATCAAAGACATATACTTTTTATTAAAGGATTGCCACTAAGTAAAAATACTGTAATAGGATACAGTATCAGATTTTGTGTGTGTGTGGTTTTGTGTTACTCTTCCATCATTAGTAACTGAACTATAATAAACAGATTCAATACAAGCAGTTAATTTGGAATGAGAGTTTGCACAATAAGAGACCTTTTCCCTCAGGATAATAAAAAAGGTAGGAAAGGATGACAAAGAAATTCAGCTATTGCTGTCTTGGACTTTTATCACTTTCAGTATTGGACATAACCTTGAGGAAAAGAAATTTTGCTTTGAAATTGTTATTATTAAAGTCTCAGAAAAATAAGTGGGCACCTTAAAAATAACAGGAAAAAAAAAAAAGACTTTTATTTACACAGTATATTATGGAAATCATGGAATGGTTTGGAATGGAAAGGACCCTTGAGGATCATATAGACCAACCCCCCCCTGCTATGGGCAGTGAAGCCTCCCACTAGACCAGGTTGCTCCATCCAACCTGGCCTTAAACACCTCCAGGGATGGGGCAATCACAGATTCTCTGGGAAACCTGTTCCAGTGCCTCACCACCCTCTAAATAAAGAATTTCTTCCTAATACCTGAAATCTAAATGAACCCTCTTTAAATTTAAAGCCATTACTCCTTGTCCTATCACTACACTCCTTGACTTCTTTCCCCAGCCTTCTTGTAGGCCCTCTTTAAGTACTGGAAGGCCATTGCAAGGTCTTTCTGGTCATCTTCATGACACTTCTCTGGACCAGGTAACAGGTCCATGTCCTTCTTATGCTGGGGGCCCCAGAAATGATTGCAATATTCCAAGTGGGGCCCCATGAAGGCAGAGTGGGGGGGGGACAATCATGTCCCTCAACCTGCTGGCCACTTCTCTGATGATGCAGCCCAGGGTGCAGTTGGTCTTTTGGGCTGCAAGCATGAACCTGGCTCACGTTGAGCTTTTTGTCCACCAGAACCCCCAAATCCTTCTCAGCAGAGCTTCTCTCAATGAGTTCTTCTCCCAGTCTGTCCTCATGTCTGGGATTGCACTGGCCCAGGTGCAGCACCTTGCACTTGGACTTGTTGAACTTCATTAGGTTCACTTGGGCCCACTTCTCAAGCATGTCCAGGTCCCTTTGGATGGTATCCCTTCCTTCTGTTGAATCAACTCAGCTTTGTGTCATCTCCAAACCTGCTGAGGGTGCACTTGATCCCACTGTCTATGTCACTGATAAAGATATTAAATACTTGTCCAAGACATACCCCTGGGAGATCCCACTTGTCACCAGTTTCCACTGGACATAGAGTTGTTGACCACAACTCTTCGAATAAGGCCATTGAGCCAATTCTTTATTTACCTAATAGTCCACACTACAAATCCATCTCTCTCCAATTTAGAGATCAAGGTGTCATGTGGGACCATGTCAAAGGCCTTGCAGAAGTCCAGGTAGGTGACATCAGTTGGTCTTCCCTTGTCGACTGATGCAGTCACTCTACCATAGAAAGCCACCACATTTGTCAAACATGATTTGCCCTTGGTGAAGCCATGCTGGCTGTATTAGATCATCTCCTTGTCTTGCATATGTCTTAACATTGCTTCCAGGAGGATCTGTTACATCATCTTGCCAGGCACAGAGCTGAGGCTAGCTGTTCTGTGGTTTCCTGGTTCCTTCTTTCTACCCTTTTTAAAAATGGGAGTAGTTTCTCTTTTTACAGTCACCAGGAACTTCAACTGACTGCCATGACTTTTCAAATATGATGGAGAGTATCTTAGTTACTCTTCCCATATTGCACCAGATATATTCTTCCACTACTGCTCCTATCATTTTTGTCACCCAGTTCATTGGTGTACATATCCACAGTAAAGTGCTTTATCTTCTCTTCGAATCCACATCGCATAGGAGGAACTGAAAAAAAAAATTTTTACTCCTATCAGGAAAGAAAGAGGGCAAGAGAATATTACCCTCCTTAACCTTAATCCCCATGAAAAATTCAGCACAGAGTTATAAAAACACAGAAGCAGATAACTATTTTTTTTTCCAAAAAGTTTTATTAATTCACTGACTTGTTCTTTCCCATAATTCTTACTGTCCTTCTGTATTAGTCTTTTCCTTGTATGAATTGTCATCTAGCAACGTTACCATCTTATGCTGTTATTAAAAGCTAAAAAAATGTTACTATTAGTTTAGATCAGAGAATAGAAGATGTAATTCTGATCGCACTCACATTCCATCTGTTGTAAAACTATGTGCTGAGCTGGATTGACTAATGTAATTATACAAGATTTGCTGCCATGTAATTATACTCTCCTGACAAAAGTCAATTTATACATCAATTTGTAATGTTTGAATAACTGTTTCAAAATAAATTATTCTATTAAAAAACCTCTATAATCAGAAAGTCAGGAGTAGGAAAAAGTTAAATTATTTTTCATACCCTTTTAAATATATTTCCTGCTTCTTTCTCTTGAGTAAGTTACTTGCTTATTATTGTGCTGGTTTGTCAATAGAGAACACACATTTTGGTCCAGCTCACAGGGCCAGCAAAACCCATATGTAGTGTTTCTTATTCTTGTTCTGATTGTATTTGCACTCTATTCTTTACACTATGTTATCCTGTTGCGACTAGGGTCTTCTCCAGTAATTCTTGGTGTCATTAGTGTTTCAGATATAAAGGTCTCCACCTTTCTCACTTTTTTCCTCCACTTCTCCCTAAAACACGCCATTAAATAAAGGTATTTTTAAAAAAGAAAAAAAAAACAATGTGTATTAATGTTGTTTGTTTTATCATAGATACATCCAATAGCCTGCTTTCCATCTAGAATGGAAAACTGCACTTTTTCAGCAGTCTTAAAGTTCTACTGGTGGAGCTTGTGAAACAGGTTTGGAACCCTTGTCCTGCATACCCCAGTCCTGAATTCCACCCATATGCACTGTAGAACATGAAGCTGTAGCTGCATGTGGTCATCACAGGTTTTTTTTTTTTTTTTTTTGACAACAAATATATCATTTCCTGTACAAGTCCCTCTACCTGGAGTTGTGCAAATCATCTGACAAGGGTTTGACAGATGGACCTCTAGATAGATAAGGAATTAGCTGCATGGTTGCCCTCAAAGTGCTGTGGTCAATGGTTCAATGCCCAAGTAGAGTTCAGTGATTAGTGGTGTTCCTCAGGGGTCAGTATTGGTACTGGTGCTTTTTAATATCTTTGTCGGTTACATGGACAGTGGGATCAAGTGCACCCTCAACAAGTTTGCCAATGACACCAGGCTGTGTGGTACAGTTGACACGCTGGAAGGAAGGGATGCCATCCAGAGGACCTTGGCAGGTTTACAGAGATGGGACTGTGCAAACCTCATGAGTTCAACAAGGCCAAGTGCAAGGTCCTGCATCTGGGTCAGGGCAATGCCAAGCACAAATATAGGCTGGGCAGAGAATGGGTTGAGATCAGCCCTGAGGAGAAGGACTTTGGGAGTGCTGGCTGATGAAAAGCTATACTAGGTTTCTGTGTCAAGGTTTTAGTAGTTGGGGGCTGCAGGGGTGGCCTCTGTGAGAAGAGTCCAGAAGCTGTCCCATGTTAGATAAGGGCCAGTTTCAGCCGGCTTCAAAGGGACCCGCTGCTGGCCAGAGCTGAGCCAATAAGCAATGTTGTTTGTGCCTCTGTGAGAGCAGATTTAAGAAAGGGGGAAAAGAACGTTCTGTGCAACACCAGCTGGGAGAGCAAGCAGTGAGAAGCAGCCCTGCAGCCCCCAAGATGAGTGCAGCAGGAGGGCAGGAGGTGCTCAAGGCACGCAGCAGCAGTTCCCCTGCGGCCTGTGCAGGGAGAGGCCCCTGGTGGAGCAGGCTGTCCCCCTGCAGCCCACGGGTCCCACACGGAGCAGATCTCCACGCTGCAGCCCGTGGAGGAGCCCCCGGTGGAGCAGGTGGATGTGGCCTGGAGGAGGCTGCGGCCCATGGAGAGCCCCCGCAGGAGCAGGCCCCGGGCCGGAGCTGCAGCCCGTGGAGAGGAGCCCACGCAGGAGCAGGGGGTCTGGGGGGAGCTGCTGCCCGTGGTGGACCCGTGCTGGAGCAGTTTGCTCCTGGGGGATGGACCCCGTGGGACGGAGCCATGTGGGAGCAGTGCATGAAAACGTGCTGCCTCTGGGCAGCCCCCTCAGGCTCAGTTCGGGAAGGACAGCATCCCGTGGGAGGGACCCCACGGGGAGCAGAGGCAGAGAGGGACCGTGAGGGAGCGGGGGAGACAAAGTGTCAGGGACTAACCACAGCCCCCATTCCCCATTCTTCTGAGCCACTTGGGGGAAGGAGGTGGAAGAGGGTGGATGTGGGGAAGGAGTAATAGGTAATATTTTTTTTTAATCTCCCTGCTGTGAGCCTGTTTTTCCCATGACAATAATTGTTGAGTAATCTCCCTGTCCTTGTCTCAATCCTTGACCCCTTTTCATTGTATTTTCTCCCCCTTGTCCTTTAAGAAGGGGGAGTGAGATAGCAGTTGTGGTGAAGCTCAGCTGCCCAGCTTAGTAAAACCACTACACAAGCTCAACATGAGCTGGCAACGTGTGCTTGCAGTCCAGAAAGCCAGTTGTGTCCTGGGCTGCATCAAAGTAGCATGGCCGAGCAAGGTGATTGTCCCTCTCTACTCTGCTCTCATGAGATCCCACCTGGAGCACTGAGTTTAGTGCAAAAAAAAAAAAAAAAAGACATGGATGTATAGTCCAGAGGAGGGCAACAACACCTCCCTTATGAAGACAGGCTGAGGGAGTTGGGGTTGTTCACCCTGGAGAAGGGAAGGCTCCAAGGAGACCTTACAGCGGCCTTCCAGTACCTAAAGGGGCCTACAGGAAAGCTGGGGAGGGACTCTTTATCAAGGGGTGTAGTGATAGGACAAGGAGTAATGGCTTTAAACTAAAAGAGGGTATGTTTAGATTAGATATAAGGAAGACATGCTTTCCTCAGAGGGTGGTGAGGCTCTGGCACAGGTTGCCCGGAGAAGCTGTGGATGCTCCATCCCTGGAAGTGTTCAAGGTCAGACTGGATGGGGTTTTAGCAATCTGGTGTAGTAGAGAGTGTCCCTGCCTGGGGCAGGGGGGTGTACTTCCAACCTAAATGATCCTTAAAAGATCCCTTCCAAGCCAAACCTTTCTATGAATTTATTCATATCTTTAAGAAAGTACATGTAAAGTAAACACTTCTGGAAATCCTGCTGTTTTTTCAGGTGGTTTGGTAGGAAGTTATGTGCCACAGGGAAAAGAGATGGAATTGTATGAATAAAAATACTTCATCTAGGACATCGCAAACTGCAAACATGTAACTTAAAAACAAAACAAAACAAAACCCACCAGATTTTTACAAGGTCGTTTCCCTTTTTGTACAGAAATTCCAACATCTCAATTTTTAAATCTTCAGTTTTGGGGGGAGAGAAACTGTCTTTCTTCTTAATGTCTTTGTATCTAGTTTCTTTCTTTTATAATCTTTACTTGCCTGTATAGCATTTTAGAATAGAGAATTTTAGAATAGAGGACTAATGTCACTTGGTTGATGCTGCTTTGAATAAAAATGGGTTGGCAACGAACAACATTGGTAAAATTAAAAGCACTGCTATTAATCAGCTGACCTGCCTGTTATTAACTCCAAATCATTTGTGAACTGGATAATCTAAGCAATTATTAAAGCATGAATGTGAATTTAGCTAATGCCCTCGTCCTCCACATCATTATCTTAGGCATAATCACCCTTTGGTCCTTGAATGTCTTTTTCATTTGAGTGCTGAAACTCTTAGCATGCTGTTTTCCTTAGTGACTGCAAGACAAGGCAAAATTCCTAGCTAACATGGAAGCTATATTTTTCATTATTCCGCTTGCATATTTGGAGATTTGTTACAGCACTCATAAAAATTGAAGATATATAAATAAACCATTTTACAATAGCAATATTACACTGAAATGTTTTAGTTAGCTCTAAAAGTAGTCTTGTAAGTGCCTTAACTAAGCTGTGGGAAAATATGCCTCTGCAAAGATAGATTTATTACATGAGGAAAGTTGTTCAAAGCATGTTGGGTAAATTGCCCTTTTCCAGTGTGTGCCTCTGCTGACTGTAGAAGAAACCTCCATGAGTAGCTCAGGCTTGATATCTAACTTTTAGACAACCGTGTTGGCTGTTGAATCCCATCCTGACTTGCAGTGGCATTCCTGAAGAGGCATCCCTGGTAGTAATCAATTGTGCAAGACGAACAAAGCACTCTTTGCAGTCCTCCCTTCTCTGTCCCTCAGATCTTAGCTTCTGAGTTTTTCATGGTGATTACTCTTCAACTGTTTTTTAGTTGCTTTTATTAATATGAGAAGAATATCTGTTATGAATTTCCAGCTATTCCACCCTCCAGTAGCATCTTTTTAAAATTTCTTTTAAGATACAGTGTAGTCCTACAGGTTAAAGATAAAAATGAAGCTGCTACAAACTGCATATACCCAAGTAGCACCTTGTAACTCTTTTTTTTTTTTTTTTTAATTATATACGTATAAATACATAAATATAATGGGTGCCTCTGTGTGTATTAATGTTTTCATCACCCTACCAAAGCAGTGGTTGTGATCTTACAACTTGTGCATAATACAGAAGCTAGGAGTAAATTTAAATGTATGTGTCCCCAGGCTGCTCTAAAAACAGACAAAAACAAAACAAAACAAAAGTTTTACTTTTACATTTCTTGAATTAATAATAAGAACAATTATATGAGACAACTTAAAACACCCATTATACTGCTATCACTATCCCTTTTATTTAAGTCTAAATAAATAATCTCAACTTAACTGCTAAATTTTTACTCAGAAATAAAACGATTGAAAAATGTGGCTTATCTGAGTATGACAACCCAATGGCAGGTGGGAGGAGAACATCAGTAAGCTACCTAAAATTGAAATATTTTGACCCTGTTTAGAATCGTTCTTTTTAGCATGAAGGACTGGGTACCACTACCTTATGTTTGATGTCATTTGACTTGGTGTCTAGCACTTGCTCTGGTAGTACATGAAGTCTTCTCTCTGTCAAACTTCTTATTTACATGTTAGGAACATACTAGTTCAAATCTACCAGTCCAGATATCCTAGGACATTTCAGGTGGCTCTTGATGCCTATATTGATGACTGTTGAGCTGAGTCTCTGATGACACATAATTTGCCACTGACTGAAAATCTCCAAATTTCTTTTCTTTCTGACTGTCTGCATGTTTGTTTTCTGTCCTGATGCTCATCTAATTAAGCAGAAGTGTATATCCTGTTACAAACTCTACCTGAGAATGAAGCAATGGAGAGCTATTCAGTGCAGTTTTGGAGTCTGGGGAATGATTTAGCCACCCAAGTATAGGCTCTTTTGTTTTTCCAAACAGGCTATGGCATGTCACAGAGGGAAGTTGTATTGAAATAGTTAATGTCTGTTGTCCTAATATCTTAATGTGTCTTGCGTATCACCAGACACCTATATGTGGGCAAAGTGATCAAGTTCTTAATGTCTTCCGTATAGTTTTATTTATTAATTTATTTACTTTCTCATCTGAACTGATCATCTTTTGTAATCTATGGAGAGGAATAGGCACCATTAGAGTGCAGTATATCTGTCCAATTTAGGCTGACCATGAAAGTAATTATTTCCCTCTGTTGTCAGTAAAGGGACCATACATAACTAATTTGCTTGTCAACACATTTGGCAGATGAAATTTGCACCAGGTTAAGTGCATACAGTGTTTTTCCTGGTGAAGAAATGGTTACTGTGGTTCCAGGTCTCATCTAGAGTCAAGAGTATAAGTGGCTAGAGATGCTTCAGATGTTTCTGAACTTCAGCTACTGAAATCTGGTTAGATATAATTATTCCCCTTATATTCAATTTACATATAGTATTTAAAAAAAAAAAAAAAGGTAGAGTATTTACTAACACAGGGATTAACACCAGGATATCATACCTCATGGTGAATAAAGTAGCCTTTAGACTGCATTATAAATAGAGGTCTTGTCATTTCTATTTTCTTTTTGATTGCAATCACACTGCTTGATTATTTTTATGGTATAGTCTAATTTAATCTAAAACTTAACCCCAAGGAGATTTTCATCATTGTTTTCAATGGCATACATTTGTTAAAAAGAAAACTCAGGTATTAAAATTGGATCAGAACACAACGATACTTTTGAGTTGTGAATTTTCTTTCGGTTTATTCACTTTAGCTCAACTATTAGAAATTTCACAACAGAGGAAAAAGAACAGGTTTCAGACACTTACCAGTGGCTTGGAATTTATTTCTACTTATACAATAGAGAGAATTAAAAAGGTAAAACTTCTGGAACAATAACCAGTGGCCCAAAAAACTCCTCAAAACCTACATGATTTAGGTTTCAACAGACTGCTGTGGTGAAATGGATAGCTGAGAGTGTGCAATCTAAACTTTTCCACTTAAAAAAAATAAACAGATTTTATTTGTCTGTGGAAGAAGAATGCAGATTCAGAATATTTTTTTCAACTCCTACTCATTATGGCAAGAATTTTCTAGGCAAGGATTTTCTAGGTGATTTTAGAAGATAGATTTTGGATAAAAAGCATAGAGCATAAAAATGTTAATCTGCAGATTTTATTGAAAACACGTAGCTTGAAACAAATTTCAGTTTGGCTTATTGGTCAAGATCTGCCTGGAAGAATAAGAACATAAGCAAAATAGAAAATATTTCTCTATAAATAGAAAATATGTGAGTATATATATATATGCTTGCAAACGTTGTGATATATAATTTAAACATAAAAATAAAAAGATATAGCATTTTGTCAGATTCCAAAACTAAGAATTAATGGATTAAAACCAAGTTATTAAGAAGGGCCAATAACAGAAATTGTATTTATGCAGACTTCTTTCCTAATTGTGATCAAAGTATTAGCTTTGTTATTATGAATCACTGCCAACTGCCCAGGGCTGGACTGCACACAATTTGCAGTTTGTGATGACACAGTTGAGACCCTCTGGGTAAGGATTAAGGGATAAGAAAATGAAGGGGATGTTGTTGTGGGAGTCTATTATAGACCACCCAGCCAGCGTGAGGACACCAATGAAGGAACTAAGAGATGCCTCTACATCAGCTGCCCTCATCCTTACAGGGGAATTCAACTTGCCAGACATTAACTGGGAATTTCACACAGCTGACACAAACAGGTCCAGGAGATTCCTAAAACACCTTGATGATAAATTCTTGGTACAGGTACTAAGGGAGCCAACTAGGAAAGGTACCCTCCTAAATCCTAGATTGAGTCCTCCAGGAGTTGGACTCAATGATCCTTGTGGGTCTCTTCCAACTTGGGGTATTCTGTGATTCTATGTTCCTATGAAATTACTACAACATGGCTTAGTATCCTTGATGGAGGAAAGACTTAGAAGAGGTCTTTCCTGGTTTAGATTGATTTCCCTCTTCCAGCTGAAAACTAAGGGAGTAGATTGCTGTGTTACTATCTGTAAATTAGGTTTCATATCATCTGCTTTCAAGCACTTGCGGTGCTTGAAAAGCACTTCAACAACTGTCAAACCACTAATTAAACCAACTGAGTTTAAACTGAAATTATTTTGACCACTTGTTAGCAATTCTTTGGGAGTACTGTGAATTGTTCCCAAACTTCATTGGTTGTATTAACAGGGGACACAGTTAATTGTGTATTATGTTTTACCACTTAAGATACACTGGATTATCTCATAGCCATCTTGTAGCCATTTGTTGGCTACAAAGGCACGTGCCTACTATGGGTCTTATTTCAAATTAGTAAGCTTGGTATAGCTATCTTGGATGCCATGGGACCCATGGAAGAACAGTGTGGATACCTTATTTAAGTGAATCACTTAAGATCTCATTTTTCACTCTCTGTAAAGTCTTCTAAAATATCTTTCTTGGCATTTAGTTGGGTGACCTCCCCTCACTATTAAATGCCTGTAGATGATATCACTGTTGGATTCAGTTGATTATATCAGCTTGAACCATTTCAAGAAGTGGAAATGGGATTGTTTGGGAATTCATACTGGGATTTAGGAAGATATCCATTCATACCCAAGTTTTCTCTGTCATTTCCATAAATGGTTGAATGCTGGTTGAGAGTACTGCAAAATTAGATGGTTAGTCTTAAATTAACATTTTTGTTGGTATCTCCTAATGGCACTTTTATATGCCAGGACTGATGGTGAATTCAAATGTAAAATTGTGGCCAGTGATGGGAGAACTTCACTTAGGTAGAATTTTAAGAAAGAGGTTGAACAGCTGTACAAGGGGAACTGAAAAGGATGATAATTATTGTCACCATGCTGTGGGTAAGAAAAAAGGATTTTCACTTTCTTTAATCGTTTGTCATATAATAATCTTCATTATGTACAGTAGTTCAGTGGTTAACATTTGGACATACTACTTTAGCAGAAATCAAAATATGAATTTATACACAAAATAGACCTTTGGGCATTAGGATTGAGACACACTAACTCTTAGAGAATTAAATTTGATTAAAGTATCATAACTCTGATAAACAGCTGCATATGACAGTAAGACTGTCAGGTTTTGCATATTTTTATAGCTAGGGACACAAATGACAGTTCTTCCTGTTCCTTCAGCCTATGAAATCCTTTCTACTGTGCCTAAGATTTGATTGGAATGGGAATTAAACAGTAAAGTTCTTATTTTATCCCATCTCCCTGTTTGGTAGTACACATTGTATGCCCTCAATGGAGATGTAACTGAGCTAATATGGATTTACTGTCAGTTGTGCGTGTACAGGTGTGTTGGGAAGGTTGTCCAAGTATCTATGGATCATCCGTGAGATCAGGAGCATGATCTACATGCTTGAGAACTGGGTACGGGAAAAGGTGGAAGGTTGTATCTGCTCTGCTCTCCAAGCAGACTTGCTGCAAGTTTTACAGGCTTGACTAATACAGTAAATGGTGGTAAATCAGAAGGCATGCTTTCACTGGTTTCTCAAGCCACCCACAAACAACAAGGTGCATGGTTAAAATTTTCCGTGTGCACGGTGCTGTGCCTGTGCTCTGCCATGCGATTCACAGCTGATGTTTTCTGTCTGCTGGTCCTTCAGAGAGTGAGGAAATCTCACCTGCTTCCTGATGGATGAACATGTAATTTTCAAATAACCAGCATGGTGCATTTGTGTAATGCCCTCATCAATTTAAATGCAAGAAGATACACACTGAGTGACGATATGTACCTACGAGCCATTGAAGAATTAATTACTGTGGCAATGGCAAAGATTAAAAGCAGATTTAATGAAGTGGACTTTTATTTGAGTTACTCAGTGGCTTAACTATGAAAGAATTAACATAAATTCTTCCAATTTTGGGTTTTAGATGATGCAGTGTTTACTCAGGTTGACAGCAATGTATTTACATTAATTGTTTGGGAGGAGATGGTCCTTACTTGCTACCATTTGGTAGTATACCTTGTAAGATGTTCAGTCTTTTCCCCCCTTTGCCAGTCATTTGATGGTATATATATATATGATCATGTAGGTTGAAATTGTTGTAGGGTAAACTGCTGTTTAATAAGGATAAATTATCTGTGTTAGTGAATTCCTCTCCTTAAGAAATGTGACATTTTCTGTTTTCAGACAACAACACTATTCTGTGTTACTGTACCTAGATGCCATCAACCCTTTATTTTTAATCTTTACAGATGTCTGAGCATCATAGGGTGGATATTTTTAAAAATTGTTCTCGATCAACCTTTGGCTCTTCTGCTCACACAGCTATCAGGGATAGCAAATAGTACCATTTGTTGCAGTGTTTTCTTGTGACAGGGATCTTGCTAATAATATTATCTGTGGGTAATCATTATTCAGGCTTACCATCATCCAGCCTTGTTCTGGGCCTGGGATTTAAAGAGACTCCTGAGCTCTAATATTGTTTGATACTACTGCAGTCGGGTTCTTGTGAACCAATTGTGTCTTAATTGGTTGGCATTATTAGTAATAATAATGGTTTTATGCAAGTGTAAAGATCCAATTTGATTTTTAATGAGTTATGAATCAGGCAGTTGGACTGTGCAATATAGCCTCTGATCCCTGGATATCTGGATTTCATTTCAAAATCATGGAGAGAAAAATCCTAGGTGCTTCTCTAATAAACTTCCTGCTATTTATTCCTTTTTTTTTTTTTTTTTTAATTTTCAAGGAGAAAAATACATTTTAGATTTCATCTCTTCTGTAACTAACTATCATGATAAGCCCAACATTATTGTCATATTCCTTAAATAAATAATGCTTATTTGCGTCAAGCTGCTAATATATTCCTGAACTATTCATTTCAGTACAGGTTAATAGTGACAGCAATAACTAACTGGGAAACAAGCTGAAACTGATCACCTGATTGGATGTCCATATAGGAGGTAAAAAATCTGAAACAATTATTTTTCCAAAAATTTATAATTGGCATTAGCTTTCAGTAAGAAATAGTTAAAATATATTTAAAAGGAAATTTGATGTGAAATTAAACTAAAAAACAAACTTATCATTAAAAATAAGTCTGAAAGAGATATTGAGTATTCATGTAGTCAATTCCCCTGCACTCAGGAGGATCAGTGCTACTTAAACCATTCCATTTGAAGTTTAATTTAACTTTTCTTTTAATTCATGCTTGATTTTGCAGACAGACACATACTTTAATGAAGAGAAGGTTGGAGATAATCCCACTCCAAATTAAAAAGATAAATCTTCCCAATAAAGTTATTTCATTTCAAACCGTTGAAACTCTTGCACTTTCTTTATTTATTTATTTTTAATGAAAACCTGGAATCTTGTCATGCTTTCTGCATGTCTTTCAGAAGGTTGTGTTATACTGTAACAGCATTGTTTGATGGGGAAAATAAGTCCCAAGACATTATCACATTATCTCTGAAAGTTAACTTGTTGGCTTTAATTATCTGCCTGTTCATGGCAAAGGTAATTTTGGATGGCCATTGCCATCACCACCCTCTTCCACTGGCCTACTCTGAGCTCTGTAGCATTTCTAGTAGAGAAAGTCTGGAAAGGTGGTGGAATAGTTTGGTGTTATCTAAGATACCTGTACTCCTTCCTATTCCTTTTTTTGGGGGATGCTACAGGCAGTTGAAGTCTACAAAAATGTCTCTGGGATGCAGACTGCTTTTTACTTCATCTCATTTGGCAAGATACTTTTGCAAAAACAGCCATAAGTTGTAATGATGCCTGGCATTGGTTGGTCAGTCTTGGGGCTCTGAATCTACACACAAACCTCTCACAGAGGAATGCGAATATGTCCTTCATTTTTTACAAATATTCCTGGGTATTAAACTAACTATTTTCTTTTATTAATGTTTAAAACCAATGGTCTTTCCCTTAGGTGAATTTCTTGTTTGGCATATATCATGTGAAATGAGCGGATATGGCTTGGAATCTAGAAGAAGGCAAACATAAATTTCACATTTCCATGTGTAAATGTGCAGAGCAATACCCCTGTGACACTCCAGCTAAGCTTTTAGCTCTAAGTCATATTAAGAGTTAAGCAATGTAGCCATACAAACAGAGTAATGTAAAACAACTGGAAACACAAACTGTTTGAAATAGAGTTATAGGGAATGACTGCTGAAAGAATTACTTGTTCTTTGGGCTGCAGATCTTCTGGGGAGGGGGGGTTGGGGGGGGGGAGAGAGAGATAGTTAAATCAACATTACACCAATCACTTCACTTAAATTCCCATGAACTGTCAGGGTGGTCAATCCAGAAGTACCTGCTTCTTTCTACCAAGGTGTTCTGCCAACCTGAATACATGGCAATACCTCTATTTACTTTCCATTCCATTCTCTGTCCACTACTCTTACACTGTGAACTCTTCAAACAAGAGACAGCCTCTGATGATGTGTGCATAGAGCACTGTATAAGATGAGGTTAGTCCTGGCCTCTGACATTCAAATACAAATAACAAATGTACCGAAGGACTGGCTGCATTAGAGCAACAGCAATAGATCCAAAGGTTACATATTTTTCTTTCTAAGCTCACATTTCAATATTAATAGTTTATCTGTCAGAATGATTATAAGAGACATAGATTCAATGCAGCCTTCATGTTGACTGACTGAGCAACAGAAGGCATGACTTAGGAAGACAATTCAGGGAAGAAACATTTCTTCTGTACAAGTAACACAGAGCAATGGATTGATATTTCAAAGAGTATTTATTTCTAGATAGAGTAAAATGTTCAAATATACAGGACCCAAAGTATTCCTCTTTTTTTTTTTTTTTTAAGTCCTCAGTTATTGCCTTCTTTGTGATTTTGTGATTTGCTAAAAGTTTATGTCATTTTCTTTTGCTAAACATTTTATTTTATTTTATTTTATTTTATTTTATTTTATTTTATTTTATTTTATTTTATTTTATTTTATTTTATTTTATTTTATTTTATTTTATTTTATTTTATTTTATTTTATTTTATTTTATTTTATTTTATTTATTTATTTATTTATTTTTTTATGTGAGTGATTTATTGACCTAGGACAGCTCAGCAGAGATGCAGCATCCGGTTGCTCAATGAAGTCTTGCATTTCACCCAATTTTCCACCTGGGTTAACCAGAAAATGTAAATCTAAACTTGATAAATACCAACCACTGTTTCTCTGTCTGAAAAATTAATTTCCAAACTCCATCATAAGACTGCGCAGCAATCAAGAGCACACATCAAGAGCAAAAATAATATTGATTCAGTGTATTGTACTGGCAGCAACAACACTCACCTCTAACTGTTCTGTCTCAGATCTCATTTGAGAAATATGCAAATACAGGGTTGTTACAGTAACTGATTGCAGAAATATGGAATCAGTAGGGGTGTTAGCCCTGCTGTCCTGGCTAAGTTCCAGTTCAAGTAATTATGTTCCACCTACCTGAATTTTCTTCTTATTTCTTCACTTTCACTTAAACTACAGAGCAAGGTTCTTCACAGATATTTATTTGGCTTCTAAAGAGTGTGCCTTTGTGAGTGTTTCAGCTCCTGGTTGTTTCCTTTCTGTAAATAAAAGCACACATTGAGATACGCCCACATAAATACCTTTCTAAACATATAAAAATTATGTTGAAGAAATCCTGGTGTGTCCACTTGTGGCAACTTAAAGATACTTTAAGTATCTTTACCTAAAGCAAGAAAAGACTGTGAATGGGAATTTTTCCAGAAAAATTTTTTCTCTTTTTCGTTGTTCTGTGTGAGAACCCAGGTAGAAGGAAGTTGTAAAATCTGCACTGATTACCTGGAAGTGGTTTCTGGATTCAGGGTCCAGATGCTGGTTTGGTGCAGATATAGAAAAGGAAGAGTTTTTTGATATTGTCATTGAACCAGTTGTGTTTGAACTGAGAGGGCAGAGTCTTGTATTTTGAAGCCAAGAGAGATCAGTTTTACTACCTCTTCCATAAATGCATAGATAAGAAGATTTATCTAGTAATTATGTCTAGCTTCAGATACAGATCTATTTTAAACTCTTGCTTCCCAACGCTATTCTTAACAAATTCAGATCACAGATGAACTGACCTTGATCAAAATTTTTATTAAAGTGTTACACTGTTGAAGGGACACGTTTTGATGAAGAGTAATTTAAAAGTATTAAAACAGAGAAAAATAATCTGAATATGTTAACAGATTGATAATTTATTCTTTTAACTATTTGAAACCCATTTTTTTCTGCTCTTGGTAGGAGCATTAAAGTTATATTGTCCTTGCCATAATAAATAGCTGAAACTCAGTCTCTAAATAGTATGTAGTCATGTGAGCCCAGATTCCACAAAGATCTGTGTCATTTTATACACCAAGGACCAAACTCATCACACTTTATTATAAGCATTGATCTGAATGCCTGTTTTTGGATTATAGCGAGTTTTACCAATTGAGAAATGCAGAAACTGCAGAGGTGAAATCACATTGTCGTGGAAAGACAATTTCTAGAAAAATTTGTTCTTCTGCACTGTTATAAAGAGAAATTAGCACAAGGGTATTCTTAACATAAATAAATGTCTTGTGCTTGTTATGAGATAACTCTTTCCTCATCTGTGAACAAAAGGTGTGTATCCTTAAATATCTCCATTTATAAAATGGCTTCTGTAAATCAGAGGAATTACTGTCAATGGAGGTGGGCCTATACAATGGTAGTACAGTGTCTTTTGATTGACTAAATGCCATGGAAAAGCTTTCAAAAGTGCCAACAGAACAAAGGAATTGGAATTGAAAAAATAATTTCAGGCTCTACAGAAGGATTTAGGAAACTTTGGGTGTTTAAAACACAATGGTAATCCCTTCCAGGAAGTTGCTTAGCTCTGGACTCTGTTCTTTGACCTAAATGTTAACTTGACATTTGCATTTCAGTCTGCAGCAGTGCTCAGAGCTATTCCTGCCAATTTCAAACACACTTTGTGTTACTAGAGGCATGAAAAATATCTTTAATTGTACTAGGCTCCCTGGTTTGTAGAGTAAACCACATATTGTTTTTCTTGCAGATTTAGAGTCCATTATGAAATGTTTGTAATGTGTAATTGTAATAACAGCGGTTTTATTTTATTTTATTTTATATTTTATTTTATTTTATTTTATTTTATTTTATTTTATTTTATTTTATTTTATTTTATTTTATTTTATTTTATTTTATTTTATTTTATTTTATTTTATTATTTTTCCAAATAATACTTCTGTAAGGTGCCATTGCATAGGAATACTTCTGAAGATTTGGGCAATTGTATGAACTTTCCTTCCATTTCCATAATTTTAAAGTTGTATTTCTTTCTCCTTTTTTTTTTTTTTTTCCACAGAAAGAGACAAGGCAAAATACAGTAAAACAAGGCTTGAGGGTTTGAGGTTGAGCAAGGTTGCAATAAAACCTATTTTCTGTGGTTGCATTTTTATTTACCAAAGCAATCATCTTTCTTATTGCTAGTAGATATTTTACAGCTGACATACTTAATCTCTAGACCTCCTAACTCCAACAAAATCAACATTTCACATTATAGTATAGAATTGCAATAAATATGAGAACTAATTGGCTTGAAAAAATGAATTAGGAGTATATTGTTGGGTCATTAATCGGTGTCTGAGTTTTTAGAAATTCAAAAAATACTCTGCTGACTTGTAAACCACATATGAATAATAAATAGAATGGAGACTAGACTGCTAAGATAAAACTATTATGCATTCACCAACCTGACATTTAAAGAATATGTCAACAATTTAAAAGCTTCCTATATACCGATGAGATATTTATTCCATCAGGAATATATTAGAATCTCAGATTGCTGACACTTTACTGATTGTGTTAGTCTTCTGCAGAATAGAGCTTCCTGTTTATTATTTTAATTACTTTAGAGGAAAATAAGCCCATTCTTTGCATTGAATAAAGACCCTGTGTTTTATTAGTGGGTATTTTTTTCCTACCACATTTGCAGCAGATTTTTGTTAGATTTTTAGTAATCTTTATGTTTTGTCCCAAAAGAAAGTAACATGCTAAATAAGATTAAGAGATTTTTCTATTTTTTTTTTAACTTCTTCTGCTTGTGTTGCTTATTTTGTCAAAAATAAATGGACCAGTAAAATTAGTTAATATGAAGATAGGTAATTTTTTGTTACTTTGCCACATAATGTGTAAACTAAGTATTTTATTTCTAGCTCTGCTTCCTCCCTAAAATTTATGCAGTCAAAAATCTATAATGGCCTGCCTTTTTTGACCAAGTTAATTTGTATGTTAAGAAAACAGTAGGAGTATTAGAGCAGCTTTAACATATCTTTTCCTCTTAATATCCTTGTCACCATTCTCTTACATTTTTCCTTCACCAGAACTCCATCATAATATATTTAAAAAAAAAAAAGGATTAATAAATATTTTTTTCTAATCAATTTTGTGTATGCAAATGTAAACTGGACTTTTTTTTTTTTTTTAGCTTCCACTTTGGTCCATGTTTAGCAGGATTTTGCACTTTGAAGGATAGTTCTACTAGTCTCTACTAAAATTAAACTTCCATTATGCTTTGTGGTAGTTTCAACCCATGTACCTGAAAGTTATAATACAGATGGTGGAAGCAACCAGAGGAAGATCAAAAAAGAGTTTAAGTGAGATTAATAAGCCTATAAAACAGCTCACTGGATCTACCTTTGTGTGAATAGACACAAGGATAGTCACAAAGATAGTTTGCAGATGAGGACATGATACCTTCTACCAAGCACTAGGATCCTTTAAACTAGGATTGATGGGGAAAGAAGATGCGACTAGGAACACTGAGGTTAAGCCAGAGGATGGTAAGGCACCATCTGAGGGTGGCAAAGCTAATGGAATAATCTATGTCACTCCAGTGAGTGCTGTGGCTTCAGCAGCACCTCTGAAATGCTTGTGTACCAATGCAAGCCGTGTGAGGAACAACCAGACAAACTGGAAGGTTGTGTCCTTTCCAAGAGTTATGATATCATTGGCATTAGTGAGAGTTGGTCGGTTCTGCACCTAGAACAGAGTAATGCAGGTACAGACTGTACCTGCATTAATTATGTAACACAGGTACAGACTGGGAGATGAGTGGCTGGAAAGCAGCTCTGCAGAAAGGAATCAGGAGATGCTGGTGTACAATAGACTCAACATGAGCTAGCAGTGTACCCTGGCAGCCAAGACAGTGAACAACATTTTGGGGTGCATTAAACACAGCATAGCCAATTGGTCAAAAGAGGTGATTATTTCACCATACTTAGTGTCGATGCAGTCTCACTTTGAATATTGTGTGCAGTTCTCATCTCCACAGTATGCAAAGGACGTTAAGATACTTCAGTGCATCCACAAGAGGACAATAAAGATGATAAAGTTCTGGAAGGCATGTGTCCTATGAGGAGAGGCTGAGGACACTTGATTGTGGTTTTACTCAGCTGTGCAGCTGAGCTCCACCACAACTGGTCTCTCACTACCCGTCCTCCAAGGGAAATGGGGAGAAAATACGATGGAAGGGGTTCAAGGGTTGAGATAAGGACAGGGGGATCACTCACCAATTATGGTTACAGGTAAAACAGACTCAGCACAGGGAGATTAATAAAATGTATTACCTATTACTAACAAATTAGAGCAGTGAAAAACAAACAAACAAACAAACAAACAAAAAATAAAATGTCCTTCCCCCCATCCACCGTCTTCTACCTCCTTCCCCCCAGCTGGCGCAGGAGAATGGGGGAAATGGGGGTTGCAGTCAGTCCATAACATACTTATAAGTCCTAGATCTCATATCAGTAGGCACTGGCAACAGAAAGGCTTATTCAGCCCTTCTTCAGCAATATTATAAACCAACATATTTCCCTGGCATAATCATGTTCAGGCAACCGCTATTATTATCTTCTATTGTGAAACCACAACAGTATAATAACTATTGGCATGACACACAATAAGACACAGTCTGAGAGCTCAGTCAAAGGTCTGCAAAGTTTCAAGATTTTCAAGAGAAAACATAGCTCCTTTTTATTTATTTATTTATTTATTTATTTATTTATTTATTTTTTGTAAAATACATACTATTTTTCCTTACTGACTTACCACCCACCACTACTAGTTCACAGTGTTTGGATCATGTTCTTAATAACAGTAAACTTTGTGAGGTGAAGAATTGTAAAGATTTGCAAAAGATCTGGAGAGTGAAGGCAAGAAATGAGTACTTTTGTTTTGTTTTGTTTATTTTATTTTTCAGGAATGTCATATTGCCTTAAAATTAGCTGGAGGTATTGAAAAGAAAAAAATAATTTAACTTCAGCATACATACCAAAGTGGTATTTATTAATTCCCAAAGCACATTCTTTTTAGAAGATAATGAAGATATTTATAGGAATTGAGCACTAATCAACGCTTTCTGCACTTGAGCTCCCAACATGGTATAGTCTAGAAGTAAACAAATCTGCAGAGTAAAGAAAAATCAGACAAGATCTTTGAGTAAGATAAAAACAAAGAAGATAAACAAGAAGATATTCTAAATCTTTTAAAAAACATGTAGATTGTTCTAAACCCACAAGGGTTGACATTTGGTTAATGGCCATTGATAGCTCTTTGTTGAGTTAGTGCTACTCCGTCAGTTTTACTGGAACATCCAAGTAATTCACTTCATTTTAAGAGCGACAAATCCACAAATCAGTTAAAAGCTAAAGTCATGAGGAGTTGGATTTGGGTTTGTAGTGTTTTGTTTGTTTGTTTGTTTGTTTGCTTGTTTGTTTTTTGTCCGCCATCGTGTCATCCCCCCCCCCCGTCCCCGTTCCGCCCCCCCCCCCCCCCGAATTTTAATCCAAGGGCTTTGTCACCTTGAACTTCACTGAACTTCATTCAGCTGGAAAACCTGGCTCTGGAGGAAAAAGGCACCAATTCCAAGATTTGAAACTGTTTTTTCCTAGAATCAGGTAGATGAATACTGTTCACATTGATTTTTCTGTAAAACCACTGTATCTCTAGAAAGGACAGAAGAATTACACTTCTGCTGCACCAAACGAGAGAAGAGTTCATCTCCGGTATCTGGCTTTGTAAAGTATATAAGAAATAGACAAGAACAGAAATATAAAGCAAAAATGTTAGTAGTTTAATGGATGATCTACATTAAGCTCTGGAATTCTTTTTCCCAAACCTGAATCTATTTTTCAGACACAAAATTATGTAGAAAGAGACAGGTCATCCATCACTGAAACACTCATCAGACGTGAAGTAATTAGAGAATGACTGTTGTCCTGAAATAATGAAGGACTGATTGTATGCATCTATAGCTGAATAATGAAATACAAAAAGAAGAGCTATTGGAAAAGTAAAGTAGATAAAGAAAAAAAAAACGTTTCATAGTGCATCTCAAAGATAGAATTTGGGCTTATAAGCAGCTCCTGTGTGACAGCAAAAGAAGACTGGATGTCAGTCTAACTTTGCTTTCTTAACCCTTATGTTATGGAGAACTTATTATTTCAAAGCATTATTATTATTATTATTATTATTATTATTATTATTATTTTATTATATTAATATGAATTAATAAATTAATATATTGTTAATAATAATCATCATCATAATAATAGCACAATCTATTTATTCTGCAACATGAATCTATGGTGACAATTGTATGTGGAATTTGAACTTGAGCATATGAATACATAGATCCATGCAGATTCATTAATACAGAGTTCTGGAAACAAGGTTTATCCATGTCCCTTTTAGGCTCCTCTTTCAAATAGTACTTTGCTGTGACACCTATAAAAATAACCTAATGACAATGATGAGGTGCCTGAAAAACTGAGAAAACTACTTATGACAATGAGCAACACTGCCTCTTTGTTTCTTAAATCCCCTCCACTCTTTGTCTGCTTCTGCTTTTGAGTTTTTTGTTTGTTTGTTTGTTTGTTTGAGAAGAAAGATACCCTGGTACCAGGCAGACCCTCCCAGACCAATGAGTTACATATAAGGGTGAAGAGTTTTTTTTTTTTAATATTTCTTGCATCCTTCTAGACCCAAAGGAGCCCAGATTTTTTAATATTAGTATGAAAAAATCCTCCAAAAATGTCAACATCTGGTCAACTGAAGGTACTGATTATGACAGGTTTTTTAAGGAAACTGAAATGAGAATAAGAGGAAATATTTATTAGAGGAGATAGGAACAAAATATCTAGTATGAAGATGCAATAAATATGACTGCTATAGCTGTTGTGATTTATGAAATGACTGATTTATGAAAAAAGGCTGTGAAAATAGAAAGATTAAGTTCAGGGCATGAGTGGTGCAAGTTCCACCAATTTCTGTTTAAGATCATCTGACATAAGAACAAATTCATTGTTTATTTCTGTATGGCTTATTCAGTTCTCAGTATAACATGTTGAAGCTTAATTATTTATAAATAAAGACAAAAAAAAACCAAAACAAAACAAAAAAAGTTTTGCTTCTGTTTAAAAAGAACCACATAAGAAGCAAATGTCTCTGCTTTTCTACCAAGAAAGGAAGGGAAGCATGTTCTGACCACCCATTTGTGATTTTGGTGCAGGAAAGGCGGCATTCTTTTACATAAAAATAATTTTATTAAATTAAACCTGCAGCATCATAAACAGATGCTTCAATATTTGGCTTTTTGTTAGGTTTTATCACATAGTAAGTGTCCAACCTCCATCAGGACTTCTGTTTTTGAGTCCCTACAGTCTTCCATATGTGTTTGTGAGTGCATTGATTTCTGAATGAGCATTTACAAAGGAAATTGTACACTTTGTTTAAGGAGGAAGGGAAGGGAAGGGAAGGGAAGGGAAGGGAAGGGAAGGGAAGGGAAGGGAAGGGAAGGGAAGGGAAGGGAAGGGAAGGGAAGGGAAGGGAAGGGAAGGGAAGGGAAGGGAAGGGAAGGGAAGGGAAGGGAAGGGAAGGGAAGGGAAGGGAAGGGAAGGGAAGGGAAGGGAAGGGAAGGGAAGGGAAGGGAAGGGAAGGGAAGGGAAGGGAAGGGAAGGGAAGGGAAGGGAAGGGAAGGGAAGGGAAGGGAAGGGAAGGGAAGGGAAGGGAAGGGAAGGGAAGGGAAGGGAAGGGAAGGGAAGGGAAGGGAAGGGAAGGGAAGGGAAGGGAAGGGAAGGGAAGGGAAGGGAAGGGAAGGGAAGGGAAGGGAAGGGAAGGGAAGGGAAGGGAAGGGAAGGGAAGGGAAGGGAAGGGAAGGGAAGGGAAAAGAGTTGTTTCCTTAGCTCTCCTATGGATGGTTGGTAATGTACCTTCATACATTTTCTACATAAAAAAAAACGTGATTGAAGCAGTTTAGGATTAAGCCATTGGTGTCATCAGCATTTCCTATTTACATTGCAACTTTATACTGCACTGTCTCCATTGATTGTGTGCTGGTTGTGTTTTTTATAAGAAAATTCATTTATTTATTTGACCACCAGCCACCACTGGAGGTGGTGATCACTGCTCTTGTTGATCAACATGGGAATCAGGGTCCAAGATTTTGAATACAGAATCTGGCTTTTCTGATGACCAGTTATATCAGTTCTGTGTACTTCATTTCCTCTGCTGCAGAAATAAGGTTGTTAACACTGTCATATCTCAAAGGGGCAATGATATGACAGGTCATTCATTCACATAAAGAAAAGAAGATATAAATGCTGCCTTGATTATTCTTAGCCTAATGTTCTGTGGAAAAGAGAATTTTCTGTTCACTAGGCCTGTTAGGAAGGACTCTAAGAGATCAAATAAATGTCTCGTATATATAGTCTTGTAACTATAGTGACCCAAAACCTGTCAACAAGAGAATGAAGTGGGGCTTATTAAAACATTATTTTGTTCTTTGCATGTTTCATTTGGGGAAAAGGTGCAAATGGAAAAACATCTACAGGCACTGCTCTCTATTACTGCTAGGAGTCTGGAGGTGCCATGCAAAACACCCAACCTTCATTTGCAAAATACAGAATCAAAAGCAATCGTAACGTCTCTGCAAAACCACAATAAGGATCCAGTGAATAGACTAGATTGGAACCACTGTCCAGGGCTCAATCTGCCCAGCAGTAAATGTGCCTATCAGTTAACACTTGATCAAAAACACCACCAAACAGAGAGGCTACTTTGTTCGTTCCTCTCATCATATGCTTCTGTATGTTTTATTGTTGTTTTGTTAATTTTTTTTTGTTTATTTTGTTTTTCCTCCTGCAGGTCTGGCATGAAAACATTCAATTCAAGGGAAAGAAAAAAGAAATACACACATATAAAAAAAAATCATAAATAGGAAGGGTAAGTTATTTACATTTTCACCAAAGGAAGTGACTCAAAAGCAGTTTATTTAGATGAAATTTAGTTTTTAACTGTTTGGAAATATGAATAAAGATAGAATTTTACCATTGCATTATTATGAATTTAAGTGGTAACAACTCCATCTTATCTTTTGGCATGCATTTTTGAGCATTCTTTCAATTTCTAAGTTTAAAATATAATTTTTAAAAGCATTTATCCTCATATTATTTCCTTCCAGATACAGTGTTGAAATACATCTGAACAAATGTGAAAAAACATACCAGGATAATATTTTTGAACAGTATTAATTGTCATTTCAAGTGCTTTTAGACCATTTCAAAAGAGAATATTCTGTTTCTGAAATGGCACATTCCCAGGTAAAATAGTTTCTGTCTTTTGTTCAGTCTCATTTTATGTGTTGTTGACTAGAATGTTAATGCAATAATTTACAGTTGCATTATCTTTATGGTTGTATATTATAATAACTTAATGGAGCAGAAATGCATTGCAGATGGACAGATAAAGACTGCCTGTGAAAATTAGAGAGAGGAGAAGTGGGATGTTTTTGAGTAAAGAACATACAGCATTGGAAGGGAGTTTGGTTGTGAATATCAATATAAGCCTTGTTTTTTAGAAACCTCTGTTACTTTCCATATTCCATGTTTCACACATGACTTTGCAAACCCATGATAGATAAAGGCAGTATGATAGCCATTAGTTAAAATACAATGGATGCTTCACTCATTAATAGATCACACGGACAGTTACTGGTTCTCATTTTTCTTAGAAAGGAATATAACAAACATAAGTCATAAATGCTTCAAATAAACTAAATTATGATAGAAAATTAAACATGAAAAAGTAGCCTAATATAGCTATGTTAAAGTCAGAACTACAAATCTCAGACATGTGATGAGGCACATTGTTGAATTTGTTAGATACAGAGATATGTCTGGAGACAATCTTTAAATGGGGCGGTAGATGAAGAAAGGCGCAGAAGTCAAATGATTTACACAAAATCACAAGTTTAATAGAAAAGATTTGTGATGGGAAGGAAAGAGAGATTTAATTTATGATATTATACAAATGAAACAGCTAATGGAAGGTAGGAATTTATCTCTAGCATCCCACTAATTTATATCTCCATGAATATATTAATTTTTATGTATAAAAAATACTCTGAATTTATTGCCATCAAGTCATGATTTGCTATGAATTCAAGACTTTCTCAAAACTCCAAACATATTTCATTATATTTACACCAGCAGCAAAATCAAATAGCTGTATAATATATTCACCCTGGAATTTCTTTATAACTAATGTCCCACAGGACTTGCTAAACTGTCCACTTGAGAAGTTAAAACTTCTCACTGATACTCTTTGTTTTTTTTTTTTTTGTTTTGTTTTTTTAGCATGGAAATATTTTCCATAATAGACCAGTCACTGACTCTAAAATCTCTTAGATTGTTCAGTTGTTGAAAAATAATATATATTGCCATAGGGAAAGTAGATAAATTGATTGACTTAAGGGGTAGGGATACTTCAGAAAAGGATGGCTAATGCAAAAAATCATGTTATGGTATTATTGGCTAAGTGCAACTTGAGCATTTGATTCTTCCCCTCACAGCTGAACAATACCAAACAACATGCCAAGATAACATGAGTAGCATTCACACAAAAGTTCTTAGTTTATGTCAAAAAAAAAAAAAAGTTACTTTAGTTTCTCTCTAAATGATGTATTGTACACACTCCAGGGCTTTGACGTGTTTTAAGATAGTCTTGGAAAGCATGTGAAGCATGTGTTTACCACATTTACTGTTAAACAATCCTGCTCTCTCCACTACTGATATTTATAAACAGGTACTTTATACATTTGAGGAATTAGAAGTTAGGAAAGGAACAATTGTCAAGTGATTTTCATCTCAGATGTGATAACTTCTAGAAAAATGAGTACTTACAAAAAAAAAGTTGTCTTTCCATTCATGGGCCTCAGCAAAAGAAAATTCACACATGAATAGCAAGTCTAACGATCACATTGTACTGTAAGAAGCATTAAGAGATGATCTTCAGGGACTTTGGATGAAATACTCTTTGAATTACCGTATAATGAGTGAATGTGGCAAAGCTGTGTTCTTTCCAGCAGTGGGGAAATTTAAGATTTACTCTAATGCAAAACATTCAAGCACAGAGAAAAAATCAACTCTCAGACTTTATTCCTGGAGCTTATTGCACAAGCCAGAGACCAAACACCTTCAGCAAGAAGAATAACAAATGGCTTATCAGGTTCCCGAGATTCCAAATGCTTAAGAGAATCAACGAATCAATAGTTGTGTGGGATTATGAAATAAAGCAGAAAACGAGAAACAACCACATCAGGGGCTTGAGGGTCTAGATAAGGACTTCAGCAGAGAGCTTGTGCCCTGCTCTTGATACTGATACAAATCACATTTATTAAAAAGGGAACAAACAAAAGTTCCAGGAATCAGGTTTATTCTTGGAGCAACTTTCTTAATCCAGAGAGAACTATGCTATAACAGGAACAAGTTTCACCTCCTTGGCAAGTGAGGTGAGATACAGCTTTATTTATAGGAAGAAGAGCTCCACACATGTATATTAAATTTATGTAAGCCTAGAATTTGTCATGTGGTATTGTCTGCAGTGTCTATATTTGGATGATCTAATTTACTAGCAGAAATCACATTAATTTAAATATTAATTTAAATATGGGGGGGAAAAAGTACATCTATTTATATATACAGAATGTCTTTCCTGTCATTGGGAGCACATAATATTCTCTGTCTCAGCATAAATTCAAGCAAAAGGAGAAAATGAATCAATTTTCCCAGTAGAGAACTATAAAATATTAGAATAAGTAAACAGTGACTGCCACAAATTTTTATCATAATTTTAAAAATAGTTTGAGAGCTTGCTCTAGCATATGAAGGGAGTTTTTGCAGCCATGGGTATGTTTTTTGAGGAACTGTAGTTGAACAACAGCAATATTGCACACACACCTGATGACACACACACACACTTTCCTAAGAAATATGTCTCGGGAAATGGCATTCCATGAAAAACAGTAAAATGCATCAATGTATTGAAACAACAGCCATAATTAATGAATGGGAACACTGGTTTACTGTGGTCCTAGCTCACTGCATGGTACTGCTGGCAGCTGAAACTTGAATTGACTCTTTTCTCACATCTAGTGTGGAGAGGAAGGAAGAACACAAGAACAAATAAATTAGTTGGAAGGACTGATTGGGACCGTAAGTGAGAGAGTAGATCTGCTCCTCCTGCAGTTTCCTGATGACTCCAGAAAACTACTATTCAGCTCCTTAATGGTTACAAAGAAAATCAGTTATTCATTGCAATATTTTGTTAAATGGATCATATACATAGCTAAGGGCATTTATTTATTTATTTATTTACTCTTGTCATTTAGAGTTTCATTGTTAAATCATGTCACATTTTCTTTTACGAAGAGTATGAAAGTGTGCATTGAAGAATTAGAATTAGTTTTATGCTGTTCAAAATTTGTTAATATCATCTGTGTGAAGATAAGATTTCGAGACAAAACTGGTCCTGGGGCTTAGCTATGCAAAATGTTTGAAATCCACATCAATAAACTATTCATTTCTGCTGTTAAACAAAACTATTGGAAATCTCAGTCTTTGCTAGATGACTGGAACAGGGAGTTTGGGGGTACGATTCATTTCATCTCACTGCTGTTATATAAATATATGTATCTACAGCTGAGCTGGCTGTTTAGGCTCCCATTATGGTCAATGTAGTCTAATCAATACAGTCAATGGAGTTTAATGTGATTAATTTGGACAAATGTGTTTACTTTAGGGCAAGATAAACTCTTCAGACCTCAATTCTGTTGAGTTTATTGACTAACCCTCCACTGACTCTAAAAGGAAACTCAGAGTAATTTGGTCAGATGTTTCTACATTGCATACATCCATGGATAGTTAAACAAACTCTAGGGTTCATGATGTTTATAATCACAGAGCTCATAATCTTTAAGAGACAGATATTCTGAATAACAGAGTGGGAATTTCTTTTGACTTGTGCTGGTTCTGGCCTAGTAGCAGGTAGAAAAAAAGAGAGGGAAAAAAAAAAAAGGAGGAATCCATTCCATTTTAAGAAAACTGGAATATTAGAAAAAAAAAAGGGAAAGGAAAGGGAAGGGAAGGGAGGGTAAGGGGAAGAAGGGGAAGGGTAAGGGGAAGAAAGTGAAGGGGAAGAAGGGAAGGGGAAAAAGGGAAGGGGAAGGGGAAGAATGGAAGGGGAAAAAGGGAAGGGGAAGGGGAAGAAGGGAAGGGGAAGGGGGAGAAGGGAAGGGGAAGGGGGAGAGGGAGGGGGAGGGGGAGGGAAGGGGAAGGGGGAGGGGGAGGGGGAGGGGAGGGGAGGGGGAGGGGGTAGGGAGGGGATGGGAGGGGGAGGGGATGGGAGGGGGAGGGGAGGGGAGGGGAGGGGAGGGGAGGGGAGGGGAGGGGAGGGGAGGGGAGGGGAGGGGAGGGGAGGGGAGGGGAGGGGAGGGGAGGGGAGGAGGGGAGGGGAGGGAAGGGAAGGGAAGGGAAGGGAAGGGAAGGGAAGGGAAGGGAAGGGAAGGGAAGGGAAGGGAAGGGAAGGGAAGGGAAGGGAAGGGAAGGGAAGGGAAGGGAAGGGAAGGGAAGGGAAGGGAAGGGAAGGGAAGGGAAGGGAAGGGAAGGGAAGGGAAGGGAAGGGAAGGGAAGGGAAGGGAAGGGAAGGGAAGGGAAGGGAAGGGAAGGGAAGGGAAGGGAAGGGAAGGGAAGGGAAGGGAAGGGAAGGGAAGGGAAGGGAAGGGAAGGGAAGGGAAGGGAAGGGAAGGGAAGGGAAGGGAAGGGAAAAGGTGTCTTCATAACCAGGGTTGAGGGTATAAAAATCTTACTGTTTACAAAAACATACTGTGCCCACACAGATTTCCTCAGAAGTACTTAACCTTTGCTTATGCACAAATTGAACACTTCTTGTAATGCAAAATATGAGAAGTTCCAGCACAGGCTACTTGATGAGCTTCTGGCAGACACTGTTCTTTCATATCAAGGAAAATAGGAATGGCTGTAAGAAGTCTGTGCTTAGCACAAAGAAAGGAATAAAGTTTCCCAGGGTTGTATTGCCAAGATAAAATCTGCTTTGGTCCTTGTAATTTCTTGGGATAAAGAATGTCACAGAAATATCCTTCTCATGTTTATTTCCTGTTATTTTTTTCATCTCACTTTATGCCCTCTGTCTGTTACAAGAAACACTTGCTCTCTCTGCATTTACTTTATTTCTTTCATATTGTTTATGTCAGGCATCTCTTATTCCAGCTGAAGACTCTCAGTCTCCTTAACCTCTCCTGGCATGGAAATCATCCTACAACTTTGATTACATGCTATATTTCTATCTATATTTTTTTACTGTTTCATTATATTATTTGCAATAAAATAACCACACATCTTTGCCACTTCTGTGCTACAAGAGCTTTTCAAATACACAGTTCACTTTCTAGCAATAAATTGAAAGATAGTTTTTTCTTCAGAAACTGAGTCCACAGCTCAGTTCCTAATGGATGGTCCAGCTTGTCTTAACGAAAACAGACTTGGCAGTTTACAGATTTCCCAGGTAGCCGAGTCTGGGCAGGATCTGATCTCTTACTCATGAGGCTCAGATTCCCCTGAACACTCCTGAGCACTTTCCTAGGAAAGGAATCTTCCTTTCCTAGTTCTTCTCTTGTGGGACTCTGCTCTCTTTCACCTTGAAAATAATGCAAGAGCTGCCTAAGCCTCCACCAAAAGGAACATTCAGAACGCCTTTCAGATTAGGTTTGACCTCTTTGGGTACTTGAAGGAGTAAAGTTGCAATTTACTCAGCACAAGAATCAGAACTTCTCTGTCCCTCTTGAAGTTATCTAACAAATGCACAAAATCTCTTACTCTGCCTTTTCAGAGCATCCTTGGATTTATTTAGTATCCTAGTGGAAAACACATTCTTTGAAATCTCTCTGTACATCTCTTTTGTTCTTGACAATCAACAAGATGCTTTGGCTTACAGCTTCCAAAAATATTTTAATCCATCTTTGCTATCCCTCAGCTCTTTCGTATTTCCGTGTTCCTGAATTTTCTTATACGGAAGGTTATTGAAACAGTGTCACTTCTGGTAGAAATCTTGTTGTCCCACCAATGCACCGTATGGCAGAGACATGCCCTGCTCCAGAATTTGTTGTCTATTTCTGTTACAAAAGGAAGGATTAAATTCGTGCTTCTGATTTTAATCATAACAGTTAACCTACAACCTAGGTTGAGAGATTTATTCCAAATTTGATAAGAAATAAGAAAAAATGTAAAGTAGACATAAAAGCGTGGCTTTTAAAATGCCAGTCTCCTGATGGGGGTTTCAAGCAATTTAGACTGAGCTTCTTTAAATATCACATGCCTTCAAACAGAAAGAATTTTAAAGACATGACCTTTCATACGAAAAAGAACTGTAAAAATGAATAACTATGCTATTTACTAGCAAAATGACTGTTTTTCTTCCCAATATAATTTTCATAATTCACTGCAGTGTAAAGATTTCTTCTAAAAGGTATTAACTCCGTTATCTTCATTAACCCTATTCCATAGATGCATCTCCTCTAACTACTTAACATATACATATATCATATACTACAGTCCTTTTTTAAAAAAAAAACTCCACTCTGCCTGGACTACTCTGCCTCTTGGCTACATCATTCATCTGTTTCGCTGCCACCTTATAGGATTCCTTCAGAGGTCCTGGAGTGAGTTCTTCATGGCCTTATGTTTAATGACTACCTCAGTATCATGCAAGACTAACCTTGGAGGAAACAGCAGAAACATGTTCCTATCACAGAGTATAGTCATTCTATTAAACTACTTAGAAGCTATTTCTCCAGTTTAGTTTTACAGTATTGGTATTCATTTGCCTTTGCTTTAGTACTGTATTATAATTGTCATAGCTAACATTAAGCAATTGGTAGAGAAAGCCCTTCCTTTGACATTGAAATTCAGAAGCAAGGAGACAGTAACAGCAAGCAGTAATGACATGCTCTCCCTCCTTTTGTCTGCATTTTATTTATATTTTACCTCAAAGTGTCTTAATTGTCCATCTGCCAATGTCATAACAACAGACATCTGTTTAAGTGAGACACTCTCAATCTTTGCTGGGAAGAGTGGTTAGAAAGCACGCCAAAAGAAAAAAGAAAAGAAAAAAAAAAAAAAAGAAAACCGATCAGAGGATACATTGCCATGTTAGCATACGTTTTCAGCTCTCATTTATGTGTCTTTTTGCTTCAGCTTCAGTTTGGGGGAGGGAAATGGGAGTAGCGCTGCTTTAAAAGCCATAACCTTTGGAATTAAAACAAGTTCCCAGCACAAACTGAGCAATAAAAAAGCAATCATATCACCAGGCTGCTGGCCCTTATTATTTTAGCATCAGTGTGATGGGCTTTAAAAAGCTTTAGACATGCTGGGAAAGTTAAATACACGTGTTCCATTTAAAACTGACCAGCATTTAAATATGCAGACACCTGCCATGACAAGCAGTCAAGGGATTGCTCTTTCATTTTATAAATGGAATAAAACTGCTCAGTAGAATGGCATGACATCTGTGTGGATATTTGTTTAGTTGCTAGTGGTGTACTTAATGTAAGGGATTTAGAGTATTAGGCTCAGACAGCATACTGCAGACTCCACTTCCCCACAGTGACTTGTCTATTGAATGCAAGATTTAAGTAGTTGAACAAAGTGATCCTTTTGTCTAGCATGAAATAAAGAAGAAGTGTGTAGGGGTGAGGTGGCTTGTATTCTGGTTTTTCCTTCCTGCAAGAAAACTATTAGCTTTGTTAGCAGCAGGAGCAGTACAATACATGCACTCTTGAGATGCTGGCACCAGCATTGTGGGGGAAAAGAAGGTGATGTTTTTGTTCACTGGGCAAATGGAATAAAAATTATATTTATCTGAGAATATGAATAGAAATACTTGTCTTTGTTTCATTTCAGGGGTGGTTAAATCCTTTTTAATGTTTACATTAAGATTAAATTTGAATTGAAAACATGCATTGCATTGAAACAAGGCAATACTTTGAAAGTACCACAACTAAACATTCTGATTTTCCAGATATTTCCTCCCTTGAATTCACCCGTAAGTACCATGCTCCCACTGTGGCTTGAATATGAGCAATTTCAGCTTCCTCAAATGTGTTTGGGGATGGAGAGGGTTTGAACTTACTGCTTGCTGAAAATGTTTTGCTCCTGGCTAGCTTCTTTCTGCCGTGATGGAATGAAGACACACAGAGAATAATACAGATTATTGCCAGTTGTGATAATTACAAAGAAATCACCTTTTATCTTTTTCTATTTTATTTTTCTCTGTTCCTTTTCTCCATTCCACCAATGTAAAGCAATTACTGTGCCACATTTTATAAGATGTGTTCCTTCCACTGACCCTTTTAATTTGTTATGGAACATTCTTCATCTCAATATATTGATACTAGCCCATCCTTCCTTCTCTTTTATTGACTAGCATTTATGCTGGAAATGAAGAACAATAACAATGAGGGAGGAAAATCATTTACACTAGAGCAATGAGATCAGCTTTTAATTATACCATATGAATAATTTGTCAGTGTCTCATTTCTGACCCTCTGTAAAAGTTGTCTAGCCTTTATTGTTTTACAAAGTAATAAAACCATTAAAGATAATTTGGGCTATTGCTTTTCATAGTGCTTTTATTCCTTTTCCACTGACAAAATAATCATCTGTATAAAAAAAAAAAGATCTTCAAAATACTGCCACAATCCTGAGATGACGAATTTACTGTCCTGTTTGTGTTGTATGTTGCTGTTAATGTAATCTAAAGAACAACAAACCATAGAGAGTTAATCAATCCTGCGACGTCAAATATAATTTTGTATCCCTGGATTATTGTATAGGAGAAATGTGAAGATAAATGATTGTATTTGATTTTGACACTGTTAGGCAACATTTTTCATGCCATAAAAGTAAGACGATAGTTCCTTATATCCCATGGATCCCATTTAAGAGTGTAACTGTATGTTGACACTAATATTCTAGGTTGGACCATGTAGAAGAGCTGGACAATAAAAAAAAAAAAAAAAAGAGTCTAAACAGGGAGACAAGAAAGACAAGAAAATAAATAAATAAATAAAACACCTCTAGTATATACTTACTTGCCCATTATCTCAATACCTTCCATCCAGTTTTATGATTTAATCCTGAAGCTTGAAGAAACAAAATGCTGCTATCCCTCTTTCAGACTTAGGTGACTGAGGGAAAAAAAAATAATCAAAAAAAAACAACCAAAGGCTTGATTTCATTACAGAGAAGAGAAATCTGTATACTGAGTACCTGGTACTGCACTGTTCCCCGCAAGCATTACTAGGATTTTCGAACAGTTCTTCATTCTGCATTGAGTGACCTTGGGGAGTCCATCATGCAAATGTTTGAGGAGATGAAATCAGATCTTCTGAGGTGCTGGGGATGCCCTAGACAAAAGTCACCTTCTAAATGTTTTACCCGGCTTCCTTAGTAAAAACAAACAACAACAAAAACAACAACAAAAACAAACAACAAAAAAACAAAACGTCCTTGAATGGAAGCAAAAAAAAAAAAAAAAAACACATTCTAGCTCATGGCTGAGCTCATGGCTCAGATAATCCAAGTAACAAGGATCACCAGATCCAAGGAGGTTTTACTCTATGAGATAAGAGCATCCAACAAGGTGAACCCTGAAGGAAGGCAGGCACTAGGTGACTTATCTGGGGGCACACAAAGTCAGTGGAAAAGCAAAACTGTAAAGTGGCTTAAGCAGGAAATGATTTCACACTCTGTATACTTTGATTATATTCTCCCTAGCCATTCCCAATTCCTGTCAATGTCTTTTTCCAAGTTTCATCCTTGTTTTAGTAACTACAATAAACTTCTACTTTCTTTTTGTCTCATCTGGGGGCATGATACCCTGTAATGAATTCATTAATGACAGGAATTTAAATAAAAGCTTCAAAATCATTTAAAGAGCTTTTTTAGGTTTGAACTGGAAAATACTTTGAAAATCATGCTTTCCTTATACTTTCCTTTCTCAAGAACTATGGAAAAATTATATCACTATGAGCAATTCAGACACACACCAAAAAAAAAGCCAGCTCTGGGATATGTTCACTTGTGGTGTAAATAAGTGCATTGATACTGACTGGAAGAATACATCTATTCATATTTTAGGTCAAAAAAAATGCAGTAATAATTATTTATTGATCAGTCACAGATAAATAAGAAGTTAAAATTGTTGTTTTACATCATCCCAGTCCTTAGTTATTTAAGAAGCTGAAATAAGACGTGGAAAGAAATTCATTGTGTTAATACTTCGTCTACAAAAGCCTTTTGAATTCTAGATTGCCAACAGAGAATGGCATGTATAATCGTGTCAGTTCATAGTATCCTATAACACAATATCATTAGCTCTCCAGGCAGACTGATTGAGATGGGTGGCAGTTATACTATAATAGTAGACAACCTATTATGTATTCTGTAATCTTATCTGGTATATACTGCAAAATGATCATAAATCAGCTTATGACCTACAGCTAAATAGGCTCATGTTTGATCCCACTAGTTAAAATTACGAGATCTAGATAAGGAACACATTTATGAGAAGATAAACAAGATATTCATCAAATTGGCTCTTATGAGTGCCATGTTGACAGAATCTCATTTCTCTGTGTCTCTCTCTGTCTCTCTCTCACTTTTTAAAAAATATTATTTTTTATTTATTTTTTTTTTCCCTGTGACTAGGACTTACTAAAGAGCACCTGCAGAGCTTAGAGGACCAAGCCAAAGGGTGTCACAGTATACCAGTGAAAGCCATGGCAAGGCCTGAACACAGATCTTGACAGCCCATTAGTGCTGTGTTTGTCATGATCATATAGCAGCTACAGTTAGGAGTTAAGCATGGACCAAGGACTACTCCCTATAGGCACATTGTTGCCTACTGAAAAGCAAGCAAGCTTGGCTCTGTGGATGTTAGTGCGATGACAGATGCAGTCAGGATCGCAGGAGGTGTTCATTAATGAAGTAAGAAATCTAGGCTTCAAAGAATGGGTCAATTTTTTCACCTTAAATATTCATTCTGAAGTTGCTATTGAATACCCTTGTGCCAGTCTGAACTTTGTATTTTCGTCTTTTTGTTTGTTTGTTTTGTTTTTGGTTTGGTTTGGTTTGGTTTGTGATCAGACAGCACTGAAAATTCCTTTCAGTTCTGTTTTTTTTTTTGTTATTTTTTTTCTGTTCTACCTGCCTCTAGGAAAATTATTTGAATGAGATCTTTCATTCTTTAGCTCTGCCTTCTCTGAACGTCTTATGAGTACATCACTTTCCTCGCCCACATTTTTCAAAACCATAAAGAAGATTGCTCTCACTATCTTTCCAGTGCAGACTTTTTTTCTTATAGCTTATTTGTTTATTCAATTTACACTACATAGTCTTGCAAAGGTAAGAAAAAAGCTGTAATATAATGCAGTGAGGACTAGGTAATTGCTTCCTTGTAGAGGGCGCTGGGATTCTTTAAGACAAAAGCCAAAAAGATTATAAAATAAAGGTGTTTTACTTCTGTATGAATGTATACTTTATGC
Organism: Anser brachyrhynchus; assembly: GCF_964034855.1. NCBI lineage: Eukaryota > Metazoa > Chordata > Aves > Anseriformes > Anatidae > Anser > Anser brachyrhynchus. The sequence continues at coordinate 155,602,511 of NC_137695.1, read as the reverse complement.
TTAAGTTTAATAAAATTAGTACACAAATGTTATATAAGAACAGAAGGCATAACAGTCCAAAACTGGCAGAGGCAGAGTCCTCGGACCTCATCGAAAGCCACAGAACTGAATGAAAAGACTTCCGTGTGCATTGGATCAGGCTGCAACCTAGTGAATAGCTGTGAGGTATCTTTAATGCTGCCAGCACAGCTGCAAGAAGAACACACACAAAAAGTAAATGATGAAGGGAGAGTATTTTCAGCCTGGCATCTGGGTCTTTTGACTGCCATTTCAAAAAGGAGATGGGAGGAGCCTTGCAAAATGCTGTGGTAATTGGCCTCTTCCTGCCCCATTGAAGGCTATCTCATGGCTTTAAAAGTCAATTTTCACTCATCTTTTCTTATTTTAATTTTCAGCCAAATGAATGCAAGTGGCATCAGCAACAGAACTCAGGACCTCCGGCTCTAGAAATAGAAATCGTCAAAAGGGGCAAAGTAGCGGCTCTGGTAGCTCAGCCAAAACAAGAAAGTGGAGCTCATGAACACAGCTTTTATTTCATATATATATGTATGTATATCACTCTTGAGAAGATATGTCAAATATATAAAAATAAGTTTCAAGCTGAATCCAGTTCACCTTGACATCGAAATGTTTTAGCCCAGCTTCCTTTACACATAGCTGGTAGCTTACAAAATATAAACTGGCGGGTATTTAATCCTTAGTGAAACTGGAGCAGGAACTCATTCAAAAGGCACTGTATTAGTGTTTGCCCACCACTTGACAGCTTCCTCCAAGAGTCATCATTTAAAACAATACAAAGTAGTTGGTCATAGCATGTCTTATATTACAGCCCATACTTACACACCTCCTTTTCAATTACAAATGTCACAGGAAGGAACAATGTAATTCCACTAGCTTTCAAAAGTCTGAAATTTGACTCAGTTAAAGATTTAAATTTAGATTAAATTGGGCAACATTTCTAATTGAATTTCAACATTTTAAAAGGTAATATCTTTGTGTCAGAATCACCGTATCTAATGACTTATTTAACATATATACTTAATTGGCTTACTGCTGTTTTAAACTTAATGGTTTCCTCTTTCAAACGATTTTCTGGTAAGTGCCAGCACTATTTTTTATTTTATTTTATTTTATTTTAGTTGACAGATTCCTTAAAGATTTAACAGAAATCTAAGCTTTTTCAAGGCAGGAATTAACTCTGGTTGTATGTTTGTATATGATCTCCACAAGAACCCCTCAGTGTTACTGTGATGAAGCACACTGACAGAAGTTTTGAAATACAACAGAAGTAGCATCCCAAAACTGGACTTCATTCAGTGCTATCAATTTACCACGGCTGTAGTCTCTCAACAACAAAGAGTCATTTTACAGGGCAAAATGTTACCTCTGTTCATATCTACAGTTTTTTTTTGTACGGACTACAGATCACCCTGCCAGCTGGGTTACTTCAATGTATGTGAAATCTAATATAAAAATTAGGATATTTAAAAAAATAAAACTATTGTGAAATACAGATGAGCTCATAGACTTGTATAATACTGTATCCTTTCAAACTAATTCCATTAATAATGCCATTTAGCACATATTTTACACATAAATAATGCCCACCAAGCTGTTTAGTGGCTTCTTCTGCTTCATCTGCTAGAAGAAATTGCTCAAGGTGGGACTGCTTTGTTTCTAGATATTATTATTTAATTCTGTTAATTTTTAGAAGACTGTACTAATTCACTAACCATACACATGAAGCATCGACTTGAATTCTTAGAATAAGATCAAAGGAAAGTGTGTTCTTTGAATCTACATCTACAAAGGGATTAACATATGGGATAATATCCAGACCAGGTGCTGTAATGTATGAAGATGAAGCATGTTTCCTAAACGGGGTGAAATGTGTTGAATGTAGGAGGCTGGACTGCTTAAAAAGATAATGTTTAGGTACCTCCAAAGGGTGATTCAAAAAATTCTCATAAACTGGAAGGTCAACACCTACCCAACAACAACAAATACTCAGGATTAGGTCTGTTTCCATGTCCTGCATTTATGCAAGTTATAGTACAGAGCTGTATCCCCCGGACAGCCACCTACATGAGGAAGGGTCACTCCGGCAGTTAACAGGGCTGCTACCTGCCTTATGCAATATATTTCCAGGCTTATAATACTTAGGAAGTGCTAATGTTTTTTTTTAGTGCTCCACCTGAGGGCATTTTTTTGAGTTTGAATATAAGCCTTGCACTTCGCTAGATCACTGCTGCTAGAGTTAATGAAGTCAAAGCACCTGCCATGGAACTGCTGATCACAAGGTGCTGTGCAGATTCAGACCCTGACAGAGCTCATGCTAAAAGTAGTGTTGATCTGTCATCTGTCATAAGCAGTTTGAATGCCTGGCTGGGAGGAGAAAGAATTCAGTTTATGTCCCTTTCCTATACTTTGTTTGTTTGTGTGTGTGTTTGTGTGCATATACCAACTACAAAATTCCAGGAACAGTGAATGTAAAGAATGAGTGAAGACACTACTGATGCAGATTTAAACCCTACCTTTGTTCTGTGAGTCTGAACCTTATAACAACAGTGTTATTTCCTGCCTTAACCTGACTTTCTCTTCTTCCAAGTAATTTACACCTACAGTTTCCCTGCACTTGGTAGGAGTTGAGAATAGACTAGCCACTGTCACTTATTATCTCTAAGGCCATGCCAGAGAATAGGAAAAAGAACAGAAAAACAATAAAACGCAGCTTCTGGAAACTACCCTGAATTTAGTGACATGTTTCAAACAGAAGAAGTTTTTTTGTTTTTTTATTTATTTTTATATATATATATATATATATATACATCTATTTAGTTGGTGGTAGAGCCAGGATACAGACAAAATAGAGAATTAGTTCTAATTCTTCTACTCCTTATCAACTCTTTTAACAAAGCATTTACATGTAAAACAGATGAATCATTCGTTAGTGTGCTCAGGGTGCAGGCAGATTTTAGGGCTGAATTGTTTAAATACTCAGACATTTTTCCTCCCCATAAAGCCATTGCCAATGCATTGGTCTTTCTGTCAAGGAGCAGCAAGGGCTGGCTTCTTCCAGGGTAAGGAAGCCAAAGCTGACCCTGCAACAGGCATTAACCTCACCAACAGGATCTGATACGGATGGGCATAGCTAGGTATTGGCAATCGGGAAAGCTCCATCGGGGTCTCTACAAACACTCTTTTGTCTTACTGCAAGAAGTCGATTTGAGATTGTAGGGGGAATAAAATATGCAATGACATTATTATGGAATTTTCTTCCAAAAGAAAGGCTCTTTCACTAATTTTCTTTGAATATAACAGATGGTTCTAACAAACCCTAGACAAAACCATTTTGGATATAATTCTCCAAAATAATCATTGAAGAGGTCTGCTGTGTTCTTTGATTGGGACTTATCTTGCCTAACTTTAGCTCTCTTTTATGTTAAGCTGGTTATCTGGGATAAATGGACATCAACAAAGCCTTTTCTAGATTCCATCTGTCTTGGATAGTTACTCGAATGTAAAAAAAAATTGCTTCTGGAAAAAGACTTTTTGTTGTGATTATAGCAGAAAGCTTGTCCTTAAGTTCAGCTGGATGCTGAGTTCTGCCATCAGTCCCTTTCTGTCTCTGGTGCTACTCTTCAGGAAGAATTCCAGATTGCTACTATAGATATTTTGTTCTACCCTTGGTCCTTCTGCATCCATCTGGAGATGATGAGCCTAATGTTAGCGTTGTGTCATTGAGGGACAGATAAATTGTACTGTGCTGTCTGCGTCTTTGCCTCTTACATTGTTCAATAGAACAATATGCATTTTATTCTTCTTAAAGTCTTCTGACATGCTGTTATAGACCAACAAATTTATATTTCAATTGTTATATGGGTAAGTCAGTATTATTCAACATGACTTAATTATATATAAATTATTATTTCTATAAGTAATTTGGATTTTGAAAATTGGCCATATTGAAAATTATTGATAATGTGCTGTTTTACATGTTTTTCAGACAGAAAAAAAAGATAAATCTAATAATTTGAGATACTTGTAGAACAGAATCAGTCATTTACTTTAAAGCAGGTGAAAGAGCTCACCCAAGAGTCACTCACAGGAAGGACTCTGAGCAACTTGTTCTGCATAGGATCGGCTTTGTTGCTTGCTTCACATTTTCAATTGGGCTTTAATTCTGTGGCCCTTATTCATGAGGGTATTCTCATTACAAGAAGGGACTAGGTTGTTTAGTCTAGCCAAACAAAGGCTGAGAAGAGATATGATTGCTGTCTATGAATATATCATAGGTGTAAACATAAAAGGAGGAGAAGCACTATTTAAGTTTAAGGACAATGTTGGCACAAGAACGTATGGGTATTAGCTGGCTATGAATAAATTTAGGCTGGAAATTAGAGGAAGGTTTCCAGTCATGAGATCAATGAAGTTGTGGAACAGGCTGGGTAACAGGAGGATGGGGGAAGAGGGAAACAATCTATTCTAAAGAAAAAGCTAATTCAAGTTATGGAAAAGTTTATGATGGAAGTACTGTGATAGCATACATTTCATCTGTCAGACCAGTTTTATATTCTTATTCTCGTAATAAATGCCCCAAAGTTGGTCTTTTACATTTTAATGCTGATTAACAATCTGAAGTGTAAACTGTATTACGAAACTCTCCTGAGTGACATATATTGCTAGAACTGTGTTTTCAACAGTATCTTTTGCAAATAGGCCTTGTAAAATGTTCAGGAATACAGTAATAATCTGGATTATCTAGAGATCAACAGAGATTAGATATCCCAAGTCTTTGGAGCTGCATTCTACTGAATTCAGTAAATTTTGCATGCTTTCGTGAAAATAATAAAATGTGTTAGGAGGAAAAAATAATTTATCTTTCAAGTAAAAGAGAAAATCAAACAAAAAATAGAACCATGGAAAACTGGAAAGAAACTAGAATTCACAAAGCCTATAGGCAAAGCAGTTCACTCTGATGAAGTGCAGTTCAAAAGTCATACAGTTTCAACTATTGCAGTCTTGCAACAAAGAGAATAAATATGATGTACCTTCTTTATTTGTTGCTGTTGTCTATTTTTTACATATGCTACTACAGATACCATTACTTCAGTGCAAATAGATCCTCATTAGGTCATACAGGAACGGCCAGACTGGAGATCAGCCAGAGACACCTTAGTCTGTGTGTTACTCTTAAATTATTGGATGAAGCCTGGAGGTAGAACTGCACTATGTAGTCTGCATATATACTGGTTTATCTTGGTTCTTCTGCTTGACTCATATGTAACAGCTCTCTTTCAAGCACTTATTAAACATTCAGGAAATGAAAACTCAAAGGTTTGCAAATGTCACTGATTTACTTCTGAAGTCTTCACTGTCTGTAGCTGTTTGTGGAGTAGCTCTATGCTGGAGTATCTGGTCACTAAACTTCCCAGGACAGGGCTTCTGTTCTTATTCTATACTTCTACAGCATCCGGCAGTTTGAGAGCCTGGTTCATGTTTGTATCTCCTGTGCATCAGCACAATGAGAGTGTATTTAAGAGTAGCTGTAATAATAGGGAGAATAGGGTCACGGAGAGTAGGGTCACACAGAATAAATAGGAAAACGCAGCCATTTTCAAAGGCTCGTCTATTTGCTGCATGTGAATGAATAGCTTAGTCCGAGTACAGGTCTGCCTTTTGGGACCAGAGAGTACATTAATATAGATCAATAGTCTCTCCTCAATCAGAAAAAAAAAAAAAAAATGGTCTGTATTCTAGCTAAGATCTGTTTGCTCAGACAAATAACATAAATTGAATTCTTATAGGATTGAAGTTGTAAGGCAAAATACCTAAATCTCGAAACAAATCTTCTTTGTAATCAGACTGTAGGAAGATTACTTTAGCAAAGTGTCTTAGCTCTTCAGGAAATGGGTAATAATATATACTTTTTCACAATATGAATTATTTGTTCACAAAAGCAGTATATGATGATGGTCTGAAATCTGATATCACTTACATAACTGGCACATACAAATATAGCATTTTTATTTTTATTTGCAAGTTATACACTGTATATTACGCATTCATTCAAATATTACACTTTGAAAGACAAATAGCATGACAGAAAACAACTCTGAAAGTAACACTGTAAGCAAAAGAACCTTTTTTATAATATCTTCTGTACATTTGAGAAAAAATAAATAAATAAAATCTGCATTGGTGCCCATAACAACATGCAGGAAAAAAAAATGACAGCTAAAAAGAATACAGATGAAAGACACAATCAGTATTTAAAACTGCTAACGGTGAAACCTATATGCACATATGAAGAGGGGGCTGGAGAGGGCAATTCTACAAATTTGTTGGAATTATTCTTGGATTTGTCAACTCTCAGTCTTACAAGCTCTCTCAATGAATATATTCACATCATACTTCCTCAGCAGTGGGGGTGACTGGATAAAATACAAAGAGAAAGGTGTTCCTACAATAAAAATCAAGTTTGAATGATTTTCTGGGAAGTTTTTGCATGTCTTTTGGGATGCATAAATGTAGAAATGGGTGCAATTTAATTGTCTAGGGTAAAAATGAGATCACATTAGCAGATCTATAATTTTAAAGAAATACTACATCTTTAAAAATCTGCAAATCTCCACATAAAAAACAGTTATCTAAGAAGAAAAGATATAAGACCAAAGAAGGTTACTTACTCTACTTTATATGCAGTTGCAACCACAGATTTACATTCCTATATATGTGCTTGTATGGCACATGTAGTTTTTAAAAAGGGGGGTTATTTCACTGGGTAATTTATTAAAAAAACAGAGGTGGTAGCTGGTTATTTATCTATTAAAATTAAATCTTCCTGTTGTACAGATAAATACTTGTTACAGTTTAACCTCTTTCTTCTGGGTATCTTCAAGACATTTATCTTTCTCAAGTCAGTGAATAAGTTGTACAGTTAATATATTTTGTGGTGCAGTTACAGCAGGGAAGGCTTGCACAAGTGAATGACATTACCTGCTAATAAAAGGGGAAAAGGAACTTTACATTCCACCGTTCCTTCATAGGCATCTCCAAAATGCAAAATGACAGCTGTTTAATATCACATAAAAACACTGTAATGTGAGTCTCATAAAAAGTGGAAAAAAAAAAACAAACAACTTTCTTCAATAGAAACTAACAGATAAATTTTGATAAAACAGGAGTTAAAACTGTGATTCACAGTCTCAAATCCAACTCTGTTCTGTGAGTCAAGGTGAGACCCATAATCAGTTGAGGGTTTTTCCTCCTGGCACTTGATCTGACATCTCTCTCATTGAATAAACTATTGCTACTGTGTGAAAAAGTAAACTGAAAATCACTGATGCACTCAGAGTCATAATCTACCGTTTTTAGTTTTGGAAAAGCTATACAAGCTTGTCATGTTCTTTAGCAAACAGCATGTCTCTTCAAAAAGATAGTGCTAGAGCTAGCTGGAAAACAACATTTTTGTGTCATGAAACACTGTGTGTGACACCTCGCTGTTGTTTTCAGCTTCAGCTCAGGACAGTTGAAAGTCTGAACATGGGTCACCCATCATCTACCTATCATCTAGGAAATTGCTTGGTGTTGTTTAGAAAGTAGTATCATTTCCACATCTTTAGTGGCATGGTCTTAAGAAATGCTTAAGATCTGGGTAAAATTTTGTGATTTTTTTTTTTTTAATTTTATTTATTTATTTATTTCAGTAAGAGGTTATTTTAGGGCAAAATCTCTTTCTGGAAGATTTATGACTGGCTTTAATTCTAATTACCAAAAATAAGAGTCTTTCTGAAGTCCAGTCAGATGGATGCATAGAGTCTGCTGAGCCTCCATCACTGAAGGGCTGAGCTCCAGGTTATTTTTTTTTTAGCTTTTTCATTCAAACCAGAAAGTTTAAAATTAAAGTAGGTGGTCTTTCAAGATTCAGTATAACTTCCTACATTGACATCTATGTCTACTAACATTGTTCCAGATTTTTCAAACTGAAGACTGTTATGTAATATTTGCAATTGCAAGCAATGAAATCTATTTTAACAGTAATAAATGCATTCCCATCCCAAGAGAATCTTTCTAGTGTAGTTCTATGGTTTAGAGTGAAAGCTCTGTAGAGTTTAGTTATTTTTTTTCCTGTTTAAAAAAGAAAAAAAAAAAGGTATATTTTTTCTTTTCCTTTAAAAATTTCCAAAACATTTTTTCAAACATTTTGTGGGGCTCTTTCAACTGTATATTTGGTAAATGAGACAAATGTGAAAATGCTTATTTGAACTCAGCCTAACCTCTTCTCTCCCAATACTCTGGTGGCCTCATTCATAGTCCTTGTAAAATTACTCAAAAAACAAAAGTAAAAATAAAATAAAAAAACATAGATGGTAGTTCAAGGAGTCCAAGGCAATAAACAGTCAAAAGTTCAGATTCGAATACTCTAGCTGAGCTTTCTCATGAAACCCGTAAAATGCCTATTCACTGTGTTTGCAGTTTCTGCCAAATGCATTTAGGTTTTTTGTTGGTTATGGTGTTTATTTATTTATTTATTTTTGTTTATTTGTTTTATTTTGTTTTGTTTTAATCTAAAAGCAAAGACTAAACTCAGTCATATCCAGAACAAAAAATAAGTAGCCTATTCACTGAGGTTTCTCTTATGTATTTATTTTTGGACTGCTGAAAGTAGCTTTTATTAAAATGGAGAACAGTATTTGAAATGTCATTGTAGCTGTCTGGAAATATTTGACTCTGTTTCTCTTTTAGCTAGTTTCCTGAAAATTTAGGTCTCCAAACATCAACAGGAGAAAAAATAAAGCATAATATTAGGTGAAAATTTGTCAGTGCAGAAGACAAAAATGTCCTAAATTGGTTCAGTCCCAGGCTTTGGACAGAACAAAGGACAATGTCAGGCTTTCCCAGCATTTGGCCCAGAGTCATAATTTGAATGTATTAAATTAAATTAAATTAAATTAAATTAAAAAGCCAGACGAAACAGGGGAACCTTTGTTATTTTGTAGAAAGAACTCATGTTAACATAATCAAAAGCCAGTGATTGAGCCAGGACTACAATATGTATGTCTTCCACTTCTAAAACCCCAGAATGAACCAATAGGTAGCAACTCAATAGTCAGCTTACTGTTTGACCTTGACTGATACTGTTTTTTATAACAATTAAGCCCAGACCAATACCCTTAGACATATACAGCACCATCCTTAACTAAGACATTATATGAACTGATTGAAATCTAGTTTATCAGAAAATTTAGTATAAATTATACCTCTTCACTGATGATAATTCAATTCAGGATTAGCAGCTTCACATACTGAATATAATTCTATATGTCTCAGCCTGCTTATATCTGCATTTGTTTTCCCTTCTCACTATTGTATCTTAGTACAGCTTTTTTCTTGTTCCTCAGCATTTCTGAAGAATTCAAATTATCTTCAGAACTAAAATATGAAGACCTTGTTAATGCTTTATCAACAGACTGATATAGAAGAATCTAATGTTTCCTCCCTGCTAAACTGGATACTGTTTTAAATGAAATCTTTGCCAGAGCAAGTTTCCATCATAGTCTTGTTACACAAATTTACATTATAGAAAACTCAACATTGCATTTAACGTCCTGATTTGTAAATGTTTTTCCTACTTAATTTCTCTCTTTAACAAGGTAATATCTCATTCAAATGGATAGTTTTCATTAAGTTCCTTAAATTATTGGTATTTATCATTCCTACAAATGCATCCCTAGAATTCTCTTTCAGCTAGAAACCCCATTACAGTGGGATTAGTGCAAATACTTAGTCTCTGTCCTTCAAGTTCTCATTCAGGCATTCAGGAACAGAAAAAGTTTTCTAAACCTCATCATGAAGTCGACTAAGTCAGAAATCCTTAAATGTGTAAGACTGCTTAAATATCACTGAAATCAATGGTAGTCAAATCCCTTAATACATCTGACAATCAAGATTGAGAAATTAAGTGATTTTTTGCAGGTTATACACTGCAGGTAGGTTATATATCTATTGCCAGAACTAGGAATGAATTTTGTATATACCAAATTTTAATCCAGTACCTTTACCACAAGAGTATCCTCTATCTCAAACTTTCCATAAACAAACAAACAAATAAATAAAGAGTGTTAGAATAAATGCTAAAAGCCAATGTATGTATATCTTAATCTGGGAAAGAACTGTAATGACAACACCAGAACAGGTGTACATAGGGTTGTGATGTATAATTTGCATTTTTTTTTTCTGTATTTTTTACTGTGCCAAATAATCCTTGCAGTAGATCTGATTTAAAGAGAGAGTGAATTTTGTGCAATATAGGGTAAAAATTAAATTTGCATCACATATTCCAGATGAATGTTACATGAGTGCATCTGTAGCAAAATGGATTAGCATAAGGTGGAGGGCATAAAAGAAACATATAGTTAGGAGAAGTAAGATCACAAATGGTATCTCAAATTATTTATGGTTAACAATGTGTGTCCCCCTGCCTCCATCCCTGCCCTTCCCCACAGCACGTAGTCATTAAAGAGAAATGCAGATGAGACAAAACTTTGCATTTTTTTCTCAATAATTTAAAATATTAATAAGATTTTTGGAAAGTAATGCCTAGAAACAGATGTTGTGGAGAGCTGTTTTCTTCCAGGGAGTTGTGAATTTTTACTGCTGAGTTTCTGCAGAAGTGCTGATCCCATTTGGCCCCTTCCAGCTGTAGGGACAGTGGAGTAAGGTTGGGACAGTGATAGTTGGTCTTACACAGTGGGTCTTTCTTGGTGAACTCAATCCACAGGCGGATGTGTTATTAATCTTGATTACTGAATAACTGATACCATGAACAGCTATTTTTTAAAAACTGTGAATAATCTCATAAGGTTGTTACCCCGATGGCCTTCAATAAAAAAAAAAAAAAAAAAAAAAAAAAGCTGTGTGTAATTGCTGAAAGATTGTATCTTTCTTTCTCTCTCTCTCTCTCTCTTTTTTTTTTTTTTATTTTCCTTTCATTTTATTTCAATTCATGTGCTTGGTGGGGGGGTGGTATATACTTTATTTTTATTTTTATCTTAAATATATTCCTGCGGTCACATCACAGGCTACCTTCTATTGTTTTATAGGCATCTGTCATTCACAGATCACTGTTTGAAATAAAGTGCAGGAGAAAATGCATATGATTAACACAGCAGCTAGGTTAGCTGCTCTAGCTCCAAAACAGCCATTCCAAGGTCAAACAGGATTCCTACTGCTACTTTGTGGGAATCTTACATACAAGCCACAGTTTGCTTCAAATGATTGTTGTCCATATGTCTGATAATTCGTTTGCCTATGCAGTTCTTTTCCTGTAATATGCTTAGCTCAGAAGAAGGGAGCAGAAAGAACAGTGTTCTCAAGTCTACCAAAAAAAAAAAAAAAAAAAGAAAAAAGAGGAAATCTGCTACCTTTTCTGCGCAAAGTATTGAGAATTTCAGTGTATTAAAATTGTAAACTCCTCAGGTCAGACTATCTTGTTTATGATGTACAGCACCCAAACCCTCTCTGAGGATTACATAATATAATGTCATACTGTAACACAGTGTCTGGAAAATGCTCAGATACCCAATAACAGCAGATACCCCAGCTGTTAACCCAAGTGATGAGGTCTCGTTGCTGCCAAACTAGCCTCTGGAAAGGTGAGGAAAGCAATCTTGCACCTATTGGAAAGAGGAAGGTTCAACTTTTTCATTCCTGTGACTCCTATTGAGTCCAGAAACATCCAGCCTGTCACTACGTGAAGTAGGTGCAACGGGTCTCAAAGGCTTCACAATGGAAATTGCCAACATGGTTAGAGCCTGCCCAGGCAGCAGCTGTATCCATGGAGGCTGGTGTTGGGTGCACGTAGTTTCTCTCTCTTAGAGTGTTTCTGCAAATAGGCATGAATGTAGAGTTTACTCCAATTTCCACTGAGATCAGCTAAGGTGGGAATTCAGTGAGAATTAGGATTTTGTATATCACAAAGACTGGAGCCACAGCTGCTCTATACACCAGGTTTGAGGACAGTTTTCTAAATATACTAAAAATACTGTGGAGTAATCTTATTGCTTATCCTCTACATAACCATAAGTGCTACAAATCGTCCTGTGTTCGTAACTGCATTTTGTCCAATTTTATTCCTACAAAGAACTGTGTGCCTGCAGCAATGCAAATCAGCCCTGCTTCTATATTTTAAAACTTGTGCCATTTCAGAGCTTCTCTTCCTTTCTGTTTTCTCGTATCTTTTGAAAGAACATCAGCTCATTCCATGTTGATCAGATTTTCCTCAGTTTAATAAATGAACATTTGATTACATTGAGATGTGGGACAATTTGTCTTTGTTGATATTCTTTGTGGCATACCTAAATATTATTTAGATGAAGTCACTTTCCAATGAAATTACTCTCTGCAGGGGCCTGAAAGTGGCATTTTTTTATTTTTTATTTTTTAAAAAAGGAAACTGTGCACTGTGTCACGCATGTGAATAGCTGGAAGCAGTTGCTTATGGAATTTTAATGGCTAGATTATAACCTCTATTTCTATAAAGAGGCACAGTTATTACAGTTTGAAGTATGTTGTAATTTTTTAAAAGTAATTGTACATGGATTCTCCTAAACCAATAATACATCTCAAACTGATTTCCTACATTTAATATACACTATGACACAGAGTGATAATGTGAGTCTTCATCATGAGCCTTCTGAACTAAGGAAAAAAATTGCACTTAAATTATGTTTATTCAGAAGTCCTCTTTTCCTTTTGTAAATCTTAAGTATAAATTTAAATCTTCCTCAAACGGTATGATTAAGAATCAAAAGAAAAAAAGAAAGGTGTGTGTGTGTGTGTATGTATGAAAAGCCTACCCAGCAAGGAGCTTCAAGATATACAATCTATTCTCGGTTCAGCCCTTCACTAGATGTGGGACCCTGGAAACAAATTATTTTTCTTTGTGATTGTGTCTGTCTGTGGCATGACCACATCACTATAAGGTTATCCTTTTCTCTGTGAAATCTCATCACAGCAGGAATCAAGCTTCCAACTTTATTATATCATCTATATCTATATCTACATCTATATATCTATAACCTCTATCCATATATCTATACCTATCCTTTCTATTCCTCTTGTTACTTTTAGTCATCTACACTGGAGGATCTGCAATTTCTCTGATTGCTGGGACAGAGGCTAGAGGAGCTTGAAATGGTGCACTGAATGGTCCTAGGGGCACATCCTCACACAGTTTGTTTGTATGCAGGTGGAACCAGCCTAAGCAAAGCCTCTTGATCTCAGAAATGGGACTAAGCATTACTGTCATGTGAAGAGCTGATAAGCGACTGGGATCAAATTTTGTTTTCCATCACTAACTCCAGGTCCTACCTTGTCCCAGCAACCACCAGGGAAAACACCATAAACTTTAAATGAAAAGTAGCTCATCTGACTGATTCACTTCTCCTTTCCCCTGGAGAAACCTGATTTTGAGTGAAGGAGGCTCTTAAGAAGTGCTCTGTCTCATGTTCAAGTATTTATAGAAACCTTGAAAGATCTACACATCCTTCTTCTCTTTGCTTCTGATAAAGAAACCCATTTCTTTGTAAATACAGTAAAAAGTCCACTATCTATTGTGTGTCCAAAGCAGTGATTCAGTTCAGAAAATCCTGGTTTTTGTTTGTTTGTTTGGATTTATTTTTGGTTTTGATATCTCTATCGTCTCCAAAAAGACAATGACAAGTTAACATCATCTAGGTGTAGATGGATGCGAAAGCTGCAGTGCTTCCTAGAGTGGCCTGAAGTGAAGGAAGATATCTACAGAACAATTCCTTACTCCAAGCTTTAACATCACACATGCAGTGGATATGTTTGATCCGGCCTATCAGAGTATATTTAAGGCAAAGTAATCCCCCAGGCTCCTTAAATGAGAAATGTGGGGAACCTCAGCATGCACCACTTCAGCCTAACAATGTTATCTACTGGACTGCACTAATTGCTAATGCAGGTATAGGTTTATGTGTTTATGTCTGCACTGAACTCTTGGCTATAGTGTGGAAATATACATTAACTTCGTATGAGCAGCTTGTATGACCAACTGTCTTAGGAAGACAGGACTTGAAAAGATCCCTTGGGCCAATTATAGATTTTTTCTTTCACAGACAAACAATTTATCCATTCTTTTCTTAAATGGATACAACTTTACTTAAACATATGAGACTGTTTAAAAGTCACTGAATGCAATGATACTCAAATACCTTAATACATTTGAGAGAGATCCACCCTATTGTACTCAGAAAGAAATTCCCATTATTTTATCCTGAGCTAAGGATATGGTCTGATACCTATACCATCCTTTACCAAGCACAGTTTTTATTCCTTGCCAGTGTTGTCCCTTCCCAATGTGCATACAGACTTTGTACCTATTCTCAGCCTTTGGCTGAAAATCTCCTGGCCTCTCTCTTGCTTTTTTTTTTTTCTTTTTTTTCTTTTTTTTCCATATATTTAATTACGCATAAGGTTTCTCTTTACTTATTCCATTTTCAGATAATCTTTTGTCAACTGTATCTACTGCTCTTGACAAGGCTTTACAAAATTCACTTAATAAATATAATGATTTTCCATCTCTACTGGTACTACATTTTCTGAGCCATCCTTGGATCACATTTGCCTTTTTATGGTTGTATAACACTGATGACTCATAGTCATCTTGCGATTAACAAGTATGCCAGATTCTTGTCATTTTATCTGCGTGTTAAGCTCCCAGCTACTACCAGAAGTTCTTGTTAGTCTCTGATAGCACAACCTTATATTTTGTACTATTTTTTTTTTTTCACTTCAATTCTGACATTGCAGTCTTCAAGGTAATCTTTTCTTTTTTGAATCTTATTGTTGTTATTTTGTATCTTGCTTTTGAATTCTAAAGGATAGTAAGAGAAAATTTGAAATAAATGAATAAGGCACCAGATGTGAGAAAATATTTAAGGATTAAAACACATCAGACAAGATGTTGAGGTACCAAAAGCAGATCTTTTCCAGTTTTTGCTTCCAAGTTTTGATCTGCAGTTTCCAAATCTTATACATTTGAGAAAACTGTCAGTAATTAGTATCCTCCTGCATCAGCCCTTTGATGAGAAGCTGCTGCCTCTGTTTTCTCAGGCTGCTTTCCAAAGCTGCCTCTGCCTCCTCTTCTACCATCTTGTGGGACCTACATCCAGTCTGAAATAATAAGCTTGTTGGGGCCTGCCTAAATCAGTCCATCAAATACTGCAGTGGTACTATTAAGGATTTCTAATTCTAGAAGTCTAGTTCAAATCACAGCCTGTTCATCCTGTGTCATTGCACTTCAGAAGTAAAGCATACATCATTGCTGGGGAGCACCTGGCTCAAACAATAACTGGTATTCTCTTTATAAATGCAAGTATTGACATCATCTTGGTTTCTCTGGTTGCTATAGCAATCAATGGAGAAAGGGAGAATGGTTCTGGGCAGAGCATTGCATAGTAAAAATGTATATATATATTAAACTGAGCTACATAAATGTAGTTGGCATGAAGTGGCACAAACAGCTTGACTTTAAAGCCCTTCTTTATAGATGGGGAATTTGCAATGATGAGGATCAACAACTTCTGCCAAAACAACTCTATAGCAGTTGAGTTAAGGATGGAATTGAAAAGATGACATTTTGTTTACATATACTGGTGACTGATTATACTCTGGCATGGATTTAAGAAAACACCATTGTATCTCCCATTGCCTTCCCAGGGTAATAGATTAGATGGGATGATATACAAGGTAGAGTGAATTGTGCTTCCCGGGTACTCAACTCTCAGTACAGACATTCCCTTTACTACAGGCATATGAGTGCAGAAAGGTGTGAAAAATACACATTCAAGTGCTGGGATCAAATCAAGTGTTAATGCCATGAATTTCAGCTCAGTAAAATTAAACAGCATGACTGCTGTCTTCTACACCAAGGTAGATAAGCACTGGAATTTCAAGGTCTACAATATGCCCATAAGCTCCTATTGAGCTTGATAAATGCTGTAAGAACTAAAAGCTCTGAAAACTGGCCCTGGTTTGTATTCTGTTCCCAAGCTGTCACTGTCCTACTAGATAACTTTGGAGATTCACTTAACTTTATTCTGCCTCAGTTTACCTCTCTGTAAAAGATATATCCTGAAAAAAAGACATATCCTGAACTGTCTATAGGAAATAGCTAAGTAGTAAGAATTATGGTTATTTATTTTAAAATAGCTTTGTTCAATTGAAACTTTTTGACCTGTTCCTTTAAATATGTTTGGTGAGAAAATGCAGAACAGCATCCAGTCATAACCCTGAACACTCAAAGTCAAATAACTCTTACCAGAGCAGTAAGGGGATAATACAGAGGACAATGTGGGATACAGAAATATCCAAACTGAGATAAGCTGTTGAACTGAGAGCTGCAGCAAGAGCGCAGCATATTAATTACGATGATTATTTACATTTCACAATTCTATAGCAGCATTCATTTCCAACAAGCTTTCCAAACTATATATAGATACTGTAAAGAGGCTTCACAGTCAGAACCTTTTCTACAGTCTTTCTTCCTAGAGGATGGTATTGAGTTGATACAGGATACTCACCTCAAAAGTTGGGCAAAACACTTTTATCTGAAGACTCCAGTCAATCCCAGCTTACAGGGAAACAGTATTTACTTATTCAAAATGCACATGAAAGGCAGTCCAACAGGATTTTAAAAACAAATGACAATCTTGTTTCCTTAGTGCAGTTGCTGAGTTTCTGGCAACTTGAGAGACATTTCTGCCTGCACATTAAAGCTGAAGCTTTTTATTGGACAAAGCTTAAAAACGGAGGAACATATTGCACTGATTTTTTTTTTCTTTTTTTTTCTTTTTTTTAATAAAATAATAGGCTAGTCTGTAATAGGCTAGAAATTCAGCTGAGAGGAAATCACAGTCTGCAATTATGCAGAGACATTTTTACACCTCCCTCACTATGAAGACACTCTTCAAATAAGATTAAATTGCTTTTAGCAATAAAAGGTGAAAACCTGGTCTATAATGGAAGTCAACGTTAAAATTCTTGCTATATCCATGGAATCAGGACTTACTTACAATACTGTTTTGTAGTGGCTTTATCCTTTCTACAGAGCAGCAAAGGGATTTTTTTCTTATTGGATTCACATTTAGGCTAATTCAGTGAGCTGTGATATATTTCTAGTTACAGTAGTTGAGGGGATGTGCTTTGCTGGAGGTTTGTCTGTGAATATAATACCAGGCTCATTTGTGCAGCTGTGTAAAAGATCATTGCAAATGTTAACCTGAATTTCTAAGGCCCTTATTTATGTCATTGCAAGACTTTATAGAATGCTATAGATACTCATAATAATAATAATAAACAAAATCCAAAATGCATTCACCTTCACCCTAAGGAACATGCAGGCTAAATGGCAAAACAAACTTGTAACAGGCATCAGATAAAATAAATTCAGTGCTTGCAGCTGAGGTTAGGACCTAGTGCAACTCCAGCTAAAGTAATGCTCTAACCACTAAAATGTTGCTGTTTCTGGGAAAGAAAAAAAAAAAAAAAAGCACCAAATACTACAACAAAAACAAAAAACACACTGAAGTCTTTTCTTCATGATGGTGTAATTCCAACAAAGAGATGAGAGATTGGCAGAGTACTAGTGGCTTCAATTCATGCCATCACAGCTCCCTGAAATAATGAAAAAAAATGGAAAGTTTTCAAAAGATAAAACTCAGTAGCTTCAGGTTTAGGGACCTGAATGTCTCTCTGCCCTTGCAAAGGGGCTGATACCCCCTGGCTTTCCAACCAGCCTCAAAGCAGAGATGTAGGGAGCCCTTTCTTCTTTGGGCCATATCTACCATGTCTGCACAGATGGCTGAATGGGAGTGAACCATTGACCAGTAGTTGGACTGTTCTGAATTAAAAGATTAGCAGGAAAGAGCAGAACACTGGGCAACTATTTCTCTCCATTTCGCTGACAATGAATGGTTCTGTGTGTATCTATGACAACGCTACAAGGATGGAGATGATTCCAGTGTTCACAGAATGCATTTAAGTACAAGCCTACAAGCCAAGCAAGAGCAACGGAAGCAGCAAAATTAATTAGTTGCAACTAAGCAAATGAGACTAGAAATATTCACAGACAGAAGTAAAAAATGCAAGTAGTATCATTTGCAAGATTTTAGTGAGGAAGGTAAAGGAATTGCATCAAGTGTAAACTTAGAGAACAATAAAGAACCCAGGATTCACTTTAAAAAGGACAGCGTGAAAAGAAAGAGCTGCTGATATTAAATCCAGTTTGCATTGAGCTAGTTATAAAAATAGGCACAGAGATTTTTATTTCTAAAATTATACTTCCATTACTTAACTAAGATGTAAATTTTTGATAAACTGAAAACCTGCTTTAGATGCAGTAGGAAAAGGAAAGGTAGAAGAAGGGAAAGGAACAATGAAAGGATCTACAGATGCCAAGTGCATTAACAGTAACATCAGGAAACTTGTGATGACCTATCAATTATTTCAATAATGTCTGATTTCCTAAGAATTTCCGTCTTGTGATTGACATACAAGTGAATATATGTGAGCGAAGTATTTAAACTCCCATTATTATAAGTGAATAGCTAGGGTTTGATTTAATTGTCTACACATAAGCAATCAGTGCCATCTGAGTTACCCTGTGGTGCATGGGGCAGACACAAACAAGAACCAGTAGGAGACCCATTCTATATTGAATTAATACCTGAAGACCAGGTGGGGCATTCTAGATGTCTGAAAAGGCAGGAGGAAAATTACTTCTTGGTAGCTGTATCAACTCCCTAATCAAAAAAGCTGAGAAAGTCTGGAGTGACTAGCCCTAAAGTTAACTGAAATGTTGCAATTGCTCAGGTGAATACTTCTCCAGACTCTATGGGCCATATTAAATTGATTTTTGTTGACAACAGCTTAGACACTCTCATCACATTTAGACACCAAAATGTAGTCTCTTACGGATGGGAGCCAATTTCTTTCCTATGCTTCCACTGGAAACACAGACATGAGCAAAAACATGAATTAGTGGGGAAAAAAAAACATCTAAGAATTATTATAGAGCAGACTAGCTGAAAAAAAAAAAAAAAGAGACTAACTTCAATAAGACAATTCACCTTCTTGAAGGAAATCATGCTCTTAAGCATGTTACAAAAGTAGAGCAATACTTTAAAAAAAAAAGACTTTAAGACCTTTAATTTTCTTTGAGTTTCTGAGCACCTATATTTTTACCATCTTTATTCTTTTTCTCCATTTCTTTTCCTTTTTCTTTTTTTTTTCTTTAGCAATCTGTTCATTATCATTAATCATCCCACTTTCAGAAATGAAAAATTTCCTAATTAATTAGCACTTCAGACAGAGGTATTTAAATGTAATTACATTTTTGGAGCTTTGGGGCTTAAAACAAGTCTGATTAAAGTAGTACTGAAGATGACTATGTTGAATTCATACTTGAAAAAAAAAATGTTTAGCTTTCTTGCAAGATGAGTATCACCTTGAAAGAACTTGGAGAGCCAAATAATAAAGATTGCATAGTAAAAATCTCCCTTTAAAAGACATTTTATCAAATACATATTCAAATACACATTCAGGTTAAATACATTCATAATTTTGCTAGAAATATGACTATAAAACTGTGTTTTGTATTTCAGTGATTTCTGCCTTTCTTTTTTAAATATCATTTTTGCTGTATAATATTTTTCGTTTGCTCCTTAATTAAGAGGGTGCATTGTGGTTTTGAATTGTCTGCTTAGGCAATTGCCAGAATTGCCTTTCTTTTTTTCCTATCTAGGAACTTAATTTGTCCTGGTCTAAATGTCTTCAGTCAAGTTCCAGGTTGCTGCATTGAACCCAGAGCTGTGTCATTAAGGGCCTTTTACATTTCATATCTCAGGAAAATTGAATTGTCTCATTGTGTTATTCTCCATATGAATTGATCCATACTTCAAAAGCAAGCAAGGCCCTGCTTCATATAGTAAGCCATATTTACAAATTCATGACATTTTGAAATCGATTATATTTTATCTCGATCCATTTCCATTATTTTAACAAATATGGATAGAGAAGAATATTTTCTATAACTATGCAACTCTGAAGAAATGTTCCAGTGTGGGCTGGAGCATCTCTCCACCCTCCCCCTGCTTGCAAAACACACAGGAATTCTGTAACTGTTATTTACTGAATATCTAATGGCCATATAATTTGGTTTGCTGCTGGTCCTCAGCATTTCCTAGGAAAACAATTTATTTTTATCAAGAAATGACTCTGGAGTTAGAAGTTGGTTTTGCTTAACTCATTTGTACTTATAAACTCCTGTTTCACCTGTCAACTTGTTATCACTTTCTTCTAATAGCTATCGTTGTCTTTATGCATGGCCAAATAAATCCACAAAAGCAGTATTTTTCATGAGCATTTTTTCAAGATGCTTCATGTAGGCCATCAAGGACCATTGCAACATTTCATGCCCTGTCTGTGATAAATTATTAGGGTACACGCTGCAGTTACAAAGCTATCATTTGAATCAATGTGTGTGCTAAAGTGCTATTTTCATCCCCTACTAACAGCTCTGTTGCTTACTGGTCACAGCTCCTGTTTCAATTTATTATTTTGGCAGCTCAAAACAGGTGATTTTTTCCCTGAAAGCTGTGGGACACTATACTGAAACAATTCTCTAATATTGATTTAGAAAGAGTACCTATTAGCTTTTGTTTTCTGTCACTGTGTTGTCTCAACACCTGCAAAATTACTTCTAATAACAGTGTATTTGAGTCTTTGAAAAACAGGGGTTTGGATATAGGTTGGTCTTTCATTTTGAAATATGTTTTTCTTCCAAAACCACGAAGGAGGTAACCATTTTAAATAGGTAATACAGGCTGTTTATGTTGCAGTAGTATTCAGGTCCCTCAACAAATATTGGGGCTCCTTTGTGCAGGGCACAGGCTACAAACAAAGAAAAAGATCATACGTGCTCTGAGACAGTTTTCACATCATATTACCCCTCATTTTATTATCTTTTTAAAACTAGCTCTGATTTATTTTTATTATTATTAATAGTAGGAATATAAATCCTGAAACTGTCTATTAGGAATAAAACATTTCTGAGAGGCAATTAGGAATTAATGTTGACAGGGTTTAAAACTGAGACATCATCAGTAGCTTTCAGGAAAATGATCTGACATGAAAAGACAATTGATTATAATTTGACTTCCTCCTCCCACAAAATATTAAAAATCAAACTAGCAAAAATACATGAAAGGACTTCATATCTGTAAGTTTGTAACAGCGAGGTTATTATTATTTTTTATAAGTAGAAAGGGGATTTACTGGTCTGTGATGAGCTGTTAAAAAGAAGTGTCATTTTTTATATAGCTTCTTTCATAATGTAAACCCATCTCTGTGTTGTCACTTAAATGTTAACCAGTAGCTGTAGCAGTTTAAATTGGCATTATTAACATTTATTTCCAAAGCTGGATGCTAAATGAACTTTGTTTTTGCTTCTACCTGTCTGTATTTCTAGCCACAGCTTGAATGATGGCAGAATAATTGGAATCAAAGGTGATAGGAAAATGAAAAGTAAAGAGAAATCAAGTACTTATGTCAATCATTTGGTACCTGTATATATTAGGGAAAAATATAATTCTTCTCTTCCCAGAGCTGATAGTTTAACACATCTCATAATGTATATTTCACATTTCAAAGACTGTATGATATAAATTGGCTTTTATATGTAAAATACAAATTGACTGTTGCTTGCTTTCTTAGCTTGTTCTTCCTTGAAGTTGCATAAGGAATCTCAATAAGCACAGCATTTTAAAAATATAAATCTGGAGAGACAGAGATACCTCAGTGTTTTAAGGATCTGATTTGTACACTCAGATGGAGGAGCTCTTTTCACTCTTTGTAGGTCTTAGACAATGGGATTCTGAGACAGGAGATAATAGAATAAGCAGTAGTATGAAAATTTACCACTGCAAGAATAAACCCTAAAAATATTGAAGGGGTTATGGAAAACATTGGAAAGACTGTTACTGCTTTCAGTGGGTTTTGAATTAATGCCTATCAGCCTGCATTGGCATGCTGCTCTGCTGGAAGATCTGGGAACTCTGACCCGGCTAGTGGTAAACCCTGAGAAGTGAAAATGCTGTTCATACTGCTTGACTTGAGAAGGCTACAAATATAGTTTGCCATCATGGCAAATGAATTCTGACCATACTAAGAAGGAACTTTCATGGAAGACCATTGTGTCAACTTTTTTTTTAATACCGTCACTGTGAAAGCAGATAGGATAGTTGCAGTCTACTTATGCTCCTAGGACATCTACACACTTTGTAGATAAATCCTTCCAAGAAAGCGGGCATTGTATATGCTGATCTTGTGAGTCCCACAGGAATCTCTCCATATGGTTAACACAGGTTGGTAGCTAGATTTGCCTTATATCTGTTTCGAGCCTTCTCTGACAAACTGTCTTCAGAGACATTATTAGTGCTTATACTGCTCTGAAATTAAGGTGACTATATTAGCCACTGTTATGGTATATATCTCTTCCAAATCTCTCACATGAAATATTGCCATAGTAACTGTGGGTAGAGCTTGGATAACTTGTCTGGAGCCCACCCAAAGGACCCACATACTCCAGAAAGCAGACTGTGGTGACATCTCCAGGACCTGCCCATTTCATATGTTGTATCATCACTACATCCCTCAGCAAAAATACAGTGGGATGTTCCTGCAGCAGTGATGCTTATTGGTCAGAGACCAGACTGCAGGGTCAGTAACGCTCTGTCTCAACCATCCTTCTTTTCATAGCAGTGTTCAAAGCCAGAAGGATTGTGGCCAGCTCTGTCTACATTGGGATCAGGGATCTTGAGTCCTGTGTTTTATTTCATTTTGTTATACAGGGCAGTAACTGTCAGTTCTCTAGTTAGCGGTAGCATAAATCTGGAACTTTCTATATCACAGTTCATAGACCAAACTGATTTGTGATTTGTCTAATTACAGGTGGAGGGGTTGGAAATAAAGCATGTGTGTTTCATACTAAAAAAATACACCAGCTTTCATCACTACTAGAGCTGTCTCTCCATGTATATATTTTTAATGCAAGTAACTTTTTGCATAGTATAATTCGTATAGGCAGATCATTTTGATGGATTTTTTGTGGGTTAAAGGTTGTTCGTTGACTTCCAAGGAGAAAGAATCTCCTATTTGTCTTTATGGCATTGATGGTTACAGGTTACAAGGGATTCATGTTTGAATGTCTGAACTGTATAATGTAAACCAAAGGAAAAATCCTGATTCTCTCACATCCCATGTGTGCAGCATTTATGAAAATTTTCAAACTATATCAGACGAAAGGTAAAAGTAAATATATTTTCATTATATTAGAAAAGCATTTTTATTTGTTCTATTCAAAAGGCTCTCATCAGCACATTAAGATTATGTGTTTTAAAGGTAAAATATTTTGTACTCTGTGGATGATCCAGAAAGTACATTTCTTTCACAAAAATTAGTTGATATACATTCAAGAGAGAGAAAGAGAGAGAAAAAAATCAGTTTGCAGAGGACTTTCACTACAAAACAGATTCATATCAATGAATTACTTGTTGTAATAAGTGTTTCATCCATTTCTGCTTGCATTTGATGAATAGAAATATTTGACTTGAGTCAGACTTATCTGTAAACATCACTGCAATAACTATCTCTTTTTTGGTTTTCTGCTCATTGTATTTATCAACACCAAATGCTTAAACATCTGAATGTGCTTAAGTGTATTGCTAAAGTGAAGAAAGATTACAATGTAGGGTCTTGGAGGGAGTTCGCATCTGATTGATGTAAAGTTCCTATTAAAAACAGGGAGTTTAACCAGTTTATAGAGCCAAGAAGGTGCAAAGTCTGCCCAAAGACAAATTGTCTTATCACATGTGAAGGGCATTTCAGTAGGAGCAGGAAGTGTTGACAGCCCCACAAGGCAATTCAAGTGTTCACTTCTGCTATTAAAGCCAACTGCGAAATGTTGCCCTTGATGGCGCTAGATCTGCAAATCCTTTTCTAAAAGAAGGCGGAATAAGATCATCTCTATTGGATCATGTAAACTCTTCTGAAAAGATTTACTTTCCTGACCAGTATGAAAAGGACACTGGACCATTTTCTTCAGAACTCTCGTGTTAGAGTTTTTTACCTGTCAGGACATCCAACAGGTAGCACTTGGGTAACCTTGTGTTGTGACAACAATGTATTCTGATGCTAAGCTGTATCAAGTGACTGCAACCTCTGCCAATTTAATCTGCTTGAGATAAAACTATCAGTAAATTTGTCTGTGAAGGCTTTGTTTATAGCAGCACTGAGTTGACTTAATTTTGCTAAAAGACAAAGTCAAGTGACAAAATGATCAAACAACAGCTATCTGTTCTTGGTACTACTGCCAGAATATGTCTTTCAAATTTTTTTTTTTTATTTTTTTTATGTCTCTAGGGAATATCTGTCCATCTTCTAAAGGTAGTCTGAAGATTTGTCTTCTTGATTCAGAGGAGCATACTATAATCTTATCCAGCCTAATGAAAAAGTTATTGACTATTTTACTTTCATCACTATTTTGATTCACAGTAACTGTTTGTAATCAATTCTTTGGCATGTTAACCACTTATCCCGAAAATGGTTTACAATTAACAGACTTGTAGATGAGATAAACAACTTTGGGAAATATATTCCTCATCCAAGTGCTACTTACCTCCAAGAATATTCATTGGCTCTGTTGCATGCATTACAATGAACAATATATATATATATATATATAAAATAAACAAACAAAAAAATCCATTCTGAATCAGACAGTACACTGGCAAGCTTGAGAAAAGAACATTAATTCTGGTGGCCAATAGCACCCAAAGGAACAATGTTACACTGTTTGGTAGCCTAACCTGAAAGGTAAGGTATCTGTTTATAGTTGGGTCAGCTGGGATAGCATTTGATAGAATTCAAGCTTTAGAATCTTAGAATTCATCTCTGAATTTCAATGTGAAGACTTAGTTAGACTTCCAGTATGCCATACTGACTATTTTCCACAGCATCACTTTAATGCATTTTGCTTATACCCTATTGCTTGCAAAAAAAAATAGCTTTAGTAAATAATATAGAATGTTTGAATGTCCATGCTTTTAAACAGGGAGATTACCAAGATATAGGCAGTACAATGGATTTATTTTTAAAGAAAAAATCGTCATACTTATTGTTAAAAAATAGAACAATAAAAATTGTTTCTAAGGGTGGCAAACGGCTTTGCTCTGTCACTTAAAAATCCCCAGACAAAAACAGGAACAAAATCCTCAAGCAACTGTAATAGAATGACAGTATGTCACTTGGGAATAAAAATTTTAAATCCTTGTGAAAATTCATTTTGCATGTAAAGATTTTCAGAACAAAGATAAAAGAACAAAATATGTATGCTTTTTTTTCTAATTCATACATGAAATTCCTAAGAATATATCTTACCAGATTGTTAATAAATCCTGAAATTGTTTTGTTAAGTTAGAAAGCAAAATCTTACTAGTTGTGACAATGTATATAAACATTCTGTATTTTTTATGAGGACTCTTATTTTAAATAAAATATATGAGTTCTGTAACAATAACCATGACTAAATATTATTAATCATGGAAAAGTATGTTTAATGTAAAAAATAAAGCAATGCGAGCTGTAGACATGTTCAGCACAGAAATTATTATGTCTTCACTGATTCCTGTATAATACACAATAAATGTTGTTGTGCCAGTGGAAACAATCATGTTGTGCTGTCTCTGGTGTTTCTAATTAATAAAAGCTACCAAACAAAACAAGTTGGATAATTGAATACGAAGAAATTATGACTGCTTTGGAGAGAAAAACTGTCTTGATGAAGGGGTTCTTTGCTGAAATGAATGAGACAAAACCTGATAACCTAAGTGTGCTTCTTCTTAACACAACTGTGTTGCTTTGAGAACCAGAGCTGCTCTCTCTGCCTGGCATTTGCATATGAACAGCCTGTGCCTGCACACACATATATATATCAGAGATGCCCTGGTATTCCTTTATAGTCTGTGAAAGTTCCTGTTGATAGAGGCAAAAGCATTCATGCTATAATTCACATGATGGTTTACAGACCTGACGTTCAAGCAGAATAAATTGCTCTCTAGACTCCCTTGACTCTGCATTAATTATAAATGCTGTTTAGACTTATTTCTGATATTTTCACTGTGGATACCACCACTAAACGAGATGGCTCCTACCCTTTGTTTATACCATCTTCCATCTTCTTTAATAATTGTATGGATGAGACCTTTCTGACCTGGATTACAAGTTGCATCCATTCTTCAGGATCTTCTGTGAACCTTTACCAAAGCATGGACACTGGCTGTAAATATTGTGGGCATAATTCACTGGATACAGTATAAACACTTATACATATACATTGAGGCCAGTCTTCCTGGTCACTTTTATAGTTAATTGAGGAGTGAGAAAAAAAAAAAAAAAAAAAAAGATCTTTTCATGATAATATGACTTATTTGTGGTGGTTCCATAGTGTAGTGGTTATCACATCTGCTTTACACACAGAAGGTCCTGAGTTCGAGCCTCAGTGGAACCAGCAGCACTAAACTTTAGTCGAAACGCTACACATCTCCATTGAGGAGAGGTTGAGATAAGGGCGGACTCTTAAGCCTGGAGAAGCAAAGGGTAAAGGGGGATCTTATCAATGTCTATAAATATCCAAAGGGAGGGAGGGTGCAAATAAGATGGAGTTAGGCTCTTTTCAGTGGTGCCCAGGGCACGATGCAATAGAAGAAAACTGGAACACAAGAGGCTCTTTCTGGACATCAGGAAGCCAGTAAGGAGGCTGGGGTTGCACAAAATGATGGGAGGGGACAGAACCAGGACAGCTGACCACAACAGGACAAAGGGATGTCCCATATCATACAGTGTGAGAACACTCCTCTGGAAGTAGCTGGGCATCAGTCAGCGGGTGGTAAGCAATTGCAATGTGCATCAGTTGCTTTATATCTTCTTCTTCTTCTTCTTCTTCTTCTTCTTCTTCTTCTTCTTCTTCTTCTTCTTCTTCTTCTTCTTTTCTTCTTCTTCTTCTTCTTCTTCTTCTTCTTCTTCTTCTTCTTCTTCTTCTTCTTCTTCTTCTTCTTCTTCTTCTTCTTCTTCTTTTCTTCTTTTCTTCTTCTTCTTCTTCTTCTTCTTCTTCTTCTTCTTCTTTCTTCTTCTTCTTCTTTCTTCTTCTTCTTCTTCTTCTTCTTCTTCTTCTTCTTCTTCTTCTTCTTCTTGAACTGTCTTTATTTCAACTCACAAGCTTTAACTTTTTTTTTTTTTTTTTTTTTTCTTTTTCTTCTGATTCTCTTCCCCGTCTTGCTCGGCGTGGGGAGCCAGCGAACAGCTTTGTGGTGCTTAGTTGCCTGCCAGGTTAAACATCCTGGCTGAGCAAGGGGTTGGACCATATGACCTCCAGAGGTCCCTTCCAACCTCAAACATTCTGCGATTCTGTGATCTCATCTTAAACAAGACACTTAAAATAGGTCAGAAGAATCCCAGCTGTAGACATGCCCCATATCTTTTCACTGACAATAAGGAAACTTGAAAGAGACTATATGAGATGTTGATCTTTGTTACAGGTATTTTAAAAGGAGATTCACTTTCCTAAATACAGAAATTCGATGTAACCTGAGATCAGCACTGCATATCCCTGGCCTATATCTTGTTCCACAAAAGGGCTCAGGTCCCTTGTAGGTCCTGTAGGTCCAAAATGATGGAGATGCCTCTGATATTCAAGAGCATCTCAAGAGTCTCTGGATGCCAATATTTAGGCAGTTTAATTCTGGCCCTGAATAATGAATAAAATCCATTCCAGATAGTTTTAAGTGTGTCTTTGACAGTACTTTGCAGAGCAAAAAGTCTCTCCAGTTTCCCCTTGTGTTCTTAAGAAACTCCAATATGAGAGGCAAGGGAAATGTGCATCTTGGACTTCCTTCTTTAAAAATTTACCATCTGGCTTTTTAGACTATTCTTTTGCTGCTATCAGAAATTTTGCTTAAAGGGACAGTTAGGCAATATCGTTTGCAGTAGTTTATTGTTGTAATCCTTTGGGTCAATTATATGAGGAAGAGAACATTCTGTCTAAGATTTTTAACATAATAAAGCATTTAATCTTTATTTATTTATTTTTAGAAAAAAAATTTCAGCTTAATTCTTTTCAGAATACATTTAATTGCCCGAACACCCTTTCACAACAAAGGAAAATGCCATGTAATTAGTATTAGAGATTCAAAAGAGAAGTATCTGCTTAATCAGAAGTAGATATTCTGTCTGTTGGGCTTTTAAATAGAGATGCCAGTGGCAAATGATTAGTTAATTATGATAGGAATCATATCTAATCTCTACTGATTTACGAGAGTCTGAGGCTGCTTAATTCTTGATCTCTGTCATTAAAAACCTGCATAAAGTTGAAGCTCAGTTGCTTTCTTGTAATATCATGGCTCTTGTCCTACTAATTTCTACTAATTCATATTTTATTGAATTGAAATTGTTATTCCTAGTACAATAATCATTCACAAAAGGTGATCTAGAAATTGATTTTCCCCAGTGCAGTGCTCTGGATGGTGCTCTCTATATTTTTAAGACAGCACCCTTGCCTCAAAGTCTTGCAGTCTCTAGACATGGAACCAAAGCTCAGATAAATTAAGATCTGTATAATGTTAGCCAAAGTGCATGTAGACAGCTTCGAAATTAACTCAATACCTTTCAATGTAGATTCAACTTCCAAAAGTCATTTTGTTAGTTCCACATTAGAGCTGACAGACGTTGCTTAAAGTATTTAGGCTTTTATTGTAAAAGAATATTTATTTAGTTATTTATTTTTATTTATTTTTAGTCCAAATTGGACAGCTAGCTAAGCTTAAGACATTGAGATGCTTAGAGTTCCCTACCCCAAAATATTTGACCGTCATATAAACCATCTCTTCAGAAACAGTTAATAGATCCTGCAGTGCATTAGTTTTACAGCAGAATTTCTACTCCATTTGGGTATTGGGAGCATTGGGTAGGGGCGGGGATGAAAAACAGGTCGGTTGTAGAGAACAGGAGTGGGAAGTATCAGAGAAGCATGTTGGGTGGCTTTGGGGGCAACACAGCTGAGGATAACTGTCCCACTGTGGCCTGATCAGTCACCCACAGTAAGATGGTGACAGGAGGCGTTAAGTGAAGGGAATTAGCTGGCAAGAAGAAGCCTAACCTTGACAATGATTGATACATTAGAGAGATTAATCAAGGTTTCACTGATCATCAGCAACACCACACTTACACACTTAATCCCTACATCAGCCATTTAGAGGTAGTGAGACTGTTTCTGTATTTAACTGCAATAGAGAAACACACATGGTTAATTTTAGCCATGAAAACTTGTGAAAACTAGCCAGACAGTTTTTAAGGCATTTTAAAAATCAATATAATAAATAAATAATAATAAAAAAAGACTGCAGGCATAGCAATACACTCCAAACTATGAACAGAAAAAAGGTAAAACCAAAAATGAAAAGAACAGCTCCTTTCATAGAAACTATTTTCTGGAAATAAGTATTTGAACTGAACAAGAACACAGCATCTCCATTTAATATTTTAACTAGGTATACTAGGATCACATTAGCTACATTAATCAGAGAAGAAATATGAGCTAGATACCTTCCAAAGATAGCACTTTATCTGTCATTTTACTAGAGCAAACTAACCCGCATTAAAACGAGATTCTTCATGTATATTTACCATGTTTGGTACTTTCCAAATATTTTCATGTCTCACTTCTTGCTTCTTGGTCAAATAGATGTAGTAGACTAAATAGTAGAGTTATAAAGGGATTGTTCTAGAAGTCTGTTCTGATTTTTTTTTGCCTTTTAGCTTTCTAGTATCACCTGCAAATCTAATGCTATTGCACTCGTATATATGCGTGTGGGTATGTATGCGTACACATATATGTAAACACATGTATCATCATAAAACATGGAAATAAGTACAATGTGAATATTTACAAATGATATGTATATAAGTAAATATGTATTCATAAATTCATGCATATATTTGCGTACAAATATGCACCTCTCTCCGTATATACATGTATATATAAAAGCCCTGTGTTTTGGTCCATCTGGATTTTTCTATCTATCTAGAGAATAACAAAGTTTGTGAGCAACGGTCGCTTGTAAGACTTACATTAATTAAGGTCTATGTCTTACATAGCATTTATAAAGGCTTTTTGATGACATCTAACAATGGCTTAGCGGTTGTTTTCTCCCTTTTTCAGTTTTACCCTTGCAAAAGTGTCTAGCCTGTGTGATTGATAACCATTGGTCCTTAAATCAGAGGTTACAAAAGAGTGAGAGATAAAAATATCAGAATGTTTATTTCTTAGCTTTTTTAGTGCCATTAGTTTTGCCATTTCAGATTGCATAAATCTGACAATTAAGCACACTGGCTTTCCTGTCAATGCAAAATCTACTGACAGGCAGTCCAATCAGCAGTGGATTATTAGTATTCTGATTTTTTTTTAGGCCATAAGTATACTTAGTCGTCAGCTCCAAACTTTCCTAATAGCAAAAATAAAATAATAACAGTAATATAAAATCCTAGAATTATTTATGATATATTTGTTTGTTTCACTATCATTTCATTCAGGAACATTTATTGTTCACGTCAACTCTTCTGTGGCTGAAGAATCATAATGCACTTGAGCATCTTAGCAAAGCTATGCTGTGTTCATTTGTGGTAAGTTTTCCTCATTAACTCATTTTATAAATGTCTTCACAGACACAACATACTTCTGTCTCCCAGTGTCAGACAGAATGGCATCATCTGTGCCTGCTGGACCACCTTGACTATTACTGTAGCCGTTGGATGCATATCTGCCATTTGACTGCTTTTTTCATAACCCTCTGCTTCTCATTTTGATTAATGAAATCAATGAATTACTGTGTGGTATTCTGTAGCCTGACACAAGGACTCGATTATCACACCTCTGTGATACACACAGAGCTTAGTGCTTCCACTACCCTAGAAGACATAATGCATAATCTCTGCTATTGAATCCAGACTACAAGATACAAAAATGAGTTCAAAAGTTATGCCAACTTCTTCTACCCTGTAATAAATTAAATAATATTACTGACATCCAATACGAACTCATTAGGAGAAAAAACTTCTCCAAATAGTTGAAGAATTGCACAGGCAGGAATACTCGTGGAAAAACTTTAATGATGTTAGTACTACAGAAGACCAGTCAAGGACTGACATCACTATGCCATGTACTATAAGGCCAAGCAGCATAGCACTCAGCAAAGTGGGTGGAGGATATGCTGAAGATTTTTTTTTTTCTTCCCCTCTGGAAATTACCAGTTTGTCTAAACTGAGCAATTATGCTGCTTTCACTAATCACAACTTTTCTCAAGATGTTTTAAATATCAGCCTTTCATTTTATAATGACATTTTGGAATGTAAACTAGCAACTAATTACAGCAAAAATACGTGAAAGGTATCTCTCCAGTTACTGCTTCAGTTACTCCAGATCATCTGTTAAAAAGTTTTTATTATGTACATGTTTCTGATAGTTTAACTTTTGATACTGATTTTGGAAGAAATTGTTTTGAAATTGCAAATATTTCCTCAGGTAAGAAAACTGATTAGCATTCACCTTTGTAAGTCAGTCTCTGCCAGCATTTCACATTTCTTCCTTAGAGATTAATTAATTAATTAATGTAAAATTAGTATTTGTAGTCAAGGGCTCAGTGTAGCTTTGGTGAAATTGTTATACTGGAAAATTTTGAATATCTGTTAATTTCTGCAGACAATATTTTCTGCATGTGCTTGTTAAATTAGTAGATACATATATGCATATTCTAATATTCTCACATGAGTCAACCGCTCTGGTAATATATGCACACAAGGAGAAAAGCTTAAGCAAAGATTACAGAAGGAAAGTCACAGTTGTGTAGGAGAGCAATTACAATAAAACACATTGGCATCCTGTTTTATTAAAATAGATAAGCTACTGAATTTATGTAATCATTTCTTAATTTTATTTATAATTCCTGGTTTCATACACCTTGCTCTGATTTTTTTAAACGTTCGGGCATATTCAATTACACCCTACTCAATAATTTAAGATCTACCAAGGAATGAGATAAAAACTTGATAAGTAGCAGCTAAACATAACAGAGCATATTTTTTTTTTTTTTAAGCTAGCCAAGGGAATTTACTAGTTTACCCTTGAGCAATTTTGTTATAATGGTAATATATATTTTTTTTAATTTATTATTTCTTAATATTTAGTCTTCTTAATTCTGATTTCTGTTTTTAAATTTACTATCGTAATTAACCCTCCCTTGCTGAAGGGAATTAAAACTGATCCTGGTTGTTGAAGTTCTCATTGAGTAAAGATCATGATCAACATTAACTGCATGCTTATATCCACTGGTTTAAAACATAATAGATTTGTATTCTACCTAAAATGATTTAGCATGATAAACTTCACTGTGGCATGATATGCATTTAAGTGTCTCAAGACATATCACCTCCTTTTTTTTTTTTTTTTTTTTTCCAGGCCACTGCTCTAGTTTACCGAGATTGTTTTGAATTATAATACTGTCATCCACAACACTTGCAGTGCCTTTCAGCTTTGTGTCAGGTGAAAATTTAACACACATACCCTGTATTTTTTCAATCAGGTTATTAACAAAGTGACTTAATATTAGCAGACCCAATAAAAACCCAAACAGAACATCAATCAGTATATTCTGATAACTGATCATCAATGATAAATTTTTGAATAGGAATATCCAATAGAACTAAATTTTGCATTTGTGCCAAAGACCATCATATTCAGACAATATATAATTCTCAAGAAACATCCTTCACTGGTCTGAGTACTCTGTGTTCACCTATATGAAAGTAGGTGAAGTGACTCCTTTCAACGGTGCCCAGCAAAAGGACAAGAGGCAACGGGAACAGAAAGTTCCAGCTGAACATGAGAAAACACTTTACTGTGAGGGTGATAGAGCACTGAAACAGGTTAACTAGAGAGGTTGTGGAGTCTCCTCTGGAGATATTCAGTGTAACCTACTGGCTGAGCAAGGAGCTTCTGGTCAAACAGAAATGCAAGAAGGAAATGCACAGGCAGTGAAAGCAGGGACACGTAGCCTGGGAAGAGAACAGGCATGCTGTTCGGATGTGTAGGGATGGGATCAGGAAAGCCAAGGCACAGATGGAACTGAACTTGGCAAGGGATGCAAAGAATAACAAGCAGGGATTTTATAGGTACATTGGTCAGGAAAGAAAGGCCAAGGAGAGTGTACCCCTTCTGACGGATGAGAAGGGAGAACTGGCAACAACAGACACGGAGAAGGGTGAGGTATGCAAAACGTTCTTGGCTTCAGTCTTGACTTCCCACCTCTTTTGAATCCCTGAACATATAGGCAGAGGATAGGGGAGCAAAGTCCCTCCCACTGCAAGAGAAGAACAGGTTTGAGACCATCTGATGAAACTGAACAGGTACATGTCTACGGGGCATGATGACATACAGCCCAGGAGAAGCCCCACCTGAAGTACTGCATCCAGGTCTGGGGCTCCCAGCCACGAAGTTGATCAGAGGGCTGGATCACCTCTCCTATGAAGAAAGGCTGAGAGAGCTGGGGATGTTCAGTTTATAGAAGAGAAGGCTCAGGGGAAACCTCATTGTGGCCTCCCAGTACTTGAGAAAGGCTCATAAAAAATTTGACGAAAAACTTTTTACACAGACACAGCGATAGGACAAGGGGGGATGGTTTTAAATTAGGAGGGGAGCTTTAGATTATATGTTAGGAGGTAATTCTTTACTCAGAGGGTGGTGAGGCTCAGGTTTGAGATTGCAGCTTCAGAGGAAGCTACAGACAGATGTACTGTGTGCATGTGCATATATATGTTCATATATTTATGCATATGTAACTATTCTGAACACATTTCAGAATCCATTCCTAATACCAAAGTATTTGATTCAGAGCAACTGTTGCCAGCATAACTGAAGGAAACTTAATTAGCTTGAGATACCAAGTTATGCCCCAGACAAATTCAAACAGAGGATTTGAGCTCATTGTTCCCTGGATATTACTTTTTTATATCATGAATCTGATTTATTATATACTGTATCATGAGACTACCATTTACATTGCAACGAGATGAGATTCATACAAGCACACAGCTCCTTTATCTAGCTATCTGTATTGCTATTTTTATATTTATATTCAGGGGATGCTATTAATTTGGGTGTAAGAATTTGCTGAACATTACTGATGGAAAATTTTCTTGTGTAGCAAACACAGTTTTTCAAAGTTCTTTTAAATTTTCTGTACATTTTTTTTTTTCTCCCCAAGGCATGACATTCATGAATGAAAGATTCCATTCAACCCACAGTCACCCACCTGACTGACCACCTTGCTCAAAGACAGAAGAGGTGGTACAGATTTAGTAGAGAAGTTAAATGATAAAAAAATCAAAGTTCTAGCAAATCCCTTGGCTAAGAGATTTGAGAGGTCAAAACTCCTTGGCTCTGTTTGCTAGCAATTAGTTTCACGTTATTTCTAGACTTTGTATAACTTTGTGGAGCTAATAGATGACAAAATATACCTTTGAAAATAGTTGAGGGGAAAAAAAGGGAAAACACACAGTTAATGTTATTATAGCTCTGCTTACAAACATTATATTAAGTTCAGTAGCAACATTGCTTTTGAAATATTATACTGCAACAAATTATTTTCTGTGGGAGAATAATATCCTTGTAATACAGATCTGAGACAGTGTTCATTATGCTCACCCTGAAAATGGAAGGCTTTTCCCAGCAGTGCAAATTCTAGTGTTTCATCCAAACTAATTTTGGAAGTTTCAAATCATTGAGTTGCCAAGACTCCCTTGGAGATTTCCTTCTCAAGCCGAGGAGTTGTAAATATCAGAATATTGATATTTGAGCCAATTTTCCCCTTTCTGTGTTTCATTGCACAGCTAAAGATTATCCTTTTTCATACAAAGGGATGGATTTTAATGTCAGACAGAATCAGATTAGGAAAAATAAAAAATAAAAAAGCCACACAAATAGAAGTAATTAAACATTGCAATCAATGTCCAAACAGGGTGAAAGGTGGTCTCTGTAGAAAAGGGTTACTTAACCAGATCAAAATTAGTAGGCTGAAAACCAGGATGGACTTTTACAAACTCCTGAGGAAGGCCCAGCAACTTTGAGGGGACATGTCAGTTAGCACAGGACAAAATCATCTGATGGACAATTCTAGTTTAACAACATTGAAAGTTAAGATCCATTGCCTGGAACTTTCCTGGGAAAATTACTGTTTAATTTACTATTATGAATGTCATCATTACATCCTGTTTGGTAATCTGTGCTGTACGAGAGGTCAGTTTAGATTAGTTTGTTGTCCTTTCTGAATTTTAGATCTGTGATACCCAATTCCTAATAGAGATCACTGTGGCGATGTCTTTGAAAGTTTGACTGTATCAAATAGCGTTGTGAAGAGTTTTACTCCTTACTGAGTTCTACTCAGAAGTAAAATACTGAACACAGTTTGAAAAAAGAGACCTGAGAGGAAGGCAATTTAGATGGTCTGTACAAGTGATAGATTTCAAAATGCTACTGCTTCTGGTTTATCTCAGTTTTCTTCCATTCTGATCTCCTTTATCAGTGCTTCTTTTCCTTCACGAACCACATGATGTATGAGAGCTACATTTTTGATGTCAAAGGTTTTCCTTGAAATAAATGCAATCATTTGCACAATAATTTCTTATGCTCGACCCCAAGCCAGAGGACACTGGTTATCTGAAATGTCAAGTAGCATAATATAATGAATGAAGAATCAGTGCAAAGGAAAACCAGCCGCTGAAGTTAGCAAGCAGGGTTACACACCATGCAGACAGCTTTGTGAAAGCACTCTGCCAGGTACATAACCCTGATAACACCAGGCTCGTGGTAACAGAAGTAGCATAGCCAAGACTGATTAGAGGTGACATTTTTGTATGAAGGAGGTGGTGATCAGCTTCTAAAAAAGAAAAAAAAAAAAAAAGTGGGGGGGTGGGGAAGGGGAAGAGATTAGGCAGGAAGGAGTAATATTGGCAAAGTAATAAGATATAGAAGCTTTGTCTTTCTGGCCTGCTCTGTCAGCGAGGTAAAGCTGCACCATTGTCACAGTACTTTAATTAGCTTTAATTCTCATTTCTCTTCACTAATCTATGCTCTCCCATTCAATACAGAAGCAATCAACAGAGAACTGTTATTACTACTATTATTATTACTACACCAATAGCACCACAGCACATTGTTGAGTTGCAAATTTCAAAACCTTTTAAGTTAATTAAATTAAATGCAACTTACAATGTTGCAGACTGAATCACTTCTGCTGTTCTTACCCTACCTCCCCTGTCAGGTTTTAAAATTTTGTAAAGAAATTTTGGGAGTCATATTTTGGGGGTAATAAATTAAAATTTTAACCTCTAAACTGATTTTTAAATAAGATGTCTCCATCTTTTTCAGTGTGACTCGTATTAAAACCCAAATGACCTTTTCTAGATACAAAATTTTGAATTAATTAATCAGTTAATTAAATTACGTATAGCATAGCTTAAATTTTGATAAAATTTAACCCAGGAAAGAGACAGACAGAGAGATATTTGCAATTCCAGTTCTTTTTCCTTCAAACACTTATTCTTATATTTAAGAGTAATAGTAATCTCTTTGTATGTATCCTATGCATGCATGAAGTTAGAAATACGTGGCTTGGTTAATAAAGAGATAAAGAAAAACAGAAATTCAGAATGGCTCCTTGTTTCTCAGCATCCTTTCAGGGCAAGAGTTTATCCATGAGGGATATCCCACCTGCTAACCCTACTGCAAGCACAGAAAATGAAAAAAAAAGAAAAACTTCATTCATAAAATTCATTAAACTTGGCTGAACTGAAAGGAAGCTTTCACTGCTCCCTCTCTTCATTTCCTGGCTTTTTTTTTTTTCTCTTTTTTTTTTTTTTCCCTCCTTTTGTGATTATGTTTTTCTGTACACACCAGAAAACACACTTTCAACAAGAAGTTGTTTTATCAAATAGTAAATAACTCCGGATCTGCCACTGTTAGCTCTGTACTTTCCCAGTTACCTGAGAAAAAGAACATGCACTTCTGGGTCTAAGCATAGTGGCTGTTACTACCATCTGTTCATAATTTTCACCAGACTACTCTGCAAGGATTATAACAGCTCTTCATTAATGTACTAACTCATCCTAAAGTAAAGATGAAAACTAACTTACATGTACAATTCTTTATTTTTGTTTTCCCAGGCAATGAAAATAATGCACAAATTCCTAATTCTATCTGATCTATTTATATTTTTATGCCATTATAACAGTGTAAATAGTTCTCAATATATAATGTATGCGTTATTTTTACCTATTAGTTTTACTGAGGTTGTATAGAAGTCTTAGATGCAAAAGATACAAAAGTCTTAGACTAACCTTCTGTTGTACAAAGTCTAAGGGCAAGATATCATTATATCATTCTCAAGGCTTTTCCATCTGAATTTTAGAAACGTTAGAAGGAGATTAAAAAAAAAACAACAAAAAAAAAACATGAAAGAAGCCATTGGATAATATAATGGGTAATAATTAGAAGTAATAGTCCTTAAGAGGTGTCCTGGTTCCAGTTAGGACAGAGTTAATTTTTCCTCCTAGTAGCTGGTAGGGTGCTATGTTTTGGATTAGGATGAGAAGAGCACTGATAACATGCTGATGTTTTAATTGTTGCAGAGCAGTGTTTACACCAGGCCAAGGACTTTTCGGCTTCTCGCTCTGTCCTGCCAGCGAGCAGGCTGGGGGTGCAGCAGGAGCTGGGAGGGGACAGACCCAGGACAGCTGACCCAACCTGGCCAAAGGGGTATTCCATACCATCTGACGTCATGCTAAACAATATACAGGGGTGGCTGGCCGGGGTGGGGGGGGCTGGCTGCTCGGGGATAGGCTGGGCATCGGTCAGCGGGTGGTGAGCAATTGCGTTGTGCATCACTTGTTTTCTTACACATTATTATTATTAATACTATTATCATTATCACTATTATTATTATTATTGTTATTATTATATTCCTGTCTTAATAAACTGTCTTTATCTCAACTCACCGGCTTCACTGTCCCGTTTCTCTCCCCCATCCCAGAGAGGGAGAGGGGAGGGTAAGCGAATGGCTGTGTGGTGTTTAGCTGCCAGCCGGGTTAAACCACAAGAGGCATGGGAAAACATGCAATCATCTGCAACTTGAGTGACTAAATTTGCAAGAAGAAAGAGGAAGATAAGCACAAGGAAAAGCAAATAGGCAGGATATCCTGCACACTAAACAAAAAGCATTACTAGAAAACCCCACAACAAAGGGAGCTCTGCCAGCAGTTGAGATCTACCTTTGGCAGGGTATAAAAATATCAGGAATGAGCAAAGGGAATATGGAAAGAAGACATCTACTTTTGTTCTGATTATCTTTATGAAAGAGCTCTCAAGATTGGTCACTTTGGCCTAGGAGACCAAGAATCATCAAAGACTGTAGCCATCAGTGCTACCTACGCAGCATCTCTTTCATGGTAATGAATGGTCACAGTTAATTAGTAGAAAAAGTGTCAAAGATTAACAGTTTCAATGATAAGTACAGGTAGAGATTAGCCATCAGCTAAACGTATGTTACTAATCAATGAATCTAGTGAAATTGACTTTAAAATTTGAGAAGACTGACTATTTATCTGTCTTTTAAACACTCCTATCTCAGTGGTTTCTAGTTTCCCAATTGATAAACACATATATATACACATATAAATAGGTTCAGTTACAATAAAGTATTGCCTTGATGCATCTTCACAATGTCCCTGAGAAGTAGGATTAGTCATAAATATTGACTTTTCAAAGGGGTTAGAAGTTCTGGAAATACTAAGCAGTTTGCTCATGGATAATTTATCTTTATTCAAATTCAGCTATGCTTATACTCCCCACCACTTTTGTGTATCCAGTTGTCCAGACCGGGAGTCTGACAGAGCTTGCTATAGCTCCTGTGCAACTTGTGCTTCCTTTGCAAAGAATATGGTGGACATCCAGTTTTCACTTTGACATACATAAAACAGTATAAAAATTCCAATCAAGGAGAAATATAGTTTTAATACTAATTATTTGTATTCTTAAGGGCACAAGTTTTTAGTGAAAAAAGAAGAACTTTCAAATATGGACTGGTGATGCTGTTAAGGTTCATAGAATTACAGAATCATAGAATCATTAGGGTTGGAAAAGACCTCCAAGATCATCTGGTCCAACCGTCACCCTACTACCAATGTCACCCACTAAACCATGTCCCTAAGCACCAGGTTCAACGTTTCTTTAAACATCCCCAGGGATGGTTACTGAACTGTTAAGGTAGAGATCTTGAAGAAATACACAATTTGTTCTGAGTGCCAACTAAAAGTAGTTCAGACTAATAAGGTTTTTAGAATCTGAACTACTTATGAATCTATTAATCCCTGGCTTGACTCAAAGCTTCCATTGATTTCACTGAATTCTGGTCTCAGGTTTCTGTTCTTAGTATAAAGAATACTTAGTCATTTTGCACAATAAAGGACCAAAAGATGTGGCCAGCTTACAAGCAGAGGAATATTATCAAATATAAAGGAACGAGTCTAAGAGTCCACTTTTTTTTTTCCAGACTTGACTAATCAAACCCAATTATATAGAAAAAGACATTCATATCTTAGATCCTAATTTACTTCATTAGACAGAAATATCTCTACCCATATTAGAAGCAATAATTGAGGGCGAAAACACATTTCCACACTTCCACTAACCAAGACTTTTAAGATATTTCATAATGTGTTAAAATAGCTTGGCAGTAAATATGACTTAGAAATACAAAAAATATTTGGACCTGTAATTATGTATGAGACATGACGTTTAATTCTCTGCAACTTGTATTTTATTAAATACTTTGGCATGTTTGTGTGTTTGATTGCTCAATTGCTTGCTTGCTTTTTTAATAGAAGAGAAGGCACTATGATAGGATGAAGGAAATCTAAACTGTCTTCTTGGACTTCTTTGATATATTTGTGAAATTATGATGCTTTCCTGTGGCACTGTTTCTCTCATCATTGTATCTGGGTTTATCCAATTACTTTATGAACTTTAGTAGTAAGCATTTTAGCTTATTCTCTCATAGAATCGTAGAATTAAAGAATTATAGAATATCCTCAGTTGGAAGGGATCCACAAGGATCACCCAGTCCAAATCCTGGGTCCACAAAGGACCACCCAAAAATCAAACCATATTTTTGAGAGTGTTGTCCAAACACTTGTTGAACTCCACCAGGCTTGGTGCCCTGGGGCGCCTGTCCCAGTGCCCGACCACCCTCTGGGTTAAGAACCTTTCCCAGCCTGACCCTCCCCTGTCCCAGCTCCATGCCATTCCCTCGGGTCCTGTCGCTGTCCCCAGAGACCAGAGCTCAGCGCCTGCCCCTCTGTTCCCCTTGTGAGGCCTACATGAAGTCTCCCCTCAGCCTCCTCTGCTTTAGGCTGAAGAAACCAAGGAACTTCAGGTATTAGACCCTTCTCTAGCTTTGCAGCCCTCCTATGGACACTCTGTAATAGTTTTATATCCTCCTAATATTTTGGCGCCCAGAACTGCAAACAGTACTCAAGGTGAGGCTGTATCACTGCGGCGTAGATCAGATCATTTCCCTTGACTACCTAGCAATGCTGTTCTTGATTCACCCCAGGATATGGTTGGCTCTTTTGGCTGCTGCTTGTTTTGTTGTTGTTGTTGTTGTTTTTGCCAGTTTTTTCCCCAAAGAATCTAAGAGAGTGAAAAAGTAATCTCAATGTGTGGCTAGGAACTAGTGATTTATGCAATTATTGTTTTGTAGACAGTTTCATGATAAACAGGTGATAAATTCACACTAGAACAGTTTCATGGTAAATTGTAATTCAGACGCTGAGAGATTATTTTATGTACATGAAAATAGATCTTCACAGAAATAAGCATTTGTTGTAAACCTACTGTTCGAGCAGGAAGAATTAAAAGGTAAAGTATTCTGATGACAGAAAATATCAGTGGAGTTAAGCAATCATTGCTTTAACTTATTATCCTTAAAAAAAAAAGGCTCTGGCAAGAATGAAGAAAAAAAAAACAAAAACACTTGCAATACAAAGTGTTGCACAAAAGATAGTTTTGCATGCACAAAGCTCTATCCACAGGGTTCATAGGGTTCGTTGCTGATGACATACAGATACTTTAAAATGACCTTTAGAGAAAATAAATAAATAAATAAATAAATAAATAAATAAGAAAAAAAGGAGAAAAAAAGGAGGGAAGGACTCTTCCAAGCAGCCAGCCACAAAAAGTCAGAGTTCCCAGAGGAGCACCATCCACTCCGCATTGCCTCCAGTACACACTGAAAACTAAGGTACCTTTGATGATGATTTTTCACTTTTTTTTTTTTTTTTTCCCTGGCGCTACACACTTTTCACCAAGACCAGCTCAATATGCCTAGTGCTTGCTGTGGCTTATGATGCCATTTGTGTCTTGTGCTTGTGGCAGTCATGTCCCATGAGGCCCCTACCATCCGAATGTTATCTGGGCTTGCAGGTGCAAGGCTGTGAACATAACAACAATAGTACAACATGAAGCCCCAAGGAAAGATACTGCCACAGAGATATTAAAAATGGCCTTAAGAATTAAAGGACGGGTTCAGGAGTTGCAAGCCAAATGCCGGCTACAGAACTGCAAGTGGAAGCCCTTAATATCACAAAGATTAAGTTACTTAGAGCACTTTTCAAAAAGGACTAGGATTTCATCATAAACAACTGGAGGACCACAAGAACTAAAACTCATATATTATCCAGTAATTCAGTACTACAGAACTTCAGTAACATGTTTACGAGAAACCATCTGACCAGCTAGTCTCGATCACATTTGCATTCAAAAAAAAAAAAAAAAAGAATATGTACTTCCGTGACACATTTGCCTCATCCTAAAGCAGACACTGAAATAGATTGGATGAATTGTATCCTGAATATATCTGTTTATTCCTAGTGAGTATCAGAGAAGCCAGGTGTGATTACTTCAGATGCAGTCATCTTCACTAAGGTTCACATAGAAGATTCCCAGCTTTGGAGATGAATAACAAAAACTTGCCCCAGAAGATGGGATCTCTTTCATTAAAACTGATCCAGAAATAGATATGTGAATGCATTTCAAGGCTGGCACATAATAATTTGGTTCACCAATGTGTAACACACAAAATCTTACTTTTGGACAATGAAAAAGCACATAGATATATAAAGTCAAAGAATTTATTGTTGGTGTAATCTGAAATCTAAGGAATCTAAAGTTATTAGTCCTGACTTAATTTTTACAGCAAAAGAAAGAATTATAATACAGTTAAAATTTGCTTACATGCACTTTTTATTTACTGCCTCATTTCCCTGTTATTATTATTATCCTCTCACTTTTCTTCCTGGTCCTACAGTAGTGGTTTTATTCTGATGCCGGTGATGGGGATGTTATGGTGAGATATCCTCATCTAAAATCCTTTGCAGGAAACAAAATGATGTTGATGGTGATTTCCCTTTCCTTGAGTTATGATCTCAGGTAGGGTCATTTTTATGTGTTTGCCAACATACTTTTACAGTTTTAAATGTAAAAAAAAAAAAAAAAAAAGGCAAAAAAAAAAAAGCTGTTAATAGGTAAACCAAGATAAAACAAAGCTGAAGATAGGTCAAGAAAAGTTCACTCAGGGCAAAACCGACAAGCTTCCATCCAGAGGCCTTGCAAAATCAGCACAAAGCTTAGCAGTGGCAATACTGTATTGCAGGGCTACAGGGACAGCAAAGAGAAATGCAAATCCAAGGTATTTACTGGGAAAGTAAAAACCTATTAATATCAGGGTGAAATCTCAGTCCGGGTACTTCCTGGAAAATGTGTGCAAATTCTTTTCACTATGTTTAATAAATACTCATTGAAATGCAGAAAAAAAATTCCTCAGGTAATCAAGTGAATGAAGAGCCTATGTTGCATGAGTAAATGAGAAGAGTATGACTTGATTACTTTAGTAAAACAACGGCTAAGAAGGGATGTGATTACTATTGAGAAATATGGTTAGAAAGAAGGACGTGTAGGAGTGCATGTAAAGAGAGAGCTATCTGAGATACACAGCTGTGGCACAAGAGCACATAAAAACAATGTATTTGGAAATCAGAACAAAATGCCTAAATTTCCATGCTGTGGCACTTGGGAACAGTGTTTCAGAAGGATTATGGAGACAAGAAATGTAATTTCTTCTGAAATACCATTATACGCTGGGACTTCATGGGACAGAGCTGCACCGATCACCGTGCTCCCAGTCTGCAACTCCTCAGTTCCTATGACAGAGAAAATAATGATTTTAACACGGACAGCTAATGAGATTTCACAGAAATTAAAAATGAATGAAGGGTTGAGCAAAAGATCCCCATGGTAACAGGACAGTTCTTAGAAGAGATTTATCTGGGAGAGAGTTAATGAACTCATTTCCGATGCTGTTCTTTGAATTACTTAAGGTCATAATAATTTTAAAATATTTTAAGGGAAGTTGTTTGATTTGTTTTGGTGTTGATTATTGTCTTAATTTATACCAGGGATTAGAATGGCTGAATTTTTAAATTTAACTGTTTTTAATTGAAAAAGATGAAATAAAAAGATTGTTTTAATGTCTTTATTTAAAATGGTTAGTTAAAAGTCTTTATTTAAAATAGTTAAAAGCTCAGTAATTGAAACAAAGCTTTCACACTTTATTTTTTATATTATTTACTCTACGAATAACTTGCTGACCCATCATGATAGTATTTTAGCAAGTCTATTCTATTTCATTCTGACATTTAACTTATTGAGAATAGCTCTTTGGTGTTATTGGCTGACAAAGCTTATCTTTTCTTTTTATATCACTATGCCTCTTGACTTTGACACTGACAAAAATGAAAGGAAATTAGATTTTTCAGGTCTGTTTAAAATATACTCACTTAGGCCATAAATTACATCACTATGTAATATATCTAATCTTCCAGCCAAATCACAACTAAAAAAATAAATAAATAAAAAATTCAAATATAAGGACAGTGAGATACAAAGTCAGATGCTCAGGTAATGTAGGATATATAAAACAGAGGCAGTCAGGTAAGGAAGATGTACTCTTAGATGCTTATGCTACATTTTAATATGTAACTCTGAAATCATAGTAGTATTG
Organism: Anser brachyrhynchus; assembly: GCF_964034855.1. Lineage (NCBI taxonomy): Eukaryota > Metazoa > Chordata > Aves > Anseriformes > Anatidae > Anser > Anser brachyrhynchus. The sequence continues at coordinate 155,558,151 of NC_137695.1, read as the reverse complement.
TACATCATACTTGTTTTTTGCAGTATTATATACTAAATGGCAAATCTTATTTGGAGTAACAAACTCATCTATTAATACTGGTATGGGAAATACTACAATGTAGAGAAGAAATAATGTTTTAATTAATGCAGAGTTGCACCCAGACATTCTGATCTAATAAATAAAACATTTCAAAGGAGATTATGTTGTCCTGTCAGTAATACAGCTGGTATAAAAAATAAGAAAAAAAAAAATTACTGTAACATTTTAAATGACATGTTGAAATTCCAGAGTAAAATATTCATATGTGTTTTTTCTCTAAAGCTATATATTGTGGAAATTCTGTTTTGCTGGCAATTTTAAAAAGATTAAGTAGTTCTTATTTGGAAGCAAAACATCAAAATGTCAATCCTTTATGGCATATTTTAAATTTCTTTCACCTCTGATTTACATGTTTTTTAAAGAGTTTTTCTCAATAACTTTTGTTTAATATATTATATTAATATATTAGGGTTATGTTAATATAATTGTTTTCTCATAGTTCTTGGCAAAGATAATGTTTTTATATACAGTAGATGTAAAATTATACAATGATGTATAATACTTCTTCCCTTCATTGAAGCATAACCTATTTAACCAAGCTTTTATTACTGTTTGTAGTTTACTTTTCATATCACATTACCATCTGTGCTGGGTTTAACTTTCACGGTATGAATTCAATTTCTGCAACTCTGAATCACCAAAAATAACCAAGAGTTTGAGTGTCACTCTTGGTTATCCACAGCCACAGTTGCTTCAAGGTGTCCCTGCTTTGGTGCAGCCTTCTCCATTGGCCACAGTCTCTTCCAGGTCCCTTCAGACACCTTCTATGTATTGGTCTTCCCCACGGTCGCAGATGCTTTGAGGTATTCTGGCATGGCCTTATCCCCAGCTATGGCACTGGAAGTTGTACCTGCTGCAGCACAGACTTCTCCATGGCTACAGATGCTTTCAGGTATACTTGTTTCAGAGTGGATTTATTTATGGCCACAGATACTTTGTGGTGTGTGTGCTTCCACGTGCATTCATCCACAGGTCACAGTCCATCAGACCTGAGGTCAGTCTGGAGTTCCAGCCTGTCTGGAACAGCAGCACAGGAACAGCAGCAATGCCCTGGTCATCTGTCAACCCAGGTTCATGGCTGTAATTGTTATCAAAATGTGCCCAGGCGCACTAAAGCAAGATCACAGAATCACAGAATCATAGAATCATAGAATGGCTTGGGTTGGAAGGGACATCAAAGATCATCCAACCCCCTAGCCGTGGGCAGGGATGCCACCCGCTAGATCAGGTTGGCCAAGGCTCCATCCAGCCTGGCCTTGAGCACCTCCAGGGTTGGGGCACCCACAGCTTCTCTGGGCAGCCTGTGCCAGTGCCTCACCATCCTCTGAGTGAAGAATTTCGTCCTAACCTCTAATCTAAATCTCCCCTCTTTTAGTTTAAGACCATTTCCTCTTGTCCTATCATTATCTGACTGAGCAAAAATTTGTTCTCCATCTTTTTTATGAGCCTCCTTTTAAGTACTGAAAGGCAATGGCCGCAATGACATCTCCCCTGAGCCTTCTCTTCTGCAGGCAGAAGAGCCCCAGATCTCTCAGACTTTCTTCATAGGAGAGGTACTCCTGCCCTCTGATCAACTTTGTGGCCCTCCTCTGGATCCGCTCTAACAGATCAACATCCTTCTTGTGCTGGAGGCCCCAGCTCCAAGTGAGGCCTCACAAGAGCAGAGCAGAGGGGGACAATCACCTCCCTCCACCTGCTGGCCACTCCTCTGTTGATGCAGCCCAGGATGCAGTTGGTTTCTGGGCTGCTAGTATGCACTGCTGGCTCATATCAAACTTCTTATCCACCAGAACACCCAAGTCCTCTGCAGGGCCGCTCTCCACTACACCTTCTCAAAGGCTAGCCGAAATTTAAGAGCTGTAATGAAGAACTTGATGAGAAAGGCTTGGACATTTCTCAACACTGCTCAATTATGTCTTCAGTCAGGGAGACCTGGGGTGCTTTCTTACTGAAGTAGTAAGATCAGCCATTGTGTCCTTTATAAAATAATATATATTTTTTTACTCTCTCTCTCTCTTTTTTTTTTTTTTTTTTCCTTTTTTATTTCTGTCAGAAGCTTTTATGGCTACTTTTATGTCTTTGGTAAACAAGATGACCTCTTTATGTACTTCCCTTGCTTTTAGGTGCTCTTTGTGCTTGAAATAGTTGATAGAACACTAACCTTTTTCAAGATTATAGTTCTCAGCTGAATAAAACTGGACCCTAAACTACCTCTTCTCCTACCTTTTTTTTTTTGTTGTTGTTGTTTATTCCCTCAGGAGTTAACCTGAATTGCAGCCTCAAAATTCCATTGTAACATTTAGAAAAGTACATACCAGAAGTCCTTTTTGGCATCATGCATGCTTTGTAATTGGTTTTTATTTTATTCTACCCAGACATCAAAGCCAACAACAGAAGCCTTTTCACAGCTTTATAACAACTTAACACTTTCATATTTGACAACAACAACAATAATAATAGTAATAATAATAATTATGCAGCACATTTTACAGTCTCAACATTAGAATTATGATGTGAGTTTCTGTAGAGACCCTTTATGACACATTAATGGCACAGATGACTGTTTGGGTACTCCACTTCCTTGTTAGTTTTAGATGACTGTTTATAGCCGTACTGTTATCTCTGTACTGCCATGGCTACACTGCTACTAGCGAATAAGGCAGTTGCCTTAAAGCCATGTCTGAAATACACTGTAATCTCCCTGACAATAGTAAAAACATAAATTTTTGTGCCTAGGTGGTCGAAGGCCTGGAGTAATGCTACAGAAGAGAATGAAGGCCCACAGAGGTGTTGTTTCTCTTGTGACTCTAATAGGTTTTAGTGACTTGGCCATGATCAAAACAAAGAAGTGCCAATTGTAAGAATAAAGCACATCATGTAACAAAATCTGAGTTTATGTGTTTATGGAGAGGAGAAGAGGCTTTCATGGCCGCATAGATGTAACAGGCACAGATAGCGAATGCCAGACCATGGAAGGGAATTCTGACCTGTGGGATTAGGATTAGAAAATTGAAGAGGTATCCTCACAGTGAAACCACAAAAAGAAGCAGCAACCAGAAAAGTGTCTTGTGAACTGGATGCTGATCTGAGCTGAAATGAGGAACAGATTAAGGGGTGGCATGGGGTAAGGACAAATTCAGACTTAAACCTATCAGAATAAATATAATTGCTCTGACCAGGCACCACATTTAGATGTACATAAGTAAGATAATATTATAGGCAGCATCTGACCAAAATTTACTGGCAGAAGTAAGCTTACACAACCAGGAAGACAGTTTTAGCACCACCAAAGTCAAGATTATTTTCACAACTGCAGTATAATCAAATACTGCAGTTAGAAACAACTACTGTGTGCTTCTGCTACCATAACGGAGGTGAGGTCACAAAAGCTCCATGTCCTCAGATCCAGCCAGTTTATTTTCTTAATTATTGTATTGCATGTCAGTGCCCATGTGTTGCAAGAGAGCAAGGCCTCCTATAGGCAGAGGACGGGCGCTGCCCCGTGCTGGACCCAGATGATTCCAGCCAGCTCCAACAGCCCCATGGGAGGGCAGAGCTGAGCCCAGCACCAACCTGGCAGCGCCTTGAAGAAAACAGATTTCCAAAAGGGCAGAGCGGGCACAGGCCGAGGAGGAGGCCCAGGGCGAGGGAGAAGCAGCAGAGGGCCCAGGCCCCAGGAGGAGGAGGGCAGGAGGGGCTCCAGGCCCACAGGCAGCAGGGATTCCCCGGCAGCCCTGCAGAGCCCCCGCTGGAGCAGATCTCCACCCTGCAGCCCGGGGAGGGCCCACGCCGCAGCAGGGGGACATTTCCTGAGGGAGCTGCGGCCGTGGGGAGCCCCCGCGGGAGCAGGGTGTTCCTGAAGGGCTGCAGCCCGGGGCAGGGCCCCCGCTGGAGCAGGGCCACGGGTGGGGAGGAAGGGGCGGTCGAAAGGGGCTCGGGGGGCTGACTGCAGCCCCCATCCGATCCCATCCCATCCCATCCCAACCCATCCCATCCCATCCCATCCCATCCCATCCCATCCCATCCCATCCCATCCCATCCCATCCCATCCCATCCCATCCCATCCCTCTGCCACTGGGGGACAGCAGTAGAAATGAAGGTGGGATGTTGGGCATGGGGAAGGGATTGAGGGGAAAGGTGTTGTTTCAGTGTTTGTCTTTCTTTCTCACTACTCAAATCTATTTTAGTTAACAATAAATACAGTTGAATTCTACATGGAAGTCCTTATGAAATGTATAAAATGTAATATTCACAAAACTTAATATTTAATAATTTTTTTTACATTAATGTAATTTAATAGTTCACAATGTCACCAACATGTTTGCACTTTGACCCTGAATCCTAATTCACACATTAGTAAAGAAGTTTCAATTTTTTTAATTTTTTTTTTCCTGTGTAACTAATTTTATTTTCTGGCTTAAGTACTACTCTGCAATTTAAAATCGAACATAGCTTTTTTTTCCTGTTTCTCTTGAGCTTAATGTACATATTTTAAGGCTTTAATTAATTTCAGACTTAAAAAGAAGAATTTTGGGTAATGATATGTTTACTTTCAACAACTCATATCAGCACTGACCGAATTATTCCCAAATTGGAATGGAATCCGATTCAAGGTGCTTTTCTACTCTTAACAACATTATATTGCACTGAAGGAAACTCTATAGTGAGTGAAGCAATGGGTGATGGTTCATATATACGAATGCCTGAATCTGGCTTGACCAGAACATATGTGGGAGAGAAAGCTATTTGTTCACACTGTATGAGATGAAAGTCCCTGACCCCAAGAAACTGAGGGATGAGAATCAGATGGTGATGATTAATGTTATGCAAACTATTTTACCAGTAAACCAAGAGCAGTGCAAACTGCTTTTCTTGCAGATTGAGGCCGGGGTGGAGTGTGGGAAGGAGTTTTATGACATATAAGTCATGTAAGGTTTTGTTGTTGTTGTTGTTTTTTCTTTCCATTCTGTGAAGTCTTTTTGCTTCATGTTGCTTTCCTGTGGCTTCCAAGACTCCACTCTCAAAAGTAGTCATTAGCAAAGCTGTCTGATTCACTACAGAGGAAAAAGGATTAAGTCAGAGTTAAATTTGATGCCTAATTTTATTCTATTTTTTCCACTCTACTGGTGGAATAAGATAATAGGAACAGGGATCTAAAAGTAGGCATGAAATTGATATGTGGAGTATCTTGAAAGTTTTCATGCACTCATGGTCTTTTATTTTTTAAGAAAGTATTACTTTGCCATTGCCAGACAGGGATCCTCAGATGAGATAACTGAGAGAATTTTGCTTTCCATTTGGTTATCTGAACCTTCACATATTTGATCAAATGTTGAATCAACATTAGTTAATTCATACCATTAAAAAAAATCCTGATCTGTTAGTATTGCTGTTATAAAACAGGGCTCTTTTACAAAAATTCTTTAAAGAAAATGCTTGTGCGCTATGTTCACAGATTTTTTGTTTTAGGAAGAAAAGTAAGAGAGTGAAGACATATAAGCTAGAAAGGACGACCTAGTGTGATGAAAAGATGAGATCACTTTTGATTTTTCTCTACAGATCTCTTGAGTGACTTTTTTTTTCTTTTTTTTTTTTTTTCATGCTGTGGGAATATGTGGTAGAAATACTGCTTCTGTTAAAAGCAAATATTTGTGTCTGCTTCAAATTGTTATTCAATGAGAAATCATATACCTCCCTCATTGCCTGTGTTATGTTTTTACAGTTGAAAACAGCAGTGGGAAATGACTATTGATTTGCTGCACAATTTCTTCTTGCATTTCTACTTCATCATGTTTATATACTACCTAACCTGTGTGTATTCCTTCTTGGGCCATTACAGAACTTCTGTATCAGTTCTCTGTCTCAACCCCAGAGCAAAATTTATCAGAATACTGAACAAACAACTCACAGTTTCCAGTAGATTCACTTTCCAAGGGATATCTGTAGGGAATTACAACATAAGTTGTAGTGGTCAGGTGCTCAGATGGTCTAAATCACTATAGGTCTACTTAATGTTGCAGCCATATTAATTTACAATACCTGGGTATCTTGCCTATAGACCATCAATAATGTTTATTTCTACCAAACCAAAGCCAGTCCTGAAACTGTAACTAAAACAGCTTCCAACGGAAACTGCATCTTTCTGAATCGCCTAAGTCAAAGGGTCCTATCTGCTAAACTGGCTTATTTTGATAGGATTGTGCTGAAGTAAATTAGATGAAAAATCTGACGGAGGATAGGGTGCAAAGCCTCATAAAGTCTGTAGAAAACTACTACAGATTAAGACAATTTCTTTGTCACTGGTCAAAGAGGAGCAATCAAGGGCATGGCTTTTATTCGTTTATGTGTCCCATGAAGAGAAGAGAGACATTAAATGAAAAAGAAGTAATAATATCTAAAGATCATAGGTGCTATGTGAGCTAGACCTGATAGAGTACCTCAGTTTTGTCATGCTTCACTTCTAATTGTGCATCTTTCAATATGCTGCTTTAAGCACAGCTTTTTTATTTTTTTATTTTTGTATGCAATTATGTAGATGACATAAAGAGCACTGAAGCCTGGAATATCCCCAGTCCTCCTTTAAACTCAGACATCTAACACAGGGGTGTGATACTGTCCACCTGAGAATAAGTGATGAGAATCTTAACACGGACAGCTGGAACATTTAACAGGAAGCATTTAACAGGACTCTCATTTTTAGCAAGGAATCACATCGGTAAGGGCAATTGCCAGCCATTTTTCCTGTCCGAGGAAATGGTGCTGTAACTACCTGATGTGAGGAGTCACATCTTCTCAGTGCGTTAGAACAGCTGAAACACATACTTGGATGTTTCCTTAGTAGAGGGTGGACAGGAGAATCTGTAACATCAGAGATTCTGAAAGGGCCTGCAGGAAATTGCGTGCAGAAACAGAATGATCCGGGCATGCACGGAAGCTCAATGGGAGATCTTAAAACCATTGTTCAACACGGAAGTTTGTTAGTAACATACAACATAGGCTGCAAAGCAGCCACTGCTACCTGAACCCAGCAACAGTGAGATAGGAAGTAGGGTTTGGTTTTATGTGCCTAAATCCTCTATAGTATCCAGCCCTCAGCACTAGGGTCTTGTGAACCCTGGGAGGAGGATGAAGGAAGGCTCTTTTCTATCTTTGGATCTTTGCCTTTCCATACAGGAAACAGCCACTGTGTGGTCCAAAGAAGATCTGAAACTTTACTGAATTCTTCCCAGTAAAGAATGATGTTGTGAGATCTTGGAAGAGGCAGTAGTAGCCCCAGTTTCTCTACCATAGCTTTGAGTTACCAGTTTCTCCTGAAGATTTGCACTAAAACTCTGTAAGATCTGCATGAAGGGTTGAAAACAAAAGGATACTCCACTTCTGCAGTATCTTTCAAATAGCACCTTCAATTTCTGCAGGATCTGCGAAGGTCATAAAGAATGCTTTTTGAATGGAAGGAGAATATTAGTTGTAGATACCTCACAGACATCTGAGTAACTGCAGAAGTTGCTGTAGAAAGAAATTGAGTAAGGATTTAATTTTCAGAGGTTCTGATCTTCCACTAAGGAAATAGGGGCCCTCGGTGCTTCTAATGAATTTTATTCTAAAGTAGTTTCCCATAATCACAAAGCCTATGGCATATAACAGAATCACAATCTTACAGTTTTATGGTCCGATGCTGTTAGCATAAACCTCCGCCTGCCTTCAGTGAAGCTCACAGGATTTTTCTTGCTCATGTGAAGGCAGAATTCATATGTAGGTACACAAACAAGCAGATATGAGGAAAAATGTTAACTGAAATGTGTAAGAAGAAGCTTTGGGAAATGATGGTTCTTGATATCTTCAATGTACTTATTTTTAAGCACCAGATTTCTGTTTCTACTTAGAGAGGTGTAGAAAAACAAAGCAATAACTTCACTGGCCAAATTCATTTGGGGATTATATATGTCTGTTCCACAGCTGCAAGTATCTGCATCAATTTTATGAATTATGTTAATGGATTAGGCAAAGGAGAACACGGTAATAACAATAAAGCCAAGAGGTTTTTGCCCAGTTAATTTCTAGACAGATACGTTGAGTTACTGAAAAAAAAGTGAGATATGTAAAACATAAACTTAAATATTTAGCATCCTCAGACAATATGCTTATTACTTATTAATTATACTGAAGTTATATTTCTGATTAGTTTAATAGCAAACGTATATAATTGTCATAAACAGAAACCTAGAGTAATTCACTCAGCTACTTAGTTTTCTGTACTTGAAAAAAAAAAAAAGACATTGAGTCTAGGCTGAAAAATATATGGCAATTTACTGAAAGTAAAAGACGTATTTGAAATGTGTCCTCTTGTCTATATTATCCATTCAGTATGTGTAGTTTTTTTTTTTCAGTATGAGCTGATGTCAGCAATGTTTTTGGACCATGGAAGACAAAAAATTCTCACTCATTTTGAATCAAGGTGATTGATTTTGTTTTTTATTCAAGACAGAGTGGTATCTGTTTTCAGTAGTGGGGATTCCCTGAGTCCATCTCAATAGCAATGCAACTAATTGTTGTTATTAGAGGTTTTTTTTTGGCATGTTGGTGTCTTTATAGAATCATCTATGAAACAGATTATTATTGTTTTTTACTTTTTTTCTTCTCCTTCACCCCCAAAAATGTTTGTCAATGAAACCCAAATATGATTTTTTTTATTCTTCTGTCCCTTCTATCCTTTCCAACCCAAGTGTTATCATTTTCAAACATACTTCCACTAGAAAAGGTGAAGAGGCAACAAGAAAATAAAATGAACTTTGATTTTCTGGAGAACAGAAGAATAACAATGATATTACATGCAAATAATTTATTTCTGAAAAGAAAAAAAAACTTTTGAAAAATAATTATTTCAAAATTCCCAGTTGCCCTCTGTGACGATGGACAGCTGTATTTATTGGTGTTAATAAAGCAATATGACCACCTCAGCATTTGCAGGTCTCGTAAAATTAGTCTTCCCTAAGAGATCAGCTCTGCAAACAAGTCTGGAGAGAATATGACCTTTTGTTGGAGAGATAAGGAACTGATACTATGACAGCAGGTACAATATGAAAGCCTAAATTGAAAGTGAATTTGAGATTAGCTAGAGTAAGCATAGTTAGATTAAATTGGAAACTGGAAAACAGTTTACAAATTCAACTGCTAGAAGTAATTAGAATTTGTTCTTTAATTTTCTTTAGTGCAGGATCCAATCAAACTAGAGATATTTTTGTATTCATGATATGATTTTGCAATAATCAGTGTCATGTTTATGCAAATACTGCCTGATTAACATGATCTTCTCTCCAATTAGAGATTAATAAAGTTACTAATGAGATTTGCATCTCCTGTATTTAAATTAAACATTTATGTGATTTCCAATGTAACCCCAGAAACAGGTATCTGGACCCCTGAATGTTAACAGAAGAATAGATCAATAGGATGAGGAATAAAACCTAGACTGTGAGTGAGAGCTGTAATGGGAAACACATGATGTGTCTGAAGTCCTAACCCTTTTGGGATGGTTGACTTCAAGAGAGGTAACTCTGTTCAAACCTTTGAATTCAGTCTTCAAAGTAGGTGTCTACAAGTGTTCCCTGGAAGAAATGAACCAAGTCAACTCCTGAAAATGCAAACAGAGAAGGAAGCATGGCTGATGCTTAGCTTTTGCATATTAGCCAAACTGAGGGGGACTCAGATCTTCCCTGATCTGAGTAGTTCCATCAATGTAGTGATACCTGCCTCTTAAAAATGAGTTATCTGTTATTTGGGGGTTGGGAGGCATTAACCATTTGGTTCATTTTCGATGAGCTCATGGGAATAAGACCTAAATGTGCCTGCCTATATGAAGATGGGCAGGCTACTTTACTGAGATGCTTTTGGTTCTTCTTTTGAGGTTCTGTTTTGTTATTGAAATATTATAAACCTGTAGACACCTGTACATGAGTAAATCCTTTTGGAGATTCACACAAGACTGTGTTTAATTGCTGGATTTCAGATGAATACAGGAAGGATCACCCACCACAGCATGGGCTTCTCCGTGTAACATAAAAACACAGTTTTAGGACAAGATAGATTGAGATGAACAAGCTTTCTGTGTCCTCCTTTTAAAGATAGAAACCTAGCATTCATAACACATCATTTGTAGTCTCTAAGTCCTTTTCTGAATGTTCTCCTATTCTATTTTATTAAACCTGTTCTAATAGCAAGAAAGCCTCACTATCCTGATTTCCAGGCAGTCCCAACCCACTGTAATCACTGATGAGGATACTAATTTCTTCCATCTTCCAACAGATAGCCCAACTCCACTGCATTTCCAGCCCTTTTGAAAACTTAAAGCATAGCAGCCCAGGTCTCTCTGAGGAGTTATTTAACAAAAACATTTTGTCTCTAAATGACATGTTATCTCTGTAGCACACATTAGCATAAGGAAATAAATTTGCAGCTTTCTATAATAAAGATACATTGCTAGAATGATATTTACTCAGTGTTCTCTAAATTCTGCCCAAATATTTATTTCATACTATTCTGTTGCCCCCCTCCCTCTCCCTCCTTTCTCTTTAACTAAATTATCCTTATCTCAACCTGTTAGCTTTTTTTTTTTTTTTTTTTTTTTTTTCCAGCATACTCTCTTCCATCCCTCTCCTTCTGAGAAGAGAGAGTGAGAGAGCTGTTTTAGTGGAGTCTAGCTGCCCAGCAGGGTAAAACCACGATGTTTTCTGTAGCAAAAAACAGTGGTAGAATGATGTTTGGCTGGATGCATCCCTGAGCCGAGAGCTGGGAACACTGCACAACACACTTGTCTAAAAATGGCTCATTATAATTTGGGTCAAAATTTTAGGTAGCTACAGTGGAGTTTATCAAATCTGGATGTGATATCCATGATATCTATGTGTCTGCCTGAGTAGGTCATTTTAAGCTTCAAATAATCAGAGTAGATAAACAAATTTCAAGAAGGGATTATCTCATCTATATAAATCTGTACTAACCTAAAGGGCTTATTTCTTCCATCAAATATAAAATTAACCAAGAGCTCCATAGCATTGGCCTGGAGAACCACAGGAATACAGAATGGTTTGGGTGGGAAGGGATCTCTGGAGGTCATCTGGTCCAACACTCCTCCCCCAGCTCAATCTGGGATACCTAGAGCAGACTGCCCAGGACCGTGTCCAGGCACGTTTTGAAGATCTCCTAGGAGGGAGATTCCACAACCTCTCTTGGCAACCAGTGCTCTGTTTCCCACGCAGTAAAGAAGTGCTTCTTGATGTCCCCAAATAAACGCCTACGATATGTAGATAAACAGTTAAAACCTTCTCCAGCTAAGTTCAGATATGCAGGTAAAATATACTGTCAGATAATGGGAAAAAGAAAAAAAAACTATTGTCCTGGTTTCAGTTAGGACAGAGTTAACTTTCCTCCTAGTAGCTGGTAGGGTGCTATGTTTTGGATTAGGATGAGAAGAGCGCTGATAACATGCTGATGTTTTAATTGTTGCAGAGCAGTGCTTACACCAGGCCAAGGACTTTTCGGCTTCTCGCTCTGTCCTGCCAGCGAGCAGGCTGGGGGTGCAGCAGGAGCTGGGAGGGGACAGACCCAGGACAGCTGACCCAAACTGGCCAAAGGGGTATTCCATACCATCTGACGTCATGCTAAACAATATATAGGGGTGGCTGGCCGGGGTGGGGGGGCCGGCTGCTCAGGGATAGGCTGGGCGTCGGTCAACGGGTGGTGAGCATTTGCATTGTGCATCACTTGTTTCGTACACATTATTATTAATAATACTATTATCATTTTTATTATTATTATTATTGTTGTTATTATTATTTTCCTGTCTTAATAAACTGTCTTTATCTCAACTCACCGGCTTCACTTTCCCGTTTCTCTCCCCCATCCCAGAGAGGGAGGGGGGAGGGTGAGCGAAGGGCTGTGTGGTGGTTAGCTGCCGGCCGGGTTAAACCACAACTATAAAAGTAGGTAGGGGTAGGGGAAAAAGAATAAAGTGGAAGAAATAGAAAGGAAGTTACATTTCCTTTTCAAATTATGCATAACATTAGCTTAAAGGGACGGACCAGTCGCAAGGAAACTACAGTTTTAAGTGTTCCAACTGTTAGCTGCAAAATGGCATCATGTTCTGGACTATTCATCCTGAATTTTTGCTTTCATTGTTCTACACTCCCTGATTTTGACAGAGAAGAACAGTGGTTCCTAAGGTTGATGGAAGTTAGTAGCACTGAAGAAAGGCATCAGGCCCAGAAGCAAGTTGTTTATCTGTCTATCTAATTGATCATAGAATCATAGAATGGGTTGGGTTGGATGAGACCTTAAAGATCATCTGATTCCAACCCTCCTGCCATGGGCAGGGACACCTCCCATTGGACCGGGTTGCTCAAAGCCCCATCCTACCTAGCTGTTGATGTTGGGTAGCACTTTCCAACAGGAATACAGAAGGCAGAGTAGTACTAATGCGTGATGAAATTAGGTCACATAGTAATACAGAAAATATGAATTTCATGCTTTTGAATGTAAATCTTTTAGTCTAGTTCATTCAGAAAACTTTGTTCCAAATTAATTTTTTAAGGTAACAACAAGAATCTCTATCTGAGTGATATATTTGTAATGCGAATCTTAAATCCAAGTTCATTGTTGTAATCATTGCATAACTTCTTTAGCATATTTTTATAGAAAACTGTACAGATTATAATCATTCAAACAGGACAGAGATTCCATTTAAACTTTATTTTCTGTATGCATAGTTACCAGGAATTGCAGATGATCTTCTCTTTCAAGCCAGTGTGGGAATTCTGTGATTCCCAACAGCACTGAATTCAATTATAGTTTGCTTGGTTTACACTGTTTTTCTTATAGTTTCAGCATTTCAGTATTCACTATTTAAATATCTATATATATGTTGATCACTTAGATCAAAGAAGTGAAGACATGTCCAGTAATTCTGTATTCATAACTGCAATATAATTCAGCATATTTCCTTTTTCCTAGATTGAATGATTCTTGGGGTGAAATGTGAAAGAAACTGCTATATTTAAGTGTTTTCATTTTGCAAATAGGTTGGCTGCTGGCTTTTTTTCATTTTAGGAATACATCAGAACTAGGGAGTATTTCAAAAATAGACAGGAAAGCATGAGAATCCAAGAACAATGTAAGTTTGCACTTATAGGTGTGAAAATGCACAGTATTTATAAGGCATAACAATATGACCCTGTCCATGCAATCCTATGTTCAAGAAGGAAAAATACATAATGTACTCTTCAGGTATAATTAGTGATGGACCTTTCAGAAAATATCTGTCTGGAAATGCTAGTAGTTTCAGAATGCATGTAATAGTATCTGCCAATTTCAGGTTTATTTCAAGCCAAGGTCAGGATTTCCTGTACAATTTGGATTTGCTCCCAAAACACCGGCATATATCTGTATCACTGTCATCTTACAAGGATGAAACAAGGAGAAGAGAACAGCTGAGTGTCCTTTACTTAACTGAGAATGTCCATTGGTTGTTGCATCACAGCAGGTTATTGTGTTTCTGTACATGTTATAAGGCATTACACCAAGGAATTTAAATTATCATATTTTTTTCTTAACTCTTGTGGTCCCACTCTCTTTGAGATGCATTTCTGAGATGTGAACAAATGTGATGTGAAGATTTAATTATAGCAGGGAAATAAACAACAATCTCCGCAGATGCTTATGACAGGCAAGAGGTAGTATACCACAAAGATAAGGCAGGATAACAGGGAGCAGGGTTCTACATACCTGCTCTGTGTTACCCATGCATGCAAGTGGTTATTAGAAAACTTAGTATCAGACTGTAGCTTAATACTTACGTCACTTTTGGTGGGACGTGAGAACTGTAAAGTACAAATAAGCTTCCTCTGGTCTGCTTTTCTCTTGGCCATAGGTAAGCTGGGAGCAGCAGGCACAAGGAAGAGTTCATTTATCTGGTTCTAGAATAAGTTTGTGAATCCATACCTCATCTGCAGGACCAAAAATATTTCCTGAATATATTATATATGTGTTCTTTGATGATGTCCATTCAAGAATTTTGATCCCTGCATACTATATATCACATCATCCATTTTATGAATGGATTTGTGGGCTGTAAAATGAGTAACAGATTTGGATTAGTAATCAAAAAACTTCCTCCCCAGAAGTTCAGTTCTCCCAGTAATAAGGTGAGAATTAAGGTAAATCTTGCCTGTAATGTATTACTGATGAATGCTGCCCTAAAGCCTTGTATACTACAAATGGCAAAATACTTGTAAGAAAATGAACTTTACTAGTTTGGAAGTTCTTTTTTCTACTCTTGCTGTTGTTTTATAGCTGTTATTTAGCTTCAAAACAATAGTTGTTAAAAGCCTGCCCCATTTCACTTTTTGTTTTCTAACAAGCTGATATGGTAACAAATCATCTGATGGAGAATTTATCTAAGTGTAGCATTAAATGATAAGCCAAAGCCTTTGACATCGCTCAATAGAAACATAAGGTGCAATTCATAACTGGAGAAGCTGCTGTGCACAGTTAGATGCTTACACAACCCAACAACACAAATTCAGTTAGTAATGGAGGCTGGCAGAGCTTGGAAGATGGCAACAGGAATTCAGAGTAATAGAATGTGGTGATGGCAGCTTGCTGCAAAATTAAATGCCCTGGTGCCTGCACTGACATGATCCAAAAGGCACAGTTCAAAGGCACAAGCTGATCTCAGCAACACCCAGGTCTGGACTAATACAGTCACTTGGTAGCATTATTGGTGTTTGGCTCGAGGCTGTTTGCTGTTCACTAGAAGGACTTAGCATCAATTAGAATGATCTTGCATTTAACTAGCAGAAAAATGCCTCAGCTGCTAAAAGAATGAAACTTCTGAAAGCACGCTATTATGAATCAGGATCATTCCAGCTCTAGCTGGGTATTTAGAGTTCTCTGGTGTTTGTATTATTGGCATCAATATCCTGATTATCAATGTCTACTTGGCTCATTTATCTGTGGATATAAATCCATGTGATTATGCTGAGTACTCACTGAGCATACAGGAAGATTTCAGTGCATAAAAATTGGCCAATCACTTTTAAAACTTTAAAAGGCCATTTTAAAATGACCAGCTCACTTCCCCAAACCATCACTTTAAAAAAGCATGCAAATTTCCTGTAATTTGAAATATCCACTGGTCAGAAGCTTCGAAAACTGTAGACTCCATACTTGACCCAGATTTTTATGCTGTGACTATGTATCTGAGGACTGACTATGATTTACAGGCAGGATTGCTTACAGAGAGCTCACACCTGTTCCACAACAGGAGACTGAATCACTGCAAGTTACACTTGCTCTAGTAAGGAAAATAATTGATGTGTTGGATTTTGCTATTTTTACAGTAGGGAAATGGAGGTGTTCCTTCATAAGCACTATAGAAGTCTCCATGTTGAAGCAGCAATGTGTGAAAAAAAGGTTTAGGTGCATAGCTGAGGGATCTTTGATTCTTGGCTGTTGTCTTGGTTTCGGCTGGGATAGAGTTAATTTTCTTCTTAGTAGCTGGTCCGGTGCTGTGTTTTGGACTGAGGATGAGAATAATGCTGATAACATGTTGTTTACTAAAATGTGATGTTTTAGTTTTTGCTTAGCAGTACACTCAGTAAAGGACTTTTCACCTTTTCACACTGCCCTGCCGGTGAGGAGGCTGGGGGTGCACAAGAAGCTGGGAAGGAACAGAACCACAACAGTTGATGCCAACTGGCCAAATGGATATCCCATACCATATGAAATCATGTTGAAAATATAACTGGGTGGAGTTGGTCAGGGAGACCAACTGTGATCATCATTTGTGAGTCAGCTGTATGTTGAATAGAATTTTCTATAACACCATGATGTCCAAGATCCCAGGTCCTGGATATCTCTTTTTATTCTCTATACAAGAACAAACCACCAAGCAGCAAAAACAGCAGTAACAACAAAACAAACAAACAAAACCCACCACCCCAACACTCATTTTAATAATAATTTATTTGCTAATTCTGTCTATAAAATGGTAACAGATCATTTCAAATTGGTATCATAGATTGTGAATGGTTTTTGAAGGTTGTTGTTTTCAAGTTCTAATGAGAGTCTTCCTATGTTATTGTCTTTGGTAAAAGGATTGGGAAATGATAACAGGTTGTGAAATGTTGCACGTAGTTAGCATCACAGAACTTGGTCATGCTTTATAGATTTCTTAGTGCTGCATTTCATAGTGAGTAGCTGTCCTAGTTGTGACTCACCGGGTTTTAGGGAGTGGAATTTCATTCTATCACAACCTCACTTCTCTGGGTAGAATGAATAGAATCACAGAATCATGGAATGGTTTGGATTGGAAGAGACCTTTAAAGATCATCAAGTCCAACACCCCTGCCATGGGTATGGACATCTTTCAATAGATCATTTTGCTCAAAGGGAGTAAGGATTTCAGTGTCTTTCAGGTGCATCACTGATCTGGGAGGACAAAGCAAAAGAATTATGTTCTTAAGGCGTAAGAATAATACTCAGCTTATACTGCAAACACACACACACACACAAAGCAAAAGTAAACAAACAAGGGAAAGCTCAGATATTCCTAGTAAAAACAGAAGATCCTGTCCTGGTTTCAGCTAGGATAGAGTTAATTTTCCTCCCAGTAGCTCGTAGGGTGCTATGTTTTGGATTAGGATGAGAAGAGTGTTGATAACATGCTGATGTTTTAATTGTTGCAGAGCAGTGCTTACACCAAGCCAAGGACTTTCTGGCTTCTCACTTTGTCCTGCCAGCAGACAGGCTAGGGGTGCAGCAGGAGCTGGGAGGGGACAGACCCAGGACAGCTGACCCAAACTGGCCAAAGGGGTATTCCATACCATCTGACGTCATGCTAAACAATATATAGGGGTGGCTAGCTGGGATGGGGGGGCCAGCTGCTCGGGGATAGGCTGGGCATCGGTCAGCGGGTGGTGAGCATTTGCATTGCGCATCACTTGTTTTGTACACATTATTAGTAGTAATACTACTATCATCATTTTTATTATTTTTATTTCTGTCTTAATAAACTGTCCCTATCTCAACCCACAGGATTCATTTTCCCATTTCTCTCCCCCATCCCAGAGAGGGAAGGGGCAGGGTGAGCAAATGGCTGTGTGGTGCTTAACTGCCAGCCAGGTTAAACCACAACATTTAGTTATGGAAATATATATAAATATTTCTTCTCAGAGTGGAATAGAATAAGAAAAGTTGAAGAGGAAATTTTCTCTGAATGCGTGTATCCTGTAACTGTAGTTGATGTAGTCTGTGCAGAACCATATAAGAAGTTGATGATGAAGGAAATGAAATGTTTTCTGAAAATTTTGGGATCATCAAACTGACAAATGTAAGGTGTTGTAGGTCTCCATTCATTTGCTGTTTAACTGAGCTATTAGCCTTCTCTTAGTGATCAAATTTCTGTTTTTAAAATAAATCCTTTTTGCTGTTCTGCTAGTTGCCATTGCTTTTCTTAAACTTCCTCCATCTCTGCAGCCTAAAGATTTGGACCTCTTTGATCTACACTCTTGGTGTTCTCCAGACAGCTTTTTAAAGGATTTCATGTAAAGTACGTGCAGAAGGAAGAAAATATCCACAGATTATGGATGAAGTACTTGTCTGCGTTGTGGAAACTACTATTCAGATCATGCAACTGTTACATCTGGAAGAAGGATGTGGGCAACTATAGACTTCTTCAGATGAAAGCTGTCTGTGTTTACCTGGAACAAAGAGCATGGAGAGACCTTTCTGGGGGAACAGGCACTTACTCCATCTTTTGAAGGAAGAGTAACCTATATTCTATATAAACAGTTTTTTTTTTTTTTTTTTTTTTTTTTGCTTGCTGTAGAAGTGGCATTAGCAACACAATAGTAATCTAAAGTTTCTTTTGTGAGTATAAGCCTTATCGCAAACTGTACCCATAAAGGGAGGAGGCTTACCATTTCCTTATTGTACAGTACTTGCATTAGAGAATAAAAGTATTACTTAGGCATTCTATTTTTAAAGCAAAGATTTTCTCTTGTTTCTTTTTCACAGACAAATCTAACTTCAGAAAATGAACTACATTAACTAATTTAACTATTAGTTAAAACTTTAATTATAGAAGTTAGCCCAAAATTTTAGTCTAAGTCAACTTTTAGAGTTTCAAGCAGTGTAAAACCAGAAATTTTAGGCAATCATTCTAAGCTAAGTAACAGTGTGAAGAATAAAAATAGCTTACTGATTAAACCGCTAAGTCACAATGTAAAGGTTTGATGGCTGATGTTCACGCTGAAAGTGGAAGTCACTTAGATCAATAAGCTGATCAGACAAAATGATGACCCGGGAAATAATATAATAGAAAAATTGACTTGAGTCTCTTCTCTGGTTTCTAAAGCAATAACCCAAGGGATAGACATTGGTTTATGAGACCCTCTGAGTGGTTTATAGCTGGTCCAAAGAACTAAGCAATACAA